>NC_064619.1:652480737-653105737 GCF_023898315.1 Schistocerca nitens | reverse complement strand
GGCTGAAAGGTGTTTGATTTGACATCCGTAGCGAACAGCCGAGTCCCGCAACCGTCTCTGAAAGGATGGACATACAGACACTTTGTGTTATACATCTTCACCCAAGCAACAAGTCATAATGGGGACACACTCTCCCACATTTCTCGATGATACAAAATTAGCTGCCCTTTTTTTGACATTTTTCGACTTGCTCTGTCAGTCCTATCTTTAAGGATCCTATACCGCCCAGCAGTACTCCAAAAGAGGACGAACAAGCGTAGTGAAGGCAGTTTCTTTAATAGACCTGTTGCATCCTAAGCGTTCCGCCAATAAAACGCAGTCTTTGGTCCGCTTTCTCCGCAACATTATCTCAGTGATCCTTATAATTTAATTTGTTCTCACTTGTAAGTCCTGGCATTTACTTTAATTGGCAGCTTTAAGAATTGTGTGAATTATCGTGTAACCAAAATTTTAGAGATTCTTTTTACTAGTCATGTGGATTACTTTTCTCTTTTACACTTTTCATAACAAATTGCCACTTTTCGGATCTTACAGGTATTATATAATGGTAAGACAGAGATTTAGGAACCAGGTATTAAATTGTAAGACATTTCCAGGGGCAGATGTGGACTCTGACCACAGTCTATTGGTTATGTACAGTAGATTAAAACTGAAGAAACTGCAAAAAGGTGGCAATTTAAGGGTGGGACCTGGATAAACTGACTAAACCAGAGGTTGTACAAAGTTTCAGGGAGAGCATAAAGGAACAATTGTCACAAATGGGGGAAAGAAATACAGTAGGAGAAGAATGGGTAGCTCTGAGGGATCAAGCAGTGAAGGCTGCAGAGGATCAAATAGGTAAAAAGACGAGGGCTAGTAGAAATCCTTGGGTAACAGAAGAAATATTGAATTTAATTGATGAAAGGAGAAAATATAAAAATGCAGTAAATAAGCAGGCAAAAAGGTGATCGACAGGAAGTGCATAATGGCTAAGGAGGGATGGCTAGATCACAAATGTAAGGATGTAGAGGCTTATCTCACTAGGGGTAAGATAGATACTGCCTACAGGAAAATTAAAGATACCTTTAGAGAAAAGAGAACCACTTGTATGAATATCAAGAGCTCAGATGGAAAACCAGTTCTAAGCAAAGAAGGGAAAGCAGAAAGGTGGAAGGAGTATATAGAGGGTCTATACAAGGGCAATGTACTTGAGGACAGTATTCTGGAAGGCGAAATTGGAGATACGATTCTGCGTGAAGAGTTTGACAGAGCACTGAAAGACCTGAGTCGAAACAAGGCCCCGGGAGTAGACAACATTCCATTAGAACTACTGACGGCCTTGGGGGAGCCAGTCCTGAAAAACTCTACAATCTGTTGACCAAGATGTATGAGACAGGCGAAATACCCTCAGATTTCAAGAAGAATATAATAATTCCAATCCCAAAAAAGCAGGTGTTGACAGATGTGAAAATTACCGACTTATAAGTTTAATAAGTCACAACTGCAAAATACTAACACGCTTTACAGACGAATGGAAAAACTGGTAGAGGCCGACCTCGGGGAAGATCGGTTTGGATTCCGTAGAAATACTGGAAAACGTTTCTAGCATTTTTAGACTTAGAGAAAGCTTTTGACAATGTTTACTGGAATACTCTCTTTCAAATTCTAAAGGTTGCAGGGGTAAAATACAGGGAGCGAAAGGCTATTTACAATTTGTACAGAAACCAGATAGCAGTTATAAGAGTCGAGGGACATGAAAGGGAAGCAGTGGTTGGAAAGGGAGTGAAACAAGGTTGTAGCCTCTCCACGATGTTATTCAATCTGTATATTGAGCAAGCAGTAAAGGAAACAAAAGAAAAATTCGGAGTAGGTAGTAAAATCCATGGAGAAGAAATAAAAACATTGAGGTTAGCCGATGACATTGTAATTCTGTCAGAGACAGCAAAGGACTTGGATGAGCAGTTGAATGGAATGGACAGTGTCTTGAAAGCAGGATATAAGATGAACATCAACAAAAGCAAAACGAGGATAATGGAATGTAGTCGAATTACGTCGGGTGAGGCTGAGCGAATTAGATCAGGAAATGAGACACTTAAAGTAGTAATGGAGTTTTGCTAATTGGGGAGTAAAATAACTGATGATGGTCGAAGTAGAGAGGATATAAAATGTAGACTGGCAATGGCAAGGAAAGCGTTTCTGAAGAAGGGAAATTTGTTAACATCGAGTATAGATTTAAGGGTCAGGAAGTCGATTCTGAAAGTAGTGAAAGTAGTGGAAGTGAAACATGGACGATAAATAGTTTGGACAAGAAGAGAACAGAAGCTTTCGAAATGTGGTGCCACAGGAGAATGCTGAATATTAGATGGGTAGATCACATAACTAATGAGGAGGTATTGAATAGAATTGTGGAGAAGAGGAGTTTGTGGCACAACTTGACAAGAAGAAGGGTTCGGTCGGTAGGACATGTTCTGAGGCATCAAGGGATCACAAATTTAGCTCTGAAAGGCAGCGTGGAGGGTAAAAATCGTAGAGGGAGACCAAGAGATGAATACACTAAGCAGATTCAGAATGATGTAGGTTGCAGTAAGTACTGGGAGATGAAGAAGCTTGTACAGGATAGAGTAGGATGGAGAGCTGCATCAAACCAGTCTCAGGACTGAAGACCACAACAAACAACAACAGGTATCGTGTCTAAATCATTGGCCGGCCGCGGTGGTCTCGCGGTTCTAGGCGCGCAGTCCGGAACCGTGGGACTGCTACGGTCGCAGGTTCGAATCCTGCCTCGGGCATGGATGTGTGTGATGTCCTTAGGTTAGTTACGTTTAAGTAGTTCTAAGTTCTAGGGGACTGATAACCACAGCAGTTGAGTCCCATAGTGCTCAGAGCCATTTGAACCATTTTTTTCTAAATCATTCTGGAACTGGTTTTGATCTTCTCCTTATTTTCTTGACGATAAATGACAGCATCATCTGCAAACAATCGAAGGCGGCTGCTCAGATTCTGTTGTAAATCGATTACTTAGATCAGGAACAGCAGAGAGCCTATAACACTTCCCTAGGGGACGCGAGATATCACTTATGTTTTACTATATGACTTTCCATCAGTTAGTGCGCTGACCTTCCTGACAGGAAATCACGAATCTAAGCGCGCAGCTGGGAATATGGTCGCAGGCACGCAATTCGATTAGGAGCCTAGTGAGAAACAGTAGCAAACCCTTCTAGGAACCTAGAAATATGGAATCCCCGTCGAGAGCACTCATTAATTTGTGTGAGTAAAGAGCCAGCTGTTTTTCAGAAGAAAGATATTTTTTGACTACGTGTCAATAGATCGTTTTCTTCGAGGTGCTTCGTAATGCTCGAACACAGCATACGCTCTAAACTCCTAGTGCAGATCGATGTCAGTGATATGGGTCTGTAACGTCTGTAATTCAGCCGATTATTTCTGTTTCGTTTCTTGTGTATTGGTGGGACAGGTGCTCAGTATCAGTCCTCAGATACGGATCTTTCGTCTTTGTATATGACTGCCAAGTATGGGACTGTTACACGAGCATATACTGAAAGGAACCTAATTGGCAGATTTGTTTTATAAAGTGACTTAAGCTGATTCGCTACACGGAGGGTATTTACGTGTAACAAGGGAAGGCATGGGTAGATCACATAACTAATGAGGAGGTACTGAATAGGATTGGGGAGAAGAGGAGTTTGTGGCACAACGTGACCAGAAGAAGGGATCGGTTGGTAGGACATGTTCTGAGGCATCAAGGGATCACCAATTTAGTATTGGAGGGCAGCGTGGAGGGTAAAAATCGTAGGGGGAGACCAAGAGATGCATACACTAAGCAGATTCAGAAGGATGTAGGTTGCAGTAGGTACTGGGAGATGAAGAAGCTTGCACAGGATAGAGTAGCATGGAGAGCTGCATCAAACCAGTCTCAGGACTGAAGACCACAACAACAACAACAAGGGAAGGCCACGATGTTGGGATCACAGATTTACTTCAAACTTTGCACGCCTTCAGCAGGCCATTAAAACAACTTAGTGTGCAAGAAGTAAGGTACACTACTCTGGAAATTCCGGAGAAATCGCAAAAGAAGTTTTACGCCTCTATTATGTAACGGACGTATCCGTGCGTAGCCGTTGGAAGTTAATAGTTCACGTGATGAGGTCGTTCGCCGGCACGGTAGCTCAGCGTGTTCGATCAGAGGATTAGATGCCCACTGTAATAAAGAAGATGAATGAGTGGATCAACGCTGAACTTAAACGGGTGTTATGGGTTGTCCGGCCCGAACAAATGCAACGAATATTAAGGAACGAAATAAGAAAAAAAGTGTAGTTACCGTACGAGCTTCGTAAGGCGAACGTGTATGTACCAACGGTTCAACTCCTGCCCAGACTTAAATTTCACTCTGGTTTTTTCATCACTGATCATATTATTTAATTTATATGATATTTGAGAGGTTATATAGTTTTAAAAACCATGCGTATTTGAATGAAGTTTTAGTGAATTTAATGTTATTTGGCTGCTTACTGCTTTTAATTAAATTTAGTTATTAGAACAAATTTACTTATAATTATCGACAAGTAAATGAAGAAACACACAGACCTTTCCAGAAAATGTATGCCTCTCGTCATTTTTGAAACCCCTTATACACTCCTGGAAATTGAAATAAGAACACCGTGAATTCATTGTCCCAGGAAGGGGAAACTTTATTGACACATTCCTGGGGTCAGATACATCACATGATCACACTGACAGAACCACAGGCACATAGACACAGGCAACAGAGCATGCACAATGTCGGCACTAGTACAGTGTATATCCACCTTTCGCAGCAATGCAGGCTGCTATTCTCCCATGGAGACGATCGTAGAGATGCTGGATGTAGTCCTGTGGAACGGCTTGCCATACCATTTCCACCTGGCGCCTCAGTTGGACCAGCGTTCGTGCCGGACGTGCAGACCGCGTGAGACGACGCTTCATCCAGTCCCAAACATGCTCAATGGGGGACAGATCCGGAGATCTTGCTGGCCAGGGTAGTTGACTTACACCTTCTAGAGCACGTTGGGTGGCACGGGATACATGCGGACGTGCATTGTCCTGTTGGAACAGCAAGTTCCCTTGCCGGTCTAGGAATGGTAGAACGATGGGTTCGATGACGGTTTGGATGTACCGTGCACTATTCAGTGTCCCCTCGACGATCACCAGTGGTGTACGGCCAGTGTAGGAGATCGCTCCCCACACCATGATGCCGGGTGTTGGCCCTGTGTGCCTCGGTCGTATGCTGTCCTGATTGTGGCGCTCACCTGCACGGCGCCAAACACGCATACGACCATCATTGGCACCAAGGCAGAAGCGACTCTCATCGCTGAACGTCTCCATTCGTCTCCATTCGTCCCTCCATTCACGCCTGTCGCGACACCACTGGAGGCGGGCTGCACGATGTTGGGGCGTGAGCGGAAGACGGCCTAACGGTGTGCGGGACCGTAGCCCAGCTTCATGGAGACGGTTGCGAATGGTCCTCGCCGATACCCCAGGAGCAACAGTGTCCCTAATTTGCTGGGAAGTGGCGGTGCGGTCCCCTACGGCACTGCGTAGGATCCTACGGTCTTGGCGTGCATCCGTGCGTCGCTGCGGTCCGGTCCCAGGTCGACGGGCACGTGCACCTTCCGCCGACCACTGGCGACAACATCGATGTACTGTGGAGACCTCACGCCCCACGTGTTGAGCAATTCGGCGGTACGTCCACCCGGCCTCCCGCATGCCCACTATACGCCCTCGCTCAAAGTCCGTCAACTGCACATACGGTTCACGTCCACGCTGTCGCGGCATGCTACCAGTGTTAAAGACTGCGATGGAGCTCCGTATGCCACGGCAAACTGGCTGACACTGACGGCGGCGGTGCACAAATGCTGCGCAGCTAGCGCCATTCGACGGCCAACACCGCGGTTCCTGGTGTGTCCGCTGTGCCGTGCGTGTGATCATTGCTTGTACAGCCCTCTCGCAGTGTCCAGAGCAAGTATGGTGGGTCTGACACACCGGTGTCAATGTGTTCTTTTTTCCATTTCCAGGAGTGTACATGTAGTGTGGTAAGGTATCCGGCAGTACTTTGCATGTCAAAGACACAGAGGCAGACCACATCTGACAGTTAACCTGCAAAGCAGTGAGACGTTACTAATGTAGCAAGAACGGATAGTGTAAGCGCAATTTTTTCCGCTCCGCCTCTATGCACAGAAGCGCCTTCCTAGGTGACGCGGGCTTTAGGCGAGTGCAGTGCTGCGACGACGCTGCCCTCTGTCGTCCATGCGGCCCATTAGGAAGGGAGGGCAGTCAAATTTATCGCAGCGCTGAAATGAGTAGGTGTCTCCGTCTCTAGTACTGTACGACGTAGTGCAGGTAAGTCTATTTATTTTTGTTAAATTATTTTTCTGTGTTTCAATAACTTTCTTTGAAAACTATACACTCAAACCTACATGATTCCTATTGCTACTTTATCTCATAAAAGAAGATTTTGCAAGAACCTCTTCAATATATCGCATTATGGAACAGTTCGCTTCCTACATTTATGGTGATTTTTTCAGACCAAATTTATCTGCCTCTCCTATCGCATCCATCTCTCCTCTCCCACGCGGATCCTGTATGACCTCATTCCGTTCCCCCACCCCCTCGATTTCCTCGAACGGATACGCAACCGTCCGCAGCTCGTGGTCGTGCGGTAGCGTTCTCGCTTCCCACGCCCGGGTTGCCGGGTTCGATTCCCGGCGGGGTCAGGGATTTTCTCTGCCTCGTGATGACTGGGTTTTGTGTGCTGTACTTAGGTTAGTTAGGTTTAAGTAGTTCTAAGTTCTAGGGGACTGATGACTATAGATGTTAAGTCCCATAGTGCTCAGAGCCATTTGATACGCAATCTCTATACCTCCCGTAAACTTGATCCCGCTCACCTGCTTGTCTCTCCCATCCTCTCCCACCCCCATCCGCTGCCGCGCCTGTATTCCCATGTCCCACCTGCTCTCCATTTCTCCACTCTCCATACCCTCGCCCAAGGTGGCTTCCGCCTAGTCCCACTCCCTGATGATGCCCTCATCCCCTCAATCTGCCCCTCCTACCAACTTTGATCCTCCCACTCCTTGTGTTTTTTTCCCGAGGGCACCCTCTCTCCCTTCTCTCCCTCCCTGCCACCTCCCCCCCGGGCTTCCCCTACCCCCTACCTTCTTTCCCCCCCTCCCATCACCTCTGCCACTGGCATCTCCACCCTCCCCTCTCCCTTCGCCGGCCGGAATGGCTGAGCGGCTCTAGGCGCTACAGCCTGGAACCGCGCAACTGCTACGGTCGCAGATTCGAATCCTGCCTTGGGCATGGCTATGTGTGATGTCCTTAGGTCAGTTAGGTTTAAGTAGATCCAAGTTCTAGGGGACTGATGACCTCAGCAGTTAAGTCCCATAGTGCTCAGAGCCATTTGAACCATTTGAACCTCTCCCTCCTCCCCCACCTTTCCCCTTTTGGCAGGTCCCCGGACTCATACACATACAGTGAATATTCGCGCGCCGGAGATCGTCGCCAGTGTTTGTGCCATCGTGTTAGTGATTCAGTATTTCGTCGACTGTGCTCCTTCGTTCACGTGTATTATTTCTGTCGTCTCTGTTAGTATCCGATTGCTGAACGTTTTTATTTGGACGCTGCACCTGTGAACTACTTCATGTATTTTAAATTTGTGTGTCTACTGTTGTCTATCCACCATGTTATTTCGCTTTTCGATGTCCCCACTTGTACTGTATGTATTCTCTGTGGCCTAAGACCGGCGTAGTTTTGCCGCTGCATGCCTACCTTGTATAAGGTGTTAAAATTACAATAAAGAAAAAAAAGCACCAAATTTAATTCCAGTTTTTTTAAAGCAATTTTATGTCATATACCTTGTCTGATGCTCCCAGTACAAGGGACGAATCCTGTGTTCGGTTCTGGAGTAGGAGGTGGACGAGTTGGAGAGGTGTCAAAATTTGTTACTTTTCCTGTCTGCAGAAAGGTCAACAGACAAAAGGCAACAGGTCATGATGACGGCATATGGGGAACTCCACTCAGAGATACCAAAATCGGAACACTTCGAAGGCGACTGATAAACTGCTGAGTCAGCACGGCGGTGTTCGTAATGATAGATGCGGCAACTGGCGAACACTCTAGAGTAGATGGAGAGGGGAGCTATAGAATGTATAGCTTACGGGCAATGACGAGAGGCTGACGAGCTAAAGGGCTTGTGAGCGTAAGCTAAATGACTAAAGAAAAACAGCAAGCAATCGACACTCAGCTGGACTAGTGCCAGAGGAGGAGTGTACACGTCAGCATGGAGCGGCGCCCCTGCCAATCAGTTGTGTGCACAGTGGACTCTCCAAGACAGCTCTTCTAAGCGAGCTCATCCACATGTGGTATGTAAAGAGGACTGGCTTGAGAGACTCATGTGACCAAGAACCCCCCCCCCCCCTACCGGTATACGTAGAATAATAAACAATGAGGTGTTAAGTGCCAGCACAAGGCCCGCATCTCGTGGTCGTGCGATACTGTTCTCGCTTCCCACGCCCGGGTTCCCGGGTTCGATTCCCGGCGGGGTCAGGGATTTTCTCTGCCTCGTGATGGCTGGGTGTTGTGTGCTGTCCTTAGGTTAGTTAGGTTTAAGTAGTTCTAAGTTCTAGGGGACTTATGACCACAGCAGTTGAGTCCCATAGTGCTCAGAGCCATTTGAACCATTTTGAACCATTCACCCTGGTGGGCCCTAGTTTGCGAGTAATTGTCGAAACAAAATTCAGAATTTTGTGTGATACTCAGTAGTGTTAAATACATACTATCATATGGCTTGGTTGCGTTATATAATGGACAGAATAACAGTTTCTCATCCAAGAGACTGTGGGTTCGAAGCTCACTGCTGGCTGGCATGGTAGCTCAGCGTATTCAGATGGAGGGTTAGCTGCCCTCTGTAAAAGAATAACAGACAAAATGAGATTAAACGAAAACAAACAGAATCTCATGATGAACGCAAAATTCTTTTCATTTTTAAATCATTATCTAAATTACTACAGTCATTATTTTTATTCAGTTAATACGTTTAAAAGCAATTTTTTATTTCTATTCCTTTGTCACATCATTTTAATCACAGTATGCACTTTTTCATTTCTTTCATTTCTTTATGTCATTCTTTTTCCAGTTTGAATTGATGTATAAATTAATTTAATTATATTTGTTTACTATAATATTCAATTACTTGAAATTGCGATCAGTCAGTGAAAAACACAAAAGACGAAATAATCTATTTATATTTGTGCAATGGTGTGAAAAGATGTTTTTGGTTACCAGATGTACAATTTTTTTGCAATGTAATCGTCATACAAACATTTAAAGTATAACCTAAATATCTATTGCGTGATGGACAAAATAATGCAATGAAAATTTAAAGTCGGGTTTATAAGCAAACCGAAATTCAAACAAAGTGAGAAATAGATATAATGAACGCAATAATGTGGGCGAAAAAATAGGTTGAAAAAACGAAAAACTTACACCGAAATTAATACATAAAATAGATTAAAACGCATGAATAAAAATGTCAAGTGGAGAAACAATGATAGGAGGAAGAATGAGAACAAATTAAGAATTTATTATGATTAAAAACATGCAACAAAGAGATAGAATTAAAAATTACATTTAAATCAATCAATTCAATAAAAATGATGAGCAAAGTCATTTCGATAAAGATCTAAATGCAAAAGCTTATTACACCTCACGAGATTCGAACCCACAACCTCCTGTACCCGAAGCTGTTATTCTGTCCATTACACTATGGTGCACAATACATCTTTCAACGGCATTGCGTATCATACAAACCTCCGGATTTTTTTTCGTCAATTACTCTCAAACAGGAGTTAAATAGGGCGAACAGATAGTTTCAAAAAGTCTATCGCACATCTGGGGGCCTATCCTCGTAAGTTGAGAATACATATAATGTTTTGTACGAATCTGATTTCGTGAATTTCATTATGTCTTTGTGTAAGAAGATTAGATAGTAGGGAAGTACCTATATATACACTGTCAGGGGCATTTTCTCTTGTGTTCCGGCTCTTATTTACAATTTCGTTTTTTCACTCTGAAGCTGGAGTCAGCCCAACCAATACTGCTCGTCACATCTTTCATGCGACGTCCAGTGTGGACGTAAAGCGTCGGTTTCCTGTTACAAACAAAAATATTTTTGAAAGCGGAATTGTACGTGCCCATTCGAGATACAGGTATACCAGATTGGTCTACTGCAATATTCATGTTATCGATATGTGTAAACAGGGATAGTAAAACACGGAAAATGAGTACTCGTCTAGCGACTGAGAAGCGCTACGAATACCGCACTTGACTAATCTGCCATCGCTCTATCGAATAACCACGTGAAGTTCCGCCTTAGAAATTATTGTTAAAGGAAAACAAATCGATTCTTTCTGTTGTCACTAAGAGTCGCATTTAAAACTTGATGAGCAGTATTTTCTTGCGATGACACCATTTACTCATAGCAAAAACGAAATTCCAAATATTTTCCGGAACACTAGAGACGAAGCACCGGTCGACTCTCCTGTGTATCCTGTGTATGACCCATCCAACCTTCCTTCACTGCTGAATAATTTCTTATGGTGCGGGGTAGGAGCCCTATCATAGACGATAGCCAGGATCGTCGTATTACAAGGGGAGCAGTGGCAGATCGTACAGGTCCCACAGTACAAATAAGAGGGCTTGTGAGCTTAGACATGTCAATACGAAATGTTGTGAACCATTTATTACCAGTGTGACTACGAGCACGCACACCTCTAGCTCGTATTCCACTCACGCCCGAGTATCAACATGCACAGCTCGACTGGTGTTGTCAGGGGTCACATGGAGTGACGTGCCATGGTCTTCAGTGATGAAAGCAGATTCTACCTACATGCAAGTGATGGTCGGTTGGACATACACTCCTGGAAATTGAAATTAGAACACCGTGAATTCATTGTCCCAGGAAGGGGAAACTTTATTGACACATTCCTGGGGTCAGATACATCACATGATCACACTGACAGAACCACAGGCACATAGACACAGGCAACAGAGCATGCACAATGTCGGCACTCGTACAGTGTATATCCACCTTTCGCAGCAATGCAGGCTGCTATTCTCCCATGGAGACGATCGTAGAGATGCTGGATGTAGTCCTGTGGAACGGCTTGCCATGCCATTTCCACCTGGCGCCTCAGTTGGACCAGCGTTCGTGCTGGACGTGCAGACCGCGTGAGACGACGCTTCATCCAGTCCCAAACATGCTCAATGGGGGACAGATCCGGAGATCTTGCTGGCCAGGGTAGTTGACTTACACCTTCTAGAGCACGTTGGGTGGCACGGGATACATGCGGACGTGCATTGTCCTGTTGGAACAGCAAGTTCCCTTGCCGGTCTAGGAATGGTAGAACGATGGGTTCGATGACGGTTTGGATGTACCGTGCACTATTCAGTGTCCCCTCGACGATCACCAGTGGTGTACGGCCAGTGTAGGAGATCGCTCCCCACACCATGATGCCGGGTGTCGGCCCTGTGTGCCTCGGTCGTATGCAGTCCTGATTGTGGCGCTCACCTGCACGGCGCCAAACACGCATACGACCATCATTGGCACCAAGGCAGAAGCGACTCTCATCGCTGAAGACGACACGTCTCCATTCGTCCCTCCATTCACGCCTGTCGCGACACCACTGGAGGCGGGCTGCACGATGTTGGGGCGTGAGCGGAAGACGGCCTAACGGTGTGCGGGACCGTAGCCCAGCTTCATGGAGACGGTTGCGAATGGTCCTCGCCGATACCCCAGGAGCAACAGTGTCCTAATTTGCTGGGAAGTGGCGGTGCGGTCCCCTATGGCACTGCGTAGGATATATATATATATATATATATATATATATATATCTTCATGAGATCTGGTCTGACAAATTTCGTTTTTCTGACGGACACACGTCGAGATCGGCCGCTCTCACTTTAACTCTGCCATTTCTCGTCCCCACATCCACCACTGCTGACGGCTTACCTCCAACTGCGCAACGCTACCCGCTGTTCACATCCAACTGCCCGACACTACAATAGCAAATAATCCAACAATGCAAATCAGTCACAGACTGCACACAGCACAGTCAATGATTTTCATACAGAGCGCTACGTGTCGTTACCAACATAAAAACCTAAACAGCCTACTTACAATTTATCTCTGGACACTCGTCGCCGTCTGTACGATCGACCGGATGCCGGAGTCAGCGCCTTCATTGCTCCAGTGGAGCCCCCACCACATATTAGTGTTTCAGCATGGGTAGATACCTTCTACCTCAGAACCACTTGTGCTGTTGATCTGTAGTCCATGTGCTCTATTGCAACATCTTGAGTGAACTGGAATCGTCTAAACGGGTGTACTAATTTTTTTCCGGCAGCAAATTAAACGAGTGAAAGTAAGTTCGATCATGAAATCACTACAATAATGTCAGTTCTTTATTTAAGAGAAACAGATGTTACCCTTTCTACCTGCCCAGGTGGGTTAAATAAGGAAAACAGTCATATCTGACGATATAGTAAATCAGTGTAGGCCAGTAAAAAACCACAAGTCAGTATTATGACTGAAATGTCTAATCATAGTGTGTAACTTTCTTTTTCTTTGTGTATTTAGGCATAGGATCGCCTAATAAAGCAAGAAATATAGAAAACAGAAGGACACGTGTTCGTGAGGACAAATACAATAGATAATCTGACGATGTGTGTTAACGTGGTCCCTGTCCCACTGCCAGCAGTGGATCTGTCTCCTACGAATTGTTTTCTGAAAGGTTTTCCTGAGATCTTTAGTGCACGAAATACGAGTTAGGAAATGAATAGCAGCTGGTTGGTGGGCTCCCAAAGTACAACGGGAAACAGATGTACACTACTGGAAATGGAAAAAAGAACACATTGACACCGGTGTGTCAGACCCACCATACTTGCTCCGGACACTGCGAGAGGGCTGTACAAACAATGATCACACGCACGGCACAGCGGACACACCAGGAACCGCGGTGTTGGCCGTCGAATGGCGCTAGCTGCGCAGCATTTGTGCACCGCCGCCGTCAGTGCCAGCCAGTTTGCCGTGGCATACGGAGCTCCATCGCAGTCTTTAACACTGGTAGCATGCCGCGACAGCGTGGACGTGAACCGTATGTGCAGTTGACGGACTTTGAGCGAGGGCGTATAGTGGGCATGCGGGAGGCCGGGTGGACGTACCGCCGAATTGCTCAACACGTGGGGCGTGAGGTCTCCACAGTACATCGATGTTGTCGCCAGTGGTCGGCGGAAGGTGCACGTGCCCGTCGACCTGGGACCGGACCGCAGCGACGCACGGATGCACGCCAAGACCGTAGGATCCTACGCAGTGCCGTAGGGGACCGCACCGCCACTTCCCAGCAAATTAGGGACACTGTTGCTCCTGGGGTATCGGCGAGGACCATTCGCAACCGTCTCCATGAAGCTGGGCTACGGTCCCGCACACCGTTAGGCCGTCTTCCGCTCACGCCCCAACATCGTGCAGCCCGCCTCCAGTGGTGTCGCGACAGGCGTGAATGGAGGGACGAATGGAGACGTGTCGTCTTCAGCGATGAGAGTCGCTTCTGCCTTGGTGCCAATGATGGTCGTATGCGTGTTTGGCGCCGTGCAGGTGAGCGCCACAATCAGGACTGCATACGACCGAGGCACACAGGGCCAACACCCGGCATCATGGTGTGGGGAGCGATCTCCTACACTGGCCGTACACCACTGGTGATCGTCGAGGGGACACTGAATAGTGCACGGTACATCCAAACCGTCATCGAAGCCATCGTTCTACCATTCCTAGACCGGCAAGGGAACTTGCTGTTCCAACAGGACAATGCACGTCCGCATGTATCCCGTGCCACCCAACGTGCTCTAGAAGGTGTAAGTCAACTACCCTGGCCAGCAAGATCTCCGGATCTGTCCCCCATTGAGCATGTTTGGGACTGGATGAAGCGTCGTCTCACGCGGTCTGCACGTCCTGCACGAACGCTGGTCCAACTGAGGCGCCAGGTGGAAATGGCATGGCAAGCCGTTCCACAGGACTACATCCAGCATCTCTACGATCGTCTCCATGGGAGAACAGCAGCCTGCATTGCTGCGAAAGGTGGATATACACTGTACTAGTGCCGACATTGTGCATGCTCTGTTGCCTGTGTCTATGTGCCTGTGGTTCTGTCAGTGTGATCATGTGATGTATCTGACCCCAGGAATGTGTCAATAAAGTTTCCCCTTCCTGGGACAATGAATTCACGGTGTTCTTATTTCAATTTCCAGGAGTGTATTTGAGAGACTGCAGCAGAACTGTACATGCCGTTGAAGTGCTGCAAGTCCTTCATGTCAACAAAAAGGATCTATCAGCTTCTTATCTTAAACTACTCGGTCTAGGGTGCTCCTACCATATTTATAATTTTGACCCTAAGTGTTTCATACTCTCAGTATATTACTCATATTTCCGTTGACATGTGACTACCACCATTATAAACCTAGGTCAGTAGACAACCCAAAGTCCAAATGCCTGTTAAGGTACTGTCGCACAGGAAGCTCTTGCTCGTTTTACTCTAGCAATGGCGATCTGATAGCCTGCACGCAGGAGCACTGTTTACTTCAATTGAGACACCAGTGCAACACAGAAATTCTTTTGCAGTAGATTGATTATTCCATTCTTCCCGAGCTGCTGCTTGGCGATAACATGGGACGAGTTGGAATGGAAATGACGCCACCTGTTTCAAAAAGCTGTTTTGTTCCAACTCACAGTCGTGGAAGCCTTGCACTTACGTGTTCTTTGCCCCAACAGTGTACCTTCTAGTTGATTCTTATTTGGATTCTTCTTAGATATGGCAGTGAAACTTTGTAATATTCAAATGCGTTAATGCGAAACCGGTTTATGCCGGAGAAATGTTGTTGCAATTTTGGCCACGAGGTGCAAATCTGACATTGTGCACCATCTCGTCGACGTCTCCGGTGCTCATATTGAACAGATTTTCTATGTTATGATTAATAATAATATCAATATTATGCCTTCCTCACTTGTATGACCTTTTCTGCCCATGTTCCGTTCCTAAACCATTACATATGGAAACATTGCTATACGTTTTCCTGGCATTCACAGTGCCAAATTTGCATACGGTGGCAGAAACTGGAACTATTTTTTTTTCATCGTAAATCGGTTTCTCATTAATGCATTACAATATCTACCAAGTTACGCTGCCATACTGTAATTACAGCCCACACTGGGATTCTGTGAACAGCTGCACTTCAGTTACGCTGAGGTGATAAAAGTCATGGGGACCTCCTAATATCGTGTCGGACCTCATTTTAATCGGCATTGCGCGGCACCTCGACGTGGCATGAACGCCACAATTCGTTCGAAGTTCCCTGCAGAAATATTGACTTACGGTGCCTCTATAGCCGTCTACAATTGCGAAAGTGTAGCCGGTGCAGGATTTTGTACACGAACTGACCTCTCCACTATGTCTCATTAATGTTCGATAGGATTCACGTCGGGCGATCTGGATGGCCAAATCCTTCTCTAGAATTATCCAGAATGTTGTTCAGACAAATCGCGAACACTTGTGGCTCGGTGGAATGGCGCATTGTCATCCATAAAAGTCCCATGAATAGCTGCAAATGGTCTTCAAGTAGCCGAACGTAGGTATCTCTAGGTTCAGTTGAACCAGAGAACACAGTTCATTCCATGTAAACACAAACCATAACCTTATGGAGCCACCACCAGCTTGCAAAGTGCCTTGTTGACAACTTGGGTTTATGGCTTCGCGGGGTCTGCGCCACACTCAGGTCTTACCATCAGCTCTTACCAATTGGAATCGGGGCTCATCTGACCAGGCTACGGTTTTCCAGTCGTCTAGGGTCCAACCAGTATGGTTACGAGCCAAGGAGAGGCGCTGCAGGCAATGTCGTGCTGCTGCCATTGCCCATTAACGTCAAATATCACCCACTGTCGTATCGTATACGTTCGTCGTACGTCCCACAATTATTTCTGATGTTATTTCAGGCAGTGCTGCTTACCTGTTATCACTGAGAACTCTACGCAAACGCCGCTGTTCTCGGACGTTAACCGAAGACCGTTGACCAATGCGTTGTTCGTGCGGAGAGGTACTGCCTGAAATTTGGAATCCTGTGCACACTCTTGACACTGTGTATCTCGGAATATTTAATTCCCTAACGGTTTACGAAGTGGAATGTCCCATGTGTATAGCCGAAAGTACCACTCCACATTCAGTCTGTTAATTCCCGCGCAGGCCGGAGTGGCCGAGTGGTTCTAGGCGCTACAGTCTGGAGCCGCACGACCGCTACGGTCGCAGGTTCGAATCCTGCCTCGGGCATGGATGTGTGTCATGTCCTTAGGTTAGTTAGGTTTAAGTAGTTCTAAGTTCTAGGGGACTGATGCTCTCAGAAGTTAAGTCCCATAGTGCTCAGAGCCATTTGAACCATTTTTGTTATTTCCCGTCGTTGGGCCATAATCATGTGGGAAATCTTTTCACTTGAATCGCCTGAGTACAAACGAATGTGCCGCCCTTTTATACCTTGTGTACGCGATACTACCGCCAATGTATATCTGCATGTCACTATCCCATGATTTTTGTCACCTCATTGTATAACCACTTGATACTTAGCAGGATTCTCTTCACTATCATTTACCTCAAAAAATTTTGAACGTTTTCCACAGGCGTGATGGGAAGCAATATAACGCTTACGTCCATTCAGTAACGTTCAGCCTACACTGGAAACCTTTCTTAAAGTCAGCTATATTCATCTTGGAGAAAACTTCCTATCACTAAGATGCAATGGAAGACGTATCTGCCTGAAATGGCCAGAAATTATTCGCTCGGGCCATGAGCAACCACAGGAAACATCTCAGTGCTAGCGGTATTAATGAATGTTAAATACCCCACAACTCTCAATTAGGTGAGAAAATTAAAACGTAAGCAATTTCTTCAAGGGTCGGAAAAGGTGCGTTACAAAGGGATTCACAAACAATGACAAGTTCCTAAATCGCGAAATTGGTATGGCCTTCTGAAAGTACGTTGGATCTAAACTTGATTACAGTGTTTGGGACGGACGTAATTCCCTTTTTGTTCCGTCAGTGGCTTCCTAGTTCCATTATGAAAGGGTTCCGTTATGGCCAGGTTAACTACTCTATGGGTTGTTAACGTATCTAGGGCATACACTGTGATAACATTATGAAGCAATTGGTCCAGTGGTCTGACGTTATTGTGGTGGCTATCCATTAGCAGCTATTGAGAGCTGCGTGCGTTGCTCCCATTCGCTCCCTTTAACTGTGCGCTCTGAGCCAATTAGTGACATGTGCATACGTCACGAGTATTTTGTAGTCTTGGAGGTGGATACCACTTGAACAGCGTTAGAGTCTGCTCCAGCCTGAGCTTGGTGAACCGTACGACCGGAGTTCTCGCTTCAACGTTGTTTCCGTATCAAGTGGCCCACCAGCTTTCACTTTGAAAAGTGTACTACAAAAGCATGCACTTTTCTACCTGCGTGGAAGTCGATGGAAAAGCTACGTAGATAGTTGGGTAAAATATATCAGTTGTAGGCAGCTAGAGCCGAAAGCTGCCAACGTTGAAGATTATTCTACCGTCGATACCCTCTATGAAATGCAATGCGTCAATTACCTCCATGCTCGCCCACAACACGGATTCCATGCCGCCGTCAGCATTCTCATCAGGGGGACAACGGCAGGTGAACGCAAGGCTGTCTCGTATCCTCGGTTTACTTTCTCTATGTTCGCCACCCAGGGTCTAAGTTTGCCTTCTTTATTTTCATGTTATTGTTTGATACTTTCAGAGTCTTGCTCGTACTTGTTGTTCACTACGTCATTCCTGATACAGCCCTCTCTCTGTCTCGCTGTTGTTCATCTAGTGAGTCAAGTGAGCCGTCCGCTGTGGCCGAGATGTTCTAGACACTTCAGTCAGGAACCGCGCGACCGCTACGGTTGCAGGTTGAAATCCTGCCTTGGGCATGGATGTGTGTGATGTCCTTTTAGTTAGTTAGATTTACGTAATTCTAAGTTCTAGGGGACTGATGACCTCAGATGTTAAGTCCCATAGTGCTCAGAGCCATTTGAACCATTTTTGAGCCAATTGATTGTGTTTCCTCCAATATTTGTTACTTGTTTTCTTCCACTGATTAAGTTTGAAATGCAAAACAGTGAGTACCTGGTCATCGCCGTTTAAAAACTGAATTAAATAGTAATGGCACTTCCGATATATGTTTATTACTTGAACAAGATTACAACAGTATAGAATGCTTTTTTTTCTTTTTTTTACTTTATTGCATTTAGATTCCCCCATCCTCCCCCCCTGGGGGGGGGGGGGGGGGCAGGCTGGCAGCAACGTAATATGCTGGTCTACAGCCTACAGAAAAGTTAAAAAACATAATGATAACATAAAAAAACATGAAAAAAGCGATAAAACGGCGACATTACAAAAAAACTGTAAAATAGCAGAAAGCTGTGGAATTTAAAATATAAAAACACCATGGTGACAATGGGGATGAATACACACAATAAGTAGACAGGCATAAAAAAATAAGGTGACAGTTTGGTTTCTGTTCGCATGAGATAAAAAAAACACAACTAGTGAAACTATGGTGGCTGACAGGGGATGCACAACACTGAACACTCACTTAAAACAGCACTATACAGGTTTTACGGTGGCAGATGGGTGGGGGGGGTGGGGGGGGGGGCAGGACCCGGACTGATGAGGGGAAAAGGGGGGGAGGAGAGGAAAAGAAAAAATGGGGAGCTGATGGAGGGAGGGGACATAGAAAAAGGGGGAGGGCAGGGCGGATGCGAGAAGGAAAGGCAGTGGAGGGGAGAGTAAAAAGGACTCAGAGGAGAGAAGGGAGGCAGAGAGAAGGTAGGTGGGGAAAAAAGAGGATGGAAAGGGGGAGAAGAGGAGCCTCGGAAAAGGACAGAGGTAGGGAGGGGGAGGTGAGGATCAGAGTTGATAGGAGGGATAAATGGAGAGAGAGACGGCATCATCCAGGAGGGGGAGTCGACGGAAGCCACCTTGGGAATGGAGATGAAGGGTGTAGAGGTGGAGGGTAGGGGGGACACAACGGTGAAGGCGCAGCAGAGGGTGGGGGTTGGAGAGTAGAGGAGCAACTAGGGGATGAGGGAGATCAAGGCGACGGGAGGTGTAGAGGACGCGGATATGTTCGAGGAAATATAGAATGATATTACAGGTGATGTGTATTAGCTCACGGGCAGAAAGAGCGTGAAGATGTGTACCACTATATTTTCAGTTATGTCTTTTCGCCAACTGTTCAAAAAATGTTCAAATGTGTGTGAAATCTTATGGAACTTAACTGCTAAGGTCATCAGTCCCTACGCTTACACACTACTTAACCTAAATTATCCTAAGGACAAACACACACACCCATGCCCGAGGGAGGACTCGAACCTCCGCCGAGATCAGCCACACAGTCCATGACTGCAGCGCCTTAGAATGCTCGGCTAATCCCGCGCGGCCTTTTCGCCAACTCTTCAAGCCTATGATATACAGGATGAGCCAAATGCACTAATTCATGGAGGCAAGTAAAATTTGAGATAAATACCTGAAATGACATGGGGTTTTATTGAAATCAAAAACTAGTGCAAAAGCCGGTCAACAGATGGCGCTAGACCGCAGCACGCCAGGCACATCGCATGAGGGTGAGAGGTAAATATTCGCATCATGCGTAGCATGGCTGATAAACACCTGCCGGAAGAAACTTTTAAGCAGGACATCCGACGGCAGTTTCTCACCATACCTACTGACATGCTGTACAATGCTGTTCACAACATTACCCTTAACTACAGGTGTTGATGAATGTCGGTCGACATGCTGAACATTTCTTATAAAAAACATCATATTCGCTAAAAATGTTTGCTAATATTTGCTAATTATTGCTTTTGTATTGTATGAAGCGCGATCTGTTGTTCATTTTGTCCACTTTTTGGGTTCATTGAAACTCTATTTTATTTCAAGCATGTGTGTCAATTTTTATTTCTGTACCTACATTACTCCGTGAAGTATTGAATTTTTAAATGTTAACGGACTTTGTAAATACAGTAAGAAGTGAACCAGTGTTTTTAGAAAAAATGTGGCTTATCATCACCAAATACTTAAACAAATTTAACTTACATCATATAAATAGGCGTAAAGATCCATTAAACTGCGACTACGTGACTGCAGAACAATTCCTGAAAGTAGTCAGGTACATGAAATATCTTAGAGTACGTGTAGGGAGCGATATAAAGTGGACGAGCACATACAACTAACTGCATGTAAGGCACGTGCCACACAGAGTCGTTGGTGGAATCATCAGGATATGTAGTCCACCCACAAAGGAGGTACCTCACAAAATCCTCGTTTGACCAATACCTGAAGATAGGTCGTCGTTCAGGAATTCGTACCACTCAGGATTGATACAGGAACTGAAGAAGATCCGGAGGAGAGCAGTGTGTTTTGTTGCAGGTTCATTTAGTAAACACGAACGCAGCACAGTCATGCTCAGCTAACTCCAGTGGCAGACGCTGCAAGACAGGCGTTCTGCATCACTGAGCATACCTTATTAGAAGTGTAAACTAATACGTTGCTTCCTGCTACGTACGTCACGCGAAAACACGGTGACGGTAAAAATTAGAGAGCTCGGAACTCACTCGGAGGCCTACCAATGATCGTCAACCATTAGAAACTTGGATGGGAAAAGGAGGAAGTGATAGTTGAACACAAAGCACCCTGCACCATGCACAGGAAGCTGGCTTGCAACGTGTAGACGTAGATGCAGACAGAAAATAAAGTATCAAATATAAGAAAAAACAATGATAAAAGATCTTAGGTCGTGAAGCGATAGTAAGTAGCGACAGGAGACAAAAATTGTGGACGAAAATAAGCTTTAAATCATGTAGTATCAGAGGTTTTTGGGAAGGAAGGATACAGATGATATAAAAAAAAGTTAATCAGACGAAGTAACAAAATGGCGGCGGAGCGGGTTGGTCTCACACTATCCTTTAAAGGATCTGTCCACCTACCTTGATAGACTTCAGCTTGTCTGCTCTTCCACTCTGTAATGGCAGATATTGGTTTCGCCGAGAAAGGGAATGTTGACGATAATGCGACTAAATACCTACCACGCAAAGGCCACATACCACCAGTCTTTGGGTAGTAGCTGAAAGTTAAAGTATCGAGAGTTCGGGATTCTTGCACGCATCGTTTGAAAAAGTGTCAAAAATTTCCTTTTTGTTGGTTTATTTTATTTTATTTTATTTTTTTTGGTCATCAGTCTACTGACTGGTTTGATGCGCCCCGCCTCGAATTACTTTCCTGTGCCAACCTCTTCATCTCGGAGTAGCACTTGCAACCTACGTCCTCAATTATTTGCTTGACGTATTCCAATCTCTGTCTTCCTCTACAGTTTTTGCCCTCTACAGCTCCCTCTAGTACCATGGAAGTCATTCCCTCATGTCTTAGCAGATGTCCTATCATCCTGTCGCTTCTCCTTATCAGTGTTTTCCACATATTCCTTTCCTCTCCGATTCTGCATAGAACCTCCTCATTCCTTACCTTATTAGTCCACCTAATTTTCAACATTCGTCTATAGCACCACATCTCAAATGCTTCGATTCTCTTCTGTTCCGGTTTTCCCACAGTCCATGTTTCACTACCATACAATGCTGTACTCCAGACGTACATCCTCAGAAATGTCTTCCTCAAATTAAGGCCGGTATTTGATATTAGTAGACTTCCCTTGGCCAGAAATGCCTTTTTTGCCATAGCGAGTCTGCTTTTGATGTCCTCCTTGCTCCGTCCGTCATTGGTTATTTTACTGCCTAGGTAGCAGAATTCCTTAACATCACTGACTTCGTGACCATCAATCCTGATGTTAAGTTTCTCGCTGTTCTCATTTCTACTACTTCTCATTACCTTCGTCTTTCTCCGATTTACTCTCAAACCATACTGTGTACACATTAGACTGTTCATTCCGTTCAGCAGATCATTTAATTCTTCTTCACTTTCACTCAGGATAGGAATGTCATCAGCGAATCGTATCATTGATATCCTTTCACCTTGTATTTTAATTCCACTCCTAAACCTTTCTTTTATTTCCATCATTGCTTCCTCGATGTACAGATTGAAGAGTAGGGGCGAAAGGCTACAGCCTTGTCTTACACCGTACTTAATACGAGCACTTCGTTCTTGATCGTCCACTCTTATTATTCCCTCTTGGTTGTTATACATATTGTATATGACCCGTCTCTCCCTACAGCTCACTCCTACTTTTTTCAGAATCTCGAATAGCTTGCACCATTTTATATTGTCGAACGCTTTTTCCAGGTCGACAAATCCTATGAAAGTGTCTTGATTTTTCTTTAGCCTTGCTTCCATTATTAGCCGTAACGTCAGAATTGCCTCTCTCGTCCCTTTACTTTTCCTAAAGTCAAACTGATCGTCACCTAGCGCATTCTCAATTTTCTTTTCCATTCTTCTGTATATTATTCTTGTAAGCAACTTCGATGCATGAGCTGTTAAGCTGATTGTGCGATAATTCTCTCACTTATCAGCTCTTGCCGTCTTCGGAATTGTGTGGATGATGTTTTTCCGAAAGTCAGATGGTATGTCACCAGACTCATATATTCTACACACCAACGTGAATAGTCGTTTTGTTGCCACTTCCCCCAATGATTTTAGAAATTCTGATGGAATGTTATCTATCCCTTCTGCCTTATTTGACCGTAAGTCCTCCAAAGCTCTTTTAAATTCCGATTCTAATACTGGATCCCCTGTCTCTTCTAAATCGACTCCTGTTTCTTCTTCTATCACATCAGACAAATCTGCACCCTCATAGAGGCTGTCAATGTATTCTTTCCACCTATCTGCTCTCTCCTCTGCATTTAACAGTGGAATTCCCGTTGCACTCTTAATGTTACCACCGTTGCTTTTAATGTCACCAAAGGTTGTTTTGACTTTCCTGTATGCTGAGTCTGTCCTTCCGACAATCATATCTTTTTCGGTGTCTTCATATTTTTCCTGCAGCCATTTCGTCTTAGCTTCCCTGCACTTCCTATTTATTTCATTCCTCAGCGACTTGTATTTCTGTATTCCTGATTTTCCCGAAACTTGTTTGTACTTCCTCCTTTCATCAATCAACTGAAGTATTTCTTCTGTTACCCATGGTTTCTTCGCAGCTACCTTCTTTGTACCTATGTTTTCCTTCCCAACTTCTGTGATGGCCCTTTTTAGAGATGTCCATTCCTCTTCAACTGTACTGCCTACTGCGCTATTCCTTATTGCTGTATCTATAGCGTTAGAGAACTTCAAACGTATCTCGTCATTCCTTAGTACTTCCGTATCCCACTTCTTTGCGTATTGATTCTTCCTGACTAATGTCTTGAACTTCAGCCTACTCTTCATCACTACTATATTGTGATCTGAGTCTATATCTGCTCTGGGGTACGCCTTATAGTCCAGTATCTGATTTCGGAATCTCTGTCTGACCATGACGTAATCTAATTGAAATCTTCCCTTATCTCCCAACCTTTTCCAAGTATACCTCCTCCTCTTGTGATTCTTGAATAGGGTATTCGCTATTACTAGCTGAAACTTGTTACAGAACTCAATTAGTCTTTTTCCTCTTTCATTCCTTGTCCCAAGCCCATATTCTCCTGTAACCTTTTCTTCTACTCCTTTCCCTACAACTGCATTCCAGTCGCCCATGAGTATTAGATTTTCGTCCCCCTTTACATACTGCATTACCCTTTCAATATCCTCATACACTTCCTTATCTGTTCATCTTCAGCTTGCGACGCCGGCATGTATACCTGAACTATCGTTGTCGGTGTTGGTCTGCTGTCGATTCTGATTAGAACAACCCGGTCACTGAACTGTTCGCAGTAACACACCCTCTGCCCTACCTTCCTATTCATAACGAATCCTACACCTGTTATACCATTTTCTGCTGTTGTTGATATTACCCGATACTCATCTGACCAGAAATCCTTGTCTTCCTTCCACTTCACTTCACTGACCCCTACTATATCTAGATTGAGCCTTTGCATTTCCCTTTTCATATTTTCCGGTTTCCCTACCACGTTCAAGCTTCTGACATTCCACGCCCCGACTCGTAGAACGTTATCCTTTCGTTGATTATTCAATCTTTTTCTCATGGTAACCACGCCCTTGGCAGTCCCTTCCCGGAGATCCGAATGGGGGACTATTCCGGAATCTTTTGCCAATGGAGAGATCATCATGACACTTCTTCAATTACAGGCCAGGTGTCCTGTGGATACACGTTACGTGTCTTTAATGCAGTGGTTTCCATTGCCTTCTGCATCCTCATGTCGTTGATCATTGCTGATTCTTCCGCCTTTAGGGGCAATTTCCCACCCCTAGGACAAGAGAGTGCCCTGAACCTCTATCCGCCCCTCCGCCCTCTTTGACGAGGCCGTTGGCAGAATGAGGCTGACTTCTTATGCCGGAAGTCTTCGGCCGCCAATGCTGATTATTTATCAAAAATTAGGCAGTGGCGGGGATCGAACCCGGGACCGAAGACGTTTTGATTATGAATCAAAGACGCTACCCCTAGGAAAATGGTTATCAAGTCCATAGTTAATATCTCGACATCAATTATACAATGTTACTGATTCTCTCTGTAACAAGTTCAGACTCAAAAGCAGCCGGAAGGTTCTTAGTCCGACCCGATATTTTAGACGTCCTAAATAGTCATTGATCACGACTACCAGCAAGTTAACACAATCTGGTTCAGTTAGGTTCTTGTAGAGAAGCGCTCTCCATAATGTCTCGTAATCTGTACGAAGGACGCCACGCAAACATTTCCTAAAATAAACCACACACAGAGCTCAAATTTTCACAAAATACTCAACACTGTAGTTGCTTTTTGTCAGCGACACGAGAACCGATCCAACACGCGAACCGCTTCATTTTGGTACAAATTTGATCAGCGCGATTTAACATAACGTGTTTACCAGGAGATGGCTCCCGAGCGACTTTCTCGACTCCTAGATCTGAGGTACAAAGCCCTACTCAAGCGCGGGGGGAAATGCTGGATTCCTATTCGCTGATACGTAAAGCAGCCAATCAGATCATCTCGAGCACTTCTTTATTTCTAATGTCAGCCAATCAGATTTCCACAAGTAATTTAGACTAGAAATTTCGTAATTCCGAAACTAAACAAAATTTAATGAAAACAAAATACGATTCCTTTCCATAAAATAAGTTACTAATAAATTTAATTCTCAACGCCCCTTATGGCTACCTTTCAGAAAATCAAGCTCACTTACACATACGGCACAAATTTCCCTGTTGCCCAATAACTTTCTCAAGCATGCGTTTGTATAGTTTTACTGAAATATAATATTCTCACTTTGCGTACGGCCTCCATTCACTCTCTCAGTCTCTCCAAAACACTCATAACCAAAACATGACGAAATAATAATTTTCCAACGTATTTTAATTACGTCAGAAATCTGTGGTAATGAAACTAAAGAAAATTAGATTATGTGAATCTATTCTCTTGGTTGTAGTTCGGCAATTGATACTATAGATGAATACATTGTAGTAGCTAACTCAGTTTCACAATGGCAGCACGGCTATTATGAGATTTAGGTAAAGATTTATATCTCCAAAATCATTGAAGTTATTGATCTAAAATGTTAACAGCATGTTTGTGTTATCGATAGAATTTGGTATACTAAGTATGAATAAGATCGATTGATATTTAACAGTACTACTTCAGCTTCATGGACAATATGTGTAACTTATTGCACGCGGCGTTACTCAAGTACACAGATGGCTCGACCATGTAGCCAGCCTCGGCTGCTGCAGCGTGCGAACCAACATCTGCTCTCCACCCGGCTTGACGGCCAGCTACGCTTTCAATGCATGGTGACAACTCGTAATAATTTGCTACGTTACGTGTTTAGTGCAATACACTACCAACTACAATACTACTGTTCGAGCACTAAAAACTGATAAGCTCCTGTTTTAAAACACTCACTGAAAAGTGGGGTGCCATCTTTCTCATTCTACCCGCCTCAGCACCTTTAAAAATGTTGCAAAGAATTTTGACATGGGAACAATTCGCGCTCTTTTTAACATGCAAATCACCTCTCACACCCATACGCTCCTATAGCTGTGGTTCGCACATACCCACTAGTCAATCGCTGTAACTCTCTCATACCCATTTATTCCCACTTGTCATTCTCACTCACTCATTCAGCGCGCTTCATTGTCATTATCTCTTTGCTCCTATCTAACTGTTACCTTCTCCTGCCTCACAGCTGCAGTCTATTTCGTTCTGCCCTAGTGCTACTCTTTCTTTTCACTGTAACTGTCTCCCTCTTGCTTTCTTTTATTCCCTCTATCTGATTCATTAGTTCCCACTGCTCTCTCTTTTCGCTGTCATTATCTCTCCTCGTTGTTATAGATTCAGTCTCTCATTATCAATAGCTACCATTGGTCAACTGTGTTCCAATACCAATGTGCCCCCTCTTTTTCTCATACTGAAATTGTCTCTTTGGCTCCTTCTCTACCACAACCACTGTCTACTATCTTCCGGTATTTATTACTTTTCAGTCTCTCTCCCAGTGCCACTGCCGCATTCTCTCTCAGCATAAAAAAGCGCTATATGTTCGCATACCAAAATTTTTGAAAATATTTTAAAGGTGATGGGGAAAGTAGAATGAGGCAGCTGCTACCCCACTTTTTCATCAAAGTCTTTTAAAATAGGAGCATATCAGCAGTAATGGATGTATCAGAGTTCTGCCTCAATAAGGAGGCATTCTTCTCTTAAGGAAACAAGTCCGCCAGTTGTACTAGCCTAATTTAATGACCCTTATGTAAACTGTACACTTGGGCTAATGTTTTGTTTATTTAGGACATAATTAATGGGCAATAACTATCAAGATAAGTACCATATTTTTGTGGCCAAGATGGTGCCCTTGGTTAATGTTGTCGCGGGGTGGCCGAGAAAAAGCGGCGGGGTCAAACGGAGAGCGGTCCGCGAACAAACAGACGAACGGAAAGGACGGATACGAAACAACAACGGACGATCGAGAGAGACGACAATTCACAAGAAGCAACGGGGTGATGGAGACAACCAAACGAATCGAAGACGTCCACTAATAATGAAAACAAAGAACGGTAGACACGCTGTCTGTTGTCGAGGCAATACCTCAGTACGCACGCCATAGTAAGACTCACTGGCTGAGCAAGAGGCAGGCGCTTAAATACACGATCGGGGGCGCACTATTGGCCGCTGGGACCACGTGTTCCACTGTGGCGCCCCCACACTAAGTGTGGACCAGGAGGCGCGCGCCGCCACAGCTTACGGCGCGATGGTGCAGAGACCTCTGGGGGTCTTTGACGTCCATGACGCCTCGCGCGGATTCAAATTCCAAGGCGCGCGGTATCAGAGTTAATGTTTACACAGGCGACCAAATGCGTTTAACGTAAAGAAATACTACCATTTTTAATTATGGTAATTTATGATCCAAAAATGACGTTTTCCCACCCCCACTGTGCTGCTATTGGACGTTCTTCCACCACCATTACATCCTCTGCTCCTTAGCGGCATCCCAGCGTCCTGAGACTGTCATTCTTACCCTGTACGTCGCTCCGTCAGAAGCAGCACCAGTAAATTCAGGTGATACTGCAAGCGGTACTGTCCTAAACTTCGTGAATATTCGACAGCTTACTATTTTCTGCCACAAACCAAGATGCCAAGATGCCTACGTAATTTTTACCGAATTTTTGAGAAGACGCACATTTCACTGCCGTTTTACTGATTTTCGCCACTTTTTAAGAAGATACAAGTAACGTGGGTTCCGTAATTACTTTTGGCTGAATTGTTAAGGAGATACACGAAAATATCAGTTTAGTGAATAATTTTACCGATTTCTCAAGATGACGCACATAAATATTGGTTTCGTGGATATTTTTTATACTGGTTTATTACGAAGACCCACGTAAAATGGGTTTGTAAATACCACCACCATTGTTTCGAGCAGGTCCCTCGATGTATAACGCTATTTGCAGTTTTAGGAGAATTTTACCGATTTTTCTAGGAGACACATGCAAATATTTTGCTGTTAATCCATAAATAATGTACGTAATGCACCTTCTGCAAGCACACCGCTGCTATGTACGGTTTTAAAGATGTTTTTCTTTTAGTCAACAAATACACTACTAGCCATTAAAATTGCTACACCAAGAGGTGGACAAATATACTAGAACTGACATGTGATTACATTTTCACGCAATTTGGGTGCATAGATTCAGAGAAATCAGTACCCAGAACAACCACCTCTGGCCGTAATAACGGCCTTGATACACCTGGGCATTCAGTCAAACAGGGCTTGGATGGCGTGTACAGGTAAAGCTGCCCATGCAGCTTCAACACGATACCACAGTTCATCAAGAGTAGTGACTGGCGTATTGTGACGAGCCAGTTGCTCGCCCACCATTGACCAGACGATTTCAGTTGGTGATAGATCTGGAGAACGTGCTGGCCAGGGCAGCAGTCAAACATTTTCTGTATCCAGAAAGGCCCGTACAGGACCTGCAACATGCGGTCTTGAATTAGCCAGCTTAAATGTAGGGTTTCGCAGGGATCGAATGAAGAGTAGAGCCACGGGTCGTAGCACATCTGAAATGTAGCGTCCACTGTTCAAAGTGACGTCATTGCGAACAGGAGGTGACCGAGATGTGTAACCGATGGCACCCCATACCATCACGCCGTGTGATACGCCAGTATGGCGATGACGAATACACGCTTCCAATGTGCGTTCACAACGATGTCGCCAAACACGGATGCGACCATCATGATGCTGTAAACAGAACCTGGATTCTTCCGAAAAAATGACGTTTTGCCATTCGTGCACCCAGGTTCGTCGTTGAGTACACCATCGCAGGCGCTCCTATTTGTGATGCAGCGTCAAGGGTAACCGCATCCATGGTCTCCGAGCTGGTAGTCCATGCTGCTGCAAACGTCGTCGAACTGTTCGTGCAGATGGTTGTTGTCTTGCAAACGTCCCCATCTGTTGACTCAGGGATCGAGACGTGGCTGCACGTTACAGCCATGCGGATAAGACGCCTGTCATCTCGACAGCTAGTGATAAGTGGCCGTTGGGATCCAGCACGGCGTTCAGTATTACCCTCCTGAACCCACCGATTACGTATTCTGCTAACAGTCATTGGATCTCGACCAACGTGAGCAGCAATGTCGCGATACGATAAACCGCAATCGCGATAGGCTACAATCCGACCTTTATCAAAACTCGGAAACGTGATGGTACGCATTTCTCCTCCTTACGCGAGGCATTACAACAACGTTTCACCAGGCAACGCCGGTCAACTGCTGTTTGTGTATGAGAAATCGGTTGAAAACTTTCCTCATGTCAGCACGTTGTAGGTGTCGCTACCAGCGCCAACCTTGTGTGAATGCTCTGAAAAGCTAATCATTTGTATATCACAGCATCTTCTTCCTGTCGGCTAAATTTCGCGTCTGTAGCACGTCATCTTCGTGGTGTAGTAATTTTAATGGCCAGTAGTGTAGCTACCTTTTTTTGAAAAGGAAGATACACGTAAAACCATCGGTCAAATAATTAGCACATCGTTGTAATCTGATAAATTACAAGTATATTTAGCGTTAAACAACAAAATACTCCCGAGGCTTACTTTTCGCTTAAACGAACTATCTACCGCACTTCTTAGGTACGACGGCACTGTCAGGTCACCCTAACACTACATTATTATACTGGACGTTCAGAAAACATCAACGGCCTGAACGCTTCTACAGATAACCGTATACACACTCGCAAAGCCTGCACTACGCCGGGAGAGCACACCTGTGCGTGTTCGCATGCGCCTAGCGGATAGATGTCATTTCCAGACAACGGCGTTGCTTTGAATTTTAGGGACGCACACTGGCAACTACATCTACATGTGCATGGCTATTCTGCAAATCAAACGCAAGTGTCTGGCAGAGTGTTCATCGAATCACCTTCACACTAATTCTCTGTTACCCCACTCTCGAACAGCGCGGAGAAAAACGGACATCTATATTTTCCGTGCAAGCTCTTAGTTCACTTATTTCATTATGGTAATCATTGCTCCCTATATATGTCGGCGTCCACAAAATACTTTCGCATTCGGAGTAGAAAGTTTGTGATTGAAATGTCATGAGAAGATCTCACCGCTACGAGAAACGCCTTTGTTTTAATGATTTACACTGAAAATCCTGTATCATGTCCTTGATACTCTCTCCCAAATTTCTCGATAATACAAAACGTGGTGCCCTTCTCTGAACTTTTCCGATATGCTCCGTTAATCCTATCTGGTAAGGATCCCACATCACCCAGGACGGACAAGTGTGGTGTAGGCAGTCTCCTTAGTAGGCCTGTTGCATCCTCTGATTGTACTTCCAAAAAAACGCAGTCTTTGGATCGCTTCCCCACAACATTTTCTATGTGTTGTTTTCCAATTTAAGGTGATCGTAATTGTAATTTCAAGTATTTAGTTGAATTATTGATTTATCCTGTAACTGAAGTTTAATAGATTCCTTTTAGTACTCATGTAGAAGACCTCACACTTATGTGTGCAAATAATTGCCACGTCTTTGTTTAAACAATCACCACACAGTACAGTGTTATCTAAGTGTACCAAAAGGTTACTGTCATGATATACCCCAACTGACACAAATTATCCGATGGCAGTTGAAGTTAATGGCCAAGGAGTAACGGTATCGGGAAGATCTGGGCAAAATGTATCAGTTTAGAGACAACATACATGTTGGCATAGGACACACACGTTGTAGTTGGTTCGAGCTACGACGGACATGGCACCGAACATGGTGCCATATGGATCTAGAGGTACGCCAATGCCACTGTGGGGTGTGTGGAGCCTGTAGAGTCGGTGCGTAAGTAACTACGGCTGGTACCGATTGGGAGTCCACGCCCGAAACGTATCATCATCAATTTGCGGAGATTAAGGGTGTTACCTGAAAAATTTCCGTGCTCCTGGATGTAGTAGATGGTATCATTTAGTTCCTGTGTGAAGCAGGTGAGAATTAGGACATCATCTACGTAGGCCCTACAGCGATAGGAATGACTACGCAAGGGCAGACCTTGGAGACTAGCGATGAGGGGCTCCAGTGCGGTGGCCTACGAGTAGCTTGGACGACGTGCAGAGTGGCGTTTAGGAATCGATCCAACAAGTCTCCCATTGATCTGCACCATGGAGACAACAGGAAGCACTATCTGGCGATTGGCGTCCAGAAAGACTGGCTATAACCCCACATGAATCACAACTACGAGGAGGAATGAGGTTGAACGTGATCGAAGACACTCAAATCGATGGAGACCAGTGCCATACAGAGCCGACAGCCCATACCTATCGCAACGAGGTCACGACATTCCGCCAGAGCAATTTGAGGGGTATCCTCACAACCACGTGCAGTCTATCCCAGTGAATGAACGACAGATAAGACTATGTGTAGGCGCGCTGTTAAGAGGTGAGCGTAGATTTTATGATCTGTTTTCATTAATGTAAGGGGGCAGTATGTGAAGATATTTGTTCCTCCTCATGGCTTAGGCACCGGTAAAAGAACGCCACTAACAATTTTGGTTGGTATCAGGAAGGACGAGTAAAGAGTTCCTGAAGCGTCTCCATCCAGCAAGGTAGCATTAGGGTGGTGACACTTGGTAGAATTCTACCAAAAGGGAAGAACTCCACAGCAAGACCATATGGTCCCGGCGATTTGTTCTTCATCCCCTTGTCATTCGCTTCCACCACTTCATCCACGAGATCGCAGAGATTATCGGTGTCAATTCTGCAGTGATGAGGGTCCGTTCAGGAGTGGGACATAGATCGTCAGGAATTTGCGTCATCGTCAGATCGTCGTCGTAAAACTGGCAGTAGTGGTCGGCGAAATCAGACACCATTGCCACTTGCATTATGTGGCAAGTATCATCAGAGGTGGTGAGGGTAGAGATGAAAAGGCGATGTCGACAACGATGGTCAGATGCAGCGTGCACCGTGGATGTCGATTCCTCATGTATAAGGGCCTGTCGTCGCGAACGTACCTTGACATAATACAGTTTGTTGCGTTACAGAATGAGGAGACAGGAGTAGTAGAGCAAAGTTCATACCACCCCACTTTCCATTGTTGCCAAATTTATTCAAGATGGCGGCGATAACGTCATCCAAGATGACGGCGTGTGGACTTGGCAACAGCACATGACGTCATCCAAGATAGCTGATTTTGGCGGGAAAATAGGCCAATTGTGCTATATCCACTAACCTAACCCCCCCCAGAAAAAATGACAGGAAATTTGAATTTTGGCGGAAAAATAGGTCAATTGTGCTACGTCCACTAACTTAACCCTCCAGAAGAAATTGGCCCGAAATTTGAATTACAACAGGATAATGCATGCAACATCATACTTGTTTTTATTATTATTCCTTATTATTCATTATCATTTATTATCATTCATTATCATTTATCATCATTTATTATTATTATTTATTATTATTGGCCTACCTCCATTAGAAAATTCGCGCCCAATTCAAATTCCAGGGTGATAATGGCTGCAAAACCGTACTTCTCCTTATTATTATTATCATTCATCATTTATTATTATTTTTTATTATTATTGGTCTACCTCCACTAGAAAATTGCGCCAAATTCAAATTCCAACACGATAATGTCCCGAAAACTGTACTTCTATTTTTTATTATCATTTATTATTATTTAATCAAGATGTCCGATTTTCACAGCGATGAACACATTTGCATTACATCCATAACAAAAATGTATCACAAGTTCAAATCCCAACACCATAATCGATCACACGTACGAAATAGTCCACATCCTAAGAACTTTCGCGGTCACTTATCTTTCTTCACTGCTAACCTATCAAAATCGCGTCAAATAATAAAGTGCACTTATAGTAACCTAAGTCACATCCTTTGAGTTTTCAGAGGGAAATGGACTCAAGTCTTTATTTCAAGCAGTACGGTTATCACTTGCTCTCCAACACAATCAGTACACATCTTTGAGATCACAACAACACCCAATGCAGTCGCCACGACGTCCGCTCTCGAACTGAATTAGTTCAAATCGTCGGCACCCCCTGGCTCCGCCAAACCCACATGCGGGCCATTGCCAACAGCTGTCATGTGAGGTGGTTGCTCATGCGCTGGACTGGCGGCGCGCTGGGGCCGGCCTGCGCTAGCCGCTGGACTAGTGATCGCTCCCACGTCGTAAACATGTTTTCGCTGGACACGCTGGAACTTTCCGAGGTTGACGTCACAACAGTCCATTGTCCATTCACCACATGTATTCATCACCTCTGCACGTTTCCCACCAAAATTGTTTGCCTGGGAGCGGAATCACACAACGGTCAGCCATTCGGCCCAGCACCTGGTTCGACCGACAAAGAACGCCCTGCCACACTTTTGGCGCGAAAGTGGTTTTCCTGGAGACGTTCAAACTTGCCGATGCCGATCGTTCGCCATCTACCACGTGTCTTTGTGCGATCAAGGACGCCCTGCTACACTTTTGGCACCAAAGTTTGCTCAAGAGTTGAACCTGTCAGGACTGTACAACAGCACGTTTGATGGCCACGAGACCCCTCGCTATGTTAATTGACTCTCTCTCTTTCACGCGCTACACTTTTGGCGCCAAAGTTTGCTCAAGAGTTGAACCTGCCAGGACTGTACAACAGCACGTTTGATGGCCATGAGACCCCTCGCTATGTTAATTGACTCTCTCTCTTTCACGCGCGGGTTCAACTCTCGGGCAAGCTTTGGCGCCAAACGCGTAGCAGGGCGTTCTTCGCCCCCCCCCCCCCCCCCCCCTGGCAGGAAGAATTCCATCAGAACAATTCAACCTCTACCAACGTAAGAAAATGGCGAGAAAGAAAGGTCACTTGGACTACCTCCACTAACCTAAATCACCCAACCCAACCAGTTCCTAGGAACTGGCATCAAGTTTGAATTTTCGATTGAAAATAGATCGATTGGGCAACCTCTAGCAACCTAAGAAAATGGCGGGAAAGAAAGGTAACTTGGGCTTTCTTTACTAAGCTAAGAAAATGGCGGGAAAGAAAGGGCACTTGGACTACCTTCAATAATCTAAGTCATCTGACCTCTAACGCATCCTAGGAAATGGTGGGGAGAGGACTCAACCTGTGCTGGACATTATTTTACATGCACTATACGTTTAAACAATTAGACACAGTACCACCATCAAGTGTGTTCACCACAAGGTCTGGGTCTAGTACACATTACCACCACCAGAGGGACTGTTGTCCCTTCCGTGATGTAATCCAATATGGCAGTGTGATGGTGGAGAGGAAGGGTCGCTTAACACGAAATATTTTTATTTATAAAAAAAAAAAACAACAGTTTGTGGGGGTTGGATTTCTCTTGATCGTCATTCTCTGCTGTTTGGAAATATGTAGATTTTGTAAGAAGTAATTACATGGAGGAAACATGATGCATAACCAAATGTTTGGTACTGAACTTCAGGTGTCTTAACCTAATGTTGAGCCCTGCAAGGGCACTTAACCTATTGTTCTATTAAGTGGTTTTCCATGTCACCCCCATTTCCTTAAACTATTCTATCACTTTTGATACCAAATTAAGTAATTAGTTATGTCCTCAGACCGTTTTCTGATACAATTTTCGAATTTCACATGCTTTTGAACGCCATTTCTGGTGCATTCTTCTTTGTCACCCCCTTAAAATTTTGTAGGACGGTTTACATAAAAATTACGCAATTTAACCTAGTGTTCTGCACTTAACCTTCTGTTCTGCTCCATGTCACCCACTCACACACACCCTCCGCTTAACTATTGTACTGCTAACACCAAGTTGATATAAAAAATTTATGCAAATATTTTTCACATGTATGGCGTGTTTTATTTTTTTTTAATTCGTAGCATCCTATTGGTCGGAGAATTCGACGATTACTATTTAAACAAAAGATCGCTAGTAAAAAACCATCCCACCACTCGACGCCCGACGCCACAGCCGCCCCCGCCATAGCCGCAGCCGCCGCCGCCACTGCCTCTGGCCCGACCCACTCTGGCCACGGCCACGACAGCATCGCTCCATGGGCCGTCCTCCCTCAGTCTAGCGGATTAGGGCTGCAGCAACCCAGCTGCTCGCAGCGGGCCGATTCTGCAGCGTCTCCTCCTCCACTATCTCATTCTCGCTGATCACGTGAGGTACGGCACACAGCCCCTGACCACCTTGTCACAGAACTCCAAAGCGTGCTCACACCGATCCCATATGCGAAACGCCTCCGGGCGGCATGTGTGTTTACTGTTGCTGCCGCTGTACCTATGGATACTGATGTCACAGACCGCGCTATACAAATGAGTGCCAGAATAACACAACCTCCTTTCTCCCTAGCGAGCCTAACGGAACATGTGAGCTGCATCCAGCTGAGCGTACCTACTCAGCCTGACTGACGCAACGTCGCGAAGCGTGCACGCAAAGCTAGAAACCACCAGAAGCACATCTAACAAGGTTCTTAATATCATACTGATGTCAAATAGCTATGTAAAATCAGAACCTAATCGACCTCTCAGAAATTGTAAATTGTTAATTGTTTCGTTCACTGCTTCTGCACATATCGCACCTTTATTTAGTTTAGGGAACATGGGTTGTGGTGTATGCATCTAGCAGGTGAAAGACACGTTTGCTGGTTCTCTAGACATGAGAAACACATTAGTTGATAGTGTAAATTATAGGGATGATTTGGAATCTTTTACATCACAGGCACTTACTTTCGTGAGCGGAAATATCAGTTTCCTCTATTTGTTTCGAATTCTCATATAAAGGTCTTTGCAGACGGGATAAGCGCAAAAGTTTCATATTTGTAGAGAAATAATTTCCAGTCTACATCTTTGGAATTAAGTTGCGCGAGCGATTGTTAGGATACTCTTGTTTGCTTGATATCGAGAGGTACCGCGAAAATGGTGTAATATTATGGCAAACGAAGCTAAAATACACGTGTTCTTGTAATCCCTGAGTTTTGAGATGGGTGTAGGGAAGCAAGCAAGAAAGCAGGTCCAGACCAGAAACAATAATGCGCTGTATCGAGACGGCAAGAGCTGACAAGTGAGAGAATTATCGCACAATCAGCTTAACAGCTCATGCATCGAAGCTGCTTACAAGAATAATATACAGAAGAATGGAAAAGAAAATTTAGAATTCGCTAGGTGACGATCAGTTTGGCTTAAGGAAAAGTAAGGGGACGAGAGAGGCAATTCTGGCGTTACGGCTAATAATGGAAGCAAGGCTAAAGAAAAATCAAGACACTTTCATAGGATTTGTCGACCTGGGAAAAGCGTTCGACAATATAAAATGGTGCAAGCTGTTCGAGATTCTGAAAAACGTTGGGGTAAGCTATAGGGAGAGACGGGTCATATACAATATGTACAACAACCAAGAGGGAATAATAAGAGTGGACGATCGAGAACGAAGTGCTCGTATTAAGAACGGTGTAAGACAAGGCTGTAGCCTTTCGCCCCTACTCTTCTATCTGTACATCGAGGAAGCAATGATGGAAATAAAAGAAAGGTTCAGGAGTGGAATTAAAATACAAGGTGAAACGATATCAATGATACGATTCGCTGATGACATTGCTATCCTGAGTGAAAGTGAAGAAGAATTAAATGATCTGCTGAACGGAATGAACAGTCTAATGAGTACACAGTATGGTTTGAGAGTAAATCGGAGAAAGACGAAGGTAATGAGAAGTAGTAGAAATGAGAACAGCGAGAAACTTAACATCAGGATTGATGGTCACGAAGTCAATGAAGTTAAGGAATTCTGCTACCTAGGCAGTAAAATAACCAATGACGGACGGAGCAAGGAGGACATCAAAAGCAGACTCGATATGGCAAAAAAGGCATTTCTGACCAAGAGAAGTCTACTAATATCAAATACCGGCCTTAATTTGAGGAAGAAATTTCTGAGGATGTACGTCTGGAGTACAGCATTGTATGGTAGTGAAACATGGACTGTGGGAAAACCGGAACAGAAGAGAATCGAAGCATTTGAGATGTGGTGCTATAGACGAATGTTGAAAATTAGGTGGACTAATAAGGTAAGGAATGAGGAGGTTCTATGCAGAATCGGAGAGGAAAGGAATATGTGGAAAACACTGATAAGGAGAAGGGACAGGATGATAGGACATCTGCTAAGACATGAGGGAATGACTTCCATGGTACTAGAGGGAGCTGTAGAGGGCAAAAACTGTAGAGGAAGACAGAGATTGGAATACGTCAAGCAAATAATTGAGGACGTAGGTTGCAAGTGCTACTCTGAGATGAAGAGGTTAGCACAGGAAAGGAATTCGTGGCGGCCGCATCAAACCAGTCAGTAGACTGATGACCAAAAAAAAAAAAAAAAAAAGTCGAGGGGGAGTAAGCCCCGAATTTGTAGAACAGTTCTGAGAGTGACTTCTGTCTGCTGACGGTGCTCTGGTCTCCCGTCAGGCGTGGACGACCACCGACCTCGCAGGGAAATATCCAGTGCTGCAGAAAGAGAGAGAGAAAAAAAAACAAAAACAAAAGGCGGACGGTGTTTGGATGCCGGCTGTATCAGTAATTCGGCGGGTAAATTCGACAAGAGCCAATAATAATGTTCGATTCATTCACAAGACATCCTTTTGTGATGGGATATAGCGGTGGGAACGTTTATGGGTGTTTAAAGCAGGAAGGGTAACACGTGATGTACAGGGTACCACGTTAGGAGCGTGAGGAAGACTTCATTCGATGTTATTTTGGGCTATTTTGGTAAACAGGTTCTGTCAGGGTAAGAATTTCTATGCATACAAGCTGAGACATCAAGAAAGCGAGCGTTAACTATTTCTGGAACACTATACAATTTCATAGAGGTCGACTCGGTTCTGATTTTACATAGCCATATGACATCAGTATAAGGTTGAGAACCTTGTTAGATGCACTGCCGAAGGTCTGTAGCTATGCACGCGCACTTCGTTGCATTGCGTCAGTCATGCTGTGGCAGGTACGCTCGGCTCACATGTTCCGTTAGGATCGCTAAGGAGAAAGCAGCCTGTGCTATTCTGGTAAAGATTTCTATAATGCGGTCTGTGGCGTCAGTATCCACAGGTATAGCAGCAGAAACGGTAAACACACGTTCCACCCAGAGCCATTTCACGTATGGGATCGGTGGGAGCGCACTTTGGAGTGTGGCGAGGTTGACAGGGATGTGTGCCGTATCTCCCTTCAACAGCGAGGACGTGATGGCGGAGGAGGAGACGGTGCACAATCAGGTCGCTGAATGCAACTGGGTTGCTGCAGCGCCAACCTGCTAGCCTGAGGTAGGGTGGCCCATGGAAGCCAGAGCAACGCTATGGCGGCCGTGGCCGGAGTGTAGTCGGACTGGGGGCAATGGTGGCGGTGGCTGCGGCGTTGGCGGAGGCAGCTGTGGCGTCGGTGGTCGAGTGGCGGGATGGGTTTTTTATTAGGGACTTTTTGTTTAAACTGTATTCCATCGATTTCAGCGACCAATAGTACGCTGTAAATTAAAAAAAAACTACCCCATACATTTGAAAAATATCGATTTAATTAATTTGCATAAATTTATTTATCAAAATGGTGTTAGCGGTAAAATAGTTAAGGGGAGGGTGTGCGTGAGTGGCAGATCAGCAGGTTAAGTGCAGAACATAGATTATTTTGCGTAATTTTTATGTAAAACGCAGTACAAAAATTTAAGGGGGGTGACAAAGAAGAATCCACCAGAAATGGCGTTCAAAAGCATGTGAAATTCTAAAAGTGTATGGCACCAGAAAATGCTCAGAGGATGTGGCTAATTACTTAATTTGGTATCAAAGACGGTAGCATAGTATAAGGAAATGGGGGTGACATGGAAAACCACTTAACAGAACAATAAGTTAAGTGCCACTATAGGGCTCAACATTAGGTCAAGGCACCTTTAGTACAGTGCCAAACATTAGGTTATGCATCATGTTTGCTCTATGTAATTACTTCTTGCCAGACCCACATGTTTCCAAACAGCAGAGAATGACAATCAAGAAATATCCAACCCCCACAACTTGTTTTTTAATAAATAAATAATGTACCCCTGAATTTCCATTATGAGGCCCTTCCTCTCCACCATCAGACCGCCATATTGGATTACATCACAGAAGGGATGACAGTGCCCTCTGGTGGTGGTACTGTGTACTAGACCCAGACCTCGTTGTAAACATACTTGATGGTGGTACTGCCTCTAATTGTTTAAACATATAGTGCATGTAAAATAAAGACTGACCAGCACAGTCGAGTCCACTCCCCACCATTTCCTAGGATGAGATGATAGTCGGATAATTTAGGTTAGTGGAAGCAGTCCAAGTGTCCTTTCTTTCCCACAATTTTCTTAGGTTAGTAGAGATAGCCCAAGTGACCTTTCTTTACCACCAAAAGTCAAATTTCCTGCCAATCCCTAGGAATAGTTGGCGGTCAGATGACAGGTTTAGAGGTAGCCCAAGTGCCCTTTTTTTCCTGCCACTATCTTATGTTAGTGGAGGTAGCCCAATTGACCTATCTTCCCTCCAAAATTCAAAGTAGGTGCCAGTTCCTAGGAAGAGGTGGCGGTCGGGTCACTAAGGTTAGTGGAGGCAGCCCAATTTACCCTTCTTTCCCGCCCGCCATTTTCTTAGGTTGATAGAGGTTGCAGGGGGGGGGGGGCATGGCAGGGGGCTTGGCTGGGGTGCATGGCTACTTGGATAACGATACTTGCGTCATCAGCTGACGTCAAGGCCACCATTTTGGATTACATCATCAACTGACGTCACGGACGCCATCTTGGATGACGTCATCAACTGACGTCTTTGATGACGTCATCGCCGCCATATTGGATAACGGTACTTTGTCATAGTACCCCCCTTGCCCCAATGAGTGAAGTCTGTAGGTGTGGTGAGGACTGTCGCGTAAGTTACTGTTAGTGGTACTGATGTTTAAGACTGCAGAACCTGCACGACACACCTTTTGACGCATTTAGACTGCAAATGGTCCTTCTTTCCGCAACTGAACGTCTTACATTGTAATGGCATGGCAGCCTTCGATACCAATGTAGGAGGATATGTAACTCTGAAGAAAGATACGAACCTGCCTGATGCTATTTAATACGCTACAGGCTCGGAATTGTCCATCATTCGGCGACATGTTCCAGGACAGCGTCCACGGGTAGCTCGAACGCCTATTCGAATATCCGTATCGTTCGTACCCCGAGACCAGCGTGATCGACGGTAACGGGCCCTACGTTACCGTCGGAACGACAGAAACTTAGTCAACGTTTGGCGCCGGCCAGAGTGGCCGAGCGGTTAAAGGCGCTACAGTCTGGAACCGCACGACCACTACGGTCGCAGGTTCGAATCCTGCCTCGGGCATGGATGTGTGTGATGTCCTTAGGTTAGTTAGGTTTAAGTAGTTCTAAGTTCTAGGGGACTTATGACCACAGCAGTTGAGTCCCATAGTGCTCAGAGCCATTTGAACCATTCAACGTTTGGCCCCCTGAAGCACACTGTCACACGCTACGTCATTATTCATCTTGAAGCACACAGTACAACCAACTATTGATAGGTAGATTTCAGTTAGATCTTGTGCTGGAGTAGATGACGTGCTCTCAGCAAAGGCGTACTCGTCGGTCTGCTGCAGTAGCCCATTACCACTAAATTTCCCCGTCCCTGTCCTAACGAATACGTTCGTCGTGCGTCCCACACTGATTTCTGCGGTTATTTCAAGCAGCATTGCTTGTCTGTTAACGGTGACAACCCTGCACAAACGCTGCTGCTCTCGGTCGTTAAGTGAGCGCCGTCGGCCGCTGCGTTGTCCGTGGTGAAGGATAATGTCCCATATCAGGTATTCTCGGCAGACTCTTGGCACTATGGATCTCGGAATGTGGAATTCCCTAACTATTTCCAAAACGGAAAGTCCCACGCGTCTTACTCCAACTACAGTTTCGCGCTCAAAGTCTGTTAGTTCCAGTCGTGCGGCCATAATCACGTCGGAAACCTTTTCACATGAATCGCCTGAGAACAAATTACAGCTGCGCCAATGCACTGCCCTGTTTCATCTTCTGTGCGTGAATTGATACTACCGCCATTTGTATATGCGCATATCACTACCCCATGACTTTCGTTACTCAGTGTAGACATAACACATTAGTAATAATGACAACGTTTTCGGAGGTCAAAAGTAACATTTACATTCAGGAAGTGAACCAGGTCATGTTGTTCCAGCAACCATATGTTTTTAGTCCAGTATGTTACCTCGCCTATTACAACACAAGTTTTCAATAACACTGTACGCAAGTGTAAGGATAGCATAGAGTGTAAACCGCTAAGATTGTGTCTATCGTTATCGAGATCGAATCCTGTAACTTCTGCACATTGTGATTGGTTATTAACAATTAATTATTAATTTAGGACGACCACATCAACTGTATAGTTCAAAATACTCACAGTATTGTAGACATTTCTGTTGGTTTTTGATGCTCGCTGGAGGAAAGTAAGGACAAGCAGTCTCCATCAGCTTCTTTGTTATAAATACCATGAACTCAGCATTCGGTTGATAATCATTTCGTATTTTTAGCAGTACCGTGCACTTAAGTGTCAAACTGAGTTTCCCCTAATGATTTTCATAGCTACAGGAACACAACTTTTTATATCCGTTAGTCATAACACTTATGCAATGCCATCAGATGAAAAGATAGACCTTGTCCAGAATGTGCAAATTTTGTTTTTAAACCTCTTTTGCACCTTGACAATGAGCTTTTCTTATTGGAGAAATCTGTGAAGCTTTTAAGACGATACTAAATTCTTTCGCCAAAAACAATGTTAAAAGAAATCTATTTAACGGCACTAGATAGCGGTTTGCGAATCCATTATAGACCGCATTTTGCCACATTTCGCTGGTTAGACGGGAATAAGCTGACAGATAAAAAGAAAAGTCCTTCACAGAACGAAATGAAATCTCATTTGTTGGGAGGTCAAGTTATTTTATTTTAGAGATTATAAAATAAAGTGAAACGAACTATGCAGTTGGCAGTACGAACACACTGTTGGTGTCTGTATGATGTTGCACTATCTGGGACCTTAATTCATGTAGAGCCAGTTCTGCAATCCATATGCACTGGTTGCGTACGAAAATTTTGTTACAGTATAGTTATGGAGTCCAATGAGTCAACTGCGCATTTTCCGGTGAGGAAAAGCACTGGCAAACAACCATCGCTACAGTCGATTACTGAAAGTAGTGCTCCACAGAGTTGCAACTTCGTACTGGCGACTAAGTATAACGCCGCCGAGTCGGCTGTGAGTTTTGCAACTACGCAGTATTTTTCTACACTGTTGAAGCGGGTAGTAAATTTAAACAAATTCCGCGGAAATGTGCAACTTGCACCACATAAAATGTAAAATTTGAGTTTATTGCAACGAAAACAGTTGATGCTATGCAATAATTTTTCCCTTATACCGCTTGAAATAGGTGATGTCGACCATGTCAACTGGAAGGAAACACCGTGATATTTAACATATTTAACGCCAGTTTTAGCATTTCTCGAGTCTAGTCGCTAAACCCAAGTAAACCAAGCAATACAACGCGCTTTCTATTGTCAAGTAAAGTCTTCATCAGCTAATTTATTTTTAACGCAATCAACGAACAGTTAGAGATGTCTGAATCAACTTGAGAAGTATTCCATTCGACACTGAGAGGAGTAAAATAATCATCTGATTCTGGGCAACAGCTTGTAAAACTGGCCAATAAGCATTAGCACTTCCTCCAAGCATTCGTGTGCCAGCAGTAACATGAAGAAAATAATAGGACTAACGACTATAATAGTCGAATTACCTGCTAACTTCATACTCTGCAGTGGTACTTCTTGAACTAAGAAATTTCTTGGAATAGTGAAAATTTCGAAATGGCTTCGACCGGGGCTATGACTACTAGAAGCATCTTAACATTACACTGACATAAGACTAGCATAATTCCCTGTCAGAGGCTTGCTGATAGTTGCCTAGGTAATAGAGAGCAATATTTTCTTCGCCGTGTTTAATATGTAAGCTAAGTGCAAACCAACACCCACAACACAAGCTAAAGTACCCATGTCCACCTCGCAATCAGAAGATAAAGAGATTGAGAAAGTATATAAGGATACTGAACGGGTAATTCAGTACATAAAGGCAGTTGAAAACCTAATATAATAGTCATGGGGGATAGGAATGCGGATGTAAGGGAAGAGGTAGAAGAAAGAGTTATGGAAGAATATGGGCTTGGTACTAGGAACGAGAGAGGAGAAAGACTAATTGAGTTCTGCAATAAATTCTAGTTGGTAGTGATGTAAGACGTCGTGGTCTCCTGATCTTCATTGCCTACATATTCTGCCCTCACAATCATATTCCGCACATCAAGACGCTTCATTCGAACCCAAACTCGATAAGATAAAGTCAATGTTGTATGAATTCATGTAAACGATATGCAAGTAACTAGTAAATCGCCAATGCGCACCGAGACTGAAATACTCGAGGCTGGCATACACACATACATTCCAGACACGACTGTCACATGAGCATTTAGTTCGAGAGAGGCAGACCGCACGCCAGTAGGCCGGTCCCTTCAGAAAACGAGTCAACCTCGGCCGCCCGGGTGTGGACAGGGTTGTCTGAGTGAAAGGAAGAACGACCCCGTGTTCAGCTTAAAAGCAAGTTCCGATACATTGTGTGGGAGCTCCCAGCCTACGCATTCTTTACAAATATAGCACGCAGTTTCAGAGATTTTCACAGGGAGACAGCAAACGCCAAGCGCCGATGCTACAGATTTCTGGATTGGTCGCTTTAAACGAAACGTCATTCTCCTGTTTTAGAAGAGCAATGCTGATTGTCAGATGATATTTCTGACGCCTTGAGCTGAAGGAGTAATGGAAGAGAGCGAAAGATAACCCCTTCATGTCTGGCATGGAGAGGAGCCGTTCCGTCGTCGCACTTGGAGCGAGAATACGTAACGAGAGCGAGTGCTCTCGTACGTTTACTCAAAGAGCGAGGAACAAGTCTCTCCTCAGTACTTCACTGGGAGAGCACCTCTGTCGAGAGCGAATCGAAGTGCGACTCTATATTGAGTCCTCGTGATTAAGCGTTGCTCACTGTGTTGGCCGCCACACTTATTGTGCGGTGTGAACGGACAGAGTTGTAGTTAAACGCCTGCGAGCGAATTTTTGAGTGGCATCGCAGTGGACTGGTTATCTGACCGGTGTACCACGCCAATAGTTAGACTAGGGGCGAATATGAGTCCCTGACTTCATCAAGGCATAGGGAGAGTTTGATTGGCAAAGGTCAATTCAGATAGAACGAGAGTTATCTTATTTGTCAGCAGCGAGCGGTGCAGACAGCAGTCATTGCAGCTTACGGTATTGTGCTCTACAGCTCTTGCGAGCCCCATATTTTGTCCACAACAGTACACTTCACTGCATTTCACACACGACAGCCTTGACCTTACCTAGCAACCGTCTAACGGATAATTATTCAAGTTGAATAGGTGTGGCTCTCAGCCATTCTGCCAAGCCAATAACAGTCTTAAACTTTGTATAGAAATTTCATTAGCGAATCCTGTCCTCAAGAGGTAACTTCACATTCCGAAAAGAACTCGGAAATAACTTGTTCGGTTCATAACTAAAAGTTCCATTGTGATGTCTCAGAATTTTTGCAAAAATAAATAATAATTTTCATTAGTTTCAAGTTTTTCTTACACTAACTAGCACTACTCCAGTGACCAAGTATCCCACTAGTTATGTAGGAAATTTTGTGAATTTTTGTGTCATTTCCTTACAGCAGACGACTCCAGAAGATATTTATTGCTGAAAGTTTTTCAGGCATTTCTCTTTAGAACGTTAGGAGGGTCTGTCTGACTTCTGTAGTATTGTGGGGGTGGAAATTGCATCTTGCAGGAGCCACAGGGTAAAGGGTACATCTCAGATTAATCCGTTGCGCAGAATGACAGAATAGCACCCACGCCGCTCACAGTGGTAAATACTCTATTCAAGAATAGCAAGAGGAGGAGGAACATTTCGAAAAGGACGGAAGATACAGGAAGAGTTCAGTCAGATTACACCATGGTCAGACAGAGATTCAGAAATGAGATATCGGATTGTAAGAATTACCGAGGGACAGATATAGACTCATGTCACAATTTAATAATGATGAAGAGTAGACTGAAATTTAAGCGACTCAGTGTGCAGAGAAGTGGAATACGGCGGTACATAGAAGTGAAGAGATACGATTGAAGTTCTCTGAGGCTATAGATACAGCAATAATGGTTCAAATGGCTCTGAGCACTATGGGACTTAACTTCTGAGGTCATCAGTCCCCTAGAACTTAGAACTACTTAAACCTAGCCAACCTAAGGACGTCACACGCATCCATGCCCGAGGCAGGATTCGAACCTGCGACCGTAGCGGACGCGCGGTTCCAGACTATAGCGCCTAGAACCTCTCGGGCACCCCGGCCGGCCTGCAATAATGGTTGGTTGGTTTAAAGAGGGAGAAAGGGACCAAATACTTCAGTAATGAATGTTTCAGTAAGCAGATCTGTTAAAGAGGAGAAGATATCACTAAAAAGGATAATCACAGAAGTTAGAGAGAAACACGTACGATACAAGAAAGGTAACTGCGGAGAAACCATGGTAGCAGAAGAAATACTTCAATTGAAGGAAGAAAGAAGGAGGTGCAAAAAGGTACAGGCAAATTCAGGAATACAGAAGTAGAAGTCACTTAGGAATGTAAGAAACAGGAAGTGCAGGGAAGCGAAGGGCAAATGGCCACATGACAAATGTTAAGGTATCGAAAAAGAAATGATTGTCGTAAGGACTGAATCAACAAACTGTAAAGTGACTGTGGTAACATTAAGAGTGTAGAGGAAATTCCAATGTTACATGAAGAGGAGGGAGCGGATACGTGGAAAGAGTACATTGAGGGCCTCTGTGACGGGAGGACTTGTCTGATGACGTGATAGTAGAAGAAACTGGAGATGGCAGGGAAAAGAAAGGGGATCCAGCATTAGAATCAGAATTTAGAAGAGTGACGGAACATTTTAGATCAAAGAAGGCAGAGTGGACACAAATCATTCCATCGGGATTGGTAAAATCATTTGGGGTCCTGGCAGCAAAATGCTTATTCATGTTCACGTGTAGGATATATGAGTCTGGCGACATACCATCAGACTGAAGGACAAACATCAGCAACACAATTCCCAAGACTACAAGAGCTGAAAATACGAGAATGATCGCACAATCAACTTCACATCTCATGCATCTATGTCGCTGACAAGACTAGCATGAGAAAAATGGAAAAGAAACTTGATAATTTGTTAGATGACTATAAGTTCGGTCTTAGGAAAGATAAAGGCACCAGAGAGTCAGTTCTGACTTGGCACTTCATAATGTAAGCAAGACAAGAAAATTAAGACACACACATACGAATTATCGCTCTACAAAAAGCGGTCGATAGTGTGAAATGATGCAAGACGTTCAAAATACTGAGAAAAATTGGAGTGACCTACAGAGAAAGCCCAGATACACTCCTGGAAATTGAAATAAGAACACCGTGAATTCATTGTCCCAGGAAGGGGAAACTTTATTGACACATTCCTGGGGTCAGATACATCACATGATCACACTGACAGAACCACAGGCACATAGACACAGGCAACAGAGCATGCACAATGTCGGCACTAGTACAGTGTATATCCACCTTACGCAGCAATGCAGGCTGCTGTTCTCCCATGGAGACGATCGTAGAGATGCTGGAAGTAGTCCTGTGGAACGGCTTGCCATGCCATTTCCACCTGGCGCCTCAGTTGGACCAGCGTTCGTGCTGGACGTGCAGACCGCGTGAGACGACGCTTCATCCAGTCCCAAACATGCTCAATGGGGGACAGATCCGGAGATCTTGCTGGCCAGGGTAGTTGACTTACACCTTCTAGAGCACGTTGGGTGGCACGGGATACATGCGGACGTGCATTGTCCTGTTGGAACAGCAACTTCCCTTGCCGGTCTAGGAATGGTAGAACGATGGGTTCGATGACGGTTTGGATGTACCGTGCACTATTCAGTGTCCCCTCGACGATCACCAGTGGTGTACGGCCAGTGTAGGAGATCGCTCCCCACACCATGATGCCGGGTGTTGGCCCTGTGTGCCTCGGTCGTATGCAGTCCTGATTGTGGCGCTCACCTGCACGGCGCCAAACACGCATACGACCATCATTGGCACCAAGGCAGAAGCGACTCTCATCGCTGAAGACGACACGTCTCCATTCGTCCCTCCATTCACGCCTGTCGCGACACCACTGGAGGCGGGCTGCACGATGTTGGGGCGTGAGCGGAAGACGGCCTAACGGTGTGCGGGACCGTAGCCCAGCTTCATGGAGACGGTTGCGAATGGTCCTCGCCGATACCCCAGGAGCAACAGTGTCCCTAATTTGCTGGGAAGTGGCGGTGCGGTCCCCTACGGCACTGCGTAGGATCCTACGGTCTTGGCGTGCATCCGTGCGTCGCTGCGGTCCGGTCCCAGGTCGACGGGCACGTGCACCTTCCGCCGACCACTGGCGACAACATCGATGTACTGTGGAGACCTCACGCCACACGTGTTGAGCAATTCGGCGGTACGTCCACCCGGCCTCCCGCATTCCCACTATACGCCCTCGCTTGAAGTCCGTCAACTGCACATACGGTTCACGTCCACGCTGTCGCGGCATGCTACCAGTGTTAAAGACTGCGATGGAGCTCCGTATGCCACGGCAAACTGGCTGACACTGACGGCGGCGGTGCACAAATGCTGCGCAGCTAGCGCCATTCGACGGCCAACACCGCGGTTCCTGGTGTGTCCGCTGTGCCGTGCGTGTGATCATTGCTTGTACAGCCCTCTCGCAGTGTCCGGAGCGAGTATGGTGGGTCTGACACACCGGTGTCAATGTGTTCTTTTTTCCGTTTCCAGGAGTGTATTTAGAATATGTACGAGACTCATGAGAATAAGACCGAAGACGAAGAACGAAGTGCACGTATTAAAAAGGGTGTAAGTTAGGGATGATCCTGCCTCGGGCATGGATGTGTGTGATGTCCTTAGGTTAGTTAGGTTTAATTAGTTCTAAGTTCTAGGCGACTGATGACCTCAGAAGTTAAGCCGCATAGTGCTCAGAGCCATTTGAACCATTTTTAAGATAGGGATGTAGTCTTTCTCCCATACTGTTCGGCCGCGGTGGCCGTGCGGTTCTGGCGCTGCAGTCCCTAACCGCGGGACTGTTACGGTCGCAGGTTCGAATCCTGCCTCGGGCATGGGTGTGTGTGATGTCCTTAGGTTAGTTAGGTTTAAGTAGTTCTAAGTTCTAGGGGACTTATGACCTAAGATGTTGAGTCCCATAGTGCTCAGAGCCATTTGAACCATTTGAACCCATACTGTTCAATCTATACATCGAAGAAGCAACGAGGGAAATAAAAGAAAGGTTGAAGAGAGTGATTAAAATTCAGGGTTAGAGGATTTCAGTGACAAGATTCTCTGAAGACACTGCTGTCCTCAGTGAAAGTGAAGAAAAAGTACAGGAGCTGTTGAACGGAATGAACAATCCAATAAGTACAGAATATGGATTGAGAGTAAATCGAAGAAAGACGTAAGTAATGAGAAGTAGTAGAAATGGGAACAGTGAGAAACTTAGCATCATAATTGGTGATCACGAAGTAGATGGTTCAAATGGCTCTGAGCTCTATGGGGCTTAACTTCTTAGGTCATCAGTCCCCTAGAACTTAGAACTACTTAAACCTAACTAACCTAAGGACACCACACACATCCTTTCCCGAGGCAGGATTCGAACCTGCGACCGTAGCCGTCGCGCAGCTCCAGACTGTAGTGCCTAGAGCAGCTCGGCGACACCGGCCGGCACGAAGTAGATGAAGTTAAGGAATTCCGATACCTAGGTAGCAATACAACCCATGACGGACAGAGCAAGGAGGACATAAAAAGCAAACTAGCAATGGCAATAGGGACATTCCTGGCCAAGAGAAGTCTACTAGTATCGAACATAACACGTAATATGAGAAAAAATTCTATGTACGTTTGGAGCAGAGAATTGCGCTGTAGTGAATCATGGAGTGTGGGAAAACCGGAACATAAGAGAATCGAAGCATTTGAAATATCGTACTACAGTAGAATATTGAAAATAAGATGGACTCATAAGGTAAGTAACGAGGAGGTTCTCTTCAAAGTCGACGAGGAAAGGAATACATGGAAAACTCTGACAAGAAGAATGGACGGGTTGATGGGACATCTGCTCGGGGAATCATGTCCATGGTATTTGAGGGAACTGTGAAGGGTAATGGATATAGGTCAGAAATGCTACTCTGAGATGGAAAGGTTTGCGTAGGATAGGGATTCGTGGCGGGCATCAAAGGAGTCAGAAGAAAAAATGCAATTTCCGTTACGTAATTATATCCTATGATGGAATAGTCTTAGTTTTATACGTGCAAGGTATGGGTTCAATTCTCTAGGCATACTATAAAATTACCTAAAATCAAATTCATAAAAAACACGTTCTTCGTGCAGCTATTTTAATTCCTCCTCAATACACAAATACGATTGCCTGAACGCACATCGAATATCTAATTTCTAATGCTGGTTCCAACTCTGACAACAGCCTCATGCTTCTAAGAGCACGGAATTGATAAGAAAGCCATCAGGAGGGATGAACTGCCAGATACAGACCAGCAGAATGACTCAAGTAGTAAGGACAAAATCCTCTTAGGTCTTGGTATGCGCAGGACCATCCTATTTCTTGGACGGAAATCGCTTGCAAAATGTGTAGTGGAGTGCCTGTAACGCAATCGCTGACACCGTGCGGGTAGATGTCCGTACCTGAGACGCTGGCCACTCACCGACTGGAGGGTTTTCGGAGAACATATTGCGGTTGTCTGCCACCATCATGCGATTTTTCACAGCCTGATTGCAATACGAGAGAACTTTACACTATAATAAATCTCAGACCAGGGGCCGAGTACACTTCCGTAGTCACATGTTTGTAATCTATGGCATACAGCATATCTCAGTCACATGTAAGTTGCCTAGCCGGCCGCGGTGCCAGAGCGATTCTAGGTGCTTCAGTCTGGAACCGCGCGACTGCTACGGTCGCAGGTTCGAATCCTGAATCGAGCATGGATGTGTGTGATGTCCTTAGTTTAGTTAGGTTTAAGCAGTTATAAGTTCTAGGGGATTGATGACCTCAGATGTTAAGTTCCATAGTGCTCAGTGCCATTTGAACCATTTGTAAGTTGCGTAGGTTTTGAAGTTATCCGGATCTGATTTTGGTATTTGAAAATAAGCAACTATTCTTCCTTCTGCACAATTTTTTCTGTCCAGTAGAAGATAAACTTTTGTTTTATATAGCGCGACACCGGTTATCGTGTTAGGAAACTAAATTGTTGTTGTTCTTGTGGTCTTCAGTCCTGAGACTGGTTTGATGCCGTTCTCCATGCTACTCTATCCTGTGCAATCTTCTTCATCTCCCAGTACTTACAGCAACCTACATCCTTCTGACTGCTTAGTGTATTCATCTCTTGGTCTTCCTCTACGATTTTTGCCCTCCACGCTGCCCTCCAATGCTAAATTTATGATACCTTATTGCCTCAGAACATGTCCTACCACCGGTTCCTTCTTCTTGTCAAATTGTGCCACAAACTCCTCTTCTCCCCAATTCTATTCAATACCTCCTCATTAGTTATGTGATCTACCCATCTAATCTTCAACATTCTCCTGTAGCACCACATTTCGAAAGCTTCTGTTCTCTTCTTGTCCAAACTATTTATCGTCCATGTTTCACTTCCACTACTTTCACTACTTTCAGAATCGACTTCCTGACCCTCAAATCTATACTCGATGTTAACAAATTTCCCTTCTTCAGAAACGCTTTCCTTGCCATTGCCAGTCTACATTTTATATCCTCTCTACTTCAACCATCGTCAGTTATTTCGCTCCCCAAATAGAAAAACTCCATTACTACTTTAAGTGTCTCATTTCCTAATCTAATTCCCTCAGCATCACCCGACTTAATTCGACTACATTCCATTATCCTCGTTTTGCTTTTGTTGATGTTCATCCTATATATCCTCCTTTCGAGAAACTGTCCATTCCGTTCAACTGCTCTTCCAAGTCCTTTGCTGTCTCTGACAGAATTACAATGTCATTGGCGAACCTCAAGTTTTTATTTCTTCTCCATGGATTTTAATACCTACTCCTAATTTTTCTTTTGTTTCCTTTACTGCTTGCTCAATATACAGATTGAATAACATCGGGGAGAGGCTAGAACCCTGTCTCACTCCTTTCCCAACCACTGCTTCCCTTTCATGCCCCTCGACTCTTATAACTGCCATCTGGTTTCTGTACAAATTGTAAATAGCCTTTCACTCCCTGTATTTTACCCCTGCCACCTTTAGAATTTGAAGGACAGTATTCCAGTAAACATTGTCAAAAGCTTTCTCTAAGTCTACAAATGCTAGAAATGTAGGTTTGCCTTTCCTTAATCTTTCTTCTAAGATAAGTCGTAGAGTCAGTACTGAGTCACGTGTTCCAATATTTCTATGGAATCCAAACTTGTCTTCCCCGAGGTCGGCTTCTACCAGTTTTTCCATTCGTCTGCATAAAATTCGCGTTAGTATTTTTGAACCTGTGACTTATTAAACTGATAGTACGGCAATTTTCACATCTGTCAACACCTGCTTTCTTTGGGATTGGAATTATTATATTCTTCTCGAAGTCTCAGGGCATCTTGCTCACCAGATGGTAGAGTTTTGTCAGGACTGGCTCTCCCAAGGCCGTCAGTAGTTCTAATGGAATGTTGTCCACTCCCGGGGCCTTGTTTCGACTCAGGTCTTTAAGTGCTCTGTCAAACCCTTCACGCAGTATCGTATCTCCCATTTCATCTTCATCTACATCCTCTTCCATTTCCATAATATTATCCTCGAGTACATCGCCCTTGTATAGACCCTCTATATACTCCTTCCACCTTTCTGCTTTCCTTTCTTAGCTTAGAACTGGGTTTCCATCTGAGCTCTTGATATTCATATAAGTGGTTCTCTTTTCGCCAAAGGTCTCTTTAATTTTCCGGTAGGCATTATCTATCTTACCCCAATGTGAGATAAGCCTCTACATCCTTACATTTGTCCTCTAGCCATCCCTCCTTAGCCATTATGCACTTCCTGTCGATCACCTTTTTGCCTGCTTCATTTACTGCATTTTTATATTTTCTCCTTTCATCAACTAAATTCAATATTTCTTCTGTTATCCAAGGATTTCTACTAGCCCTCGCCTTTTTACCTACTTGATCCTCTGCTGCCTTCACTACTTCATCCCTTAGAGCTAAGCATTCTTCTTCTACTGTATTTCTTTCCCCCATTCGTGACAATTGTTCCCTTATGCTCTCCCTAAAACTCTGCACAACCTCTGGTTTAGTCAGTTCATCCAGGTCCAATCTCCTTAAATTCCCACCTTTTTGCAGTTTCTTCAGTTTTAATCTACAGTTCATAACCAGTAGATTGTGGTCAGAGTCCACATGTGCCCCTGGAAATGTCTTAGAATTTAAAACCTGGTTCCTAAATCTCTCTTACCAAGTGTTAGCTATGATGAAGTTAGCTCTGTGCAAAATTCTACCAGACGGCTTCCTCTTTCATCTCTTAGCCCCAATCCATATTGACCTAAAATGTTTCCTTCTCTCCCTTTTCCTGCTCTCGAATTCCAGTCACCCATGTTCGTCTCTCTTCACTACCTGACTAATTTCTTTTATCTCATCATACATTTCATCAATTTCTTCATCATCTGCAGAGCTAGTTGGCATATAAACTTGTACTACTGTAGTAGGCGTGGGCTTCGTGTCTATCTTGGCCACAATAATGAGTTCACTATGCTGTTTGTAGTAGCTTACCCGCATCCCTTTTTTTTTCATTATTAAACCTACTTCTGCATTACCCCCATTTGATTTTGTATTTATAACCCTGTATTCACCTGACCAAAAGTCTTGTTCCTCCTGCCTCCTAATTCCCACTATATCTAACTTTAACCTATCCATTTCCCTTTTTAAATCTTCTAACCTACCTGCCCGATTAAGGGATCTGACATTCTACGCTCCGATCCGTAGAACGGATCCTGATAACGACGTCCTCTTGAGTAGTCCCCGCCCGGAGATCCGAATGGGGGACTATTTTACCTCCGGAATACTTTACCGCAGAGGACGTCATCATCATTTAACCATACAGTAAAGCTGCATGCCGTCGGGAAAAATTACGGATGTAGTTTCCCCTTGCTTTCAGCCGTTCGCAGTACCAGCACATCAAGGCCGTTTTGGTTAGTGTTACGAGGCCAGCTCAGTCAATCATCCAGACTGTTGCCCCTGCTAATAGTAAAAAGGCTGCTGCCCCTCTTCAGGAACCATATGTTTGTGTGGTCTCTCAACAGATACCCCTCCGTTGTGGTTGCACCTACGGTACGGCCATCTGTATCGCTGAGGCACGCAAGCCTCCCCACCAAAGGCAAGGTCCATGGTTCATGGGGGAGTAAACTAAATACAACTCTATATTGTGGAAAGTGACGTAAGGAACATGAGCAGGTCATGTTTTCTCGCTCTGTCTTCCGGTTCTTTCATCCCGCTACGCCGCGGTGACAAGTCAAAAGCGCCCAGTGTAGGAAGAACACAGCTCGCAGCTGGGCTGCTGCTGGCTACCCCCTGCCCTCCTCCCCTCCTCACCCCACCACGCACCTTCCTTCGGTGCATTTCCATCGCCACAGATTTCCACGAAGCCGACAGGACACAATGACGACTTTGTCTCTCTGTACAGCGTGTCCTGTCTAGACTACTCTCTCTTTATCGACTCCAGTTGGACTCTTGTCATTACCTCGCTATTACGTTCAAAGCAACGAGCACGTCTTAACCGCGTTTGTCTGTTTGGAGGGGAATTTCTGCACCTAACCAGCGTTCTTTTGTTCGCGAACGATTCAACGGTTCTGTCACAAATACATGCTGCAAAACGCCTCACAAGAATTGTCACAGTAGACACACAGTTGTGCGTATTACACCGACTTCTGCTGTTAACATTGCTGACGGAAAGAGGTCCTCCTTTAATTATAATTAAATGTAAATTTTGCTTTCTGACTTCTGTTTCGTGTTATTTTCCTTAATAACTCCCGGTTTCCTTTTCTTTTTGCTGTTTAACATATGAATTGCTTGTACAAATCAAAGCATTTTGTGTACATCCTTCACTGCCAAACATTTAATTAGAAGAGATGAAATTGATGTATATGAATGATGCAGTTCCCATCAAAATTTTGCATGGTTCCTCTCACCACAAACAAGGCGTACAACTTTGTTTCTGCCGTTTTTTCCCCAACAGTAGTGTCAGTGTCGTCCTAACCGCCGTCTGCTTCACGTCTGCTGTGCAGCGAGCTACCTTAATTTAAGTATTAACTGTATTTTTCTTACTTGTCACTTCTTCTTCCGTGTGTTTTTGATTTTAGGAAGCTTTATTTGTCGAGTGCTATTAATAGTGTTCCACAGATTTCGTGTTTGTTTTGAATACAGTCAGAGAGAGTCCCTTTAGTCAACCATAGTGCCAGTAGTGCTAGTGTTTGTTTTCAATACAGTCCAGAGACAGGTAGTGCTATTTTCATTGTTTTCTACAAGAAGTGGCTAGCAATCACAGTTTAGTCAATAGTCAGCCGCCTTTAGTGAATTAGCAGTCTAGTTAAAAGTTGATTAACTCTCTTCAGTAAATTGATTTCTTAGGATGGATAGGATGTGTGACTGCTGTGTACGGACGCAGGAGGAGCTGGCCACTGTTCGCGAACAGCTGAACGTGTTGATGGCCGCGGTCAGCCGTCTTCAGGCTGCTGCCTCGGAGTGTAGCGGCAGTGGGGAGTCTGGTGCGTCGCAAAGTACACCCCAGGTGTTACATGCTTCACCCACTGTCCCTGCTGTCGAGACATCTTCGCGGGTACCGGGCGCGGTTGGGCCACCCTCTCCCCAAGGGGAGTGGCGGGTTCAGCGGCGTTCGCGGCGCACGAGGCGGAGGGTAAATGTGGAGGCTAGCCGTGTGGCATCGCCCGCTCTGCCTGTGAGTGGACATGTGGCTGCTCCTTCAGCAAGGTCCGAACAGGCACACGGGGGGAGGGGTTTATTAGTTATTGGGAGCTCCAACGTTAGGCGGGTGATGGAGCTCCTTAGGGAAATAGCGAAAAGGTCGGGGAAGAAAAGAAGGCCAGTGCACGAGGATCTGCAGCAAATTGACGCACGGTGCAGGGAACGGCCATTGAATCTCAATGTAGACAAGTGTAATGTGCTGCGAATACATAGAAAGACAGATCCCTTATCATTTAGCTACAAAATAGCAGGTCAGCAACTGGAAGCAGTTAATTCCATAAATTATCTGGGAGTACGCATTAGGAGTGATTTAAAATGGAATGGTCATATAAAGTCGATCGTCGGTTAAGCAGATGCCAGACTGAGATTCATTGGAAGAATCCTAATGAAATGCAATCCGAAAACAAAGGAAGTAGGTTACAGTACGCTTGTTCGCCCACTGCTTGAATACTGCTCAGCGGTGTGGGATCCGTACCAGATAGGATTGATAGAAGAGATAGAGAAGATCCAACGGAGAGCAGCGCGCTTCGTTACAGGATCATTTAGTAATCGCGAAAGCGTTACGGAGATGATAGATAAACTCCAGTGGAAGACTCTGCAGGAGAGACGCTCAGTAGCTCGGTACGGGCTTTTGTTAAAGTTTCGAGAACATACTTTCACCGAAGAGTCCAGCAGTATATTGCTCCCTCCTACGTATATCTCACGAAGAGACCATGAGGATAAAATCAGAGAGATTAGAGGCCACACAGAAGCATTCAGACAATCCTTCTTTCCACGAACAATACGAGACTGGAATAGAAGGGAGAACCGATAGAGGTACTCAGGGTACCCTCCGCCACACACCGTCAGGTGGCTTGCGGAGTATGGATGTATATGTAGATGTAGAACATGAAGCAGATTGGTTACACATGTATCATTCAAAGTATTTTCCATCGCTGGCCACTACTTTCTCCCATCTTTCAGGCAGTGGTGAGAGAATATCCACAACAGCTGTCTACGCTATCCTAATCTTTCAAGCACGGCGTAGACAACGTTACCGCAACACTAAAAGCCATGGATTTGTTCAACGGCGGCAATAGTAATTGCACACATTATCGCATTATTCTATTGGTAGCTGCAGACGAGCGAAGCCCAAATACACCTCGCATTTCCTATGTCCGAACAAGCTACGCCTATACTGGCTATCCAGAAACAATGGATAAATGACCGTTTCGACCAGTTCTCTGGCATAATAAAATACTTCATGGTATTTCTAGTTTCCTGTGTGTGGTGAGCGTACTGTAAGACCTTCAGTACACACACCATCAGATTATTTGTTTTGTCGCTCTAACGAAGTAGGCGAATGTCAGCAATATGTCTCGTGGTCTTATCGTGCGGTGTTTATCTTCTGCCATTAGGTCAGACAATAGAAATGCCACCTGCACACTTAGAGTAGCAGATTGACGGTAACCAACTTTAAACAGAACTTGATTAATTTTCACACACGTTTATTAAAATAATAACAAGCATAAAAATTACTTAACTTCGTTCTGGATGCTATTTACAATTGAAAATCGGAAGTTCCTTTGGTATTGGTACGTTAATCTTATTCTGACATATATCTCTGATACTTGACAAAAGTGTCTATATATTTATCTTCATGGCTATGTACAGGAATATGGTAATCGTATTGGGCGTAGACTAAAACTTGACTATAGACTGGTACAGATAAATGCAGACTGGTACAGACTGATGCAGACAAATGCAGTCTGACTAATCGGAGGTCTGTACACTTGTTATAATACCTCGCGCATTCAGGTGTCACTGCTCGAGTGTGATCCGCGAGGAGAAAAGGTTCCACATTAGCAGCAATCTCATTGGCTGCGTTACATATTAATATGCAGATCGGCGGAAGCAGAATTTGGTCCGTCTCTATGGCAGCGCCATCTCGTAATGCGGAGACGGACGAGCGCTGCGCCTGCGCTGTTGTGCTTAGCGAGGCGCGCTCTAGTGGGAAAGTTGTGTACGCACTGACTACGCGGAACTACAGGGTGTTTCAAAAATGACCGGTATATTTGAAACGGCAATGAAAACTAAACGAGCAGCGATAGAAATACACTGTTTGTTGCAATATGCTTGGGACAACAGTACATTTTCAGGCGGACAAACTTTCGAAATTACAGTAGTTACAATTTTCAACAACAGATGGCGCTGCAAGTGATGTGAAAGATATAGAAGACAACGCAGTCTGTGGGTGCGCCATTCTGTACGTCGTCTTTCTGCTGTAAGCGTGTGCTGTTCACAACGTGCAAGTGTGCTGTAGACAACATGGTTTATTCCTTAGAACAGAGGATTTTTCTGGTGTTGGAATTCCACCGCCTAGAACACAGTGTTGTTGCAACAAGACGAAGTTTTCAACGGAGGTTTAATGTAACCAAAGGACCGAAAAGCGATACAATAAAGGATCTGTTTGAAAAATTTCAACGGACTGGGAACGTGACGGATGAACGTGCTGGAAAGGTAGGGCGACCGCGTACGGCAACCACAGAGGGCAACGCGCAGCTAGTGCAGCAGGTGATCCAACAGCGGCCTCGGGTTTCCGTTCGCCGTGTTGCAGCTGCGGTCCAAATGACGCCAACATCCACGTATCGTCTCATGCGCCAGAGTTTACACCTCTATCCATACAAAATTCAAACACAGCAACCCCTCAGCGCCGCTACCATTGCTGCACGAGAGACATTCGCTAACGATATGGAGCACAGGATTGATGACGGCGATATGCATGTGGGCAGCATTTGGTCTACTGACGAAGCTTATTTTTACCTGGACGGCTTCGTCAATAAACAGAACTGGCGCATATGGGGAACCGAAAAGCCCCATGTTGCAGTCCCATCGTCCCTGCATCCTCAAAAAGTACTGGTCTGGGCCGCCATGTCTTCCAAAGGAATCATTGGCCCATTTTTCAGATCCGAAACGATTACTGCATCACGCTATCTGGACATTCTTCGTGAATTTGTGGCGGTACAAACTGCCTTAGACGACACCGCGAACACCTCGTGGTTTATGCAAGATGGTGCCCGGCCACATCGCACGGCCGACGTCTTTAATTTCCTGAATGAATATTTCGATGATCGTGTGATTGCTTTGGGCTATCCGAAACATACAGGAGGCGGCGTGGATTGGCCTCCCTATTCGCCAGACATGAACCCCTGTGACTTCTTTCTGTGGGGACTCTTGAAAGACCAGGTGTACCGCCAGAATCCAGAAACAATTGAACAGCTGAAGCAGTACATCTCATCTGCATGTGAAGCCATTCCGCCAGACACGTTGTCAAAGGTTTCGGGTAATTTCATTCAGAGGCTACGCCATATTATTGCTACGCATGGTGGATATGTGGAAAATATCGTACTATAGAGTTTCCGAGACCGCAGCGCCATCTGTTGTTGAAAATTGTAACTACTGTAATTTCGAAAGTTTGTCTGCCTGAAAATGTACTGTTGTCCCAAGCATATTGTAACAAACGGTGTATTTCTATCGCTGCTCGTTTAGTTTTTATTGCCGTTTCAAATATACCGGTCATTTTTGAAACACTCTGTATGTACACAATACTTTAGCTGTACAGTAAGAACAATAAAAAATTCGGATTTCAGCAGTGTGGATGTTGCGCCATCACATATTGTGAACAATCTCTCTCAAACTATATTATTTAATTTTCATAAAATTCGGGAAAACGAAGTCAGCCTTTTTGTAGTGTTGGTAGGTCAACGAAATACTGGAACTCAACGTTATACAGTCCGCCAAAATTTTACCAGTCAAATTTGATCCCTGTTGACGCGAAAATAGGCAGTTTAACTTCACACCATCTGCCCTTTGTGTTTCAGGGCGCAGTCAACCTACAACATCGATACTCGCAACAACCTGTCCCAGCCGAGCGAAAATCACGGCTTGTCGCGCAGAAAACTCTAACCGCACTGTGCATCCTCAAGGTCACCAGAACTGATGGCACGCTGTCAAGCGGACTGGCTGGCTGCTGCTCGCAGCGCTGTTTCTCTGCAGCCGCGCCTGCAGTATCGGAAATGGTGAGCCGTGGAGGTAATTTCAAGTTAGGGAGCAGTGTGTGGCGGGTTTGCACAGGTACTTATTTCAATCGCGTTTCTCGTGTCTGGGATCAGAGACATGCAGATCGTCACACCAGCTATCCTATGCAATAACAATGGTCGTACTGGTTCTTGGGAACGGGACCACTGTTTCACCTGAAATTTTATTCGCTACATGTTAGGAAAAAAATCTATATGTGGCAGATGTAGTAAATGAAATAAATAAAACCTGAGGAAATATATTAACACCAATCGCTTTTCCACGGAAAATGAATTAGCAGTGTTGGCTTAATTTTTTAAAATTGTTTCTGTTTCACAGATATTTAAAATACTGTATACTGTCAAGTTTGCTATCACATTCTTATGATTCGAAAAAGGGCACAGAGTAGTTTATTAGCCTCTGACATAACGGGTAACAGTATCTGTAGTGTGTATGTCCTGCGTTCAAAATTAGCACTTCGTTTTATCACGTCCATCTGCTTGCCAAGAACCGCATTTGTTACCGTGACTAAGTCACTGTCCCTACTGTCAGACAGTAAAGAGACTGTCGTTTCCTGTACAGACCACGTGTCTGGCAGTAAGCACAATTCTTATGTACGAAAGTAGCTGCATTGTGGAAAAGAAAGAAATTCTTTGTGTCAGTCAACCAGAAATAAGAGATATAGTCCGCATTCAAAGGCAACTGATTGCCAGTCAGCTACGCTGCGCAGAAACATGTCAAAATTCTCACACTGCGTTAATTTCCCATGGTTGTGCTGCTAACATTTTTAAAAAAATCTCGCAAACTGTTATTAAATTTTGATGATTTTGTAATTATAGTGTAAAATATCGTAAACGCATGGTTTAGAGTCTTTCTGCCGAAGACCTTTGTAACTGCACTCTGTAGAAGCAGTGCTCTGTCTTATTTAGCCACAAAACAAAAAAGAAAAAAAAATGAGGTAGCTGTAAAGGATGCCTGTGAGGGGTGGAGGGGGAAGACGGGAAACAGGCCTTCCCCTCACTCCTTCCTGCTCCCCTTTTGACTAAGATGTGCGCTGTTGGTCGTCCAAAACATACTGACCTATCAGCAGACTTAATTTTCAGACTTGTTACGTGTCACTGATCACCGCTTATGATCTCAGAGGTCCTTTCATTTGTTTTGTATACACTTCCACTGACAAAGAGCAAAATTCAATTCAAACGTGAATACACTATTCAACGCATCCACATTAAAAGTAATAAACAGAAGAGATAATCCATTGGTGATGTTTTAAGTGAATGAAACAGAACATGCATCGTAATGGAAACAGACGTTTCAGAAATTGCATACACAGTACCAGTATTAGTAAATTAGTGATGCACCAGTTATTGATATGTAGACAACTTCATTGATTATTTCACAAATATCGGCGCATTAAATACGTGATGTGATTTAATTTATTTACGTCAGTCGAACTTCCTGCAAACAATAAAAGCTACAGTAATCACGTAGTGTCATTCGCGAAAATGTTTTTAGAGCAGCGCGTACTGTCCTACTGTCCTGTGAAGACGACACCACCGCACTTGCAGCCACATTCCTGCCTCGTGCATTCGTCTCAGCTGCGGACACCGCCCTGGAACGCGGAAATTTCCGTCGCGACGTTTGGCGGTGGAAGGGGCGGGGGGCGGTGTTTTGAAACCTCACTCGCAGCCCCTGCTTCCAGCGAGGCTGCTCCACCACATACAAGCTACGACAGATGCGAAACTTCGTAAGAGCTTTCTTTAGAACACATTTTGTTGAATGATTTGCACAGCGTTATTTTTTATGTAAAAGTGTTTAAATCTGATACCTCACTTTCATTCACTTGGACGCTTATATCATTTACGATTTTCGTCGCGTTCAGATTATTCATAAATTACAAGAAAATACTGGCTTCAGCCAGGACAGTTACTGTAATACTTTGTTTTACCAGTCTTAGATACAAGACGAAGTTCATTATGTCTGTTATCACACGGCCCGAGCTGTGTTTCTCGCACTCAGTTCCATTCAGTATCAAGTATTTTGCAAGACAGACTAAAATAGCACATTCACTTATGTGTAGCAGTTCATAGCCTTTCAGGATGTACACTACTGGCCATTAAAATTGTTACACCACGAATATGACGTGCTACAGACGCGAAATTTAACCGACAGGAAGAAGATGCTGTGATATGCAAATGATTAGTTTTTCAGAGCATTCACTCAAGGCTGGCGCCGGTGGCGACACCTACAACGTGCTGACATGAGGAAAGTTTTCAACCGATTTCTCATACATACACAGCAGTTGACCGGCGTTGCCTGGTGAAACGTTGTTGTGATGCCTCGTGCAAGGAGGAGAAATGCGTACCATTACGTTCCCGACTTTGATAAAGGTCGGATTGTAGCCTGTCGCGATTGCGGTTTATCGAATCGCGACATTGCTGCTCGCGTTTGTCGACATCCAATGACTGTTAGCATAATATGGAATCGGTGGGTTCAGGAGGGTAATACGGACGCCGTGCTGGATCCCAACGGCCTCGTATCACTAGCAGTCGAGATGACAGGCATCTTATCCGCATGGCTGTAACGGATCGTGCAGCCACGTCTCGACCCCTGAGTCAACAGGTGGGGACGTTTGCAAGACAACAACCATCTGCACGAACAGTTCGACGAAGTTTGCAGCATCACGGGCTATCAGCTCGGAGACCATGGCTGCGGTTACCCTTGACGCTGCATCACAGATAGGAGCGCCTCCGATGGTGTACTCAACGACGAACCTGGGTGCACGAATGGCAAAGCGTCATTATTTCGGATGAATCCAGGTTCTGTTTACAGTGTCATGATGATCGCATCCCTGTTTGGCTACATCGTTGTGAACGCACATTGAAAACGTGTATTCGTCATCGCCATACTGGCGTGTCACCCGGCGTGATGGCATGGGGTGCTATTGGTTACACGTCTAGGTAACCTCTTGTTCGCACTGACGGCACTTTTAACATTGGACGTTACATTTAACATGTGTTACGACCCGTGGCTCTACCCTTCATTCGATCCCTGCGAAACTCTACATTTCAGCAGCATAATGCACGACCGCATGTTGCAGGTCCTGTACGGGCCTTTCTGGATACATAAAATGTTCGACTGATGCCCTGACCAGCGCATTCTCCAGATCTCTCACCAACTGAAAACGTCTGGTCAATGGTGGGCGAGCAACTGGTTCGTCACAATACGCCAGTCACTACTCTTGATGAACTGTGGTATCGTGTTTAAGCTGCATGGGCAGCTGTACCTGTACATGCCATCCAAGCTCTGTTTGACTCAATGCCCAGATGTATCAAGGCCGTTATGATGGCCAGCGGTGGTTGTTCTGGGTACTGATTTCTCAGGATCTATGCACCCAAATTGCGTGAAAATGTAATCACATGTCAGTTCTAGTATATTTGTCCAATGAATACCCATTTATCATCTGCATTTATTCTTGGTGTAGCATTTTTAATGGCCAGTAGCGTAGTTAAATCTGATAGGCTAAAGACGTTTTACATTAAAAATCTTAATTTTTTTATAGCATTAGATGTTGCGCTCTCCCTTTGACTCCTCTTGCTTTTAAAAACGCAGAGCTATGTCGGGTCAGTAATTACTACCTAACAACTTCACGTTCGCCCAGATTACGTACGTAGCTAATTCTACTACTTCAAATTGCATCCCTCTCAGTTTCAGCACTGTTATATTATATTCACGTGCCATTAGTGATGTACGTGCGTCGTTTTCACTTCCATCACACTTCTCAGCTGTCTGATATCGTTTCGCTAAGAACGTGTAGTTGTGTAGAGACTGAAACATCAGCATTAAAACAGGAGAAGCTTGAAGGTATCAGAAAACCGACTGAAAGACTGACTTAAAGAAGTCTTGGGAAACACCTGTGCGTCCCTCTCTCGAGAAACACCGAAGTCAATAAGAAACACCCGAGAATAATTGGAAACAGTTTATTTATCATCTTTCAGTATCAGCGATTCCCTGGTGGCACATACGTGTAAGCAGCTAAGCATCGTTTGTGTGTGTGTGTGTGTGTGTGTGTGTGTGTGTGTGTGTGTGTGTATGTGTGAGTTTGGCCGCATGTGCGCCCATGCGAACGCTTTCGCAGTCGATGGTAGCTTTCAACACTGTTTAGAGAGAGAGAGAGAGAGAGGGAGGGGACGATTCTGGCGCAAACTACTGACAGTAGGGGAACGGTGCACCGCCTCCTAGCTGTACAGCAAAGTAATCGTCCACTACATGATTTTGGGTGTAACTGTGTACAAATACTGGAAGATTGTCAAAATGAAGTACAGTAGGGACAGATTTGTTTATTATCATTGACAGGGAAATGATGTAAAGAAACACATATTTCTATTTACAAAGTCAAACATTCAAAAGAAAAGACAGACAATTTAGGATGCAAAATAAGTAATTCTCTCTAACACTGAAAAGGACGCTCTGAACATAGAATGTTATGTTTCGTATTTAGTACACCCTCCTTCCCTCTTTATAGTCTCTTACATTCTCCTTGGCATGGATTTCACCAAGATTCTGTTGTTTACGCTTTACTTTTAAGCCATTCCTGTACTAGAGAGTTCTTTACGTTATGTCTATTGGATATCTGATGATTCTTCATATCTTTGTCGAGTAATTTCGACAAATTCTTTATTGAATTAATATCTGGAGATTGCGGTGGTGTCGGCTTTCAGCGGAGCGTGTCACAGTCTTTCATCTAGAGCTGTATGTTCTCGATAACTACTGTGTTACAATATCTACAGAAATTCACGCTTCTGGATGTATGCTTTTTGAAACCTTTGTGTACTCAATGTGGTCCATAATTCCGTCAATCAAACACAAATCCTCCTCGTCATTTGCACTCATGAGGCCCTAGATAAGTAGCGAACCTACTCAATGTTTAACTGAAGCTTTTTATTTCTTTCTTCGAGTTAGGCTGTTGCATTTCTCTGAAGTCCACAATTCTTTTTTCTCCACACTGTTACTCGCCCATTTGACTTAAAAGGCCGAAATCGATTCTCTTCAGTAAATACAGCCTTCTTCGAAATATCAAACCCATCGAATTTATGATCTCTTGCAAATGCAAATCGCTTCCTTTTGTTGATTTTACAGATGTATGATTTTCTGCTGGCTGCTCAGCCTCCATACCCAGCTCCATAAACGACATTTCTTACAGTCTGCGTTGAAACGTACTTTCCTGTATGCATCTGAACTGTCGTAGTAGCTTTTGGCACGCTTACTTCCGAATTTTTCTTGACTTTTCTGAGTACCTATCGTTTTCTGATTTCAGATAAAACTGCAGGGCGACCGCATAGTGATTGGTTTTCGTACGTTTTGCTCCAATAAAACCTGTATTCAATAGTCTTCAGTGTATTGGTGCGTCTGGCAATGGTTTCTCCGATTTTTCTAAAAGATTGCTTGAAAAGATTTTGTTTTTCGAAGCAACCTGATGATGCTGATTTCTCTCTCATCTTTTATAGTTTCGCGCTGTTTTCGACCCATACTACTTAAATATCACTCGACAACTTTGAAAACAAATTGGGAACTATCCACTACTGTATTAAGAAAGGGAGAGGGCTGTGTGTCAGTGCGGTACCACGCCTGGAAGCTTGTTTACTTGAGAAGTACACTGTAATACTCTCCTGTTTTATCGTTTATTATTTATGGTGGTGCGTGCGAGGCGACAGGGATTCAGCAGCACTTAGTGGAAGCTGCCTGCCACACTTCGAAAACACAGGTTTAAACAACATACTCCTTCGCTATCAACGGCAGTGGAAGCGGTTTAAATTGAGCCATACCAAAGGCGAAAGTCGGAGAAGGAGAAACTCTGTCAGCAGTAAACTTTCTGACACTAGAAATTTCATTGTATTTAATGAACAAATGGTCATTTAACGTCACAGGACTCCTATTTTATTTTAACGTGAGACACTGAAAATTACATAGCTGCGATGGGATTCGAATTCGAATCTCCTGTTTCGCAGTATTTGATCCTCTTGATCCAGCCGCTGTAGCCTAGCGGCACTAGGTGCTTCAGTCCGGAACCGCGCTGCTGCTACGGTCGCAGGTTCGAATCCTGCCTCGGGCATGGATGTGTGTGACGTCCTTAGGTTAGTTAGGTTTAAGTAGTTCTACGTCTAGGGGACTGATGACGTCAGATGTGAAGTCCCATAGTGCTTAGAGCCATTTGAACAATTTTTTTATCCTCTTGGAACGACATACTTGGATTATTTCGTTGTTTTCCACAAGTCTACAAACTCCACTGGATCTGCACGAAAGGCTTTTCTGGATTCAAATCCTGGTGTAGCTCAAAAATATTTGTAATTTCAATTCAAGCCGTAGCATATGACACCGGACTACTACTGAAAACTAATTTTCATATTTAATATGTCTCCTTGTCTTGTCAGCAATGAAGATAGGTGCTGTTATTACCCCGCGCGGGATTAGCCGAAAGCTGGCAAGGTAGCTCAGCGTGTTTAGTCAGAGAGCTGGTTTGCCTCTAATAAAAAAACTGAGTGTAAGGATCGACAGCGAACTTAAACGGATGTTATGTGACGTCCGCAACGACCAAACACAACGATCAACAACGAACAAAATGAAAAAAAAAAAAAAAAATAGCGGTCGAAGGCGCTGCCGTCATGGACTGTGCGGCTGATCCCGGCGGAGGTTCGAGTCCTCCCTCGGGCATGGGTGTGTGTGTTTGTCCTTAGAATAATTTAGGTTAAGTAGTGTGTAAGCTTAGGGACTGATGACCTTAGCGGTTAAGTTCCATAAGATTTCACACACATGTGAATTATTTTTTATTTTTTTATTTATTTATTTTTTTTTGCTGTTATTTCTAGTCAGGCATACAAACATTGCAGTACTCATGAGCAAACAGTTGATACTTCTCGTCTGTTCCCGGATAGAAAATACTGCAGTAGGTATCGACTTCCACACACAGTTGGGTAAAAAGAATTATATCCTAATTCGAGATTCAAACATCTCGCTGCTTGTGAAAAAATTCTATACGTAACATTTGATTTTATTAAGTTAACAATCCGATTACGTGCTGGGTACGAATTTCCGTCACAAAAACGTACGTCATGACGTTTCAATTTTAACACGTGCGGACTTTAATACTTGTGATTGAGACTATATTAAATGTCTTTCGAGGTTAGTTGACAGGGCGTTAAGGCTCTAGATAGCACTCCTAGTTCAGTACAAAATTTTCATTTGTTTTCAAAATCAGATCTGCTAATTGAAACTGGTCTCTTCATGTCAAGTTAACAATGACGGTCGTTGCCGCGATCGCGTCTCAATGAGGCACAAAAACTTATCTCTGTTAACAGTGGCTGTAGGTGATGGGTTTCAATCCAGCTGCTGATCAAAAAAGTTCGTCGTGTCATTTAAAGTTCAAACACGTGCAGAAATTATTGCTCAACCACGACTGCAGAGAAATTACTGGTGACACTCTGTTAATGCTGAGGTTTCCATAGAGCGCTGAAGTTGGTAGCCGTGTGTTTCTTAACTGATTATTCCAACATCACTCGTCACAGGAACGAAGCTTTGGAGGTGTTGGAAACCTTCTACAGAGCGAAAATACTTCGAAATGTCGTAGAATTTTAGAAGTCTAGATATTGTCTCAAAATCTCTTGTTTGGAAAAATATTTAATCCTGATTAAGGATTGCTGAATGATTTACGTGAAATAATTATCCCAGATTCTAATGAGTTTCATAAAATGGTTGATATGGCTCCGAGCACTATGGCACTTAACATCTGAGGTCATCACTCCTCTATAACTCAGAACTACTTAAACCTAACTAACCTAAGGACATCACACACACCCATGCCCGAGGCAGGATTCGATCCTGCGACCGTTGCGGTCGCGCGGTTCCGGACTAAAGCGCCTAGAAACGCTAAGCCACAACGGTCGGCTGAGTGTCATAATGCTTTTGAAATTTCACATATTGTAATAAAGTTGAGTGTTCAACGGTTAACGATTGTCTCACCTCTAATAACGTGTTTCAAAGTGTACTAATGCATGGCTCACTTGAGGAACAATGGGTACTCCACCTGTGTCAAATACTCGGCGAAGTGACGCATTGGAAAAACAAATGTCGAGTACGGCCTTTCTGCCATAAATTCCCAGAGTGACTGACAGCATCGGCCGTATATTCCGCAGACACAGGGTAAAGACTGTTTATAAACCGACAAAGAAGATCAGAGAGTGTCTCAGATCGGCAAAGGAGAAAAAAAGACCCACTTGCAGTGTCGGAAATACACCGCATACCACGCACGTGCGAATATGTTTATGTTGGAATGACTGGACGATTAATCAAAGCCAGGATCAGAGAACATAAGCGGCACTGCAAGTTGGGACAGGTGGAAAAGTCGGCCGTGGCAGAGCACGCGTTGTATGAAGACCGCATAGTAAAACTCGCCGACAAGGAAGTTCGGGCCATAGAGAAGGGCTATCACACCCACTTGTTCAGAGGAATCTGTAGAAATACACTGAGAATAGCCTCAACAAGAAAGACGAAAGCCACGTAGCGAACGACCGTTGAATGTAGCAGAAGGAAATCAGCACGGAAAATGACCACGAAGAAGCACTTGGACATTGGCGCGCCAGGTACATACACTCCTGGAAATGGAAAAAAGAACACATTGACACCGGTGTGTCAGACCCACCATACCTGCTCCGGACACTGCGAGAGGGCTGTACAAGCAATGATCACACGCACGGCACAGCGGACACACCAGGAACCGCGGTGTTGGCCGTCGAATGGCGCTAGCTGCGCAGCATTTGTGCACCGCCGCCGTCAGTGTCAGCCAGTTTGCCGTGGCATACGGAGCTCCATCGCAGTCTTTAACACTGGTAGCATGCCGCGACAGCGTGGACGTGAACCGTATGTGCAGTTGACGGACTTTGAGCGAGGGCGTATAGTGGGCATGCGGGAGGCCGGGTGGACGTACCGCCGAATTGCTCAACACGTGGGGCGTGAGGTCTCCACAGTACATTGATGTTGTCGCCAGTGGTCGGCGGAAGGTGCACGTGCCCGTCGACCTGGGACCGGACCGCAGCGACGCACGGATGCACGCCAAGACCGTAGGATCCTACGCAGTGCCGTAGGGGACCGCACCGCCACTTCCCAGCAAATTAGGGACACTGTTGCTCCTGGGGTATCGGCGAGGACCATTCGCAACCGTCTCCATGAAGCTGGGCTACGGTCCCGCACACCGTTAGGCTGTCTTCCGCTCACGCCCCAACATCGTGCAGCCCGCCTCCAGTGGTGTCGCGACAGGCGTGAATGGAGGGACGAATGGAGACGTGTCGTCTTCAGCGATGAGAGTCGCTTCTGCCTTGGTGCCAATGATGGTGGTATGCGTGTTTGGCGCCATGCAGGTGAGCGCCACAATCAGGACTGCATACGACCGAGGCACACAGGGCCAACACCCGGCATCATGGTGTGGGGAGCGATCTCCTACACTGGCCGTACACCACTGGTGATCGTCGAGGGGACACTGAATAGTGCACGGTACATCCAAACCGTCATCAAACCCATCGTTCTACCATTCCTAGACCGGCAAGGGACCTTGCTGTTCCAACTGGACAATGCACGTCCGCATGTATCCCGTGCCACCCAACGTGCTCTAGAAGGTGTAAGTCAACTACCCTGGCCAGCAAGATCTCCGGATCTGTCCCCCATTGAGCATGTTTGGGACTGGATGAAGCGTTGTCTCACGCGGTCTGCACGTCCAGCACGAACGCTGGTCCAACTGAGGCGCCAGGTGGAAATGGCATGGCAAGCCGTTCCACAGGACTACATCCAGCATCTCTACGATCGTCTCCATGGGAGAATAGCAGCCTGCATTGCTGCGAAAGGTGGATATACACTGTACTAGTGCCGACATTGTGCATGCTCTGTTGCCTGTGTCTATGTGCCTGTGGTTCTGTCAGTGTGATCATGTGATGTATCTGACCCCAGGAATGTGTCAATAAAGTTTCCCCTTCCTGGGACAATGAATTCACGGTGTTCTTATTTCAATTTCCAGGAGTGTATATTCTGCGACCGCGAGGTCGATTCCAGTCCAACACCAGCAATGGAGGGTGAAGCTTTGAGAATGCAAGCAACCCATGCTGGCGATATGTCAGAAAAATCATCAAACCAAAGCTGGCCGAAGAATCCGAGACATAAGCTAACAGGCGGTTTGGTAACAAGTGGGTGGCCACGAAAGCCTCAATTTTGAAAACCCGTCTCATAGAGAAAGGAGCAACTCTCGTAAATTAAAGGAGGTTTGTCGCCCGCCTTCTATTAAACTGCGCTGTGAAGGTATCGAATAAAAAATAATTGGTTTCTTTAGTACGTATTTTTATTTTCAAATAACATGTGCAACCTCTTTAACACAACCAGATTGTAATTGTAACAGAACTAAGGAATGGAAGGGCTGGGCGGAAGTGGGTCTGACATTCCTTTTAACAATTATATATTACAATTTTAAAAACAGCAAACGTTTTCAAAGTCCAAGATCACTAGTAAGAAAATAGTTAATACCACAAGTAATCCGCCACATTTCGGTTACACGATGAATCACACAAATCTAAAGGCTGTAAATTCAACTAAATACTTAGAGATTACAATTACGAATAACTTCAGTTGGAACGATTGCATAGATAATGTTGTGGTAAAGGAGAACAAAGCCTATGGTTTACTGAATGAATACTGGGAAAATGCACAGGTATACTAAAGCAACTGCCTAAACTACGTTTTTACGTCCACTTCTGGAGTATTTCTGTGCGGTGTGGGGTATGCATCACATAGGATAGACTGAGGACATCGGAAAAGTTCAAAGAAGAGCAGGTTGTTTTGTACTATCGCGAAATATGGGATATGATACATGAATTGGGGTGGCAATCTTTTTTTTTTTTTTAAAAAAAAGGCTATTTCATTGCGGCGGGGACTTTTCATGAAATTTCTATCACTAACTTTCTCCTTATAGTGTGAAAATATTTTGTTAGTGCCCACCTAAATAGGGAAGAATGATCATCATAATAAAATACAATAAATCAGAGCTCGCATAAAAGGATTTAAGCGTTCGTTTTCCCGGCAAGCTGTTCGAGAGCGGAACGGTAGAGTAATACGTTGAAGGCGGTTCGATGAACCGTCTGCCAGGCACTTGATTGTGGATTGCAGAGTAATGATGTATATGCAGATGTAATTAATTGAGAATATCTTTTGCTACGGTAATAGTTACTGTTTTACTTTTATACAGCACTGGACACGTAGAACTTTCTCAGTATACCACAGAACATGTGATACGTACGCTCTCTCAGAACTGAAAATTCAAAATCTTTCCACTCCGTAGTCCTGGTTACTTATCCCTAGGAAACAGACAATAAAAATACGCAAGTGAAAAAGTAATATCATCAAAGCAGTTCATAGATTTCATACATTTTTTATAGTTATTTGAACAGCTGATTACAACCATAAGAAAAGAATGAAAAGCAGTGGTAGGAAGAGACCTTTATAAGTAACATATGTGGCCACGAAATAGCATTGTAGCTTATCAAATTTTATCAGGCGCTCAGCGTAGAGTGAAAAAACTAATTTAATACAACGGCAGCAATAGCAGTGCGGGCATGTAATGTTCACGGTTAATTAGCGCCATAGATTAATTAAGGAGTTAGCACCTTTCCTGTCTAAGCTTGTTTAATCCGCAGCTAGTAGGCAATGACTTGTTAAAAAAAAGTAAGGCTGACCTAAAGTGATTCTCTTACAGTGTAGTGAGACATGTAATACAGCCTTGTAATGTTTCCTTGTCCACCGATGATGGGAAGAAGAAACTCAAGGTCGCATCAACACACACTTTGCGTCACCTTATAAGAGAGCGTGCCTTTTCTTGACTTCCGATTGGTGGGTGAGACAGAAGAGACGCCTCTGCTAAGCTGAAGAAACGCAAAGCTCACACCAAGTTTGGCGGTCTTGCCGTGCGGACGTTTCAAATTAGTGGCAATATGAGTATTCATAGTTTGTGTAACAATACCGTATAATTATCTGTGAACTAGTCAATTACTCCTGCAAATAAGGCGTCGCGACGCTTGTGAATGATTTTATTCATTTGTACCTGATGAATGGACAGCTCCTGCAAATAAGGCGTCGCGACGCTTGTGAATGATTTTATTCATTTGTACCTGATGAATGGACAGCTTTTAAAGTATGCCTGAAACTCAGCACTTATGCATAAAACAGATTTCTTCCATCCCCTGTACGGTATAGCGTGACACATGCAATACGCTCGTTCTGTTTGTTTTCTTAATTAGAAACAGAATTGCATAGACCGCGGACTTTCAGATAATAGAGAGTACGTTGCCTGTAATAATCATTGCCTTTATCTACAAATCGTGGTGTAATATGAACGCTTGGGGCACTTTTGCAGTGATTACACTCTCAGAAATCAGTTTACTACACAATCAGTTTATGTTCACAAACGTAAGATCTTTGACCCGTTAGTTGTTCAAAGCAAATATGGGAAGTGCCTCTTGGAAATTATAGGAATGACTTCAGACAACTTAAAGTTCTTGGAAAACAACATAAATAAACCTCTACGTGAGACTATCCACTGAAAAGTTCTCTTGCAAACGACAGCGACTATCTTCTTAGACATCAACAAGAGGCAGAAAATTAAAGTCCCTTCTGACGAACACTACAAGGAGATCCTGCCATGGAGTTCACAACCGGCGCTGCTGGTTGGGATGCCTGGTACCAAGGGCGATGTCAAGTCTGGGCGGCGGCGTGGTGCTGGGGATATTCTGCTTCTGCTGACGGAGACGGATCTGCCCCTGCTCCCTGAGCGAGGGCAGTTATACCCGCGTGGTGGATGACTACCAGTTAGCTATTGGTCTAGCGATGTGAACTTGGATTGGCTGAGGAAAATGAGCTGGCGGATGCACCAAAAAGTCGTTAGAAGTGGCGACCGCAGCTGCTCTTGGCCAGCCAGGCCTTTGAACTAGCCTGCATCTCGCAGGTCAGCCGGAGTTCGGCTAACGTCGGCGGGTGTGCCTGCGGAGCTGCAGCAATGACCCGCATAGCGGTGCTGCGTTGAGGGTTAGCGACATTGCAGGGGACCCCGCAAACACGTCAGACGCTTCATATTGACGCTGTTGCAGTTATTTAAAGATCAGATAATTAAATCCTGGGGTAATCTGCACTGTCGGAAAAAAAATTAGTACACTTCAAATCTGCAGCAGACAAACAGGACATTAAATGGAAGGAGTGGACGGATTGGGTTTCACATCATTCACCATTGCTTATTACAGTTTAATCATTTATTTATTCGTGTCAGAAGCATTTACGACGGATAAAATAATGTGCAATATTTACATGTCGTGTGTATATATATTTACAAGACAATTATTTACACTTTTACCGCCCAGAAGTTAGCGACCTCTATTGCATTTGGTGTTGCATGTAGCAGGTCTTCTTTTGTGCATTTTGCTGGACATTGGGTACACTGGAGCAGGTGCAAGGTCGTCTGCGTTGCTCCACACTCACAGAGCGGCGGCTCCTCTAGGAAACCACATTTAGTCAGATTGCTCTTACATTTCGTGACAACCGAGCGTAGTCTGTTGAGGGATCTCCACGTACTCCAATTCTCTGTGCATCCGGGTGGTAGTCTTTCGCTTGGTGTAATACATCACACAGTACTGGTAAGCCTTGCACGGCATAGTTCGATTCGGCATTGCTGTGGTGCCACAACTAGAGCCTCGGTAGATCTGGGAAAGCTCATTCTGGACATAAGTCGTGGGTTTGCTGGTTGATAGCCTTATAGGTGGTGAGCTTCAGAAGTTTCTGATTTTTTCTTGTCACTTCTTGCTGCTACCTCTCGGTGTATGTCGGGGGATGCAATTCCCGCGAGGCTGTACAGTTTATCCAGAGAAGTAGGCTTCAGGCACCGGGTGATGATACGGCAAGTATCATTAAGAGCGACATCGGCTGCTGTGGCATGGCAAGAATTGAACCACAATGGGCTTGCGTATTCTCCGTAAGAGTAACACGATGCAAGGGAAGAGATTCGCACAGTGTTGGTGTATGCTCCCGACGTTGTGTCTGTTAGCTTTCTGATGATATTGTTCCTGTCTGCCACTTTTTGCTTGGTATTTAGGCAGTACGTCTTATATGTTAATGCGCGGTCAAGGGTGACCCAAAGGTATTTGGGATACGTACAATGTTCTAGTGATGTTTCTTCCCAGGTAAATTTGAGGGCTCTGGCTGCCTGCCGGTTTTTAAGACGGGAAGCGGAAGTCTGTGTTTTTTCCAGGATTTGGTCTCAACAGGTTTTCCCTGTAGTAAGCTGACAGTTCTCTCAATGCTTTGGGCACATTCTCTTCAACAGTTTCAAAACAGCCAGCTTGGTCGGTGATAGCACAATCATCTGCATAGATGAAGCTCTGTGTTCCTTCAGGTAGTGGTTGATCATTTGTGTAGATGTTAAACAAAGCTGGAGCAAGCACACTTTCCTGGGGTAATCCGTTTTTCTATAATCTCCATCTGCTTCTCTTGCTCTGGAATTCAACAAAAAAATCTTCTATTTTCAAGGAGATTCCTTATGAAACACGTTAGCTGGTAGTCTCTAGTGGCATTGTACAGCTTCATAAGAAGTCTTCTATGATTAACTGTGTCATAAGCTGCTGTTACATCTATAAATACAGCACCTATGATCTCTTCTCTTTCAAAATCATCTATGATGTGCTGTGTTAGTTTCAACACTTGAGATGTGCAGCTCTTTCCGTGTCTGAATCCAGCCTGCTGTGGAATGTATATTGTCTCTAGCTTCTCCGTTAGTCGGTGTAGGATGAGCCTTTCAAGAAGATATGACATTGGAGAGACATAGGGCGGTAGCTTTTGGGATCATTTTGGTCTTGCCTGACTTTCGGATAGCTGTAACTTTGGCTTTCCTCCAGGATTGGACACATTTGTTCATTAGGTCTCTCAGTCATTCTTTTGTTATCGGCCCAAAGGTCTTTGTCTGCTCAACTCTTATATCATCAAGGCCTGCCGCTTTCCCATTTTTGCACTTACTCAGAGCGAGATCCACCTCAGTCTGGGTAAATCGTTGAAGCAGAGAATTGGTTTCTTGGTCAGGTCGTCTCTCAGATGTCTTCTTACCAGGCCTGGTTGAGTAAGGTGGTTTCCCATTTTGTATGAGCGGGTGTGCAATTTGATCATCTCGGACATTCGCAACCATATTCGCCTGTGAAGGGTCATTATTCAAGCGTTTTTAGAAGCCTCCAGGCCTCGTGACTACTACTCATATCACAGTCTCCCATCAGTTTCTCCTACTGTGTTTTCTTTGCCTCGGAGATTGAGGAGAGGACAGATCTAGCTATTTGGGAGGTTTCCTCACTGAATGGGTTTTCATTGTATTGGGTATAATTCTCCTCGAGCAATGTAGCTGTTTCTGAAGCTACGCCTTGCAGGTAGTATGTCTTGCAGCCTCTCGGGATACATGCTCGCGAGCAGAATTTAACAAGCTCAACAAAGTGTTCATACTCTTATTACAGTGAAGCAACAAGGAAAGTGATATAGGCATGCTTATTCAAATACAGTGCTATGTAAACAGGCAGAATACGCTGCTACGGTCGGCAAAGCCTGTATAAAACAGCAAGTGTCTGGCGCAGTTGTTAGATCGGTTGCTGCTGCTACAATGGCAGGTTATCAAGATTTAAGTGAGTTGAGCGTGGTGTTATAGTCGGCGCACGAGCGAGGGGTCACATTATCTCCAAGGTAGCGATGAAGTGGGAATTTTCCTGTACGACCATTTCACGAGTGTACAGTGAATATCAGGAATCCGGTGAAACATCAGGTCTCCGACATCGCTGCGGCCGGAAAAAAGTCCTGCAAGAACGGGACCAACGACGACTGGGGAGAATCGTTCAACGTGACAGAAGTGCAGACCTTCCACAAATTTCTGCAGATTTCAATGCTGGGTCATCAACAAGTATCAGGAAGCGAACCATTCGACGAAACACCATTGATATGGGGCGAAGGCCCACTCGTGTACCCTTGACGATTGCACGAAACAAAGTTTACGCCTCGCCTGGGCCCGTCAACATCGACATTGGACTGTTGATGACTGGAAACATGTCACCTGGTCGGACGAGTCACGTTCCAAATTCTAGCGTGCGGATGGAGGTGCACGGGTATGGAGAAAACCTCATGAATCCGTAGAACCTGTATGTTACAGGGGACTGTTCAAGCTGTTGTAGGCGTGCAGTTGAAGTGACATAGGACACCTGATACGTCTAGATACGATTTCGACAGTTGACACGTACGAAAGCGTCCTGTCTGATCAGCTCCATCCATTCACGCCCTTTGTGCATTCTGACCGACTGGGGAAATTCCAGCGTGACAATACGACGCCCCACACCTCCAGAATTGCTGCGGAGTGGATCCAGGAACACTCTTCTGCGTTTAAACGACTTCGTTGGCCATCAAACTCCCCAGACATGAAAATTATTGAGCATATCTGGGATGCCTTGCAACGCGCTGTTCAAAAGAGGTGTCCACTCCCTCGCACACTTACTGATTTATGGACAGTCCTGCAGGATTCATGGCATCAGTTGCCTCCACCACTACTTCAGACATTAGTCGAGCTCATCCCTCGTCGTGGTGTGGCACTGCTGCGTGCCCTACGATATAATGGGCGTGTGTATAGCTTCCTTGGTTGTTCAGTGAAATTATATACTTATTTAAGATAAAGAAGTAAAGTCAGCTAGATTAACAGTATTACAAACAACGCTCTGAACTTTTCAGATCCAATAAATTACAGACCTTAGTCCGGCGACAGTTTAAATAAGGCACTAGTTAAAGACAAAAGTTGTATCTGACAGCGGTTCTTAGATTTCAGACTCAAAATTCCCACCTTTACGAACCGCAACTCAGATAATGCTTCAACAATTGGACAAATAATTAATATTTTGAAACAGATGGCTCTTAAGATAACATAGAAGCATAATTTAGGTCAAAGGTTAAAAACTTAATAATTATACCGGAAGACAATAACTTACAACCACCCCTTGACAACTAGGAAAACTAAGTTCTTAAAATACACCTCCAGGTCCGTCTTGATACTTTAATAAAGTAAAGAGGTGCACAAATTTACAGAATTGACTTCAGGCAGACAGAAAAAGTCTCTTTAAATCTCGCCCCAATGAGCAATTAAGTAATTAATAACAGAACGAGTGTGCACACATTGATATAAATGCCTTCAGACAGACAGTGAAAATTCTCTTAAGGTATACCCTAGAAAACTCTTAAGTGATTCAGTAAGTGAACGTGCATGCATAGTCACTGAAATTTAAAAAGGAGGAGAACCAATAATTAGTACTCAGAACCATCTTGTAGCAAAAGGTAAATATATATATAAATAAATAAAAGGTGAGAAAAGATCACCCCGTTAAAACATTTAAATAACAAATAGTTGAATAATTAAATCCAGTAAGCTGTAACTTTTACTCCTCCACTCACAAATGGCTAAAAAACGAACACATAAGAAACTTCGGAGCATAGTAACACTTAATTGTTTTGCACGATTTTGCTTTTTACACCCTGTGAACCTCAAATGCGCCAGCTAGTTATTATCAACGGGCTATATTTTCACAAGTCTGCATGACATCTCAATATGACACTTGTGATTCATATGTAAGCGACCAACATGTGGCCGACCTAACGGGGCACGTGACTCAACAAAGCCCCAAACATGGAAATGCACAGAGTTTTAATACAAATTTCAAACAGTAATTTACATAACTTGAGTGAAGGTAGCCCAGGTGTAGCCGGCGGCGGTGCATTCCGTAAAGCTCCTATACAGAGGCGGCGACAACAGGCACAATACGATGAGCAGGCATAAGACAGTCGAAGCGTGCAACAGTAAAAAACTGGAACAGACTAAGCGAGCGTTTAAATTCCACTGTTATTCTCAATACAGCCCCATGATCATTGAACTTTTGCAAATCAACCGATACTTCAGATGATCCTCTTAAAACAATTATTCTAAGGCTGCACATGGTTGCACCTGAAACAATGTACAGGATTACCAAATCATCGCATCCACTTCTGAAAGTTGGAAATTTAACTGCAATAACAAGTGTCTCCGGTTGCTACACGTTACCTTAACCCCTGCCAAGGCAACTCCACAAGGTATTAAGTCGCGCCGGACGACTCAAATCAGGCAATTTATCGGATCAAAAAGCTCCTTGCATAACGTGATTTCCACCGAGAAGAACCAACAGAAAATTAAAATATTCAACATAGATGTACTGTTCATTGCGAAAACGTTACATCGTATTAAAACAGATAAACATGGAAATAGTATTAACTTTTACTCACTTCATCACAGCTTGAATTCCCATCACTTTGTAAATCAACCAATTACCTTTTATTGTACAGTTGCACTTCATTGTATACATATGCCATGCTTTGAGGTAAGCCTCACTTCAGCTTAATAATCGTCTCCTGTTATTTGATAACATGCTTTGTTAGTTTAATATGCATCAAAGCAGGTATAATTAACTGTGGAATGTTATAATGAAAAACAGTGAAGCCATCATTATGAATGGAAATAAACTCACTAAAATGCACACTGCGGATTAAACACATTATTATTGCAAAGAATCATAGAACTGAAAGACAGACTTCGGCTTTACACTCAAGTTACTACCTACCTTGAACCTGCAATACGCCTTTACTGACCGTCAATAAACGAATAACAGAACTCAAGATGAATCGTATCTTACTATCACTATATTAATTACTTCCACCATTTAGAATAACTATTGCTCAACTCGTTTCTTCCACATTTGCAGCATTTCTATTTGTTACTCGTCACGAGTTGATTGATACATCTGGCTACGTCTTTGCTGCCAATGCGTCAACCCAACAGCATGACTTTCCAGTGTATTTGCATCATCAGTAGTAAGAAACTCTCTACAACCTGAGAGAAATCTGGAACTATCTTTCCACGAAATTTGTACTGTGTGTGTGTGTGTGTGTGTGTGTGTGTGTGTGTGTGTGTGTGTCTGTTCAAATGGTTCAGATGGCTCTGAGCACTATGGGACTTAACTTCAGAGATCCTCTGTCCCCTAGAACTTGGAACTACTTAAACCTAACTAACCTAAGGACAACAAACACATCCATGCCCGAGGCAGGATTCGAATCTGCGACCGTAGCGGTCGCGCGGTTCCAGACTGTAGCGCCTAGAGCCGCTCGGCCACTCCGGCTGGCTGTGTATGTGTGTGTGTGTGTGTGTGTGTGTGTGTGTGTGTGTGTGTTGGTCAGTGTTTGCAACTGCATCAGAATTTCTCAGTCCACTGAGTCAACAGGGCAGCAGGATTCTCCTCGCTGGTCGACTTACTCCATTTTCTCGAATGTCATTCGTGTACCAAGATCTACTTACAAACCATCATCCCAGTTGTACTACTGTCCAAAGAAACGTCAACTTTTTGCAAATGGTTTTTTTTATGATCTGTACACTCTCGAGTCATTAATTTTTAATGAATATAACAAGAAATTTAAGAGTGTTCAGTATGAATTAAATGCAAAACAAAACACTCAGAGTATGCATTAGGTTCAAAATGGTTCAAATGGCTCTGAGCACTATGGGACTTAACATCTATGGTCATCAGTCCCCTAGAACTTAGAACTACTTAAACCTAACTAACCTAAGGACAGCACACAACACCCAGTCATCACGAGGCAGAGAAAATCACTGACCCCGCCGGGAATCGAACCCGGGAACCCGGGCGTGGGAAGCTAGAACGCTACCGCACGACCACGAGCTGCGGACTATGCATTAGGCATTTACACATTTCTCCACAAATACGCTGACGGAAAGAATCACAACATCAAGAACGAGTTGTGCCACAAAGAAGAAAGTTGATGAAGGTGTTTATTTATTTATTTATTTATTTATTTATTTATTGTTCCGTGGGACCAAATTAAGGAGAAATCTCCATGGTCATGGAACGAGTCAATACATGAAATTATAACACGATATTAGAAACAGATAAAATGAAATATAGAAAAAAAACATATTCAGGTGACAAGTCATAAGTTTAAATGAAGACAATCAACAATGTAACACTGGAATTTGCTTAATTTTTTAGCTCTTCCAGGAGCTCCTCGACAGAATAGAAGGAGTGAGCCATGAGGAAACTCTTCAGTTTAGACTTAAAAGAGTTTGGGCTACTGCTAAGATTTTTGAGTTCTTGTGGTAGCTTATTGAAAATGGATGCAGCAGAATACTGCACTCCTTTCTGCACAAGAGTCAAGGAACTGCATTCTACATGCAGATTTGATTTCTGCCTAGTATTAACTGAGTGAAAGCTGCTAACTCTTGGGAATAGGCTAATATTGCTAACAACAAACGACATTAAAGAAAATATATACTGTGAGGGCAATGTCAGAATTCCCAGATTTTTGAACAGGGGTCGACAAGAGGTTCTCGAACTTACACCACATATAGCTCGAACAGCCCGTTTTTGAGCCAAAAATACCCTTTTTGAATCAGAAGAATTACCCCAAAAAATAATACCATACGACATAAGCGTATGAAAATATGCGAAGTAGACTACTTTTCGTGTTGAAGTGTCACTTATTTCAGATACTGTTCTAATGGTAAATAAAGCAGCATTTAGTTTCTGAACAAGATCCTGAACATGGGCTTTCCACAACAGCTTACTATCTATCCGTACGCCTAGGAACTTGAACTGTTCCGTCTCGCTTACAACATGCCCATTCTGTCTGATTAAAATGTCAGTTCTTGTTGAATTGTGAGTTAGAAACTGTAAAAACTGAGTCTTACTGTGATTTAGCATCAAATTATTTTCCACAAGCCACGAACTTATTTCATGAACTAAATTATTTGTTACTGTTTCAATATTACACACAAGATCCTTCACTATCAAGCTGGTGTCATCAGCAAACAGAAATATTTTTGAATCACCTGTAATACTAGAAGGCATATCATTTATATAAATAAGAAACAGCAGTGGCCCCAGCACCGACCCTTGGGGAACGCCCCACTTAACAGTGCCCCATTGGGACTGAACATCACTACCACTCTCAATATTGCGGAGAATTACCCTCTGCTTTCTGTTCTTAAAGTAAGAGGCGAACCAATTGTAAGCTACTCCCCTTACTCCATAATGGTCCAACTTCTGCAGTAATATTTTGTGGTCAACACAGTCAAAAGCCTTCGTTAAATCAAAGAAAACACCTAGCGTTCGCAACCTTTTATTTAATCCGTCGAAAACCTCACAGAGAAAAGAGAATATAGCATTTTCAGTTGTTAAACCATTTCTAAAACCAAACTGAACATTTGACAGCAAATTATGTGAATTTAAATGCTCCAGTAACCTTGTATATACAACCTTCTCGATAACTTTAGCAAACACCGATGGCATAGAAATAGGTCTAAAATTGTCAACATTATCAATGTCTCCCTTTTTATAAAGTGGCTTCACTACCGAGTATTTTAATCGATCAGGAAACCGACCACTCCTAAAGGAAAAGTTACAGATATGGCTAAGTACTGGGCTAACATACATAGAACAATACTTCAGTATTCTGCTAGATACCCCGTCATATCCATGAGAGTTCTTGGTCTTTAGTGATTTAATTATTAACTCAATCTCCCTCTTGTCAGTATCATGGAGGAGCATTTCAGGTAACAGTCTAGGAACACTTTTTTCTAAGAGCGCTATATGATTCCCTGTTGGAATTAGGTTTCTATTTAGTTCACCTGCTATATTCAGAAAGTGATTATTAAATACTGTACATATATGCGACTTATCAGTAACACGGACATTCCCACTACGCACTGATTCTATATCCTCGACCTGTCTCTGCAGACCAGCAACTTCCTTTACGACTGACCATATGGTTTTAATTTTATCCTGAGACTTAGCTATTCTATCTGCATACCACATACTTTTTGCCTTCCTAATAACATTTTTAAGCACCTTACAATACTGTTTGTAATGGGCTGCTGCATTTAGATTTTGACTGTTTCTAACGTTTTGATATAATTGCCACTTTGTTCTACAAGATATTCTTATCCCTCTAGTCAGCCACCCAGGCTGCCTGTTTGTGCTAGTACCCTGTTTTAAACGTTGTAACGGAAAGCAACTTTCAAAGAGCATGAGAAAGGTCTTTAGAAAAGCATTATATTTATCGTTTACTGTCTCAGCGCTATAAACATCTTGCCACTCTTGTTCCTTTATAAGGTTTACAAAGGTCTCTACAGCAACCGGATCAGCTTTCCTGAACAGCTGATGACTATATTTAACACGAGTTGCAGCAGAAAAATCTTTTAAAGTTAAAATTTGCGCATCATGATCTGAAAGGCCATTCACCTTTTTTCTAACAGAATGCCCTTCTAGTAATGAGGAATGAACAAAAATGTTGTCTATGGTTGTTCTACTGTTCCCTTGCACTCTCGTTGGAAAGAATACGGTTTGCATAAGATTATATGAATTAAAGAGGTCTACCAGCATCCTCTTCCTTGCACAATCACTTATACAATTAATATTGAAGTCACCACATATAACTAACTTTTTGTATTTCCTATAAAGTGAACCAAGAACCTCCTCTAGCTTTAGCAAAAATGCTGTGAAATCGGAGTCTGGGGATCTATAAATAACAACAGTTACAAGTTTAACTCCGTTAAATTTAACCACACCTGCACAACATTCAAACACCTTTTCAGTGCAGTACTTTGAAACATCAATTGACTCAAATGCGATGCCGTTTTTCACATACATGGCTACTCCCCCACACCGCAAAGAGCTCCTCGAAAAGCAGCCAGCCAACCTGTATCCTGGTAAAGGAAGCCTCTGAATTATCTCCTTATTTAAGAAGTGTTCAGATATACCAATAATTTCAGAGTCAACATCTATAAGCAGTTCACTAACTTTATCCCTAATACCTTGTATATTTTGATGAAATATACTAATTCCCTCATTACTCGGATACCTAAGCTTTGTCAAAAGTGATTCCCTTGTTAGAGAGACTTCCCTTAAGCAGGAATACCTATCAGCTGACTTCAATCTAAAAAAGGTGCAGCTCTAACACACACTACTGCAGGAATTTTCCCATGAGTGATCCCACCAACCCCACCTATGCTGTCACCTATAAGCTTTGCCAACCTCCCCTTCCCATACCTGTTGAGGTGCAGGCCGTGTCTAGTGAAACCCGTCCTGCTGATAGACTCCACCGACACCACTGAAATGTGACCCATGCTTTCTGTCATCAGCGCACCCCCAAGTCTCATGTTATTACGCCTGACGGCTGTATTAAGATGAGGCCGATCGTGACGCTGAAACAGTTCCACGAAATGCACATTCGTGTTGCCAGTCTGAGTGGCTATCTTTTCCAGGTCACCATCTATGTTATACTCCCCATCCCTACCAATACTATTACCAGCCCCACCCACAATCACTACCTGATCCTCTTTAGTAAAATCCCTACATAACCCCCCTATGTTAACAGTCACCTGAGCCAACCCTGCATTAGGCTTCACAATGCTGGTGACCTGGTACTCACTTCCCAGCACTTCCTGCAACTGCTGGCCTACACCTCTGCCATGTGAACTACCTAACAGCAGAACCTTCTTCTTCCTCTTCGACTTTGCAACTGTTCTAGGCACAGTAACTACTGAGGTCTGCTGCATACTTCCTACATCTACAGCTACTAGAGATTCCTCTCCACTAGACTCTGACAGTTGGTCATATCTATTGTAAACACCAGTAGTAAAACTATCTGAAAATCTTCTTCTCCTAGCAGATCTCTTGCCAACAGCCAGCTCCCATTCCCCAACCCCCTTCTCCCTCCTCATCCTATCTAGCTCCTCCTGTGCGTTTTTCAACTGCACCTGAAGGGCACAGATCTTACGCTCCTGCTCCTCTATCAGTTTACTCTTGCTACATAACCTGCAGTTCCAGGAGAGGATCTCACCAGAATGCCCACTGGCTTCCCCACTGCATTCCCCCCAGTGAAAATACTTCGAACAAGTGTCACACCGCAATCCACTACTCACGAACCTACGGCAAAGCCCACACTTCTCACTCATGGTAAAATTTTACTTTTTCTAAGTTCCGCTACTACAGTAAGAAGATGCTAAAAACCTGACTACAATAATCACAAACTTACTCTACAAGGGAAGTAACTACTATTATTAACAGTATTAATAAACAACAAATGTGAATATAACAAAAGACTAATACAGAAAGACAATCAAACGTCTAATCACACAGTAACGAGCTGTAAACAGTTCCCAAAAGGTTCTTCTGAAATTATTTCACCAGAAAACACCACGAACACCGGTTGAAGACTACTAAAGTTCCTAAATAAATCACTATGCACAAACAATTAATTAGTACTTAGCTTTCGATGCGCCGCTACAGCTGCAACTGGTCAGCGCGGAATGTAAACACAGGCAAGAGGTTAAGTTGCTCGATACGAAACACTCACAAATATCACGTCACAACAGAAGAAAGGCAGAGCTGAATGAAGAAACCACTAATACGTCACTTATATAGTAAATATTATCACAAAAACCGTTAAAATATGTATCTGGAACCTAAAAATATATGAAAACTTAGAGAGCGATCTCACACGCAGTCACTCGCTTATGACGTCACGTTGTTTCTATATCTGAAGAATTGTGTCCATACAAATTTCGCACCAGTCTCATAAGAGTGGTGCTAGTGGTGCCATTATAAGGATAAAAATCAGGTTTGTTTTAAGTACACGCTGTACTTTAGTTATCTTGGAGATTGGACGTGGTGAGTTGGTGTTATTCAAGCATGCCTTTAAGGTAACAAAGACGCCATTACTAGCACCTCACTGAGTTTGAACAAGGTCGTGTAACAGGGCTCTGAAAAGCTGGATGTTCCTTCCGCGATATTACAAAAAGACAAGAATATGGCCACTGTACATGATTTCTGGCAGAGGTATTCACGAGAATGTACGGCATCTGCAACAGCAATTTGAGCAGCAGTTGGTAGCACAGTGACACAGCGAACTGTAACAAATCGGTTACTACAAGAACAGCACCTAGCCAGATGCCCTGCAGCGTGCATTCTACTGACCCCAAACCACCGCCGTTTGCGACTTCAGTAGTGTCAAGTTGGAGGCAGGATGGAGACCTCTTGTGTTTTCTGATGAAAGCTCTTTCTGCTTCGGTGCCAGTGATGGTTATGTGTTGGTTCGAAGGAGGCTCCTGATGGCCTGAAACCAACCTGTCTGTGTGCTGGACACACTGCACCTACACCTGGAGTTATGGTCTGCGGTGCAATTTCGTACGACAGCAGAAGCACTCGCGTAGTAATCCCACGCACCCTGACTGCAAAACTGTACATCAGTCTGGTTAGTCGACCGGCTGTGCTGCCATTCATGAACAACATTCCAGCGGGTGTTTTCTATCAGGGTAACGCTCGCCCACATAGCGCTGTTGAAACCGAACAAGCTCTACAGAGCGTCGACACGTTTTATTGGCCTGCTCGAACACCGGATCTGTCTCCAGTCGAGCACGTGTGGCACATCATCGGACGACGACTTCAGCTTCATCCACAACAGCATTAACAGTCCTGATATTCACCGACCAAGTGCAACAGGCATTGAACTCCATCCCACAAACTGACATCCAGCACGTGTACAGCACAATGCGTGCACATTTTCATGGCTGCATTCAACAGTCTGGCGGTTACAATGGTTATTAACGTACCAGCGTCTCACATTTGCAATGGTTTATCTCGTGGTTACATTAACCTGTAATCTTGTAATGCTAATCACTTAAATATATAGCCGGCCGGAGTGGCCAAGCGGTTCTAGGCGCTACAGTCCGGAACCGCGCGACCGCTACGGTCGCGGGTTCGAATCCTGCCTCGGGCATGGGTGTGTGTGTTGTCCTTAGGTTAGTTAGGTTTCAGTAGTTCTAAGTTCTAGGGGACTTATGACCTCAGCAGTTGAGTCCCATAGTGCTCAGAACCATTTGAACCATTTCACTTAAATATATAAACAAGACAAATGTATTCCCGATATTTCATTGGTCTACGTTAATTATTTTTAGGTGTTCAAATGGCTCTGAGCACTATGGGACTTAACTTCGGAGGTCATTAGTCCTCTAGAACTTAGAACTACTTAAACCTAACTAACCTAAGGACATCACACACATCCATGCGCGAGGCAGGATTCGGATTCGAACCTGCGACCGTAGCGGTCACTCGGTTCCAGATTGTAGCGCCTAGAACCGCTCGGCCACTTCGGCCGGCTTTTAGGTGCTGCGATTTTTTTTCCTTCAAAGTGTTTCTGATAATCATCAACAGTTGGCACTACCATACGGAAGCCAACATTATGTAATACTCAGAGCACAATGAAATACACGTATACTCCATTCACCGAAACGAGAGACTACCTGTAAACACACAAGAGCGCGTGACTAGCACTGCCGTCGAGGGGTGAAGAAGGCAGGGTCGCGTGGCCACATCCGTTGCACGCATAAGCTCGTTGGTATGTGTTGTCAGACAGCGGTGATTTAAGAATCTGATTGTAAAGTTCGCCTTAAAAGAACTTTGATACACAAGTTATTGATTTTCAGGATACGTATAAGTGGTTGTAATTACATTCAGCATTCATTGTTTCTGTGCCCATCTAATAAAATATCTTTTTTTTTCGATTAGCATCACGCATCAGTTAACTCTTAATGCATTCCTGAACCGGTACAGCGAACGATGTCGACATGTCAGTTCTGAGCAGACCCAAGAACTTAACAAAGAAGAAGTCGGGGTTCTTAAAGTGTATAAAACGGAGCTGTTGTATCCAGAGAAGTCAGTTACCCTATATTGTTCTGAAAACCGTTGCTTCTACACGTGCTGCTCATTATTAAATGTATCGTGTGATAAGTGAATACAAGGCCATACACACATTTTGAAATCCCCAACAAAGAAAAGCATGACAGAAGTTCTCAGAATGTCTTGATGACTTCGTTAGAAATGCGATACGGAGGAAAGTACGTGGACATTTTTTTGTATAACGAATTGCTAACAATTGAAAAAGTGTTTGCTGCCGTTAACAAGGATCCAGATTTAGGCAATGTTTGGAGAACCTTTTTTTTATAAACTATTAAAAGAAATAGATTTTAAATATGTTTGGTGTGAACGCTGTAGCTTGTTAATGGACAGGAGTGCCATCATTTTTTGAGCGTGGCGTTATCTGCGAACCATTAAATTGTTGAGAGAGGAAGGAAGTGCTCTTACTGTTTGGCCGACACACAGTGGAACACAGGACATACTCGAAATAACATCTGGGAAGATGACACCATAAAATCCTCAAAACGATGCATCGATGCTTTTGAGGAGTCATTTCTAGACGTTACCCTTGGGATTCAGGAAAACGCAATTCTTGTAGAAAAAAAAAGAAGTTCCTAATGTGAATTCCAATAAGCGAGATGTATCAGAATGGCTGAAATGTAAGATTATAGCTTTTGTAGACTGTATGTTGAGGAAAGAACTGCTAGATATAATTTAAAAACGCAGAGTAGCGCACAACGAACACACACTGACGAAATGCTTAAGAATGCGGGAAAAGCAGGTCAAATTCCTCCATGCGATTAAAAATTAAATACCGTCTAATTAGCTGGGGCCAGAATCAGAGGGTATGTTAAAAAAAATAAAGAAACAGAACATGCAAATCGGAAGTTAAAGAACTACGCTCAAGAGCCAAAGAAACTGGTACACCCACGAGCACGCAGAAGTGACACATCACGACGTGGCATGGATTAGACTAACGTCTGCAGTAGCACTGGAGGGAATTGACACATGAATCGTTCAGGGCTGTCCTTAAATCCGTAAGAGTACGAGGGCTGGAGATCTCTTCTGAACAGAACATTGCAAGGCATATCAAATATGCTCAATAATATTTTGTTTGGGGAGTTTAGTGGCCAGCGGAAGTCTTTAAACTCAGAAGAGTGTTCCTGGAGCCTCTCTGTAGCAATTCTGGACGTGCGGTGTGTCGTACTGTCCTGCTGGAATTGCCCAAGTCCGTCGAAATAATTAATGGACATGAGTGGATGCAGGTGATCAGACAGGATGATTACGTACTTGTCACTTGACGAGTCGTATCTAGACGTATCAGGTGCCCCGTATCGCTCCTAGTGCACACGCTCCACACCATTACAGAGCCTTCACGAGCTTGAACAGTCCCCTGCTGACATGTAGGGTCCATGGACTCATGAGGTTGTCTCCATACCCGTACACGTCCATCCACTGGATAAATCTGAAACGAGACTCGTCCGACCAGGCAACATGTTTCCTTTCATCAACAGTCCAATGTCGGTGTTGACAGCACAGGCGAGGCGTAAAGCTTTGTCTCGTGCAGTCATCAAGGGCACACGAGTGGGCCTTCACCTCCGAAAGCCCATATCGAGGATGTTTTGTTGAATGATTCGCACGCTGACACTTGTTGATGACCCAGCATTGAAATTTGCAACAATTTGCGGAAGGGTTGCACTTCTATCAATCTGAACGATTCTCTTCAGTCGTAGTTGATCACGTTCTTGCAGAATCTTTCTCCCGCCGCAGCGATGTGGGAGATTTAATGTTTTACCAGATTCCTAATATTCACGGTACGCTCGTGAAATAGTCGTACAGGAAAATCCCCATTTCATCGCTACTTCGGAGATGCTGTGTCCCATCGCTCGTGCACCGACTATAACACCACATTCAAACTCACTTAAATCTTGATAACCTGCCACTGTAACAGCAGTGACCGATCTAACATCAGCGTCAGACACTTGCTGTCTTATACAGGAGTTGCCGACCGCAGCGCTGTATTCTGCATGTTGGCATATCCCTGTATTTGAATTCGCACGCATATACGTTTCTTTGGTGCTTGAGCGTGTTAAAACAACACTATCTGCAGAAGAGTGCAAGTAGCGAGTTGTCCACATGATGGAAAAAGCTGAAACCTAAACGTGGAAATTAGTCGGTATCATAGAGTAGAGGGAAGAATGTTTTGTTATAAACCTGAATGATAATAGTTCAGTATTACATAATAAACTTGGTTTTGGAGTCCTTTAACAATACTGCAACTGGCATTGTTACTAAAATCGCTTGAGTTTGAATCTACTGTGTCGTATGTCGGTTTCTTACGCTTTATTTCGTATCGTTGTTGTCCTAGTTCGTTTCTCACGAGTTACGCACGCTCCGCTGTGACGGCAGCCCGGTGGGCAAAGGAAGGAAGGATTGTCGACAGCCGGCCGGTGTGGCCGAGCGGTTCTAGGCGCTTCAGTCCGGAACCGCGCTGCTGCTACGGTCGCAGGTTCGAATCCTGCCTCGGCCATGGCTGTGTGTAATGTCCTTAGGTAACTTTGGTTTAAGTAGTTCTAAGTTCTACAGGACTGATGACCTCAGATGTTAAGTCTTATAGTGCTTAGAGCCATTTGAACCATTTGATTGTCGACAGCCCTATATGTCACGTAAACATTCAGTGCAGGTAGTGGTCGGCCATGTGAAACTGTTTCTTTTTCGTCCCAGCTCTAAGTGAATAGACTATAGTTACTAAGTTTCATCAGTGGATGGAAGTGGTATGCAAAAGCCGAAGTTAGCGGTGAGCGTTGTTACGTGCATCGTTATACACATATCAGTATTCATGTAAGATATTGTTTACGCAAAATTGAACTAACGCACGACGAAAGACAACCAATTTTCGGTAGACGTAGCCGTTCTCTAATATGCTTTTGTGGATGGAACATGTCCCAGGGAGAATGAAAGACGATTGTGGAACCAATGGCTGCTGCTGCGTAAGAGTACAAGAGCACGTGAACATCATAACTTTTGACACCTTGCGAATTTATTGGCCATTTTTCTTTGAATGCTGTTAAACGTAACATACTGTAGATGCGGTGATCTGAAATACACGGCACTAAATCTACCGCTTTGTGAAACTTGGCATCAGGATTCTGCGCACACCTTCACTTGTGCACATTTTAAGGAGCTTCTGCGCATGCGCAGCTGGAGTGACGTAACTGCCTTACAGGCGAAGTACATACGGATTTGATTAAACAATGTGCACAGTAAGCGTTGTGCACAGCTAGCCCTTAGCACTCAACTACTACTTTTGTGGTCCTGTCCTCCTCAGTTGCGCGTAATACTACGGTATATTGATAATTTTCACTTATGGACCGTCTGCCAGCAACTGAATAAAACACAATTTTAGTGCCATACGCGTTTCGCCTTTATTTTCTGCAAGGCATCATCAGTGGCCCGGAATATGTACATATGTTAGCTATTTTATTTACATTTTTGTCACTGTGCCTATAGGTTATAAACAGTTCTGGTGGTTGGTATTTCCTATTAAGTAGTAATGTTTTGAACTGTACTTACAGGTTGCGTAGACAGTTTCTTACATATTACGCTCCTGTTGCATTTTTGGTGTTGTTCTTCTTCCTATGAGCGCCAATTTGCTGTTTTTTCCGCATTCCACAGCACTATGCACTGAGCGCTTGTTTTAATGCAATGTTCTGGTTTCTGTTGCCGACTGTCAAATGTTTTTGCCAAAGATCGAATATTACTGCCAAACTTATGAGTGTAACTATTGAAGTATCTGTGGTCTGTTCGTGTATGCATTTGTGTGTGTGTATGTGTGTGTGTGTGTGTGAGTATTTTTTGATGTCGTATTAATTTAATTTAATTTAATTTTATTGTATTTATTTATTTATTTTTGTTTTTGTCCTGTGTATGTGTGTGTGTGTGTTTTGGTGCAATATATATTTTTTTGTGCTGTGTGTGTGTGTCTGTCTGTATTTTGGTGTTATGTAATTTTTTTTTTTTGGAGGGGGCCTACGTATGTGTGTGTGTCTGTATTTTGGTGTTATATATATATATATATATATATATATATATATATATATATATATATATATATATATATCCTTTATTAAGTGTAGTAGGGAGACATTACAATTAAAAAAGAAAATGGAAAACATACATTTAACATCTTTAGAAAACCAACAGCCACGGACACAATAATACATTCCACATCCAACCACCCCCAAAGCCAGAAACTTGCAGCACTAAGACACATGTTACATAGATTAAACAGAATCCCACTCAGCAAGAGAAACTATGAACAAGAAATGAACACGATCATACAAATAGCTAGGAACAACGGATATGACACACATGTGGTACACAGGCTCAATCAAAAAATAAAAACACAAATAAAACACAAACACAACATTTCCACAATACAAAAGAATTCACAAGCTGAAAACTTACAAACACACTCAACAAAGACACACAATGACAACACCACACAGAAAAGAACCAGATGGTACACCATGACCTACACACATAAACTAACACACAGAGTTGCAAACATCCTGAAGAGACAGGGCTTCAAAATAGCATATAAGCCTGGGCAAACCCTTCAATCACACCTAAGCCAGCCAACTACCAAGAAGGACAAAATTCCAACAATCAGGAATATATAAACTTGAATGTCAAAGTTGTGATGCAGTATATATAGGCATGACATGCAGGAATTTTGAAACAAGATACAAAGAACATATCAGATGTTGGAAGTATGAAACAAACCATTCCACATTTGCAGAGCATTTAAAACACTACAACCATCATCCTACAAACATGGAACAAGAAATGAAAATAATGAGAATAAGTAACCATGACAAACATCTTATACAAATGCAAGAAAACTTCCACATCCAGAAAGCCATAGCAGAAAACAAACATGTGATAAATGAACAAACACACAACACAGGCTCCCTACTACACTTAATAAAGGAAATGATAACATAATATATATATATATATATAACACCAAAATACAGACACACACACACACATACACAGGCCCCCTCCAAAAAAAAAAAAAATTACATAACACCAAAATACAGACAGACACACACACACAGCACAAAAAATATATATTGCACCAAAACACACACACACACACACATACACAGGACAAAAACAAAAATAAATAAATAAATACAATAAAATTAAATTAAATTAAATTAATACGACATCAAAAAACACTCACACACACACACACATACACACACACAAATGCATACACGAACAGACCACAGATACTTCAATAGTTACACTCATAAGTTTGGCAGTAATATTCGATCTTTGGCAAAAACATTTGACAGTCGGCAACAGAAACCAAAACATTGCATTAAAACAAGCGCTCAGTGCATAGTGCTGTGGAATGCGGAAAAAACAGCAAATTGGCGCTCATAGGAAGAAGAACAACACCAAAAATGCAACAGGAGCGTAATATGTAAGAAACTGTCTACGCAACCTGTAAGTACAGTTCAAAACATTACTACTTAATAGGAAATACCAACCACCAGAACTGTTTATAACCTATAGGCACAGTGACAAAAATGTAAATAAAATAGCTAACATATGTACATGTTCCAGGCCACTGATGATGCCTTGCAGAAAATAAAGGCGAAACGCGTATGGCACTAAAATTGTGTTTTATTCAGTTGCTGGCAGACGGTCCATAAGTGAAAATTATCAATATACTCAACTACTAGTTTATGTCAGTGCCACCAGGTAGTAGAACACTGCAACAGACTTCCGTCTACCTTCACCATAAATCCTGCATGGTGGTAGCACAGTCCAGAGATGTGCGAATTGACACACTATATACTAAAATTAGATTGGACATAAGTATATGTTATAGTTATACTGAGAGAAAAACCTGATTTGTGGGATTCTGAGTGAGATATGGTACATAAAGTTGTGGATTTTATCATAGAGTAATCCACTTGAGGCGCTGAGAACCATAAAGCACATCATCGCCGATTGTGAGACTAGATTTATTCGTGCTTCTGACATCTGTTGATCCTATGGTTTATCTGTACTATACGCCCGCGTTGTACATATATGTGAACATTCACGAAAACCTGTCTCACTGGTTTGTGTGGTATTCACTCAAATAGAGGGAGGGTGTGGAGATCGAAGTCAGTGTGCTTTTGGCCCTTATGGCTCTCAGCACCTCATTTATATTCTACCCAAGTCACCTTGTTGGTAGATGGTATTACTTAAATTTGATCATTTCTGCAAACGGCAGTTTGTGTTTGGAGTTCGTTTTCTGGTGTGCAGGAATGGGCTTTCATGTGGAGTGTCAACGTGAACTTTGTCGAACCTGTGTTAAGCGCCAACAGAAAAGAAAATTATCGGAAATTGTTAGCCACAAAGAAACTAGTGCAAACCAGACAGAATTCGTAGTCTGGGAAGGTGAGGAAATCAAATAAGCATGACTACAAACGAACATATAACAAAGAAGTGTATAATAAGCGTAAGTTGTTTTGTGGGTGCAACGTAAGAATGCCTGATTTTCAGCCCAGAAGTTAATTCGTTAATAATACATGAATTAGGGATCTTGTACATTTATCCGAAAAAACAAAAAAACAAAAAATACATGAATACTCCTATTTTCACAAAAAAGAGAAACGGAGAGTAAAGATGTTGAACATTATTTCGTTCTTGACATAAACTGCACTTAATTATGTACAAAACAACAAAATTCCACAAAAACAATTCATCCTTTTTTCAGACAAGGTACGCATACTATTATTCTTATTGTTATTATTACTGACAGGCGCTGAAGTTGTATAAATATATTCATGAAAAAAATTGTTCAAATGGCTCTGAGCACTATGGGACTTACCATCTGAGGTCATCAGTCCCCTAGAACTTAGAATTACTTAAACCTAACTAACGTAACGACATCACACACATCCATGCCCGAGATAAGATTCGAACCTGCGACCGTAGCGGTCAAGCGGTTCCAGACTGAAGCGCCTGGAACTGATCCTCTACAGCGGCCGGCTATATTGATGAGCATATCTGTTATACGGCGATGCTATTAATTTCGCACTCTCATATTTATCTGAATTTAAAATTTTGTAAACCCCCAGAATGCGTATCTATGAACCACCACTGGGTGGAACGATTGCTAGCAATATCTCAAGCGAGACTGCTTCCGATTCACTTCGACGCCCGACAGAGCGGTATGCCTCAGCACAAGGATTTCCGGAATCTACCACTGGCCAAGAACCTTCTGCATCGCAGAGCTAAGATTTACGCCTGGGTCTTATGGTGACAGCGATCGTACCGAACGCATTTCTCCATCCTACAATTTGATGATTCTGTGGCTCATGATTACTGATATGAGTGAGATAGACAAAGCAGAAATACTGGCGTGCGTGTCAACACGTTTCAGAGTATGTCACGTATTGCAGATCGAAGAGTCCATGTTTGCAATTCCAAACGATTTTCAGGTACTGCATAGACCAGTCAAAGCAGCAGTTTATCGCCCCGTACCATTTAAAAAATACAACAAGAATGGAACCGAACGATCCAGGAATACAAGGTTACCTCCGACGTACGTTATACAGTGTGTCAGCGCTGATGAATCTGGGCGGACCAGAGACTAACTTTGACACGTTTCAAAAGCTCCGGTTTGCAGCCTAGTGGCGAAGGGAGCGACAATACTGACACAGTTCCTCGCCCAAGAGACTTATTCTTCGCCAATTTCCCTTCACCCTTACCAACTGGCCCGTTTCCATTCCGATTGCAGCGTCATTACGCTTTAGAGAGAGCTACATTTAAAGAAAGAAAGCAGATATTGCCTTTTCGGCGAAATATGAATTGGAAAATATTTTAATATCCGCGGCGCGGAGAGCTGTGCTACCAGGTCGTCGCATAGGAGGGGGCATCGGCAGCAGCGCTTATCATCGCCTCAGGGGCCGACGCAGTCGGCTGTGCCCGCCTGGATCAGAGGGTCGGAAGGAGGGGGAGGCGGGGGTGGATCAAAGGGGTGGGAACTGGTGCTGAGTAGGAGAGGGACGAGAGGTGGGAGCAGGGTTTACGCCGCTGAAGTCGAACGAAAGGCCCGGCCGCGCTGCCACTCCATTTGCGCCGATATTGTCGCAGCATATTGGATACGGCGCGTCCAGGCGCTGGCGATGCAGACGGCTGGAGGCGTGGCTGGGCCGCCCGCGTCCCACTTTTCCCTTCCGCGGACGCGGAAGCCGGCCAGCGCCGCCGTGGACCGCTCCTTTCGTCCACTCGCATAAATATTTACGCACTATAAAAGTCGCCGCTCCGCCAGGAAATTCGGAATTATGGGTCTGCGGAGCGGCCGAGACGTGCTCCGGCTCCGGTATGGGATACGCTGATCTGTGCACGCGCCAGATCGATTCGGATGCCGCGACCCGGCAGAGAGTGTACAGGCTGCGCCGTATGGTGTCGCTGCAACCTTTCGGTAGTACCGCGACAAGTGTCGTTTCCGGTTTGACAGCGCATGTTCACTGCTGACCATTAAAAGTACTACACCGTGAAGGTGGACTGCAAATAACGTCTACATCTACATCTACATAGATAGTGCGCAAACCACCGTAGGGTGCATGGCAGAGGGTACACTGTACCGATACTTGCCATTTCCTTTCCTGTTCCACTCACAAAGAGAGAATGGGCAAAATCCTAGCGAGGTGGTGCAGTGGCTACCGCACTGGACTCGCATTCGGAAGGACGACGGTTCAATCCCGCGTCCGGCCATCCTGATTTAGGTTTTCCGTGATTTCCCTAAATCGCTCCCGGCAAATGCCGTGATGGTTCATTTGAAAGGGCACGGCCGACTTCCTTCCCCGTCCTTCCCTAATCGGATGAGACCGGGTCTCCTCCCGAAACAACCCAACCCAACCCAATGGGCAAAACGACTGTCTGTATGCCTCCGTATGAGCCCAAATTTGTCGTATCTTCGCGGTCCTTGCTCGCTTTGTACGTTGGCGACACTAGAATCAGTCAGCTTCAAATGCCGGTTCCCTAAACTTCCTCAATAGTGTTTCTGGAAAAGGTCATCGCGTTTCCTCCAGGGAGTCCCATCTGAGTTTCCAAAGCATCTCCGCAACATTTACGCGTTGTTCGAACCTACCGGTAACAAATCTAGCAGTTCGCCTCTGAATTGCTTCGAGGTCTTCCTTCAGTCCGGCCTGGTAAGGATCCCAAACACTCGAGCAACACTCAAGAAAAGGTCGCTCTTGCGTCCTATATGCGGTCTCCTTTACAGGTGAACCACACTTTCCTAAAATTCTCCCAATAAACAGAAGTCGACCTTTCGCCTTCCCTACCACAGTTTTCACACATTCGTTCCATGTCACATCGCTTTGCAACCTTACAGCCAGAAATTTAAACTATTTGACTGTGTCAAGTAGGACACTAGTAATACTGTATCCGAACATTACACGCCTGATTTTCCTCCTCATTCGCATTAACTTACATTTTTCCGCATTTAGGGCTAGGTGTCATTCTTCACACCAATTGAAAATTTTTTCTAAGTCGTGTTGTATCTTCCTATAGTCACTCAACTTCGACACCTTACCGTACACCACGGCTTCATCAGCAAACAACCGCTGATTCCAGAATGAGATTTTTACTCTGCAGCGGAGAGTGCGCTGATATGAAACTTACTGGCAGATTAAAACTGCGTGCCGGACCGAAACTCGAACTCGGGAGCTTTGACTTTCGCGGGCAAGTGCTCTACCATCATTCTGGAAACATACGCCAGGCTGTGGCTAAGCCGTGTCTCCGGAATATCCTTTCTTTCAGGAGTGCTAGTTCTGCAAGGTTCGCAGGAGAGATTCTGTAAAGTTTGGAAGGTAGGAGACGAGGTACTGGCAGAAGTAAAGCTGTGATGGGGGAGCGTGAGTCGTGTTTGGTTAGCTCATATGGTAGAGCACTTGCCTGCGAAAAGCAAAGGTCCCGAGTTCGAGTCTCGGTCCGGCCCACAGTTTTTTTTCTGCCAGGAAGTTCCAACCCCTGATTGCTACCCACCCTATTAGCCAAACCATTTATGTTTACAGAGAAGAAGAGCGGTCCTATCACACTTCCCTGGGCACTCCTGACGATATCCTTTTCTAAGATGAACACTCGCCGTCGAGGACAATAGACTGGGTTCTACTATCTAAGGACTCTTCGTGTCACTCACATATCCGGGGACTTATTCGATATGCTCGTGCCTTCGTAAAAAGGCTGCAATGGAGCACTGTGTCAAACGCTTTCCGGAAATCTAGAAATATGGGATCTGCCTGTTGCCCTTCATACATACTTCTCATTTTAACTTGTGAGAAAAGGACAAGCTGAGTTGCGCACGAACGATGCTTTCTAAAGGCAAGCTGATTCGTCGACGTAAGTTTCTCAGTCTCAAGAAAGTTCATTATATTCGAGCTGAGAATAAGGATTCAGCAGCAAACAGGAGTTAGGCGTACTGGTCTGCGATTTTGCAGGTCCTTTCTTTTAGCTTTCTTGTATACTGGAGCCACCTGTCCTTTTTTCCAGTCACTTGGGACTTTTTTCTGGTAGAGAGATTCACAATAATAGAGAGATACACAATAAGTGCAAGCTAGGTCATATTAGTTAGCGTGACTCGTACTACATGTCTGAAAAGCTTGTGTTCTTCTACATCTTCCACATGGTGCAGTGGATCAGCGTTGCATTGAGGCATGCTATCGGCACCACAAAGATACTCCTTGTTATCGGAGCATCACTGGCGGCACCAATGAGGCGGAAGCAGAGAAACAGGCCCAAGGAAGTCCTCCGCGCCACTGTCAAATGGTTCAAATGGCTATGAGCACTATGGGACTTAACATCTATGGTCATCAGTCCCCTAGAACTTAGAACTACTTAAACCTAAGTAACCTAAGGACATCACACACAGCGGTCTAAGGCGCTGCAGTCATGGACTGTGCGGCTGGTCCTGGCGGAGGTTCGAGTCCTCCCTCGGGCATGGGTGTGTGTGTTTGTCCTTAGGATAATTTAGCTTAAGTCGTGTGTAAGGCTAGGGACTGATGATCTTAGCAGTTAAGTCCCATAAGATTTCACACACATTTGAACATTTGAACATCACACATCATCGCCCGAGGCAGGATTCGAACCTGCGACCGTAGCGGTCGCGCGGTTCCGGATTGAAGGGCCTAGAACCACTCGGGCGCCACTGTCGGCGGCTTCTCTTGATATAGACCGACACACGGACATAGTAATACCCCGGGCTACGTTCCGGTCACTGCATGGTCCACTGCAAGCAGCGAGAATAGAATTGCTTCCGGCGACAACAGAGTTAGAGACAACCAGTTAGACTCTTCAAGTTAATCTGCAAGCCCCTGCATATGTTTGTGAACTTTATTTTTGAACAGTGCTACGAGAAAAGAGTTTCTATTGAACAGTGCTCCGAGTTGTATTACCAACTATAGTCTATTTCTGCACAAGCGTTAGACTTTCTCTTTTTGTATACAAATGTACCTACGATCTTCCCCGCAGTCACTGCAAAGAAGACGTTGTATAAAAAAAAGATAGACGTTCATTTTTATAGTAAACATACTTCTTCAATTCTTACATTTTAGAGTGCAATAGTCAATTAATTTGTCACCTGTTTATAACTCAATTCATTAGTGACAACAAGTCACAAAATCTCACGTATGTGCCGCTATGAAATACGTTTATTTAACCCGTTTCACCTTTCTTTTCTTCCCCATTTCTCTCATCGTCCCTTGATGTTTCTCTCTTCTTTCTTCCGTCCAGGCCTTTCTCGTGAAAACTTTAGTTTATAGCAATTTTTTTCTGACCGGCACTCGTTCCACAATTCTTATGAAGTAATTCAGTGTTCGTCTATGTCCCTTCTAGTTTCATTGCATCATGTATTATTCAATTTGAATTTTCCGCAGTGACTGAACAGTCTTTTTGTTAGTCTTTTGGAATTCACCATGTGATTCTTTTATAATAGGATGTATGTGGGGCGTGGCCAAAGAGTGAGCTCCAATGGTAAAATGGGTTGCTCACGACGGATCTCATGCTGTAACCAGTACTACCAGACGCAGCCACGAATGAGAGATGTCAACGAAGATATGTTGTCCAAGGGTACCGCACGCCGCTACTGATACTTACATCAGAACGCAACGACACTCAGCCCCTCTCTGGTGACAGCCTCATTGCAGTTCACATTCAGGAGCAAGCTAGTGTCGTTATTCAGAACAGAGTACCTAAGTGCAGAGCCAAATGATATTCGACTGTCATGTTTGACTGAGAACCTCCTTGTGAATAACTGTTATTGAGTACAAGAACAAGATATACAGGCGATCGAGTGGTTGGGACTCATCAGTAGGAGCACAGAGCTGACGTTAAGCGATAGAACAAGAATTTGAATCAAATAAAGAGTGTTACGGCGTGAAGTCAGAGCCGACACGCCAGTCGGGAACGAAAGAGAGATCAGCCAATCGATCGCTGACTGGAACTCCCTCCAGGAGGACGACAGTGCGACAGCAGCGGATCCTATTTGAAGAATGACGCGACCGACTGGTGACGGCCCAGTTCAATAGCAACAGGAAGTTACCAGGCGTAGGCTAGTCTAGGAAGTCGAACAAACTAAACCATATGGGCATGGGGAGAGGAGACGGTTCACGCTAAGGTCTGCTGGTGGTCGCTCATCGGGAAGATGGCCAGAGGCTCTGCCTCCAAAGAAAGGCCTCTGCTTTATTCGAGATCTCGAACACAGGAGAGAAAAGTGACTGTATTCTGCTCTCCAGAAACCTCCAACGTCCAAACATGTGACCTGCCTCCGACAAACGCTATTGGCTACACTGATGGCATGAATTTGTTAGCAACTTCACTGGAGCGCAGAAGGGGTGTCTCGTAGTCGCTTTAACCAAAGAGAACTGCCTCGGTTCTGAAAGGCAGGCAATTTGTGACATGTAGGCATAGCCGTAGTTCCTCTGGAAGGAAACTTGCAAAGACGTGACCAAGACCTTTTAAATAACTTATTAAATCAATTCCCTAAATATTACTTGACTGCCTGCAGCCTTTCACATATGGCAGTTGCGACAACAGCAGTATTCTTGTCCAATTTAAAGAACAGTTTCCTATTGAGCAAGTTTTGAGATTGTATTATACTGTACCTCATCGTCCCACATACAGACATGGATGTCTTCTAAAGTGAAGTATCTGTTATTAAAGTGCTTTTCTGAAAATGATCTAATGATAATTATTTGTTGTAGAAGCTACTCGACTTCTTCCAGAAGTTACAACCTTCGAACTGTCGTCTAGGCTTGCTACAACATGTCCAGCATCTCCTCTCATACCACTCTACCAATTTCAACCAAGTTTGGTATGCATACTACTTGACCCACGAAAATCAGCTCTTTGGGAGATAGAACATCCTAGTTCCCATAGAAGCAGACATATGAACAAATACATTTTTCCAGCCCCTGAAATGTAAACTGCCTAGCATGACAAGTGTGGTGAGCAGATAGTATCGCCATGTCTTCCAGGGCTACAATTGTGGACAGAGGGAAAGATAACGTGGACAGAAGCGGGGGAAGAAGGAGATGGACAGAGTGGAGATAGACAGCGAAGGGGAGACAAGATGGACAGAGAGGCGTTTAGGAATGGACGTATAGAGGGAAGGAAGAGCAGCGATGGACAGAGAAATGCAGTAGAAGGGGGAGATAGAGGAGGGAGATGGAACGTGTAGAGGGGCAGTGGACAGGTGCAAAAGGAAGAAGGGAGGAAGACATGGACAGAAGGACGTGGGGGAAGAATGAAGTGGACAGAGAGACGGAGGGAGGAAGGAAGGTGCTTACAGAGAGAGGGAAGAAAGAGCTGTGTGCAATATGTGTGTCGAACGCATACGCTAGTTAAGTCACAGGGAAAAAACTAGTATCTGTATGAAGTCCACTACTATGATGTCTAGTGTTTGGTGTTTGCCCTTTAAACGTTATCTTGCATAAAGTGCTTCTGCAAGAACCACTGTAGGATTTAAGTTTAACATTTAGGGATACTGATTGCTAATTATATACATCCTTAGTGAGGTAGTACACTGTATCATCGTAGCAAAGTCTCATGACGTGATAGAAGCAGGAACAGTAGTCGGTATAGAGGAGATAGGTGTCTAGTATTATAACCAGAATTTAAGGGAACTTTGGAAGACTTAAGATCGAATAAGGCAGAAGGAACAGATAACATTCCATCACAATGTCTTAAATCATCCGGGGGAATAGGCAACAAAACGACTAATCTCGTTGGTGTGTGGAATGTATGAGTATGGCGATATACAGACTTTCGGAAAAATATCAGCTACACAATTCCGAAGATAGCAAGTGATGACAAGTCGAGAATTATCCCGCAATCAGCTTAACAACTCATTCATCCATGTTGCTGATAAGAATAATACACCGAAGAATGAAAATTGAGGATGTGTTACCTGAAGGTCAGCTTTCCTTTAGGAAAGGTAAAGGCACCAGAGAGGCATCTCTGACTTTGCGGTTGACAATAAAAGCAAGATTAAAGAAAACTCAAGACAGATTCATAGGATTTGTCGACCTGGAAAAAGCCTTCGACAATGTAGAATGGGGCAAGGTGTTCAAAATTCTGAGAGAAATAGGGGTAAGCAATACGGAAAAACGGGTAATGTACAATAGGTAGTAGAACCAAGAGGGAACAATAAACTCGGATTAAAAAGGGTGTAAGACAGTGATCTAGTCTTTCGCCAATGCTGATAAAACTATATGTCAGAGAAGCAATGACAGAAAAAAAGGAAGAGTGGAATTAAAAGTCAAGGTTAAGGGGTGGCAGTTATAAGATTCGCTGAAGACATTGCTATCCTCGCTGAAAGTTAAGAAGAATTACATGATCTGCCGAATGGAACGAACAGCCTAATATACGGAATATGGGCTGAGAGTAAATTAAGGAAAGACGAAAGTAATGAAAAACAGAAGAAATGAGAACAGCGTGAAACTCAACATCAGGACTGATGATGACTAAGTGGATGAATTAAGGAATTCTACTATCTAGGCAGCAAAATGACCAATCACGGAAGGAGCAACGAGAATATCAGAAGTAGACTAGCACTGGCAAAAGGGGCATTCCTGGCCAAGGGAAGTCTACTAGCATCGAACGTAGGCCTTAATCTGGGAAAGAAATTTCTGAGAAAGTGCGTTTGGAACGTAGCATTGTATGGTAGTGAGACATAGACTGTGGGAAAACTGGGAAAGAAAAGAATAGAAGAATTTTAAATGTGGTGCTACAGGGGAATGTTGAAACTTAAGTGCAGCGATAAGGTAAGCAATGGGAGAATATCCGGAGAAACGGTGAGGAAGCGAATGTATGAAAAACACTGATATGAACGAGGTACTGGATGATAAGGCATAACTTCAGTGGTACTAGAGAAACCTGTAAATGATAAAAACTGTAGAGGAAGACTGATTTTGGAATACATCCAGCAAATAATTGAGGACGTAGGTTGCACGTGCTACTCTGACAAGGGGAGGCCGCCAATTGTGAAATTCAAATCCGATTCATACTGCGCATAATAAAAGCTCATGGCCAGAGGTGTAATGTAGCAAAGCACCAAGATGCACTTCTCAGCCGTTGTCGAGAAAATCGACAGTTAAAAGAAACCGTTGCGGTGAAATACTCTCTACGATTAATAATTTTCTACAGCGTCGTGGTGCAGCGGTAAGCGCACGGGTTCATAATCCGAAGGTCGCCGGATCGAATCTCGCGCCATGCAACCTTTTTTTTAGTATTTGTTTTTTGTAATTCAAATGTGTATATAATATATACATACATACACACACACACACACACACACACACACACACACACACACACATATATATATATATATATATATATATATATATATATATATATATATATATATACTCCTGGAAATTGAAATAAGAACACCGTGAATTCATTGTCCCAGGAAGGGGAAACTTTATTGACACATTCCTGGGGTCCGATACATCACATGATCACACTGACAGAACCACAGGCACATAGACACAGGCAACAGAGCATGCACAATGTCGGCACTAGTACAGTGTATATCCACCTTTCGCAGCAATGCAGGCTGCTATTCTCCCATGGAGACGATCGTAGAGATGCTGGATGTAGTCCTGTGGAACGGCTTGCCATGCCATTTCCACCTGGCGCCTCAGTTGGACCAGCGTTCGTGCTGGACGTGCAGACCGCGTGAGACGACGCTTCATCCAGTCCCAAACATGCTCAATGGGGGACAGATCCGGAGATCTTGCTGGCCAGGGTAGTTGACTTACACCTTCTAGAGCACGTTGGGTGGCACGGGATACATGCGGACGTGCATTGTCCTGTTGGAACAGCAGGTTCCCTTGCCGGTCTAGGAATGGTAGAACGATGGGTTCGATGACGGTTTGGATGTACCGTGCACTATTCAGTGTCCCCTCGACGATCACCAGTGGTGTACGGCCAGTGTAGGAGATCGCTCCCCACACCATGATGCCGGGTGTTGGCCCTGTGTGCTTCGGTCGTATGCAGTCCTGATTGTGGCGCTCACCTGCACGGCGCCAAACACGCATACGACCATCATTGGCACCAAGGCAGAAGCGACTCTCATCGCTGAAGACGACACGTCTCCATTCGTCCCTCCATTCACGCCTGTCGCGACGCCACTGGAGGCGGGCTGCACGATGTTGGGGCGTGAGCGGAAGACGGCCTAACGGTGTGCGGGACCGTAGCCCAGCTTCATGGAGACGGTTGCGAATGGTCCTCGCCGATACCCCAGGAGCAACAGTGTCCCTAATTTGCTGGGAAGTGGCGGTGCGGTCCCCTACGGCACTGCGTAGGATCCTACGGTCTTGGCGTGCATCCGTGCGTCGCTGCGGTCCGGTCCCAGGTCGACGAGCACGTCCACCTTCCGCCGACCACTGGCGACAACATCGATGTACTGTGGAGACCTCACGCCCCACGTGTTGAGCAATTCGGCGGTACGTCCACCCGGCCTCCCGCATGCCCACTATACGCCCTCGCTCAAAGTCCGTCAACTGCACATACGGTTCACGTCCACGCTGTCGCGGCATGCTACCAGTGTTAAAGACTGCGATGGAGTTCCGTATGCCACGGCAAACTGGCTGACACTGACGGCGGCGGTGCACAAATGCTGCGCAGCTAGCGCCATTCGACGGCCAACACCGCGGTTCCTGGTGTGTCCGCTGTGCCGTGCGTGTGATCATTGGTTGTACAGCCCCCTCGCAGTGTCCGGAGCAAGTATGGTGGGTCTGACACACCGGTGTCAATGTGTTCTTTTTTCCATTTCCAGGAGTGTATATATAATTCCCGGCAATCAGTTGCAACAATTATGCATATAATAAGTTGTTGAAAGTCGTTTGTCGTGGAAAAACTGGCGACTTCGAACATTATTATGTTTTCCGCAAAGAAAGTTGTATTTCACAAATGTTATTAATTGTCTTCATAATGTTAACCACGTATAGTTAACGGAAGACGTAGATACGATATTCGGAAACGAATACGTATAGCGTAAGTCAAACGTTCCAATTAGAATAGACACCCCACGAACACAAATTTGCTGTGGCAGGTATGAAATATAAACTCCGTTACTCGCTCGTTATACTTGAAGGGCAGATGTTGAATGGGCCGAAACGAGCCGCCGCATAACAGCGTAGTTGCCTGCTAACTTCGAAAGAAGGTAGATGCGGTCCCTAGCGCAACTTATAACATCGTCGAAAATCAGTGCGGACGGGAGAGCTTTGGTACACCCTGTTAAACAAACGGAGAAATGGAGGCGGTACAATTGGAGAGCGATCCGCCTTCACCAACATGCATAAGCAATTCATATTTGAATTACAAAAAACAAATACTAAAAAAAAGGTTGCATGGCGCGGGATTCGATCCGGCGAGCTTCGGATTACGAACCCGAGCGCTTACCGCTGCGCCACGACGCTGTAGAATATTATTAATCGTAGAGAGTATTTCACCGCAACGGTTTCTTTTAACTGTCGATTTTCTCGACAACGGCTGAGAAGTGCATCTTGATGCTTTGCCACATTACACCTCTGGCCATGAGCTTTTATTATGCGCAGTATGGATCGAATCTGAATTTCACAATTGGCGGCCTCCCCTTGTGAGATGAAGAGATTAGCACAGGAGAAGAATTCGTGGAGAGCCGCTTTAAACCAGTCAGAAGACTGATGACTCGAGGAAAAAGATGTTTTCCGGATGAACAGAGGCCTGAGATCGGTGCACAAGGTCTGGCCTCTAAGTAGCTGTGCTATGCTTTCATGTGAGTGTTCTCGTCTTTTCTGCGACCAACGGAACATGGGAATAGTCAGCCGTCTGACCCATATTTACCCGTAGCAAATGGGTGGGGCATGACTGGCGACTGGTTAAGAAATTAACTACGCCTGCTCATGGAAATGATTAGCACAACAGCGTAAAGTACTCGTAAACAGGAGGAACGTAACCTACATTCTGCGATGACGAAACGTTACGCAGTGGGTTTCTCATTCAACGATCACATTTGCATGTTGTTTGTTTGTGGAAAGATCGTGTTATGCCTCGTATGAGAGAGAAAAAAGCCTACCACCACTTGTCGGAAACCCTATGGAGACGGCAGCTGATCGTTGTGCGATACTGATACGCTTCTTGGCCTCCCACGGCTCTGAGGCATCCGTGGCGTAGAGAAGCAGCTGAAAACAAATAAGTAGCCAGATCCGGAAGGTGTCCCAGTTCGGATTTATAGAGAATACTCTGCGCCTTACATAGCTTGTATTTATTGCGACTCTCTCTCTTAACGCAAGCGACAGGAAACCAGCGTAGGTAAGGCGTGTGTACAGGGTGAAAAGTATTTAAACCGACAAATTCTGGGAGGTTGTAGGGGACATCAAAACAAATATTTTTTCCTAATGTCATTTTTTCCTATGAGGAGTATTTGAACCGGTAGACGAAGATTTCTCTGGCGGCTAATTACACTCCTGGAAATTGAAATAAGAACACCGTGAATTCATTGTCCCAGGAGGGGGAAACTTTATTGACACATTCCTGGGGTCAGATACATCACATGATCACACTGACAGAACCACAGGCACATAGACACAGGCAACAGAGCATGCACAATGTCGGCACTAGTACAGTGTATATCCACCTTTCGCAGCAATGCAGGCTGCTATTCTCCCATGGAGACGATCGTAGAAATGCTGGATGTAGTCCTGTGGAACGGCTTGCCATGCCATTTCCACCTGGCGCCTCAGTTGGACCAGCGTTCGTGCTGGACGTGCAGACCGCGTGAGACGACGCTTCATCCAGTCCCAAACATGCTCAATGGGGGACAGATCCGGAGATCTTGCTGGCCAGGGTAGTTGACTTACACCTTCTAGAACACGTTGGGTGGCACGGGATACATGCGGACGTGCATTGTCCTGTTGGAACAGCAAGTTCCCTTGCCGGTCTAGGAATGGTAGAACGGTGGGTTCGATGACGGTTTGGATGTACCGTGCACTATTCAGTGTCCCCTCGACGATCACCAGTGGTGTACGGCCAGTGTAGGAGATCGCTCCCCACACCATGATGCCGGGTGTTGGCCCTGTGTGCCTCGGTCGTATGCAGTCCTGATTGTGGCGCTCACCTGCATGGCGCCAAACACGCATACCACCATCATTGGCACCAAGGCAGAAGCGACTCTCATCGCTGAAGACGACACGTCTCCATTCGTCCCTCCATTCACGCCTGTCGCGACGCCACTGGAGGCGGGCTGCACGATGTTGGGGCGTGAGCGGAAGACGGCCTAACGGTGTGCGGGACCGTAGCCCAGCTTCATGGAGACGGTTGCGAATGGTCCTCGCCGATACCCCAGGAGCAACAGTGTCCCTAATTTGCTGGGAAGTGGCGGTGCGGTCCCCTACGGCACTGCGTAGGATCCTACGGTCTTGGCGTGCATCCGTGCGTCGCTGCGGTCCGGTCCCAGGTCGACGGGCACGTCCACCTTCCGCCGACCACTGGCGACAACATTGATGTACTGTGGAGACCTCACGCCCCACGTGTTGAGCAATTCGGCGGTACGTCCACCCGGCCTCCCGCATGCCCACTATACGCCCTCGCTCACAGTCCGTCAACTGCACATACGGTTCACGACCACGCTGTCGCGGCATGCTACCAGTGTTAAAGACTGCGATGGAGCTCCGTATGCCACGGCAAACTGGCTGACACTGACGGCGGCGGTGCACAAATGCTGCGCAGCTAGCGCCATTCGACGCCCTCACCGCGGTTCCTGGTGTGTCCGCTGTGCCGTGCGTGTGATCATTGCTTGTACAGCCCTCCCGCAGTGTCCGGAGCAAGTATGGTGGGTCTGACACACCGGTGTCAATGTGTTCTTTTTTCCATTTCCAGGAGTGTAATTGAACAAACAAACACTTTTCAATTTTTTTATGACCAAGAGGCAACACATTAACACAACCCAATTTCAATTACAGTACATTTTCAAAAATGCCTCCATTGACACGTAAACAAAGGTTACACCGCCGGATCATGTTCTGTCTGACACGGGCAAAAACCTCAGGAGTATCCTGAATTGTTCCTGCTGCTGCTACTATCCGGGCAACGAGATCCTCCTCTAATGCAACAGGAGTTGCGTAAACAAGGTTGCGCATCTCTCCCCACACAAAAAAGTCCAGAGGGGACATATCTGGGTATCGAGCAGGCCGTGGTACAGGACTACCTCTGCCAACCCACGTTTCTGGGAACTGTCGGTCCAGGAATCGACGCACACGATGACTGAAATGTGCCGGTGCCCTGAGATGTTGGAACCACATACGATGTCTTGTAGGAAGCGGGACGTCTTCCAGCAATTCTGGCAATGCTCTGGCGAGAAAATTGTAATAGTGCCTGTCCTTTAATGGCCTAGGTAGCAGATACGGCCCAATTAAACAGTCCCCAACAACACCGACCCACACATTAACGAAGAACCGCACTTGAGCGCTAGTAACTGTGGCATGTGGGTTATCCTCACTCCAAACATGCGAATTGTGCATGTGAAGACTCCATCACGCCCGAACGTTGCTTCATCGGTAAACAACTCAGAGGATGGAAATGTAGGATGCATTTCACACTGTTCCAGGTACCACTGCGAGAACTGTGCTCTGGGTGGATAATCAACTGGTTCCAGATTGTGGACACGCTGTAAGTGAAATGGACGTAACAATTGCTCTCGCAGGACTGTTCTTACATTCGTCTGATTCCTCCCCATGTTACGTGCACTTGCATGAGTGATGATTGAAGGATCCCGCTCCACATGCTGCAAGACAGCTTACGCAATTTGTAGCGTTCTTACCGTGCGAAGGTGTCCCTGTCCAGGTAATCTGCTAAACGACCCGGTCTCACGCAGACGTTGGTACACAGCAGCAAAGGTCGTATGATGCGGGATACGGCGATTAGGATATTGTTGTTGATAAAACGGCTGTGCAGCTCGTACGTTGTGTTGCACCAACCATATCAGTGTACTCACTCCAGCTGTATCACTCCAATAGTAAACAGAGACAATGCACTACTACACTGGTGGACAGCAGTTGCTTACAAGTGAAGAGCGTAATACGGCCTCTAACAACTGAAGAGCGTTATACGGCCTCCACCGGTTTAAATAATCCTCATAGGAAAAAATGACATTAGGGAAAAATATTTGTTTTGATTATGCTTATCCATTACGGATATTTTAGAACCGTGACTGTATATTAATGTAAATAAATTATACACAACTGCAACCAGTCACTTTTTCATTAATAATGCTTTATTACATTAACCGGTTTTCGAAACCTTTCAGGTTCATCTTCAGATGATTTCGGGAGAATCCGGGAAGTTACATCATTACTGGTAGTAGCATAATGCTGGATGCTGGTTTGCGACAGTATAGGCGGCTTTTTTCGTATCTGTCTGCATCCATTTTGAAGTCCAGAACACTTTCATATGAACTATATTAGTTCACACTTTAACAGTGACACTTCACCAGCATCCAGCATGCGCTTTACAACTGTGATACAGAAGAGCTTCTCTCCACAAAACAGCACGGATTTAGAAAGTATCACTAGTTCGAAACTCAATTTTAGCGTTTCTCAGATGATATCCGACAAACAATGGATGGAGAGAAACAGGCTTTCGTGGCCGTTCTCATTAAAGTTAATATCTTCTGGGTTGTTAGGCCGCGTCATATTTCCTCTAAGACAATCGACGTATCGACCCCTTTGCTGGGATCTTCTTCAGGGTCTTCCGGTGTCCGCTATTGCCAGAACAGTGTCAGAGACTAGTGTCGCGTTTTCATATAAAGGGCGGTTTTACCGCGTTTGTGCTGGAGAAGTGGGAGTATTGATTAAAATTATTGTGGCTACCATTGGTGGACCATCGTCATATGCTAATATTCCTACACTTATACAGAAGAAGGGGCGTTATCGGCTAAGCTCTTGTGGATGCTATTGGTGACCCATCGTCATTGGATAGAAAGGCACTATTTCACACTTACGATGGAGAAGGTTTATTGACTGAAATTGCTCCTGCTGTTATTGGCTGGCCGTCATCAATGGCTATATGCGAAACGGACAGACCTGTAGAGGGGGAACGCCCAAGATAGATAAAGAATCGGTTCCTTTAAGGCTTGTCACTGGGATTAACTCGCCGACCTATTTTTTAGCACGTCATTTATCTGGTAAATTGAAACATATAGTTGATAAAAGGAATATTTTCGTTAAAGATTCGAAAATTTTTTTAGAAATTTTACGCACACTGAAGTTATTTTCAGGTGAAATTCTTGTTAGCTTCGCTGTGAGATCGTTATTTACTAACGTCCCAGTGACAGATACAATGGAGATCATAAGGGAGAAATTTGCTCTAGATATTTGTGACTTGATTGAATTTTGTCTCCGTTCGAGCTACTTTAAATACAATGGTGAATTCCATAAACATCTGTCGGCCTTCCTATGGGCTCAACCATTTACCCAGTTTCAGCTGTCGTTTTTATGGAACATTTTGAGCAACAGGCATTAAACTGTGCTCCTTTGAAGCCTTCTTGTTGGCTTCGCTATGTGGACGAGACATCTGTTACATGGCCACACACCGTAGAAGAATTTCATGAATTCCACAATTTCTTAAATGGAATTCACCCCAAAGTCAAGTTTACACTAGAGGTTGAGAGTGAAGTTGGTCTCCCGTTCATAGATGTGTTGGTATACAGAAGATCTGATAACACTTTAGGTCACAGAGTGTATAGAAAGCCGACTTACACCAACAGGTATTTAGATGCCTCTTCGCACCACCACCCAGCCCAGAACCAAGAAGTGCTCAACACTCTGTCTTCACGTGCCTTCCGTATCAGCGATGACGACAACTTAGAATTGGAGTTGAAGTTTTTAAAGAGGACACTGAAAGCAAATGGCTGTGATAGTTGTTCATTCGACAGAGCTTTTAGGCGGTAAATTAATCACGCTAATAAGAATGACGAGGAACCGCCTTCTCACTCCCTTAGGTTACCGTTCGCTTCTGGGGTCATTGACCGCATAAGCAGAATTCTAAAGAAAATGGTATCCAGACATCTTTCTTTAGTCAAAACAAAGTAAAAGATTTTCTCCGACAAAAAACGGATGCACCTGATTACCTACACAGTGCAGGGGTCTATCAAGTTACATGTGGCTGCGGCAAAGTGTATATAGGTGAAACGGGAAGAACTGTTAAAGAATACATCAAAGAACACGAACGGCACACGCGGCTATGACAAAAAAAAAAAATGGCTCAAATGGTTCTGAGCACCATGGGACTTAACATCTGAGGTCATCAGGGCCCTAGAATTCAGAACTACTTAAACCTAAGGACATCAAACACATCCATGCCCGAGGCAGGATTCGCACTTGCGACTGTAGTGGTCGCGCGGTTCCAGACTGAAGCGCCTAGATCCGCTCGGCCACATCGGCCGGCTCGGCTATATCAAAGTGTAAAATCAGCAATAGCGGAACATCGTGTGAACCGTGGCTATGACGTCGATTTTAATAACGTACGTGTGCTGGCCAAGGAAACAAAAATTTATAGAAGAAACATCAGAAAAGCGGTTGAAATTTCCAAGAACGCATGTAATTTCTACAGAGAGGACGGCTATAGGCTTCGAGCATCGTGGCTCTCCGCCATCAAGGAAGTAAATGCGCAGCCGCGGTGTGTGAGCGGCATAAACAACGTGCTGCAAGTCACCTCGGCGGACAATAATATTTTGGGTAAACATTCCCCCTCTCTTGCCCTGTCCGTTTCGCGTATAGACAATGATGACGGCCAACCAATAGCAGTAGGAGGAATTTCAAGTAATAACCTTTCCCCAGCTTAAGAGTGGAATAGTGCCTTTCTATCCAATGACGATGGGCCACCAATAGTATTCGGAAGAATTTAGCCAATAACGCCCCTGCTTCTGTACAAGTGCAGGAATATTAACCTATGATGGCCCACCAATGGTAGCCACAAGAATTTCAACCAATACTCCCACTTCTCCAGCACAATCGCCGGAAAACTCCCCTTTATAAGAGAACGCGACACTAGTTTCTGACAGCGTTATAGCAATAGTGGACACCGGAAGATCCTGAAGAAGATCCTAGCAGAGGGGTCGAAACGTCGATTTTGGAGGAAATATGACGCGGCCTAACAACCCAGAAGATTTTAACATTATATTCCTTATTCATAGACTTCCCGCAAGCGCTTCAGATAGTGCCCCACTGCAGACTCATGACGGAGGTCCGGGCATACGGGGTGGGCTCTCAGATATGTGAGTGACCCCAATACTTCTTAGGTAATAGATCGCAGTACGTTGTCCTTGGCGGCGAGTGTTCGTCAGAGATAAGGGCATCGTGAGGAATATCCCGTGGAAGTGTGATAGGATCGCTCTTATTCTCTTCATACATAAATGATTTTACAGACGTAGTGAGCAGCAATTTACGGTTGTTTGGTGATCAAGCAGTGTTGTACGGTAAAGGGTCGTCGCTGAGTGATTGCAGGAATGTACAAGATGCAATTTTGTCATATGATGATATGATGGAGACCGTGGCTGTTGTTTGAAGACAAATGTTGATGGTGTCGGGACAGCAACCAACTACAAATTTACTTTCAGATCCTTTATTCAAAGGGTAAGGTTACCGGTTACGAATCGTTGTGATTCATCCTCAGACGGTTTACACGCTTTCTTTATGACCTGTGGTGTGTTTTTTACTGATTAATTGTCCTAAAATTTAAACAATACATAATTATAAACACGCCACACACAGATGGTTGCGTTACAGATTTTCGTTGCGTGTGACTTACGTGAAATGTCCGTTTGGAGTGTTTGTTTTCATAACATTCGTCCAACAGATGTGAATACATTTCCACTGCATTCTTACTGTAGCACACGTAAATTTTTTTCTCACTGAACACTTTAGATTTGTCACTGAGAAGATTTCTACCACACACCACATGTTTTGATACAGACAAAGAGCTTACAAAGGTATGAGTATCAAAGATGCTATGATATATCGTAACATTTGACGATGATGTCCTATGTTTGGAAAGGATCATATATTCATTTACGCAACTGTAATGCCTTTTACACTAATACAGAGATATTGATATTTTTTTGAGTTGATATTGTTACATTAATTATAAAGTTGTTTTTTTAATACATATATTTATAGTATCTGCTAGATGTAAAATTTTTAAATTGTCCTCAATATTTCCCACTGAACGGTTTCCTTCAGCAAAAGAAAAAAAAATAAAAAGAAAAATAAAATAAAATAAAAAAAAATTAATTAATTAATATCTCTGTACTGGTGTAAAAGGCATTACAGTTGCGTAAAGGAATATATGATCCTTGCCAAACATGGGACAGCATCGTCAAATGTTACGATATATCATAGCATCTTTGATACTCATACCTTTGTAAGCTCTTTGTATGTATCAAAACATGTGGTGTGTGGTAGAAATCTTCTCAGTGAAAAATCTAAAGTGTTCAGTGAGAAAAAAATTTACGTGTGCTACAATAAGAATGCAGTGGAAATGTATTCACATCTGTTGGACGAATGTTATGAAAACAAACACTCCAAACGGACATCTCACGCAAGTCACATGCAACGAAAATCTGTAACGCAACCATCTGTATGTGGCGTGTTTATAATTATGTATTATTTACATTTTAGGACAATTAATCAGTAAAAAACACACCACAGGTCATAAAGAAAGCGTGTAAACCGTCTGAGGATGAATCACAACAATTCGAAACCGGTATCGGTACCCTTTGAATAAATGATATGAAAGTAAATTTGTGACTGGTTGCTGTCTCAACACCATCAACCTGTACAAGATGACTTAGACAGAATTCCCAGGTGCTATGATGAATGGCAGCTTGCTGTAAAAGTAGAAAAACGCAAGTTAATGCTGATGAGAGGGAAACGTAATCATTTACTGTTCGAATAGAGTATTAGTAGTGTGCTGCTTGACAGAATCATGCCGATTAAAATCTGGACGTAAAGTTGCAACGTAATATGAAATGGAATGTGCACGTCAGGTTCGCAGCGGGGATGTCAAATGCTCGACTTTTTTTTATTGCGATAATTCTGGGAACGTCCAGTTCATCGATAAAGACGTACAGATCGCTAGTGGGACCCATTCTAGAGTACTGCTCTAGAGTTCTCGATTCCCACCAAGTCCGATTGAAGGAGACATGGAAGCAATCCAGAGGCAGGCTGCTAGATTTGTTACAGGTAGTTTCTATTAGCAGGCAGATGAATCCCTGGAGGGAAGACGACTCTCTGTTTCCGAGGCACTGTTGCAGAAATTTCGAGAACAGGCATCTGAGGCCGACTGCAGAACGGTTGTATTGCCACCAACGTACATTTCGCGTAAGGATTACAAAGGCAGGGTGAGAGAAATTAGAGCTCGTACGGAGGCCCTTAGGGAGTTGTTTTTCGTTCGTTTGCGAGTAGAACAGGAAAGTAAATGACTAGTAGTGGTACAGGGTACTTTCCACTAAGCACCACACGGTGGCTTGTGGAGTATGTTTCCACTTACACGTGTAGATGTGTAATCGATGCGTTGAGGGGAACACACTGAACGGCATGCAGCACCTCGATAGGCCCAAACACGCGTGTTGTGTGTGTGAGTTTGTGTGTGGTTGATGTTTCAGGGCATTAAACGGTGAGGCCGTCCTCACCGCACACGAACAGCTCTCGATAGGGGAGACGTATTGTCCCTTCGACTACATCTACATCTACATCTGCATCTACATTTATGCCATGCAAGCCACCCAACAGTGTGTGGCGGAGGGCACTTTACGTGCCACTGTCGTTACCTCCCTTTCCTGTTCCAGTCCCGCATACTTAGCGGGAAGAACGACTGCCGGAAAGCCTCCGTGCGTGCTCGAATCTCTCACATTTTACATTCGTGATCTCCTCTAGAGGTATAAGTAGGGGGAAGCAATATATTCGATACCTCATCCAGAAACGCACCCTCTCGAAACCTGTACAGCAAGCTACACCGCGATGCAGAGCGCCTCCCTTGCAGAGTCTGCCAAGTGAGTTTGCTAAACGTCTCTGTAACGCTATCACGCTTACCACATAGCCCTCTGACGAAACGGCCCGCTCTTCTTTCTATCTTCTCTATCTCCTCTGTCAACCTGACCTGGTACGAATCCCACACTAATGAGTAATACTCAAGTATAGATCGAACGAGTGTTTTGTAAGCACCTCCTTTGTTGATGGACTACATTTTCTAAGGACTCTCCCAATGAATCTCAACCTGGCACCCGCCTTACCAACAATTAATTGTATATGATCATTCCACTTCAAATCGTTCCGTACGCATACTCCCAGATATTTTACAGAAGTAACTGCTACCAGTGTTTGTTCCGTTATCATATAAAGGATCCTTCATTCTATGTATTCGCAATACATTACATTTGTCTATGTTAAGGGTCAGTTGCCACTACCTGCACCAAGCTCCTATCCGCTGCAGATCTTCCTGCATTTCGCTGCAATTTTCTAATGCTGCAACCTTTCTGTATACTACAGCATCATCCCCTCTGTAGGGTCGTGCTGCCACGTCACGTACCTTGAGTCTGGAAACTCTTGTTTGCAACAAGACTGACCGTGAGGCGGCCAACAACACAGGCCGAAGATGCAGAACGACGTCGTCTTTTCGGTCGAGTGCCGCCACTGAATGCAAAATCGTCATGGTAGAAAAGTGTGTTGAAGCTCCGTGGAGAACGTATGTTGCCAGATCACCGTCATATGGACCTATCGCTTGACGTGAAGCAATAAAACTCTATCATTTCTTATTTCGGTTTGGACCCGTTGTTGTTGCCACTTGTGGCATCTGGGTGTACACTCCGACAAAAATTAATTCGTCATTGACACACTGCAGAGGCGGGGGCAGTGTCGTTGGCGTATAACCAGCCTGACTCCACAAGGTGCTACACGTACCTATGAAACAGGCAAACGAGTGGCGCTCGAGAAAGAATTATGATTTGCTGGCCGCTGGCTCCTGCCACTCGACTCGCTGACACGTCGATCAGAAAATGGTTATAATCGGAGTCTAGTAAATTTCACACTCTGCATACCCACAAATTTAATCATGGATTCCTCCTACAATAATATACACACACGATGAAGTAATTCTTCTTTTTCCCCTCGTTTTGTCGTTTTAATGGCCATTGCGTGTTTATTTTATTTTATTCACAAAAATGATTTGTGGCTCAAAAGTCATTTTGGTTTCACAAAAGATTCTTAGCAGAAATTTAGGCAAACGAATACTTTCACCCTTTATTTTTGTATCTGTGTTATGGAGTGAGTGAGTTTTAAAATTTAATAGCGCTTTTTACGCACAATTTGTTGTTCTACAACTTTCAGGTATTCATTTGGATTAGTCGTTTATGAGTTACAGGCGTTGGATCAAGAGCATAACTCCACTTTTCCGCCAAGTTGGAATAAAAGCCGACATTTGACAATCAGATAGTTCAAATGGATCAGAAAGGAATCCAACAGAGACCTTTCACACTATGCGACTTAACTTCTGAGGTCATCAGTCGCCTTAAACCTAACTAACCTAAGGACATCACACACATCCATACCCGAGGCAGGATTCGAACCTGCGACCGTAGCGGTCACGCGGTTCCAGACTGAAGCGCGTAGAACCGCACGACCACAACGGCCGGCATTTGAAGATCAATTGTGGCTAAACGGCGGAACCGATTTTAGCTTTAACGTGGGTCATTCTACACAAAATTTTACGCTCTTTCATGTTATTACTTTGGAAATTTTCTGTAGGATGTATCGTTTCCGGCTTTCAAGTGAAAAACTGAAAAACTCTAAAAATGTCGTGGTTTTTCGGCCCTCAGAAGTTTAGGACAAGCCAGAAACCGTCGGAAACTCATTTAGCTCTTATTTGGGATGCCTAACATCGCTTAGAATTATTTCCAGCTTGCGCGTTTATTGGCCAGCGGGGCCATTTTTCAGACTATTTTTCTTGGGCTACTAGTCAAGTATTTATCGGAAAAAAGAAAGTTGAAGTGCATAGAGAATGAAAAGTTTGAAAAAGAAGTTAAGTACTGTGCGCAATCTTTGGTATGAAAACAGTTGGAATTCTCATCATAGTGTTAACAGTTAAGAAGACTCAGATTTTCAGTTGCAAGTAACCGCATCAGTTTGCATCAGATTCTGCCCAGAACCATCTCTTAGGCTGCAGAACCGCTAAGTGGTATGCTAATGAGACTAGTATTCGATCTGGTATATTTACTAGGATAGTTGTTTGGTTGGCTGATTTTCGGTAGGGGACCAAACAGCGAGGTAATCGGTCCCATCGGAAGAGGGAAAGTAAGTCGGTAGTATCCTTTAATAGGAACCAACCCGGCGTCATTTAGCTGAAGCGATTTAGGGATATTACGGAAAACTTAAATCAGGATGTCTGTACGCGTGTTTGAACCGCCGCCCTTCCGAATGTGAATCCGGTGAGCTAATCACTGTGCCAACTCGCTCGGTTGCTATAGTGATCTGTAAGTCAATGCACGATGCCTCATTCCACTTAACTGTTTGGATACCGGGCTCCTTGTGAATCTCATTTCGTCCTGCAAACACCTCCTAAGGTACATTGTCTGGCTGAAAGAGAGGCGTGTGAATGTTTGATCATACTGTATAAAGGAACGCATCAACAAAATAGCAATTCAGGAATGACTGTTAAAGTTAAGCATTCTACTGGCGTTAAAACTGCCACAGACGAATTATTAAATCCGTTTGCGTTTCGTGGACGAAAGAACCAACGTCTACTAAGGAACCTCGTCATTTGGTGGAAACAGAAACCAAGCCAAAGCAACAGCAGTATAGTTCCGTGGAATTTTAGAACTTTTCTATGTACAGTTTGATTTCATTGTTTTGCCAGTACATCAGAAAGGGCAATACATCGCAAAAAATGAATACACAGGAAAAACGTGCAGTACAACACTCCATAAACACATTACTATATCTCACATCTTCCCCCATGAACCATGGACCTTGCCGTTGGTGGGGAGGCTTGCGTGCCTCAGCGATACAGATGGCCGTACCGTAGGTGCAACCACAACAGAGGGGTATCTGTTGAGAGGCCAGACAAACATGTGGTTCCTGAAGAGGGGCAGCAGCCTTTTCAGTAGTTGCAGGGGCAACAGTCTGGATGATTGACTGATCTGGCCTTGTAACATTAACCAAAACGGCCTTGCTGTGCTGGTACTGCGAACGGCTGAAATCAATGGGAAACTACAGCCGTAATTTTTCCCGAGGACATACAGCTTTACTGTATGGTTAAATGATGATGGCGTCCTCTTGGGTAAAATATTCCGGAGGTAAAATAGTCCCCCATTCGGATCTCCGGGCGGGGACTACTCAAGAGGACGTCGTTATCAGGAGAAAGAAAACTGGCATTCTACGGATCGGAGCGTGGAATGTCAGATCCCTTAATCGGGCAGGTAGGTTAGGAAATTTAAAAAGGGAAATGGATAGGTTAAAGTTAGATATAGTGGGAATTAGTGAAGTTCGGTGGCAGGAGGAACAAGATTTTTGGTCAGGTGATTACAGGGTTATAAATACAAAATCAAATAGGGGTAATGCAGGAGTAGGTTTAATAATGAATAAAAAAAAATAGGAGTGCGGGTTAGCTACTACAAACAGCATAGTGAACGCATTATTGTGGCCAAGATAGACACAAAGCCCATGCCTACTACAGTAGTATAGGTTTATATGCCAACTAGCTCTGCAGATGATGAAGAAATTGATGAAATGTATGACGAGATAAAAGAAATTATTCAGGTAGTGAAGGGAGACGAAAATTTAATAGTCATGGGTGACTGGAATTCGTCAGTAGGAAAAGGGAGAGAAGGAAACATAGTAGGTGAATATGGATTGGGGGGAAGAAATGAAAGAGGAAGCCGCCTTGTAGAATTTTGCACAGAGCATAATCATGGCTAACACTTAGTTCAAGAATCATAAAAGAAGGTTGTATACCTGGAAGAATCCTGGAGATACTAAAAGGTATCAGATAGATTATATAATGGTAAGACAGAGATTTAGGAACCAGGTTTTAAATTGTAAGACTTTTCCAGGGGCAGATGTGGATTCTGACCACAATCTATTGCTTATGAACTGCAGATTGAAACTGAAGAAACTGCAAAAAGGTGGGAATTTAAGGAGATGGGACCTGGATAAACTGAAAGAACCAGAGGTTGTAGAGAGTTTCAGGGAGAGCATAAGGGAACAATTGACAGGAATGGGGGAAAGAAATACAGTAGAAGAAGAATGGGTAGCTCTGAGGGATGAAGTAGTGAAGGCAGCAGAGGATCAAGTAGGTAAAAAGTCGAGGGCTAATAGAAATCCTTGGGTAACAGAAGAAATATTGAATTTAATTGATGAAAGGAGAAAATATAAAAATGCAGTAAATGAAGCAGGCAAAAAGAAATACAAACGTCTCAAAAATGAGATCGACAGGAAGTGCAAAATGGCTAAGCAGGGATGGCTAGAGGACAAATGTAAGGATTTAGAGGCTTATCTCACTAGGGGTAAGATAGATACTGCCTACAGGAAAATTAAAGAGACCTTTGGAGAGAAGAGAACCACTTGTATGAATATCAAGAGCTCAGATGGCAACCCAGTTCTAAGCAAAGAAGGGAAGGCAGAAAGTGGAAGGAGTATATAGAGGGTTTATACAAGGGCGATGTACTTGAGGACAATATTATGGAAATGGAAGAGGATGTAGATGAAATGGGAAATAAGATACTGCGTGAAGAGTTTGACAGAGCACTGAAAGACCTGAGTCGAAACAAGGTCCCGGGAGTAGACAACATTCCATTAGAACTACTGATGGCCTTGGGAGAGCCAGTCATGACAAAACTCTACCATCTGGTGAGCAAGATGTATGAGACAGGCGAAATACCCTCAGACTTCAAGAAGAATATAATAATTCCAATCCCAAAGAAAGCAGGTGTTGACAGATGAGAAAATTACCGAACTATCAGTTTAATAAGTCACAGCTGCAAAATACTAACGCGAATTCTTTACAGACGAATGGAAAAACTGGTAGAAGCGGACCTCGGGGAAGATCAGTTTGGATTCCGTAGAAATGTTGGAATACGTGAGGCAATACTAACCTTACGACTTATCTTAGAAGAAAGATTAAGAAAAGGCAAACCTACGTTTCTAGCATTTGTAGACTTAGAGAAAGCTTTTGACAACGTTAACTGGAATACCCTCTTCCAAATTCTGAAGGTGGCAGGGGTAAAATACAGGGAGCGAAAGGCTATTTACAATTTGTACAGAAACCAGATGGCAGTTATAAGAGTCGAGGGCCATGAAAGGGAAGCAGTGGTTGGGAAAGGAGTGAGACAGGGTTGTAGCCTCTCCCCGATGTTATTCAATCTGTATATTGAGCAACCAATAAAGGAAACAAAAGAAAAATTCGGAGTAGGTATTAAAATTCATGGAGAAGAAGTAAAAACTTTGAGGTTCGCCGATGACATTGTAATTCTGTCGGAGACAGCAAAGGACTTGGAAGAGCAGTTGAACGGAATGGACAGTGTCTTGAAAGGAGGATATAAGATGAACATCAACAAAAGCAAAACGAGGATAATGGAATGTAGTCAAATTAAATCGGGTGATGCTGAGGGGATTAGATTAGGAAATGAGACACTTAAAGTAGTAAAGGAGTTTTGCTATTTAGGGAGTAAAATAACTGATGATGGTCGAAGTAGAGAGGATATAAAATGTAGACTGGCAATGGCAAGGAAATCGTTTCTGAAGAAGAGAAATTCGTTAACATCTAGTATAGATTTAAGTGTCAGGAAGTCGTTTCTGAAAGTATTTGTATGGAGTGTAGCCATGTATGGAAGTGAAACATGGACGATAACCAGTTTGGACAAGAACAGAATAGAAGCTTTCTAAATGTGGTGCTACAGAAGAATGCTGAAGATAAGGTGGGTAGATCACGTAACTAATGAGGAGGTACTGAATAGGATTGGGGAAAGGATAAGTTTGTGGCACAACTTGACTAGAAGAAGGGATCGGTTGGTAGGACATGTTTTGAGGCATCAAGGGATCACAAATTTAGCATTGGAGGGCAGCGTGGAGGGTAAAAATCGTAGAGGGAGACCAAGAGATGAAAACACTAAGCAGATTCAGAAGGATGTAGGCTGCAGTATGTACTGGGAGATGAAGAAGCTTGCACAGGATAGAGTAGCATGGAGAGCTGCATCAAACCAGTCTCAGGACTGAAGACCACAACAACAACAACATATCTCACATGTCGACGAATTATATTAAAATACTTGTAGGGAGGGAAACAAACTCGACCACAGACTTTAATAAAGTAAGCGTCGTTTCACGTTCATCTAGCGCTTACGTGTAGTGGGAAAAACCACTTATGTGATGTATTTCAAGTAAATCATTAACAATACTTTAAAGTCGTAGTTAGCCAAATGATACTATTACAACAGAAAATTGCCGATGTAGGCGCGTGTAACCAACATGATATTTTGCTCTATGGGAAAATAAGATATTTGTTTTTAAAAATCTATGTGGTGCGTATTTGTCTTTCTATACCAGTGATTGACAACCTGGGGTAGTTCCCCCGAGAGGTAAAATGTAATTCTCTGTCGGGTAAAAACGAAACGGTTCTGTTTTTATTTCGGTCAGGAAACTTAATTACTTTTAAATAACCATTACTATTATTATCATTTCGAGAAACTATAATACAGTTTACATACACTAGCAATAATTGCATATTTTTTTAACCCTTTCACTGCTCCACACGTAAATATACGCTAATCGTTTCAGTGCTCCATACGTATATATACTATTTGCTATAAAAAATACTTACAGCGGTTCCCTGCTACAGTCGCATAGTTACGTATAACGCCGACAATCGGGCCAGTGAGTCGGAGGTAATTGTTACGCAAGTATGCAGTTTAATTGTTGGAATACTAGGAATTACCTGAGAGACTATTGAATGCTGAATTCTCTTTCTGCTGAGTTCATTCGTATCGCTATATTACCTAGTTTGTGTGCGGCCGTTTCCGCGTTACCGAATAAAATGACGCGGCGTTACCGTCCGATTACAGACGATGAGCTGCTGAGTATTCTGCACCAAAGTGACGACGAGGACATCATCACGCCCAATCCAGCTGATTATGGGTGGACAGATAATGACGACGACGAGCTGGCAGATAAATCTGTCACCACAAATATAAAAAATATTTGTGAACCAACAAACGTTGAACCAGTAAATGCAGATCCAGATTTTGATGTTATCGTCGATTCTTTCTCCGATTCCGAAGAAGAGCCTGACCGTATGCCTGAAAAATCTGCTCAGAGACACAAAACAGTTGATTTGTATGGAAAGACGCTGATTTGAACCGTGAAGTGTATAATTTTGATAACAGTGGTCCCGGTTACAAAATCGCCAATTTAGATGATTTATGTACTGAATGCGACTGCTTCCAAGATTTTTTAGCCAAGAAGTTGTTAGCTACATAGCTGAGTATTGTAATTTATGTTATGAACACCTTTGCAATGATGCCCGTGAAAAATCAAGACCGCGACGTTGGAAAAACACAAACAGTGACGAAGTTTACTGTTTCCTTGCTGTAAATTTTCTGATGGCTCAAGTGAGAAAAAACCAACAGTTACTGTCTACTCCAATGTTTGCGCAAATCATGCCGAGAGATAGATATCTTCTGTTACTTAGAATGTTACATTTTGCTGATAACGGCAAGGACCCAGGAGATGACAAAATCTTGAAATTACGTCGAATTGTGGATCACTTAAGAAAAGTATTTCCAGGTGCTTTCTATCCTTTTAAAAATTTTTGCATTGACGAAAGTTTAGTTCTCTTCAAATGTCGTGTCTTCTTCAAGCAGTACATTCCTTCCAAACGCCACAGATTTGGTGTAAAATTCTTTGTGTTGTGTGATTGTCAAACTGGTTATATGCTTGACTTTATTGTCTATGTGGGTGCAGCAACAGATGTAAAAAAAGAAACTGACTTTGGTGTAAATGTTGGAATACCTGGAAGCATTGTACTCACTTTACTTAAACGTTACCTTGGTAAAGGTCACACATTATATGTTGACAATTGGTACACTAGCCCAACGTTATTTTCTTATTTGCATGACAGAGTGATTAATGCCTGTGGAACTGTGAGAACAAACCGCAAAGGCATGCCTGCTTTATCAAAAATACTTAGAAAAGGCGAGATCGAGTTTATGTCAACAGATAAACTTCTTGCTCTGAAGTGGCAGGACAAGCGGGAAGTGAGGATGCTGTGAAATCCTCATACAAGCGAAATTACAGCGACTTACAAAATTGACAGAACCACGAATGAACCAAAAACAAAACCAGCTTGCATCGTAAGCTACATTGAAAATATGGGGGCCGTCGACAGGAGCGACATGATGCTAAGTTCAGTAGAATGTGTACGAAAAACTGTAAAATGGTTTAAAAAAGTATTTTTTCATTTGATGGATCTGTCTCTGCTCAATGTGCATGCATTATATAAAACTCAAACGGGACGAAATATTTCAGTATCTGATTTTGGACAGAAACTTATCAAGGAGATCCTAGAGATTCACCACCAACCGCAAACAGAGGGACGTCGTGGAAGGAGATCGGCTGATGGTGACAATCCCTTACGCCTAACCGAGCTCCACTTTATCTCGCTAATCCCAGGAACTTCAAAGAAGAAGGCCGCCCAGAGAAGATGTATTGTATGTGCATAACATGATAAACGAAGTGAGACAAGATACATTTGTGTAAAATGTAATGTGCCTTTATGTCTGAATTTTTGTTTCGAGAGATATCACACTTTGAAGTATTACTAATGTAATATGTTTTGTATTTTTTCTCCTAATAAAGTATCTTTTTTGAACAAAATAAGACTTTCTGAACAAAGATTTAAAAAAAGGAAACGATTTACACCGACAATACTGGATTTTGCGTCTCATTTTTATCTCAATAATAACGGTAGACTGCTACAGTCGTATATGTATGCACCGGGTGAAAATAACGCGCACAGGGCGGGAGCCGCTGAGAGTAAATGCGCAGGGAAAGGGTTAAATACCAGCAATAACACGTTACACAGTATGGTGGATGTTACAGCTAGTGAAACTAATGTATGAACGTCACTCACAGTGACCACCCACAACACGTCTATGACAGTAAAACTGAGACGTATTTGTACATCACGTACACTTGAATATCCCATGAAAATGCCTTCTCCGAGTTGTAGGTAGTCCCAGCAATAGACCATAAATTGCCTCATTATTCACTTCACAACAATAAACGAACTAATTGGCAGCAAAGTACACAGTAAATATGTAATGGCTACTAGGCTGTTGTAGAGCCTAAACTGTATAGCTGTTATTATTATTATTAGTGACAGTTCTAAGACACAAAGTATTTGAGCTGTGTTGGGCTCATGTTATGCATTGGTTTAAACCTTGGTTCCTATTCTGTGTTTGGTTTCCCGCAGTTATTGCTATTATGCTGTTGTTTGCTCTCTCCGTGAGAGGCAGCAACGGTGCGTATCGATATTCGCACCTTGTACTATCTTTGGTCTGATGCTTATAGTTTCCGGCTGTGCTGGGTGCGAGCAGTCGGTTGGTTGGCGTGGAGCAGCGAGGAAATCTCCTCGGAGCGTGGTTTGGCCGGGCGCGTTGGCGGTCTCTATGCAGTGTCGGAGTGTGTGGGGCTGTTCCCACTGCTATGAGGTCCATGTCTCACCGACCCTGGACACGAAAGTTGAGTTTGGATTTAATTTATCAGCAAGTGAAGACTATTCACATTGTGCCGTCTGGTTCTCGTTGTTGGCTGTTGGGAGATTCCCGCAAGCTACAATGTGTGTGCTCGAGTTGGCGAAGGTTTAGCCACCATCTGATGGAGTCTAACTGCATTTGGTTATTTGAGTTGAAATGCGACAGCGGAATTTTCTGCCTTGTGGCCGTTAACGTTCCGGTTACCTGCCCTGGCCGTTGACGCAAATTCAGGCAGTGTCCTTTCCTCAGTGTGTTATCGCTGTCCAGCACGGTGTGTAGTTTGACAGCTTAATGTATGCTTGGTTGTGGGCGTCCATGCCTTTTACGTTTTCTATTGAACTCCCGGTTGTGTGCTGGTCGAGTGGAGCACAAGTTACCTTGTTGGTGTGTCTGTTGGTTGGGTTGTCGTCGGATCAAGAATGGTTCGGCCGACTGTCTGTCTCACCTAAGTGATAGTTAGTATTTCAAGTGCTGACCGACCCTCGAAACTTCTGAGCGTGATTAGCTGCACTGCCTTTCTTATTTTCTGTTGTGTATACTTGTATGTCACATAGCCAATAGGTTTGAATTAAAGTTGAATTGTTTTTAGTGATGTTTTAAGTCATGGGCCTTCAGCTGCTTTAAAATTAAAATTCCTTGCTTGTCAAGTGTTAGATTTTGGGCCTTCAGCCAAATTGTGGAACTTACTTGAGTCCTTCTGCCCTCGGAATATTCTCTTGGGCGTCTGAATTTTTTTGAGTTAATGGCTTTTGGCCTTTTTTTTCTTTAAATTAAAGTGGTTGTTCCCTTAAGGCATAAGATAGTCAGGCGTATTCAGCCGATACCTAAGTTCAAGAATTTGTACAATTTCGATAAACATTTTTGGAAACAGTGATCAATAGAGTATTATATTTTAACTAAAGTTCAGTCCTGATCACAACACTTATGTCTCAATAACATAGGTGACCGGTTTTGGTTATATTTATATAACCATCTTCAGATCTGTGAATTAATTTTAGAAAATACTAGAGACCAATCTTAAAATAAAATGAAAAGTGTCTAATGACGACAAAATTTTAACAAGATAAAATAAAACTTATTATACCCATGGCTTCCTGGGAGGATGGTAGGCGGAGCTCTCCTCAGCTGCTGCGAAGTCAACTGATGGTTATGAGTGCTGAGCATGAGCTTAAATATGCAGAGGCTCTGCCTACTTCCTCTCACACTACTTCACAACTGCCAATCAGCGTTCATAATATGACGCTATCGTCAAAGTATAAAAGTACTAAATACACTAATAACATAAAATTGATTAATTATTGAGTCATAAGTGTTGTGATAAAGCCTGAACTTTAGTTAAAATATCAAGAATTTGTACTGCAATGTTTGGTCAAATAAATAAAGTTATACGTGTTCGATTGTAATTGACAGCCGCTCATATTGGCCTCTTCCTACAATTTCAACTACCTATCCTCTCCTGCGGGTTTAGCAGGGTGTTTCAGCATTTCCATCCTGAAGTCTTCCAATTTCTGCTAGTCCAGAAGTAACAGTCCAGCAGTCAACCAGTCAAACATTAGGCCTCAGTGTAGTGCACACATCTTAAGTTAGTTGATTGTTGGGCCTGGTGATCAACTGGTAAAGCGCACGCCTGGAAACGGAGGGGTTGCATCATTGAATACCATCAGACCACGAATTTTTCAGTCTGAATTTTAACCTAGCCAATAACGAAGTAAAGAGTCACCAGAAATGACACGTGCTTCGGATTCGAAGCTAAAATGTTGGCGCGCTTTACTCTGTTGTATAACTGGGGTGGGTTAGGGACAGGCAAGCCGCCGACGTGGCTACCAATTGAAAGACGCTCCATCCCTTGAGTCACATGAAATTATTATTGTATTAAATGGAGTGCCAAGTGCGGGTGAAGCAAGTGGCGCTAGGAAGAGAAGTGGTGCAAAGGAAGCATGTTCTGTAACAAATGTCTGCCCTCAGTGTGGACAGCTTTCTTCTCCGAGGGGGAGTTGCAAGTAGCACCCGTGATGCATTGAGAATTGAGTCGTCATTCTGTTAAAGAAGGTGGTTACAAATAAGCAGTAAAATTGTCTCACTGAATCATTAGTTGGTAGTTTAGTAAAAGCAACCATAAAAAGTAAATATTTATCTCTCGTCATTTTGAAAATGAAAGTGTCCAAAGAAAATTCTTTTTCATTCTAAAATATAATTAGGCGTCATTGTTGACAATGGTGAGGGAGGGGGTTGGCGGGGACACTGGCTAACACCTGATTGCACTCGTGGGTAATGATCTCAGGAAAGTTTGTAACCACTATTCTATATGGTAACGGAATAGTTAACGCTATCTCACAAAAAGATTTCTCATCGCATATTTGCTCATTTCCAGATATAACGACGACTGGTTTCAGTTTGTTCATTATTCGTGCAAAGCGGCACATTTTCTTTCATATATACCATTGCGGAATCACTCAGGTTAAATATTTTGCAGTTTTGAAATAACTCTTAGCGTTCTATGAATCATAGAAATAAATTATTTCGTGCTCCCCGTCGAAGGATTGTTTGTGCTCCTGTGAAATGAAATCGCTACCTGCCGCTTTGAGATATCATAGAGAGGTCGTTTCAGCTACTGAAAAAAAAAGCAGTGAAATCGCGTCTAATATCCAATTTAAAGTAAAATTTAATCGTCAGAGAGCGGAAAGCACACATCTAACGGTATCGTACCGATATGTCGGCTCTGGAAGCAAACAGGGTGTTGTGTGTTTGTTGTTCAATATTTGTTTTGAAGTGGTTATAACCGCGGAGGGCTTATGTAATGAAATGCTGTCCACTCAATTGCGCTCCAGCGATATTTGGATATTCCGCTTATATGAGCCAGATGGGCGCATATAGCGATACGCGAGTGTTGTGTATTGGCCTACCTTTGACGACCGTTCGTGTTGAAAATCGTAGAATTTTACTAGCGTGATAGCAATATCATGCTCTGCCACCGACTGATAGGAGATATTATCGTAGAGCTTAAATGCCGTGGGTTCAGCTCAGTATTAAAAATGTGAACGGATACATACGTTTTTATGGTCAATATAGCAAAATAAATACATAGTGAATGAGGTCTCTGCGTGCAGCCGTCAGGTAACGTGAATGCTCTCGGAACGTTAAACAGATACAGAATCGCTGCTCAGTAATACTTATTTGCCATGAAACGTTGCTTTCAGAACATATTTTACGGACAGAAATTGACACGGAAAATATTGCTGATGAAGTACTCAGCGTTTTCCCGCTCACGAGAGGGGAAGAAAAAAAAAACTGAGCTGCTTGCGGTGGTTTTAGGAACTTGTAAATTGAAACATATGGCGCTACGGACATACGAAAACTGCATTCACTAAACTATTTTTTGTAGGTGGTACTCACAGATCTTAAGTACGAGTATTTGATGGAAGTCGTATCCCAGAGCCGCTAAGACGTGCTGATAAAAGACTCCCTTTTTCTCAACAAGCTTCTGTCATTTGGTCATCTTCAGGTACCGTAAAACTGTTTACACTGAAATACAAAAAAATGGTTCAAACGGCTCTGAGTACTATGCGACTTAACTTCTAAGGTCGCCTAGAACTTAGAACTACTTAAACCTAACCAACCTAAGGACATCACACGCATCCATGCCCGATGCAGGATTCGAACCTGCGACCGTAGCGGTCACTCGGTTCCAGACTGTAGCGCCTAGAACCGCACGGCCACTCCGGCCAGCACTGAAATACACTGAAGCGCCAAAGAAACAGATGTAGGCATGTGTATTCAAATACAGAGATATGTAAACAGGCAGAATACGGCGCTGCGGTCGGCAACGCCTACATAAGACAACAAGTGTCTGGCGCAGTTGTTAGATCGGTTACTGCTGCTACAATGGCAGGTTATCAAGATTTGAGTGACTTTCAGTGTGGTGTTATAGTGGGCGCACGAGCGATAGGACATAGCATCTCCGAGGTAGCGATGAACTGGGGATTTTACCGTATGACCATTTCACGAGTGTACCGTGAATATCTACATCTACATCTACATTTATACTCCGCAAGCCACCCAACGGTGTGTGGCGGAGGGCACTTTACGTGCCACTGCCATTACCTCCCTTTCCTGTTCCAGTCGCGTATGGTTCGCGGGAGGAACGACTGTCTGAAAGCCTCCGTGCGCGCTCTAATCTCTCTAATTTTACATTCGTGATCTCCTCGGGAGGTATAAGTAGGGGGAAGCAATATATTCGATACCTCATCCAGAAACGCACCCTCTCGAAACCTGGCGAGCAAGCTACACCGCGATGCAGAGCGCCTCTCTTGCAGAGTCTGCCACTTGAGTTTATTAAACATCTCCGTAACGCTATCACGGTTACCAAATAACCCTGTGACGAAACGCGCCGCTCTTCTTTGGATCTTCTCTATCTCCTCCGTCAACCCGATCTGGTACGGATCCCACACTGATGAGCAATACTCAAGTATAGGTCGAACGAGTGTTTTGTAAGCCACCTCCTTTGTTGATGGACTACATTTTCTAAGCACTCTCCCAATGAATCTCAACCTGGTACCCGCCTTACCAACAATTAATTTCATATGATCATTCCACTTCAAATCGTTCCGCACGCATACTCCCAGATATTTTACAGAAGTAACTGCTACCAGTGTTTGTTCCGCTATCATATAATCATACAATAACGGATCCTTCTTTCTATGTAATCGCAATACATTACAATTGTCTATGTTAAGGGACAGTTGCCACTCCCTGCACCAAGTGCCTGTCCGCTGCAGATCTTCCTGCATTTCGCTACAATTTTCTAATGCTGCAACTTCTCTGTATACTACAGCATCATCCGCGAAAAGCCGCATGGAACTTCCGACACTATCTACCAGGTCATTTATATATATTGTGAAAAACAATGGTCCCATAACACTCCCCTGTGGCACGCCAGAGGTTACTTTAACGTCTGTAGACGTCTCTCCATTGATAACAACATGCTGTGTTCTGTTTGCTAAAAACTCTTCAATCCAGCCACACAGCTGTTCTGATATTCCGTAGGCTCTTACTTTGTTTATCAGGCGACAGTGCGGAACTGTATCGAACACCTTCCGGAAGCCAAGAAAAATAGCATCTACCTGGGAGCCTGTATCTAATATTTTCTTGGTCTCATGAACAAATAAAGCGAGTTGGGTCTCACACGATCGCTGTTTCCGGAATCCATGTTGATTCCTACATAGTAGATTCTGGGTTTCCAAAAACGACATGATACTCGAGCAAAAAACATGTTCTAAAATTCTACAACAGATCGACGTCAGAGATATAGGTCTATAGTTTTGCGCATCTGCTCGACGACCCTTCTTGAAGACTGGGACTACCTGTGCTCTTTTCCAATCATTTGGAACCCTCCGTTCCTCTAGAGACTTGCGGTACACGGCTGTTAGCAGGGGGGCAAGTTCTTTCGCGTACTCTGTGTAGAATCGAGTTGGTATCCCGTCAGGTCCAGTGGACTTTCCTCTGTTGAGTGATTCCAATTGCTTTTCTATTCCTTGGACACTTATTTCGATGTCAGCTATTTTTTCGTTTGTGCGAGGATTTAGAGAAGGAACTGCAGTGCGGTCTTCCTCTGTGAAATAGCTTTGGAAAAAGGTGTTTAGTATTTCAGCTTTACGCGTGTCATCCTCCCTTTTTTTATATTCCTATTAACTTCCATATTCAGGGATGCTGCAACGGCCTTATGATCACTGATTCCCTGTTCTGCACATACATAGTCGAAAAGTTCGGGTCTGTTTGTTACCAGTAGGTCCAAGATGTTATCTCCACGAGTCGGTTCTCTGTTTAATTGCTCGAGGTAATTTTCGGATAGTGCACTCAGTATAATGTCACTCGATGCTCTGTCCCTACCACCCGTCCTAAACATCTGAGTGTCCCAGTCTATATCTGGTAAATTGAAATCTCCACCTAAGACTATAACATGCTGAGAAAATTTATGTGAAATGTATTCCAAATTTTCTCTCAGTTGTTCTGCCACTAATGCTGCTGAGTCGGGAGGTCGGTAAAAGGAGCCAATTATTAACGTAGCTCGGTTGTTGAGTGTAACCTTCACCCATAATGATTCACAGGAACTATCCACTTCTACTTCACTACAGGATAAACTACTACTAACAGCGACGAACACTCCACCACCGGTTGCATGCAATCTATCCTTTCTAAACACCGTCTGTACCTTTGTAAAAATTTCGGCAGAATTTATCTCTGGCTTCAGCCAGCTTTCTGTACCTATAAAGATTTCAGCTTCGGTGCTTTCTATCAGCGCTTGAAGAATCCGGTAGAACTTCAAATCTCCGATATCGCTGCGGCCGGAAAAAGATCCTGCAATAACGGGACCAACAACGACTGAAGAGAATCATTCAACGTGACAGAAGTACAACCCTTCCGCAAGCCGGCCGCAGTGGCCGAGGGGTTCTAGGCGCTTCAGTCTGGAACCGCGCGACCCCTACGGTCGCAGGTTTTAAGCCTGCCTCGGGCGTGGATGTGTGTGATGTCATTAGGTTAGTTAGGTTTAAGTAGTTCTGGGTTCCAGGGGACTGATGACCTCAGATGTTAAGACCCATAGAGCTCAGAGCCATTTGAGCCTTTCCGCAAATTGCCGCAGATTTCAGTGCTGGGCCATAAACGTCAGCTTTCCAACCATTCAACGCAGCATCATCGATATGGGTTTTCGGAGCCGAAGGCCCACTCGTGTACTCTTGATGACTGCACGACACAAAACTTTACGCTTCGTCTGGGCTCGTCAACACATACATTCGACTGTTGATGACTGAAAACATATAGCCTGGTCGGACGAGTCTCGTTTCAAATTGTATGGATCGAATGGACGTGTATGGATGTGGAGGCGACGTCATAATCCATGGACCCTGCATGTCAGCAGGGGACTGTTCAAGCTGGTGGAGGCTCTGTAATGGTGTGGGGTGTGTGCAATTGGAGCGATGTGGCACCCCTGATACGTCTATGTACAACTCTGACTGGCGACACGCACATAAGCATCATATCCGATCGCCTGCATTCATTCATGTGCATTGTGCATTCGGGCAGACTTGGGAAATTCCGGCAGGATAATGCAACACCCCACACGTCCGGAATTGCTATAGAGTGGCACTAGGAACACTCTTCTGTGTTCAAAGACTTCCACTGGCGACCAAACTCTCCAGACATGAACATTATTGAACATATCTGGGATGCCTTGCCACGTCCTGTTTCGGTCAGATCTCCACTCCCTCGTACTGTTACGGATTTATGGACAGCGCTGCCGGATTCATGGTACCAAATCCCTCCAGCACTACTCAAGACATTAGTCGAGTCCATGGCACGTCGTGTCGCGGCACTTCTGCGTGCTCGCGGGGGCACTACACGATATTAGGCGGGTGTACCAGTTTCTTTGGTTCTTCAGTATTTGACCGTCTTCTTCAGAAATTAATCAATATTTAAAGAAAACAAACGTTTTCTTGGTTGTGTATGTTAAGAAAATAGAGGGAGTCAATAAATCATCAGAGTGATGTGGACGCACATGATATATCTGAAGTAAAATTTCATATATTCAACATTTATTTTCCTAAATACACCAGAAAGGATGCTTCTTATTTGAAAAAAAAAGTTTTGAATTAGGAATCTGTTATTACTGAAACTTATTTATTGAGAGAAAGAAGTCTCACATGTGGAGCTATTGGTTTCCCAGCCGGCGCCTACCACGATTGCGGATAGGAGAGTGCTTGCGTACCGGATAAATAAAATACATAGGGTGGATCAAAACCCGCAGGTGTTGACTTGTAGCTGGATATTGCCTTATCAAGTGTTAGAGGAGAAGAACTTGATCATGCAGGTTGGAAACGGCGTAGCAACTAAAGTATCATTTTTTTTTTTATTTATTATTTTTTTTTTTTCGTCATCAGTCTACTGACTGGTTTGATGCGGCCCGCCACGAATTCCTTTGCTGTGCTAACCTATTCATCTCAGAGTAGCACTTGCAACCTACGTCCTCAATTATTTGCTTGACGTATTCCAATCTCTGTCTTTCTATACAGTTTTTGCCCTCTACAGCTCCCTCTAGTACCATGGAAGTTGTGGTGTCACTGCCAGACACCACACTTGCTAGGTGGTAGCTTAAATCGGCCGCGGTCCATTAGTACATGTCGGACCCGCGTGTCGCCACTGTGTGATCGCAGACCGAGCGCCACCACACGGCAGGTCTCGAGAGACGTACGAGAACTCGCCCCAGTTGTACGACGACGTTGCTAGCGACTATACGGACGAAGCCATTAATCTCATTTGCCGAGAGACAGTTAGAATAGCCTTCAGCTAAGTTAATGGCTACGACTTAGCAAGGCGCCATTAGCCTTAAATAGCTTGTATATAAAGAGTCACTTGTATCGCCACAATCTCCAGATGTCTCATCAAGAACGATGTATACAAGGATGTATTAAAAGTTAAGTATATTCCAAAGATACGTATTTTCTTTATCACATTCATTAAGTCTCCTGTTTCAGACCTCACTCCATCCTTCGTGAGTTAGCGCGTGCATCTTGGCCGCCTCTTTCAATTAGTGTGCGTAGTGTTGGCAAGTCTGCCGACACTACAGAAGTCATTCCATCATGTCTTAGCAGATGTCCTATCATCCTGTCCCTTCTCCTTATCAGTGTTTTCCACATATTCCTTTCCTCTCCGATTCTGCGTAGAACCTCCTCATTCCTTACCTTATCAGTCCACCTAATTTTCAACATTCGTCTATAGCACCACATCTCAAATGCTTCGATTTTCTTCTGTTCCGGTTTTCCCACAGTCCATGTTTCACTACCATACAATGCTGTAGTCCAGACGTACATCCTCAGAAATTTCTTCCTCAAATTAAGGCCGGTATTTGATATTAATAGACTTCTCTTGGTCAGAAATGCCTTTTTTGCCATAGCGAGTCTGCTTTTGATGTCCACCTTGCTCCGTCCGTCATTGGTTATTTTACTGCCTAGGTAGCAGAATTCCTTAACTTCATTGACTTCGTGACTGTCAATCATGATGTTAAGTTTCTCGCAGTTCTCATTTCTACTACTTCTCATTACCTTCGACTTTCTCCGATTTACTCTCAAACCACACTGTGTACTCATTAGACTGTTCATTCCGTTCAGCAGATCATTTAATTCTTCTTCACTTTCACTCAGGAAAGCAATATCATCAGCGAATCGTATCATTGATATCCTTTCACCTTGTATTTTAATTCCACTCCTGAACCTTTCTTTTATTTCCATCATTGCTTCCTCGATGTACAGATTGAAGAGTAGGGGCGAAAGGCTACAGCCTTGTCTTACACCCTTCTTAATACGAGCACTTCGTTCTTGATCGTCCACTCTTATTATTCCCTCTTGGTTGTTGTACATATTGTATATGACCCGTCTCTCCCTATAGCTTACCCCTACTTTTTTCAGAATCTCGAACAGCTTGCACCATTTTATATTGTCGAACGCTTTTTCCAGGTCGTCAAATCCTATGAAAGTGTCTTGATTTTTCTTTAGCCTAGCTTCCATTATTAGCCGTAATGTCAGAATTGCCTCTCTCGTCCCTTTACTTTTCCTAAAGCCAAACTGATCGTCACCTAGCGCATTCTCATTTTTCTTTTCCTTTCTTCTGTATATTATTCTTGTAAGCAGGTTTGCCGGCCGCGGTGGTCTCGCGGTTCTAGGCGCGCAGTCCGGAACCGTGCGACTGCTACGGTCGCAGGTTCGAATCCTGCCTCGGGCATGGATGTGTGTGATGTCCTTAGGTTAGTTAGGTTTAAGTAGTTCTAAGTTCTAGGGGACTAATGACCACAGCAGTTGAGTCCCATAGTGCTCAGAGCCATTTGAACCATTTGAACCATAAGCAGCTTCGATGCATGAGCTGCTAAGCTGATTGTGCGATAATTCTCGCACTTGTCAGCTCTTGCCGTCTTCGGAACTGTGTGGATGATGCTTTTCCGAAAGTCAGATGGTATGTCGCCAGACTCATATATTCTACACACCAAGGTGAATAGTCGTTTTGTTGCCACTTCCCCCAATGATTTTAGAAAATCTGATGGAATGTTATCTATCCCTTCTGCCTTATTTGACCGTAAGTCTTTCAAAGCTCTTTTAAATTCCGATTTTAATACTGGATCCCCTATCTCTTCTAAATCGACTCCTGTTTCTTCTTCTATCACATCAGACAAATCTTCACCCTCACAGAGGCTTTCAATGTATTATTTCCAGCTATCTGCTCTCTCCTCTGCATTTAACAGTGGAATTCCCGTTGCACTGTTAATGTTACCACCGTTGCTTTTAATGTCACCAAAGGTTGTTTTGACTTTTCTATATGCTGAGTAGAGATGTCCATTCCTCTTCAACTGTACTGCCTACTGCGCTATTCCTTATTGCTGTATCTATAGCGTTAGAGAACTTCAAACGTATCTCGTCATTCCTTAGTACTTCCGTATCCCACTTCTTTGCGTATTGACTCTTCCTGACAAATGTCTTGAACTTCAGCCTACTCTTCATCACTACTATATTGTGATCTGAGTCTATATCTGCTCCTGGGTACGCCTTACAATCCAGTGCCTGATTTCGGAATCTCTGCCTGATCTAATTGAAATCTTCCTGTATCTCCCGGCCTTTTCCAAGTATACCTCCTCCTCTTGTGATTCTTGAACAGGGTATTCGCTATTACTAGCTGAAACTTGTTACAGAACTCAATTAGTCTTTCTCCTCTTTCATTCCTTGTACCAAGCCCATATTCTCCTGTAACCTTTTCTTCTACTCCTTCCCCTACAACTGCATTCCAGTCGCCCATGACTATTAGATTTTCGTCCCCCTTTACATACTGCATTACACTTTCAATATCCTCATACACTTCCTCTATCTGTTCATCTTCAGCTTGCGACGTCGGCATGTATACCTGAACTATCGTTGTCGGTGTTGGTCTGCTGTCGATTCTGATTAGAACAACCCGGTCACTGAACTGTTCACGGTAACACACCCTCTGCCCTACCTTCCTATTCATAACGAATCCTACACCTGTTATACCATTTGCTGCTGCTGTTGATATTACCCGATACTCATCTGACCAGAAATCCTTGTCTTCCTTCCACTTCACTTCACTGATCCCTACTATATCTAGATTGAGCCTTTGCATTTCCCTTTTCAGATTTTCTAGTTTCCCTACCACGTTCAAGCTTCTGACATTCCACGCCCCGACTCGTAGAACGTTATCCTTTCGTTGATTATTCAATCTTTTTCTCATGGTAACCTTCCCCTTGACAGTCCCCTCCCGGAAATCCGAAAGGGGGACTATTCCGGAATCTTTTGCCAATGGAGAGATCATCATGACACTTCTTCAATTACAGGCCACATGTCCTGTGGATACACGTTACGTGTCTTTAATGCAGTGGTTTCCATTGCCTTCTGCATCCTCATGTCGTTGATCATTGCTGATTCTTCCGCCTTTAGGGGCAATTTCCCACCCCTAGGACAAGAGAGTGCCGTGAACCTTTAACCGCTCCTCCGCCCTCTTTGACAATGCCGTTGGCAGAATTAGGCTGACTTCTTATGCCGGAAGTCTTCGGCCACCAATGCTGATTATTTATCAAAATTTAGGCAGTGGCGGGGAGCGAACACGGAACCGAAGGCGTTTTGCATATGAATCAAAGACGCTACCCCTAGACCACGGTATCATATGTACAGTTAAACAGCAGAGCAATCAAAACGTCATGGGTCACCCAGTCACAGCTTAAATTCGGAATAAAAATTATCAGAATTTGCGGTCAAAGACTTCTGGCATAACAAGTCACTCTCGTTCTACTAACGGGTTTGTCAAACTCGATGGGGAAGCGGACAGAGCTTCAGGCCACACTCTTGCTACCAGGGTGGGTAACTTCCCCAAAAAATCAGCAATGATCAACGGCATGAGGATCCAGAAGGGTCAGTAAACTGCTGCATTAAAGACTCATATAGTGTGTCCTAGGGAAGTCATGTAATCACTCCATAGGAAACATTCCGGATCAGTCACCTACTCCGGTCTCCGGGAGGGGAATGCCAAGAGAGAGATGACCATGAGAAAAAGGTGGAATAACCATCGAAGTGTTAACATTCTACGAAACGGAACATGGAGTATTGTAGTTTTAATACAGTGGCGAAGATAGAAAATCTGAAATGGGAAACTCAAAGGCCTAATCTAGATTTAGTGATGGTCAGTGAAGTGAAATGAAAAGAAGATAAGAATATGTGGTCAGGCGAACATAATGTAATATCAACATCAGTAGAAAATGGTATGATGCGAGTAGTAATCGTTATGAATAGGAAAATAGGATAGACAGTGAGCTGCTCTGAATAGTTAAGTGATAGGGATGTTCTCATCATAAAGACCAGCAAACCAAATCTGACTACGATAATTCAGGTTTACATGCTGACATCGCAAAGAGAAGATGAAGAGACAGAGAGGATACTGAACGGGGAATTCAGTATGCAAAGGGAGATGAAATTCTATTAAGTATGGGGGATTGCAACGCGGTTGTAAATGAAGAAATAGAAGAAAACGTTATTCGAGGATGCGGACTAGGCAGTAGAAATGAGAGAGGAGAAAGACTAATTTTCTGCAATAAATTTCAGATGGTAATGAGGAATCCTCTGTTCAAGATGAGGAGAAGGTATACATGAATAAGACTTGGAGTCATGGGAAGATTCCGCTGGAGTACATTAAGGTCAAACAGAAATACGGAAATCAGATATTAGATTGTAAATCGCAGCCAGGAGCAAATAGAGACTTAGATCAAAATGTAGCAATGAAGAAGAGCAGAACGAAGTTTCAGAGAATCCTGCGGAAGGATCAGATTGGAAGGATGTGAGGTCCTGAAGCACTAAAGAATGATGGTACTCGTTTAAACTTCGTTAAGGATGGGCATACTACGATAAGGAATATACAGCAGGGAGTTAAGCTTAAGAGGAGGGACACCTCTAAAAAAGGAGCAACCGCTGATGCTGGACAGTCAGACGAAGGTACAAGGAAGGTAACTTCGAAGAAACCTTGTATGAAATAAGAAATACTACAAATGATCGACGAAAGGAGCGAATACAAAAACGTTCAGAAAAAGACAGGAATATAGCAATATAAACCACTTAGGAGTGAAATAAATAGGAAGCACGGCGCAGCCACTGCGAAATGGCTGCAAGGGAAATGTGAAGAAACGATCGTCGGAAGGACTGACTCAGCTTACAGAACAACCTTCGGTGAAATTAGAAGCAAGAGTGGTAATACTAAGAGTGCAATGGGAGTCTCACTGTTAAACGTACAGACAAGAGACGTAGATGGAAAGAATATGCTGAAGGGAGAGGACTTTTCTGATGGTAGAAGAAGAAACTAGAGGCGATAAGGAAAATACAGGAGATCTAGCATTAGTGTCAGAACTTGTAAGAGCTCTGGAAGACTTGGGCTCAAATAAAGCAGACGGGACAGATAACGTTCCACTAGAATTTCTAAAATCGTTGGGAGAATGGAAACGAAACGACTATTCGAGTTGGTGTACAGAATATATGAAACTTGTGACAAACCATCAGACTTTCGGAAAAAATTTCGTACACATTATTCCGAAAGTAGCAAGTGCAGATTCACACAGCGCAATAGCTCATCTCAAGATGCTTACAAAAGTAATAAACTAAAAGACAAAAAAAAATGACGATGCACGATAAAGGAAGTATCCTAATGGGATGGGAACGGGTGTATGTCACGTACACGTGCATAAAAAAAATGGTTACAGTTTCAGAAAAATTGGATTATCATTTCAAGAGAAAGAGCTTCACAAAATGAGCAAGTCAAAAACGAATAGATTCACCGATGGTCCTTATGCAAGAGATCTTGCTGGCCGAGGTAGGGTTTGGCAAGCACGAAGACAAGCGGTAGAAACTGTCGGCGTGCGTGGACGGACATTATCTTGCTGAAATGTAAGTCCAGGATGTCTTTCCATGAAGTGCAACAAAACAGAGCGTAAAATGGAAATTCCGTCTGGCTAGGGCCTACCGTCGGGTAGACCGGTTGCTTGGTGAAAGTTTTTCGATGTGGCAACAGGTCGTCGACTTGCGTGTCGATGGGGGTGAAATGATGATGATAACTACAACACCCAGTCCCCGAGCGGAGAAAATCTCCGACACAGCCAGGAATCGATGATGATTCAGATGGCTCTGAGCACTACGGGACTTCACTTCTGAGGTCATCAGTCCCCTAGAACTTAGAACTACTTAAAGTTAACTAACCTAAAGACATCACACACACCCATGCCCGAGGCAGGATTCGAACCTGCGACCGTAGCGGTCGCGCGGTTCCAGACTGTAGCGCCTAGAACCGCTCGGCCACCCCGGCCGGCCAGGAATCGAACCCGGGCCGTTAGGTATAACATTCCGTCGCGATGACCACTTCTTTTCTTTTTTTTTTCATTTTCTTCGGTATTGTTCGTTGCGTTTGGTCTGGGCGGACGTAACAAGACATCCGTTCAATTTGATCGTTCATTCCTTTACTCAGTTTTTTTTTAATTATTATTATTTGAGAGGGCAAGCAGCCCTCTAACCGAACACGCTGAGCTACCGTGCCGGCGATTAAATGATCACCCAGTCCCCTGCCGGGAATCGAACCCGGGCCCCTTCCGTGGTAGGACCTCAGCTACCAGGGGCGAATAACAGAGCGTAGAATGTCGTCGACGTACAGCTATACTGTAAGGTGCCGCGGATGAGAACCAGAGGAGTCCTGCTATGAAATAAAATGGCACACCAGACCATCACTCCCGGTTGTCGGTCCGTATGGCGGGCGACATTCAGTTTGGTATCCCACCAGTGTCCGGGGCGTTTCCTGACACGTCTACGCTTATAATCGAGGCTCGCTTCGAAGCGGGCTCATCACTGAAAACAGTTCTATTCCAGTCAATGAGACCCCAGACCAAATGTGCCCGACATCACTGCAGAAGGTCTTGTTGGTGTACAGAGGTCAGTGGTAGTCGGCGCAAGGGGCGCCTTGAGCTCAGCCCTCTTTCAGAAGGTCGCTATTAATGGTTCTTGTGGCCACTGAAGCACTAGTTGCACGTCGAATAGATGAAAATACCTCTCTTGCGGTTGCTCGGTCCTCACTTTCTGTCATCTCTCTAGGTCGATCGCTTCCTTCTTGACGCTGTGTTCGGCCACAGTTTACCCATTCCTGACAACATGATCGATTAGGAACATCGCTCATATACAAATGTCGAGCGATTCGCCGATAACTCCAACCGGCTTCTTTGATCCAAACTACAGGTCCTCTCTCAAATGTTGACAATGGTATAGTCACTATCCAACTGCGTACACGGAATAAAAAACGCAAAGACCTTATGCCCTGGCATCGCCATGTCCCCTGCTTAACATCCTTGCCCGCCGGCCGCGTTGGCCGTGCGGTTCTAGGCGCTTCAGTCCGTAACCGCGTGACTGCTACGGTCGCAGGTTCGAATCCTGCCTCGGTCATGGATGTGTGTGATGTGCTTAGGTTACTTAGGTTTAAGTAGTTCTAAATTCTAGGGGACTGATGACCTAAGATGTTAAGTCCCATAGTGCTGAGAGCCATTTGAACATCCTTGCCAGCTGCACGGTGAAACTGGACTGCAGCGTCACACGTCCATTAATCGGCCGCCAAAGTTTACGATTTTGCGTTTTCCGTCGACATCTGTGTGGTATCGATAGCTACGATGCCACGGCACAGGTTGGCCCTACGACGCCGACACCGACGACAGCCGGTGCTGTGGAGCTCTACGAGCTCCGGTCCACATTCTGCCCTTTCATTAAGAGCAGACGGCCAGTACATTTCGCTTCAGCTTCGCTTCATACACTTTGCTCTACTTACGTCGGGTGTACGGCTTCGCACCTACGTACAAAGTTATGTATGCTCTGTATCTATTCATGCGCCAGTAAACCACTTTTACTCAATCGCAGTACCGACGTGTTTTACCTCACCTGCTCCTACTCGCTTCCTCCATTCGGCCAACCTTTCAGTTTTCAGGAGCAGACCCACGCGCCGCCTTCCAGGCGGGATACATCGCTTTTTTTATTTTATTTGATTTTACAGAGGCTACACAGAAGAATGGAAAAGAAAAAGAAAACTGAGGATCTACTGGACGACTGCCAGTCTCGCTTTAGTAAAGGTAAACACACAAGACAGGCAGTTCTCTCTGCGCTTGGCAATGGAAGCAAGACTGAAGAAAACTCAAGATACGCTTATAGGATTTGTTGATGTAGAAAAGCTTTCAACAGTGAGAAGTGGTGTAAGATGTGCGACATTCTGAGTAAAATAAGAGTAAGCTACGGAGAAAGACAGGTGATTTACAGTATGTACAAAACCAAGACGGAACAATAAGACTGGAAGGCCAAAAACACAGTCCTCCGATTAAAACGGAGTTAATACAGACTTTCGCCTCTTCTGTTCAATCTGTACACCAAAGAAGCAATGCCGAAAATAAAAGAAAGCCTGAAGAATGGGATTAAGCTCAGGGTGGAAGGATATCGATGATAAGATTCGTTGATGATATTGGTAACCTCAGTGAAAGTGAAGGGAATTACAGGATCTGTTGAATGAAGTGAATAGTCTGATGAATACAGAACATGGACTGAAAGTAAACCGTGAAGAAAAAGTAATGAGAAGCAGCAGGAATGAGGATAGCGAGAAGCTTACCATCAATATTTGTGGAATTTTGACACCTTGGAAGAAAAATAATCCACGATGGACGAAGAAAGGAGGACATAAAAAGCAGAGTAGCACATACAGAGATGTCAGTTCTGGCCAAGAGAATTTGAGGCGTAGCGCCGTATACCGATCCTGCCTTGAGGCGGTTAAGTGGGAGATGTGTCTCAGAGCTGGATAGTGACAGATGGTGAAGCGAGACAGGATGCGCACGTAGTTTATGTATCAGCCGATAGAGGACAATATTGGATAGGGGAACTGTGATTTTTGTTTCGATTGTGCCCACTAGAGTGCTCTAAAGTAATAGAATGTTTTTCATAAACTGTTCTAGTATTTTCATAAAGTGTTATTATGTCTTTTTGTGTATGTAAAATGTTATAAATGTGTTTAAGTAGTATGAATGATGCGTGAGTGTGGTGTAAGGTTAATATGAAGATAACTGTTTAACGAGTTATGTAGTGCGATTTGGTGTGTGAACATTTCGAAGAAGTATGGATGTGGAAAAAGGGGATTTTTGTAGAATAGATCTGTAAAGTAGGTTTACGGTAAACGGAAAGTTATTTCAGGTATAAATAACAATAGTAAATAACTTTATGCATAAACAAAACTTCATCATATTAGATAATTACGTCGGTAAAAAGTGCAGTCGTTAGGTTTACTATTTTGCGATTAGTTATTGATGAAAAGCGCGGACTGACGCGGGAGAATGTTGTTTTGCTATTGGCTATTGAGTAAACTGACCAATGGTTAAGCAATATTCTCGGCGTGCTATTCTCTGCTGGTAGAGAGGACTTAGAGTATTCTAGAGAGGAGTCGGAGCCTAGCCATGAAGCAGTTCGGACGTGTGTAGTAGTAGTTCCGATGGAAATGATAAGTTGCCGGATCTAGCAGTGTTTCATAAATCAGAAGTGTGGTAAAGTGACGGCATAATTATTCCGATGGGTGTGTAGAAATTTCGGAATTTTTAAGTGAATTTTGTGACGAGAAAAGACATAAATTCCGCGTGGCGTATTGAGCAGGTCGGTGGCTAAAAACTGTGACTGCATTAGGTACCGACAGACTTAATATTTGTCGAGCATTCTCAATCAAAAACAATCCGTATTTTTGTAGCTGTTCCCGGCGGGGTCAGGTATTTTCTCTGCCTCGTGATGACTGGGTGTTGTGTGATGTCCTTACGTTAGTTAGGTTTAAGTAGTTGTAAGTTCTAGGGGACTGATGACCATAGATGTTAAGTCCCATAGTGCTCAGAGCCATTTGAACCATTTGTAGCTATTACGTTTTCGGGAAATGCGATACCATAAACTTGCTAACGTGAGTGGCTGTGTTAGACTAGCACGGGCTTGGCAGTGATACTTGTTCACCTAAATTTCAGAATATATTAATTAAGGACAAAATTTCCAACCTTTCATTTCGTGTGAAAACTTTCTCCCGAGACGTAGATTAGTGACCATAATTGCATCCTGGTTCACGTCGAAGTACAGTAGGTTTCGCTCGGCTTCCCTACTGATGATCTGCTGAGAAAAGGTTCACAAGTAGGTGAAGGTTCGTCGTAAAGGGACGGAAAAAACCGCGCCGCCGCAAAGTGTACTGACGTCAAACTTAGGTCTTATTTTGAGGAACGGATTTCTGAGAATATATCTTTATGGAACAGAATTTTATAGTAGTGAGTCAAGAATATAGCTAAAACTAGAACTGGAGAGAATCGAAACGCTTGAGATGTTTTGCTATAGAAGAATGTTGAAAATCACGTGGACTGAAGGTTCTCTGCAGAATCGGCGAAAAAAGGGATTATATGGAAAACACTGACAAGAAGAAGGGACAGGATGATCATTCTGGCCGGCCAAAGTGGCCGAGCGGTTCTAGGCGCTTCAGTCTGGAACCGCGCGACCGCTGCGGTCGCAGGTTCAAATCCTGCGTGATGTCCTTAGGTTAGTTAGGTTTAGGTAGTTCTAAGTTCTAGGGGACTGATGACCGCAGATGTTAAGTCCCATAGTGCTCAGAGCCATTTGAACCATTTGATCATTCTGGCGACGCGGCAGGCCACAAAATTTGGAAAATCTACTGACATTAGCGACTTTGGAAACAGGCATATTGCGACGCTCCGGCGCCTGGCCGTTCGCGTGCTGGTATTTCGAGTATCTATGGAAACTGATTGAAGGACGTTTAAATCACGAGGGCGAAGTGTTGCATTTGCACGCCTAATCACAGATCATGGTGTTAGGAGGCTCGTCCACACAATACAGCAGAATAGGGGCAGATCTGTCGAAGATCTAACGACAAGTGTTCCGCAGCACACCATTCCGCGCACTTTGTTGAACTCCGCAGCAGACAACCGCTATGTGTCCCCGTGTTCGACCAGTACCGTCAGTTGCGATTGCTGTGGACACGAGATCTTCGAGATTGGTCTGCGTATCATCGGAAACGTATCGCGTGATCGGATGAATCGTGTTTCTGGTTACGTCAGCTCAATGGCCGACTCTAGATGCCCTGTCATCCAGGCGGACGGATGCTTGGAGCATGCACCGCGCCACAGATCCGGCTCAGGGGCACACTGTTATGATATGGGCGACAGTAGGGATGGGAAAAACTGACCGGTCAACCAGTACCTGTATTTTAATTCTGGTAAGCGGTATTTTTCAGTATTTGTCTGATCTCTGTTACAACAGGTAGTTTTCTTTTGTACTGATGACCATATATGAATTCGATGTATCAGTTGTTGGTCGTAGCAGTGGCGATAAAACTTCTGCGTTTAGATACAACTTCTATTAAAAATCGAATTTTGTAGGGCGTTCTGTCGTTTCTGAAACGTTAGTGTTGTCTGATATTGTTTCTGATAAAATGAGTCAACTTACATACCAACAAATTATAGAAATAGCACTTATGAACTGATTGCGCAATAAATATTCGCTCTTCGACGAATTCACTATCGAAAAAATTAACTAATGTCATGTAATTGTTCCTGGTACGTGTTATACTTTTCCCACTGTCTAAATTGTTCATCTGAATTTTCTACAGAGCATTTTTAGTTTTGTAGCTAAAAAATTAATTGTATTAAAATTCCCATTAAAAAGTAAAGATATATACCGGAATAAGAAACGCTTCTACATTCGAAATAGTTAAATAAAAAGAGCGTCACAAATGTTATGCAAAAACGTATTATTTGTCTACCACTTCTATAAAATTAAAAAAGAGAAAGGACGTTATGGCTGCAGTAACTAATTAAGGGCTCAACAATGTACTCATGGTCTATAAATTATAACAAAAAAAGAAAATAGCTGAACTACTACCTGTATCTACATAATGTGCCTTCATCTGATTGCATATCCCAGAAAAGGAGAAATTAACACGAAAAATAGAGTTCTCCAACCTCAGCGTTCACCCTTTAGCACTGATTGTTAATGTGCCCAAATACTGGGCTGATCCTCGATTACAATGTCATTTTTTTAGCAGAGATTTTAAAAAACTAGAATCAACTGGAGAATATTGGAAAACTTTTTTAATATTCGAATCCTCATGACTCTTGGGAAAAAGCAGTGAACGGTGGACGGACAAAGTTTTCTTTTATTTACCTGTTTTATTTGATGTTTCTATTCTGTGACTCTCGAAACAATAACGCAAAAGTCTGAGGGTGTCATAGAAATTGTCAACATTTGTGTGATATCTAAGTTTATTGTTGGAAAAAATAGCAACAAAAAACTGAAAACTGGTTACTTCCGAAACCGCTTGTTTTAATCGGTTCCACCAGTGAGATTAAACTGGACATGAAAAACGTCGTGTAACCGAAAACAAGTTGTTTCACCAATATCCGCCATTTCTAGGCGACAGTCACACAGGCTTCCATGGGACATGTTAGAGTAATCGGAGGCACTAAGAGCTGTGGTCTACGTGAACTCACATTGGTAACTTGGTCACCAAATTCGTCTAATCGAATAGTAAAAACAACTGCTCTCCTTTTGAAGTTTTTATGATTGCCATCTTCCAGAGAAGAGAGCAGTGGAATTATTGTATATTTCTGTTGTTTAAGAATGGATATTGAGCAACATACCTAAAGTTAAATAGGTATAAATGCGGACTAACATACCTTAATAGAACACTGTACAGTTAAAGTCTACTACTATGAATCATTAGTTTACAATGTTTCATAAAAACATATGCTCATAAATCGGTCTACATCTACAAAAACGGAAGGCTATTGATAATTAATCGCTATGTTAAATACTCACAACACTTACATGCACTGGTTGTTTGTACGTAAGGTACAACCAAATTCACGCTGCTAAGTTGTTTTTGCTGGGAATTAGTTTTGCCAAAAGCAAAGAGCGTGGAGACACTAACAGATAGGAGGGAAACTGATTCTCTCATAGGAGAATCCTCGTGAGACAATGACCACCATATTATATCCCCCTACGCTGAAGGAGCAGGGCGACAGTCCAGCATAAGTAAGGTGATACAGGCAGCGCTTTCTCCAGACTTGAAATCTATCGTCGCTGCCGCCATCTCTCGGAAGGGCCCCGAAGCTTTTACTGCTGCCGAGTGCGTGGAGTTAGACTGCTTACAAACCTTGGGGCAATGACGGCATCATCCTGCACACTACGAGTAACATACTTCGCATTACATTTCACAGCGTCAGTACGAAAGGTAGTACAACTTAACGCTACTAATCTAATTAATTGCGTGGCTCTTGCGCTCAATATTCAGTACACATACCGTATAAAATTTCGCCATGTCACGAGGTACCATCTCTTACTTGTGTAACTTAAATACAACTGCAAGCACAGCCCATATACAGTGTCACTCTCGACAACACATCCACCTACTAATCCAAATCTGCTACGCATGGCGAAGGTCAGCTACAGGGGAATGCAGTAATGATATGGACTTGAACTTACTAGTGAAGTCCTCCTAACCGAATGGATAGAGAAGTAGAGGTGATTTTAAAATATGGACAAGTTTTTGTTCGACCGCCAATCAAGATCATTTACCTGTCGAACACAGAATTTGCGTACAATCTATATTTAAATGTTAAGGAGTCTGAAGGTCACCATACACGGTCAAAGAGCTTATCAAACTTTACTATGTTTGCCAAATACATGACTGTGCAAAGTGCTGTTGACATGATTGTCAGACGTAGAGCTAATATGACTTGCTTGCTAGAAATTTTTACTGGCGGAAAATTTGACAAGATGACGAATGTTGTTTATGTCAATGTTTTGCCCCATATGTGTAGTGAGAAATGGTTTTATTGCAATCACTATGTACTGAGTTGCCGCAACTACGGAAACTACGATCGAGCGGACGATGTTGGCTATATGTTCCCTTATTGTAGCATTTAAATCCACTGTCATTAGAGGACCATGTAGAAGAGAATAAATTGTTACAATATGAGGGCGAAGTAACTCTAAACAAGTTATTAATACACTCACCGTCGATCCGCAGAAATTTGATGTAATCATCCGTTTCTGTGTGTAACATTTCCTTTAACAGGTTCTTAGGTGTATATATCTGCCTCATTTTAAACCATTTCGTGGACTCGTCTTATTTTCTTTTTCTTCTTTAAACACAGCGACAAAGCAATGTTGTAAAAGCTTTATCTTCATTTGTAGCCACCCCCACTGGCGTCAAAATACAACGTACACGGAAAGTGTATTCTTCACAAGTAAGGTTAAATTGACAAGCTTTGTTGGTAAGTGAACTGGCTTATTTGACACATCCGAAGCTAGATAAGAGGGAATTTGATAAATAAGTTTCCTGTTTTCCGGGGGCTTTAACAAGTTGTTACAAGTTTCACTATCCAGTCGAAGGAAGTTAATGACTATCGAGTTCCGTGAGTAATATTTTCTTTAGTAAATTTTCGTGGATAAATCTCTCTCTCATTTTAAACCATTCTGTGGATCAGCGTCTTGTTTGTTTCTTCTGGTTTTGCTTTAAATATAGTGCCAAAGCCAATGCCAAAAACGCTTTGCCTGTACTTGTGGCCATTATCATTACTGTCAAAATACTCGCGAAAAAGGGCTTCAGTCACAAAGGGTGCAGGCTGAACACAAGAAGAACGTAGATACAGGAACCATTTGCATAACAGTTGTAAAGTGCCTTAGCTGTGTTGGGAAAGTACCAGAGCTCCAAGCGCTAATAGAAAGCACTGATGCTCAAATAGTTATAGGCACTGAAAGCTGGCTAAAGCCAGGGATAAGCTCAGCCGAAAGTTTTCCGAAGAACCTAACGGTGTTCCGAAAGGATAGGCTGAAAACGGTTGGCGGTGTCCCGTTTGTTGCTGTTAGTAGTTTATCTTATCGCGAAATTGAAGTAGATCCTTCCTGTGAGTTAGTATGGGCAGAGGTCATTGTTAGAAACCGGAATAAAATAATAATAGTATACTTTTACCGACCTCCCAATTCACATCATACAGTTGCTGAAAGGTTCAAAGAAAACTTAAGTTTGATTTCAAACACGTACCCGACTCATACGATAGTAGTTGGTGGTGACTTTAATTTACCCTCGATATGTTGGCGAAAATACATGTTTAATTCCGGAGGTACGCATAAAATATCATCCTTAATTTTGCTAAACGCATTTTCTGAAAATTATTTCGAGCAGTTACTTCATGAACCCACGCGAATAGTAAACGGTTGTGAAAACACACTTGACCTCTTAGCAAGAAATAATCCCGAGTTAATAACGAGCATCAAAACCGATTCAGGGATGAGTGAGCACAGAGTTGTCGTAGCGAGATTGAATATTGTAATCCCCAAATCCTCCAAAAATAAGCTAAAAATATATCTATTCGAAAAATCAGATAAAAATTTACTTGACTCCTTCCTGAGAGACAATCTCCACTCATTCCAAATTAATAACATAAATGTAGACCAGATGTGGTTTGAATTAAAAAAAATAGTATCGGTAGCGATTGAGAGATTTATATCAAATAAATTAACAAACGACAGAGCTGATCCTCCTTGGTACACAAAACGGGTTAGAACACTGTTGCAGAAACAACAAAACAAACATGCCAAATTTAAACACACGCAAAATCCCCAAGATTGGCGATCTATTACAGAAGCTCGAAATTTAGCGCGGACTTCAATGCGAGATGCTTACAACAGTTTCCAAAACGAAACTTTGTCTCGAAACCTGACAGAAAATCCAAAGAGATTCTGGTCGTATGTGAAGTATGTTAGCGGCAAGAAACATACAATGCTTTCTATGCGCGATAGCAATGGAGATACTACCGAAGACAGTGCCGCCAAAGCTGTGTTACTAAACACAGCCTTCCGAAATGCCTTCACAAAAGAAGACGAAGTAAATATTCCAGAATTCGAATCGAGAACAGCTGCCAACATGAGTAACGTAGAAGTAAATATCCTCGGAGTAGTGAAGCAACTTAAATCACTTCATAAAAGCAAGTCTTCTGGTCCAGACTCTGTACCAATTACGTTCCTTTCCGAGTATGCTGATGCATTAGCTCCATACTTAACAATCATATACAACCGTTCGCTCGACGAAAGATGCGTGCCCAATGACTGGAAACTTGCACAGGTCACACCAATATTCAAGAAAGGTAGTAGGAGTAATCCACTAAATTACAGGCCCATATCTTTAACGTCGATATGCAGCAGGATTTTGGGACATATATTGTGTTCAAACATTATTAATTACCTCAAAGAAAACTGTCTATTGACGCACAGTCAACATGGATTTGGAAAACATCGTTCCTGTGTAACACAACTAGCCTTTTACTCATATGAAGTGTTCAGTGCTATTGACAAGGGATTTCAGATCGATTCCGCAATTCTGTATTTCCGGAAGGCTCTTGACAATGTACCACACAAGCGGCTCGTAGTGAAATTACGTGTTTATGGAATATCGTCTCAGTTATGTGAATGGATTTGTGATTTCCTGCCAGAGAGGTCACAGTTTGTAGTAATCGACGGAAAGCCATCGAGTAAAAGAGAAGTGATTTCTGGCGTTTTCCAAGGTAGTGTTATAGGCCCTTTGCTGTTCCTTATCTACATAAACGATCTGGAAGACAATCGGAGCAACCGTCTTAGGTTGTTTGCAGATGACGCTGTCGTTTATCGACTAATAAAGTCATCAGAAGATCAAAACAAATTGCAAAACGATTTAGAAAACATACATGAATTGTGCGAAAATTAGCAGTTGACCCTAAATAACGAAAAGTGTGAGGTCATCCACATGAGTGCTAAAATGAATTCGTTAAACTTCGGTTACACGACAAATCAGTCTAATCTAAAAACCGTAAATTCAACTAAACACCTAGGTATTACAATTACGAACAACTTAAATTGGAAGGAACACATAGAAAATGTTGTGGGGAAGGCTAATCAAAGACTGCGTTTTACTGGCAGGACACTTAGGAAATGTAACAGATCTACTAAGGAAACTGCCTACACTACGTTTGTCCGTCCTCTTTTAGAATAATGCTGCGCGGTGTGGGATCCTTACGACATTGGGCTGACGGAGTACTTCGAAAAAGTTCAAAGAAGGGCAGCACGTTTTGTATTATGGCGAAATATGGGAGAGAGTGTCACAGAAATGATACAGAATTTGGGCTGGACGTCATTAAAAAAGGTCGTTTTTCGTTGCGACGCAATCTTCTCACGAAATAACAAATCATAATCTTTCTCCTCCGAATGCGAAAATGGAGAAATGATAACCACGATAAAATAAGGGAAATCAGAGCTCGTACGGAAAGATATAGGTGTTCGTTCATTCCGCGCGCTATACGAGACTGGAATAGACTATTAGAGAATTGCAAAGGCGCTTCGATGAACCCTCTGCCAGGCACTTAAATGTAATTTGCAGAGTATCCATGTAGATGTAGATATAGAACATGAACAGCGACTGCTTCAACGTGAGGTTAAACTGAAAAAATTTTTGAACTTGTACGGGATTGTTTGACAAATTCGCATCTAGATAAGGGCGAATTTGAGAAACAAATTTCCTCGTTTATGGATGTCTTAAAGACTAAAGAAGTTCAAATGGCTGAAGAAACAGAATCATATATGAATAGACAATATTATGGTCAGCAAATACTGAAGACTCGTAAATGAGGTAGTATCAGCTAACAGGTGAAGACGGATGATAAAACAACGATCGTGTAACGTGACACGCGATTTTTTAGTTTACAAGCGTACAAACTCAACAAAAAGTGTGGCACAGATGTTGTACTATCTAAAGAAATACAACTGTCTGTTACGCGGTATAGTTTCTTCAGCGAGTCGTGCTTACAGCCTTTATATTTGTTAACATTCAAACAACGTTTGCACACAATCGCGGCGTTCTACGAATAAATGACGTTGATGGTGGAAGAGCAGACAAAGCCCTAAAGATCTTACGTATTCGGTTTATAATGTGAAATAGCAACCAGTCACAAGTACGTCTTCAGAAGGTGTATTTGAATCATACCACGCCCAGTTTCGGATTTCTTACAAATCCATCTTGAGCTGATTGCTACAGGTTTTCTCGTTTTCTTGCTCAGGCCCCGTTTCGTATTCGTTACTGGTTTGCTGCACTAGGATAGACAGAAAGTTTTTTGTTCCAATTTCGGTATAATTTGTAAGAGATTTAGTTGTTTTGACCTGGATCAAAATATTCATGAAATCGTTTTCAAGTTAGTAAAACGTGAAATGTGGTGGAAAGATAATTGGTGGATAATTATGTGTGATGAAATAGGCTTGTGTTGTCATGAATTTTAAAACAGATTTCTGAACTTGCACTTGGTGAGCGCTGTTCATTTCACGGGGAAACGCCTTAAAACCCACCATTCTGTGTTTAATGGCACCACACACGATAAAAATTTTCAAAGCGTGGCCCAACTTCGCTTGAGAAACGGAAACAATATTTTGAAAGATATTACGTTGGTAAATATGTAAAGTTATCAGTTCTTCGCACAGATTGTTCGGAAATTCCCCTTAAAAACATCTAGACTTGTAGAGGGGAGTGAGTATATAATATTTTGACTAGGAATCCATGTCCGGAATAATACCGTTTCCGTTCTACGGCGGGCTCAGTTCAGATGTTTAGCGTGTCCACTTAACCTGGTGGGGAGGGGGGCGGGAGGGGGGAGAGAAAAATCTCAGAGCTTTTTTGTTCTGGCATTCAGTATGGTAGACAGGATGACGTGTTCTACGTCAGATGCCCATCGACATCATTTAATGCTGCCGTGATGCTAGATCTGTTCAATGCCTGTGCGTCTCCGATACGATAAACATGGTCCACTACATGTGTTGAGAATATACAGACATGCTCGTTGCGTATGGCGATGCTCGAGGTAACGGAAGAGCTGCTATTCGGCTGTATCACGAACGTTTTCCTCAATATAGCACGCCATCGCAGAAACTTTTTGTCCAAGTTACGCAGCGGCTCCGAGAAATACGTTCGTTCACCCTGAGGAGGTAGGACTGTTGTGTTCTACGGCAATGCTCCACGCATGAATGTGTAGAGGATGTACTGCATCGTGTTGAAGAGAACCCTTCAACGAGTACTCGTACAATTGCGTGTGCATTGGGTATTAGTTAGTGACCATATCGTCTGGGACGTTTTGCTCTGGCAACAATTACATCCCGCGCACTTACATAGGGTACACGGCATGGGTCCAGCCGATTTTCCACAACGCGTTGCCTACTGCACGTTGTTCTTGCACCGCTGCGGCGACGACACATCCCTGTTTCGAAGCCGAGTTCTGTTCTCAGATTAATGTAAGTTTATTAGGGATCGCGTTCTGAATTCGCGAAACAGCAGTACCCAGATAGACGAAAACCCTCGTGCCATGCATGTTCAAGGATTTCAGCACCAGTTTAGTATTCATGTGTGGGCAGGTATTCTGAATTTCAGGTGACTGGCCATACCTCTTTCCACTCAGACTAACTGGTCTGCATGCTTGATCTTCCTACAAAACGTATTGGGCCCGTTCTTGAAACGTGTGCCACTGATGATTCATCACGAAATGTTTCAACGTGATGGTATACCACATCTCTTCTTACGTGCGCTTCGGAGACATCTCAACAGACGATACGGTGAAAGATGGAGGTGGTCCAACCGTGTGACCGCAGCGATTTTACTACTATGGACTACTTTTTATGGGGTCGTATGCAAAGTTTGATTTATGAGACACCTTTAGAGAGCGAGGAAGATCTGCTGGCACGAGTTCTCGCCGCTGCGGCAAGCTGATATGGATAGTGAGTACCAGAGCATGCTTCGTAGGTACAGCGTCTGTAACAACGTTGGCGGTCGCCACGTCGAGCCGCTGTTGTAATGCATCGGTACTGTTCCGTACGTACGTTCTTTCTTACTCTGGAATAATGTAAAAAATTAATGTTTGAGTGTTAATACAAACAAATGTACTTAAGTAATAAAAAGGTGTTTCGTTATTTTTGCTTTCGAATTGTTAGTTAATAATTGTACTACGTCACGCCTAATTCAGTTCCTCAAGCAGAAGTGATGAGTTAAACATCTGAACTGAAAATATCATAGGACGGAAACGGTACACTTCCGGATATGGATTCTTGCTCAAAATATTACGTACTCACCGCCTCTAAAAATCCTAGAAGTCTGTAACGGGAATTTCCGAACACCCTGTAGAGCGTTCGTATATCTATATTTAAATTAGATGAAGGTGGGACACAACTGGTATAATTTTTATTAAAATGAAACTCCTCCAGCTGCACTTAAGATTTTATATTTACTTGGCTACTAGTTTCGACGTTGTGTCAACGCCATCTTCAGACCCGTACACTCTGATGAAATCAATTGTGTGTGGCTCAGTACTAGAAGTCCGCGGTGAGACTAACATGTGCTCCATATGGATGGCGTGCAGTGGCACTAGTTACCATGTGGAGTACGTGTTAGTGTCATGACTGGGTGTTGTGTGTTGTCCTTAGGTTCGTTAGGTTTAAGTAGTTCTAAGTTCTAGGGGACTGATGACCATAGATGTTAAGTCCCATAGTGCTCAGAGCCATTTGAACCATTTTTTTTTTGTTAGTCTCACCGCGGACTTCTAGTACTGAGCCTCTCACAATTGATTTTATCAAAGTGTACGGGCCTGAAGACGGCGTTGACGCAACGTCGAAACTAGTAGCCAAGTAAATATATAATCTTAAGTACAGCTGGAGGAGTTTCATTTTAATAAAAACCCTTTGAGTGTATGGCTGTAATGAACTATGTCTTTGCTAGTGCAATGAGATTAATTTAAAAACTGAAAGTATAAATAAAAGTATAATATATTTTACCGACAAGATCCCTGGTAAATAATGCCGAATGGCGAACAGAAAACGTTTTGTCTATTTTAGTGCAGCAAATCAATAACCAATACAAACCGAAGCCCCAGAAAGAAAGCAAGGAAACTTGTAACAATTAGCTGAAGGTGGATGTATAAGATATCCGAAACAGGTCATTCTTAAGTTCAAATAAACCTTTTTAAACCGTACTTGTGATTGATTCTTATTTTAAATTGTAAAACATAAACAGTACTACAACCACGGTTCTCATAAGGCCAGGTTTAGAGGATATAGCGTTCTGTATTCGGTTATAGCCGATAGAACTGGTATACTTCCCTTGCGAAGACGACCGATGACTAATTACAAAGTCTATACAGGTTGTTTTAAATAACGCGACACATGTTCTTGCTCAAATATAGATGAAAAGTTCCCATAATGATATGCCTGTAAACTGATACCTATTGAGACATGAGTCAATCTATCCTCTCATTCCCGTCCATTTCACGTAGTTAAACACTATAAGCAGTGCTGCATGTGGTTACCACTCATTTTGACACACCCCACAGACCTTTGCGCAGTGAATCTCGCACTCTTTCAAATAATTCTGGCTCCATTCGAATTCTGCACATTTTCGATGGGTAGTATTTACTCCCATGTCTTTAAATGTCCCCCTGTCCGGAACCCTATGCATTAAGAACCGGTGAGCGGCGAAGCGGTGCTACCTGATCCAGCGTCCGTGAAATGATGCGGCGAAGTACCGTCGAATACTCCTCGGACAATGAAGTGGTAATAACCCCCCCCCCCCCGACCATAAAAATACTCGTTGTCTATCCGCAGCTCGTGACCTAGTAGCTACAGTTGCTGCCTCTGGATCACGGGATCCCGGGTTAGATTCCCGGCCGGGTGTGCGATTATCTCTGCCCGGGGACCGGGTGTTTGTGCTGTCCTCATCATTTCATCCTCATCATCATCATTCGTGACAGTGGCTAGATCGGACTGTGTATAAAAATAGGACTTTGTAAACATTGGGACTTTGTACGGGCGCTGATGACTGCGCAGATGAGCGCCCACAAACCATGCATCACACACAGTCGTTGTCTTTCTGCAAGGCTAACGTTCTCAACTAACGTTCGTAATTCATCGGCAGCAATAAATGAGACACAGCGTCTGTTACTCTACTTGGTACAGTGCATGGCCAAACGAGTCTTTCACTGACAGCTCCGGCCCATACTTTGTTACTCAAGCGATCCTGATGCCCGTCCTCCGCGACTGCTAGAGGATTTGCATCTGGCCACATATTGGGTTATTGGCATCTGTTGTGAATTTTTCCTCAGATGTAAATAAAATGTAGGCTGCAGGTGCATTGCAATTAATACTGGCCGTTTTCCAAGAGGTGCTGATTTCTGGCCGTATAATTATATGAACTTTTCTTCTAGTTGTGACCAGTGCTACCTCCTGTGACACACCGTGCATTGATTTCACTCATAATTCAAGCACATGACACATGTATACCCTCCCAGCAACGCTTTTAACTAATTGGACCCAACATAAATGAAAGAAGATGAAACAATCATCACGTAGGTTAAAGATAAAATGAGTTGGAACAACTATGAAGAATTATACTGTTAAACAAATGATGTGAATGTTGTTGAGGAAGCTACGACCGACTCCCAGGTCATTTTCAATAGTTTACAGTCAAAGAAAACACGAATACCTGTATGAGAGCAAAATATCCCTACTGTTCGGGAGGCTCTATACAGTTTTAAAAAGTGCAATACAATATTCCCAACGATTATATTCCATTCAGATAATGCTGTAAAAGGAAACAGATACCGAAAACTAGTGAGATGATGAGTGAAATGGTAGATTTCAGTACTGTTTAATATTTATTACATTTCAACTCAGTTATGTTACAACACTGAAAGTATTTAGAAAATTTTAGTATTTTTGAACACTCAAGTTATGTAAAAGAAGCGAATGTAGTGTTGGGAATAAAACAGAAAATCCGATTCTTATGCATAATAATTGTTGAAGACTGAATCAAATAAGAAATACAAGAGAGGCAAAAGCTATTTAACACCGTCTCTGTAGTCTTCATTGCTGCAGAGACGTCAAAGGCAGACACTTAAAGAAATATGGTCATAAGTTAGGGCTTAGACACGCAGGAAGAGGAAAATCTGGGTGCGGAAGAGGAAACAGGAAATACAATAATATCATCACGCAAGGGTGACAATGATGAAGACTTCCAATCAAAAGCAGTTGAAAAAAATTCTCTCCATGTGTAATTATTGAATACTGTGTATAATTTATCATTCTGCGAGTGCTGCAGTACCGTAAAATGTTTATTCACATTATTAAGGTAATATTACTTAAATATTTACTAAAAATTCAACTGTAGAAAAAGCAGGATTATCTTGTAAAAAGACCTGAAGAAGTAAATAATAAGTTAAACGATGTGGTTAAGTGCTGAACTACCAACGCAAAGGCCGCGTAATCGATTTTCTCTAGTCCTAGAATTTTTTCTGTCCCGTACCGCATAGCTAACCTCTTGCAATATTTTGTTAACTCTTTAAATGCTTGTACATCAGTTTCGCGAATTTTGGTGCTCCTGTGCTAAAGACGTACAAATGCGGTAGTATTCAATAGCGCCAGCAGCGCGATTGTTGGATATTTACGTATAAATGTCCTGTTGCAACATCAGTATGCGACGTGACATACAGTATTTAATGTGTTTGATAGTTGTGCTAATTTTATTGACACCACTCATTGATGAAGGGTACGGAGACAACCTCATGAACCCAGCATATCAGCAGGGGACGGCTCAAGCTGGTGGAGGCTCTGTAATGGTTTGAGGTGTGTGCAGTTGGAGTGATATGGGACCCCTGATACGTCTAGATAGGACTCGACAGGTGTCACGTACGTAAGTAAGCATCCTGTCTGATCAGCTACATCCATTCATGTCCATTGTGCATTCCGACGGACTTGGGCAATTCCAACAGGACAATGCGGCACCCCATACGTCCAGAATTGCTACATACTGGCTGCAGGAACACTCTTTTTAGTTTAAACACTTCCGCTGGTCACCAAACTCCCCAGAAATGAACAGTATTGAGTATAAATGAGATTCCTTGCAACGTGCGCCTCAGAAGAGATCGTTCTCCCATCGTACTATTACGGATTTATGGACAGCCCTGCAGAATTCATGGTGTCAGTTCCCTCCAGTTCTACTCCACGTCGTGTTGTGGCTCGTCTGCGTGCACGCTTTGGCCATACACGATATTAGGCAGTTGTACCAGCTTCTTTGGCTCTTCAGTGCATTAATTCAAAGATAGGATGCAAGAGGCGCATCGAGTAGTGAGAGAAAAAATTGTAGAAGCCAAAGAAGTGAGCAAGGTATATTATGACAGCATAAACATTCACCCAAATCTCAAGTAGGAGATAAAGTGTTATTATACGATGAAACAGTAAGACATGGGAAATCAAAGAAGTTAAATTCCCAGTTTAGACGCACATATGAAGTAATAGAAGTAAAATGCCGAATGTAGTAATCAGAATAAAGAGGAGGAAAGAGTTGAAAGTGCATGCAGTAGATTGAAACCTTATTATTACTATAATGAAGCACAAAATTTTGATTACAGAGCCATCATGGTGCCTTCGAGCACTAGAACGTGGCTTCTGATTACCACTACCTGGTGGTGGATCTTCTAGTGTCAACTACTAGGCAAGGTGGATATTGTCGCAGAGATCCACACGGTAAAAACCTCCCCCAGAGTATATTAGAGTCACCAAAGAGATGTAAAACTAACCAGTACCACACTGGACGAAATATGTCAAGCAGTAAGGAGGATAGGACTAAGGGCACTGCAACAGTTTAATGGGAAACTAGAACAACTAAACATGAGCAAGTGGGAATGTAACACAGTAATGAACGGGGTGGCACCAATATTGAACACTTGCAAGAAACCAGGTTCCTAGTAAATCAATGAACAAGACCTGCAAGGAGACAAAAGAGAGAAGTTCTTAGTTTTGTGGGAGAAGTCAGCAAGATATTGTTCTTAACCTTGGACGAGGCCGCTGCCAGCTATTTTAAGTCACACAGAGATAGTATGAAGTCGAGATCAGAACCATCATTCAAAGTAAACAAAGAACAAGTGGCAGTAGACAGAGCCACTTTGTCTGGATTGAATCGAGCATAGGAATGCTGCAGTCATGACCATTAATGAACCACTCCTGCAATTGCAAATTCTATTTAATGAACTAAGTAACAAATCTTTAGGTTAAGTTCAGTGTGCAATCAAGACAATTGTAAGGTAAAATTGTTACAGAGTAATTATATCTGTAATAATTATGCAAACAAAATTATTTCCTTAGAAGGACGTTTATGGACTAGTTTAAATACTAACGAGAAGCTTTACGTGATACTCAGGAAGGAAGACATAAGAAATGACTATATTATGTGGTAAATAATCATCTAAAGATATTAAAGTAAATGGCTCAGGAGAATAAAATACCAGAGAACTTGTAAAGGGTGCAGTCCAATCTGGTAAAGTAATTCAGATAAATCACACCAGAAAAGATATAATTCCAAATGTCAAGATGAACTTGGAGTATTGCGAAGAAATCGAGGAAAAAATCAGCACCTCAACTGTACAACTGGACTCACTGCTGAAACATATTACATTCCATTTAGATGATCTAAGAACAGCTGTGAAACGACTAGGGGGCATTGCCAAGTTCATAGATAAAGAACAACTCGAATCAGAATGGGTGAAGAAGGTCCAAATCTATTCCATTGCCACTCACCTAGCATAATTTTGATTGTTTTTATTATTGTATTTTTATACTGTAGAAAATTTAATTGTTGTAAATATTTGTGCAAACGCTATTTGATGAAAGTGGAGAAGGAATTGCCGTCGTTCAGCTTCTGTTGCGACGACAGTCGTGCCACCACTATAAATGCATAGGATACCCATAAGAACAAGTGAAAGAGATGACGGTGTGGTCATCTACGAAAGACAGCCAAGAAGGACGGATGTCAGAGTAGTAATAAAGAACAGACTTTAAAATGTCTTACAGAATAAGATGGTTCTCTTTCAGAAAAAATATGGAAACTTTTGTAAAAAGATATGTAGACTTCCTAAAAATCAGTTTCGTATTAACGGTACCTTGTACAGTGTCCACTAATGTAACCGTGTGAGAAGGTGTCATGAACTCAACAATTTAAAAATTTAATTAACAGTCAGATAAAAAACAGAATTACTTGAGAACTGTATAAGTGCCTTGCCTCACAGGAGTACGTGAGAAGCGGGACAGCTAACAGGACATCTGGAGAAGATAACGCCATTTTAAACTGGAGGCCACTCATCATTTAGGCAACCAGCCAGCATACAGACACCAGGGCAGGTACCAAGACACTGAGAGTGTAAGGTCAATTAAAACGCAGGAAATATTCCACTGACGCACACAATTTACGTACAGAATTACTCTGAAACTAGGGCTCGCAATGGAGGCGGAATTATCCCAAACAGAGAGTCCAACCGGACAATACAGCATAAATGCACTTGATAGAAAACTTCTTAGTGGACACTACTTAGGTTACATGGGAGGGCTGTCTGCAACTAGATAATTTATGACGGATATAAAAGAGGCTATTACCAACAGAGTGGAGGTCCGCTAATCAGTTGTCGTATGGAGCTTTCTGCGTACTGAGTGGCAACGCTGCCGTAGTAACAGAGGAAGACTTAGTTTTTCAGCCAGGAGCAGCTGGTGGAATGGCTCTGAGGACACATAACACCTGCGAGATAGTTAGTTACCGTACATTTCTTGGAACAGTATAGAACAGACAATGCCTGTCTCTGCGTTTCATTAAATAACAGGACCAAGCTATAACTGACGACGTGTATCCTGTCGTAGCCATATAGTAATACTGAAACAAGTTCAGAGGGCCAGTAGTAAGCAGAACGCATGAGACTAAGAACACTCATCCCTGTTCTATTTCGATATCTGACTAACTGCATAGCCAAACGCTAGTAGATCTGAAATCTCAAGTATTCTAATTCTCTATAACCTCACTTGTGTCTAACAGCTCAATGAAAGTGTTATATCAAAGTAATAACTTACTTGATTGCGCCACGCATTCAATACCTAGACGAAATTTGTGGAAGGCACCACGTGGGTCAGGACGCGACAGTCCAGTAGCTTTGTCCCCCCCCCCCCCCCCCATACACAGCGCAAATAATTCAGGTCGCCTTCGAAGCTGTCATCTCTCTAATAAACTCAACCAGAACAGTATTTCGCAGATGTTCCAATTTCTCCACATGGCACTCTATTTTCTAGCGTCCACAGCTCCACTCACTATCTCCAGATGAGAAAATGACACTACGTAAACTGAAACACAAAGAAAAATGACAAACGATAAATAAACCCTAAACAACCGGAATACCAACATGCAAAACAAAAACGTTACTAAGTTATCCATCACCTTTGTTTTTGTTGTGGTCTTCAGTCCTGAGACTGGTTTGATGCAGCTCTCCATGCTACTCTATGCTGCGCAAGCTTCTTCACCTCCCAGCATCTACTGCAACCTACATCCTTCTGAATCTGTTCAGTGTATTCATCTCTTGGTCTCCCTCTACGATTTGTACCCTCCACGCTGCCCTCCAATACTAAATTGGTTATACCTTGATGCCTCAGAATATGCCCTACCAACTGATCCCTTCTTCAAGTTGTGCAACAAATTTCTCTTCTCTGCAATTCTGTTCAATACCTCCTCATTAGTTATGTGATCTACCCATCTCATCTTCAGCATTCTTCTGTAGCACCACATTTCGAAAGCTTCTATTCTCTTCTTGTCTAAACAATTTATCGTCCACGTTTCACTTCCATACATGGTTACACTCCATACAAATACTTTCAGAAACGACATCCTGACACTTAAATCTATACTCGATGTTAACAAATTTCTCTTCTTCAGAAACGCTTTCCCTGCCATTGCCAGTCTACATTTTATATCATCTCAACGTCGACCATCATCAGTTATTTTGCTCCCCAAATAGCAAAACTCCTCTACTACTTTAAGCGTCTCATTTCCTAATCTAATTCCCGCAGCATCACCCGATTTAATTCGACTACATTCCATTATCCCCGTTTTTCTTTTGTTGACGTTCATCTTATATCTTCTTTTCAAGACACTGTCCATTCCGTTCAGCTGCTCTTCCAGGTCCTTTGCTGTCTCTGCAGTCTTTTCAAATGCGGCATTTAGGCTGAGAGGACTGGGTTGGGACGCAGCTCTTTCACCTGCGATGGGAATTGCTGGAGAAAGGTTGGAGTTACTCTTCCTTTTGTTTCGCACACCGTTCAAAGATGTTCGTAACCTCAACACGTTTTCTATTCTCTGCTTTACTTGCCGATGTTGCCCTTTTCTTTCAGTGAGCCATTCCTACGACAAAGCATCTGCAAGCTACAACATAAAATTCACCCGCGATCATTTCTGTCTTAGACGTTAGCTCGCGTTTGTATGACACCAAGATGTATTTGAAATTGTCTCCAGAGGAAGAAATTGTGGCTAACGACTGGGAAGCTTCTGAGGGGCTCTTTTCCCTTGAATTATTCTCGTTACTTGTGTTCTGCACATTTTTCAGGCATGTTCAGTATGTTTGGGACGAATAGTTGACTGTTTTGGGATGTTATTGTTTTATGCCAACAGACGCTTCCCTCTCAGTTTGTGTCATCGTTGCGTCGAGTGTTTCTTCATTCCAGACTGATCGGAGTGGATAGTTCATCGGACAGGATGTCTTCTTCTTCTTCGACGTTGCAGTCTTCGTCAGAATCATAAGATGATGATATGTCAAGGTATGATTCCATTGCATCCATAAGTCTCAGTTTTGGGTAATTCGTCAGGACCGAAATAGAAAATGAAATTTATAGAGTAGGCACCACAACCCACTTGAAATCTAAACGTTCTTTTCAAGAAACATCCAATCAGGTACTACTGCAAATTGGTCGCTCATTACTGAACGTTCGTCGAATCAACGAGTCCACTTTGTTCGTCAGTACCACACGTTAATCGTTTCGACGAATCAACATTGCCGGGCGGAGTATCCGTGCAGTTCTAGTCGCTACAGTCTGGAACCGAGCGATCGAGGTTCGAAACCTGCCTCGGCATGGATGTGTGTGATGTCCTTAGGTTAGTTAGGTTTAATTAGTTCTAAGTTCTAGGTGACTGATGACCTCATATGTTAACTCGCGTAGTGCTCAGAGCCATTTGAACCATTTTTAATCAACATTTACGTGAGGACCTATACCTTTATCGATTCGACGCTGAAACTTCGGAACGACAAAAAGTTTACCTGATGGAAGAGCGGCGTAGGTCACTTCCGCCGACGGAACCACAGAGCCGGCCGGAGTAGCCGAGCGGTTCTAGGCGCTTCAATCTGGAACCGCGTGACCGCTACGGTCGCAGGTTCGAAACCTGCCCCGGGCATGGATGTGTGGGATATCCTTAGGTTAGTTAGGTTTACGTAGTTCTGAGTTCAAGGGGACTGATGACCTCAGAAGTTAAGTCCCATAGTGCTCAGAGCCATTTGACCCACAGAGCCAACTAGACTCCCCAGGCACTGCAGCGAGGACGGCGTACCCGTCACGTCCGCAACAAGAGGGGGGCTTATTGAAGGGAAATGAGTCCATCCAATAGACTACCAGTGGTGCTCTAGGGTTAAGCGGTTGTCTGGATGCGGTTGTGTTGTGGAACTTCAGACGAATAAATTTGGCACCTCTGAACCTCATAGGTTCTTCTGAGATCATATGTTACTGTCTGTCTACACCTTTCTGACCGTGACTGGTTATCAGTGGCAAGGTCAAGAACCTCTGGCCAGAAAGCTAATGTGGGTTCTGGCAGCACGCGCAGTTGCTCCCTTATGCCTTAAAAACTGTGGTGTCACCGCTAGACACCACACTTGCTAGGTGGTAACTTAAATCGGCCGCGGTCCTGTAGTACATGTCGGACCCGCGTGTCGCCACTGTGTATTCGCTAACGTAGCGCCACCACAGGGCAGGTCACAAGACACGGACTTGACCTCGCCCCAGTTGTACGGACGACATAGCTTGCGACAAGACGTATCACGTCTTCCTCTCATTTGCCGAGAGACAGATTAAATAGCCTTCAGCTAGTCCATCGCTACTACCTAGCAAGGCGCCATGTGTATCATTGCTAATTGCTTACTACTATGCAAGAGATGTATTTCAACAAGAACAAGACTACATTAAAGTTAAGTATATTAAAATCTCTCTTCTTTTCTTTATAGTTTTCATCCAGTCTCCTGTTTCAGAATTTACGCCCGTCTGCGTTAGTTTCGCGTGCACCTATCCACTCATTGTGTCGAGACCTTAGGGAATCGACACAACAAAAACAAGTGTGAAGTACTGCCCACTGCTGAAAGCGCTTCTGTACCACCACGGCCTAGACTTTAGTGACCGCGGCCATCTCCCTGAAGAGACTGGACAAGTGCAGAGGATGGGTTTGTTTGTCACTGGAAGCTCCAATATTAGGTGGTTGAAGGAGCCCATTGGGGAAATAGGAGCTGCTTAAGGAAATAGCAGGAAGATCGGGAAAGAAAGAGTGCCAGCTTTGTTCATTTTGCCGGAAAGTCACGTCCAAGATGTGGAGGAGGCTCTGGCGTTAGCGACTGAGCATGCTGGGTGCACCCGTCCGCAAATTGAGGTTCATTGTCGGTAAGAATGACGCCTGTAGCCTTCGTTCAGAGTCGATCCTCTATACGTACAAGCAACTGGGTGCATTAGTGAATATAGTTAGCCTCCAGCGCGGGATGGATGCAGCACCGTTCCAAGAACCGACCACGGTCCTTTGTTTTGGAACCGAGTGGAACCCATAAACCCGAGGCTCAGACGACCCTGTGGAGAAGTGTCGCTCCAGCGACCAAAGCAACTGGCACCTTTGTAGCTAGTCTGGTTGAAGGACTGCAATAGGCGTCGAGTTTAAGATCCAAGGCAGTGTAGAACTGGCTCAGCTTCCAAATGATTTGCCAAGAAAAGAAAATGTCCGGTTGAATCATCTGCTGCGTCGCTACATGTTCGCACTGACTGTCATCGCCGCTAAATATCTTTATTAAATAGCCGCCAGTCACGTGGGGAATGTTATAAAATATCTTTCATTACGACTGGTTCGTATTGGCCGACTTCATGGATCCGTCGCTCTATACAGAACTATTTGTTTAAACAGAAGCATAATTAATATCGCCGGTTCAAATATTGAAGAATACTCACCAGTACGTTCCCGATTGAAAGCCTATAATGAAACAGTTTTGTAGCTGCAGTAAACCGAAGTAGATTTATTGAAATTGTCTGATAGTAATTAATATAACCACAGTGCAATATCGTGGCTTGTTCATATTTGTTTATGAGATATTGACGTATGTATGCACATGAATGTGGACCGCGTTTTCTGATAAGAAAGGCTACTGAATGTGACATTTCCACTGCTGCTTCATAATCTGCTTCTCATGTTTTGGAACCACGGCAGTTGTGGAAGCTGCGTCAACATAAATGTGTCATCTCTTTTCCAACACTATTTCGATTTGTGTGTGTTTCAATTGTGCTACAGCGTTAGTGTGAGCAAAATATTTTTCTCCATATCGATCCTAAGACTGTTTGTGGTTATTTTACATTTCTAACGTATGCGCCGTCTACATTACGGTACTTGGGAGACTCTGTACTGCAGTCTTACTAAAAATGACGTTTGCGACTCAAGTGAGAAACATAAAAGCAAAAGAGCCCTTACGTTGTAAATTGAACCATATGCACGAGAGAGGACTGATAAATTTCGTGTGGAAGTAGTACTTAATGCAAAATCAAAAACTTGATTCTCAAATTTATCACCACTGGACATAATGTACTGAATCCGCTGTTTCTGAGGTTATGAAATGGAGAAAATAGCGAGGGATACAATGTGGGAACAAGACTAAATGAGAAGTTCAGATTTTTCACTTTTGCCATAACAACGCGCTGTGTCCTATAAGAGCCCTTACCAGCGCCCTAATTTTTATGGCTTCTGTAGCAAGTGATTGCGTGAACCGTTGCGTAATTAGAAGCAGTTGTAGTATTAACCTTAGCCACACAGCCCGTCATAATAATCTGACGTAAGTTCCAAATATGGAAAAGTCATCATTTTCTTCGCCGACAAAATAAATTTCGTTTTGTATTTGTGCTCACTCACCGTCTTTATCCACCGAAGTATACATTCGTCTTTCCTCTGAGATGATGTCACTGATACGTGTTTAGCTACAGGTACGCAAGGACGTCAAAAATCCTTATGAATTCTCATCAGATATTCTAGATGCGTTTTTGAATCGCCGTTTCAAGAGAGTTTTCTTGGATTCACGACACGAGGTGCCGAAGGTGCTTATTGCTATGAGATGCCTACCATCTCATATTTGCGAATTTTAATCAGATGATTTTCTACGACAACATTTTATCTATAGTTTCTTTAGACGATCGGTATATCGAGAGTCTAGACTTCTCCACTCTTGCATAACCTGTACGTTCAATTTTTAATTCGTTCATCCAATACTAAAATTTGTTGAGAACTAGATCAGGATCTCAATGAACTTAACTCTACTGAATATGCAGCCGCCTCCAAGCCCTTCGCCTGTAATAATAATAAAACTGTATAACTGTCGTGTCTATCGGTCTGAACACTCTTACCCAAAACAACTAGACGAATTTTCATGGTGTTTTCGCAGGTAACTTGATCACAGCATTAGATACCGTAACGGCTTTATTTCATCAAAATCGGATCACGAAAAGAGATACCCATATGTATAAGAGGCGTTCAAAAAGAAACGAGCCGGAAGCATAATTACATAAACCAGTACCTGTATGGTAGAAGTATTGACCCTGGCTGTAGAGACACTTGTCCCACTGTGACACAAGGCGGTAAATGGCTGTCTCATAAAGTCGCCGGGGCTGCGATGTTAACCAGTTCCGCACTTACAGCTGGACGTCGTCGTCCGAGGTGAATCGGTAAGGTTATGCTGACGTTCTTCTTTGACCAAGATGGCCCCCTTCTAGTTCACTTCCTGCAGCACGGGACAACAGTGAATGCCCAGCGTTACTCGAAAACCTTCGCCAAGCGATCAAATCAAAACGACCAGGCAACCTCACCCGTGGGATCATTCTGCTCCACGACAATGGAATGCCCTATACGGCCAACACAGTCACGGCACTCCTGCAGAAATTCAAATCGGAGGCTCTCTGCCACCTCCCATACAGTCCGGACCTCTATCCCTCTGATTACGCCATTTCTGGTCCCCTTAAAAAGGCTCCGAGGGGCAAACGATTCACCTCGGACGACGATGTCCAGCTGTACGTGCAGAACTGGTTAACATCGCAGCCCCGGGAATTTTATGAGACAGCCATTCACCTCCTTGTATCACAGTGGGACAATATCTCAAAAGCCAGGGTCAATACTTCTAACACACAGGTACCAGTTTCTGTAATTATGTCTCCGATTCGTTTTTTTTAACGCCCCTTATATTATAAAAATGACTGTATGTGTGTATTTTCCACATCTTATCCGAAACCGCTGGACCGGTTTGGTACACAAATCAGTTATTTTCTATAAAGTATAGGGGTGGGGGTAAGAACCATCAATCTATGCAAGCAGTGGTCCTGGAGGTGAGAAATAAGTGTAGACCACTCCATGTATATACCCAAATTTTATTGAGCCAATATATGAAAATGAGAACACTTGCAACAAACTTTATACGTGATTTCAAACTTTACGAAACTTTTATCGCTCACATATTCCACAAAATGATGAAAGGAAAAATCTTTATTCCTTACTCCATTTTTGCTGTTCATGCCGTAACACTATAGCGTCAGCCATGGCGTTCAATTTAATGGTCTTTACCGTTAACTGTGTTTGCCACACATTTTGCAGTCTGTGTTCACATATACCACTGATTGTTAAAATTATATTGCAAGCTTGCAAAATTATACCATTGCACGACATCTTTTTCAGGATACGTGAAGTCATAAATATTGAGTAGCATAAAAATGAAATTGCAGAATGAAATCACTTACAGATAAAGGTGAAATATGAGTGCAAATATTTATTTCGGTGAAATTTGGCATGAAGTTACCTTGAAAACCCGAGGAGTAACATAAGCTACTTTACTTTGTAAAGCTGGTTACTCTTTGACTTTTGAACTTTATCATATTTGTGAAAGTATTGTATTGATTGATGTGTGCTATGTAATACTATTCAAAGTAATGAATGCAATCTTCAACTTTTGCAGTCCTGTCTTCCACAGTTGCGTGTAATATTACCGTATAATGATAATTTTTGGTTTTGAACCCCCTAATTACAACCGAATGAAACACAATTTTCGTGCACACGATTTTCAAGGCATCTACAGTGGATTGGAATATGTACGTATTTTTATTTATACTATTTAGTTTACGTTTTGGGACGATGTATATACTGTATAGTTTATAAACAATTCTGGTGGGTTTTTCTATGACGTAGTAATAACTCAATATTCTACTTAGAGGTTCTATGGATGTTGTTCTACATCTTGTGTTTCTGTTCCAGTTGCGGCGCTGTACTTCTTCTTACAACTGCCATTTGAAATTTAGTTTTTGAGATTTGACAGCACTAGGAACTGAACACTTGTTTTGAAGCTATGTTTTAGTTTGTGTTGCCCACTGTCGAATGTTATTGTCAAAGATGGAATGTTATTGCCAACTATTGAGTGTAACTTTGTGGTATCTGTGATAAGTTTGTGCGTGTGCGTGTGTATGTGTGTGTGTGTGTGTGTGTGTGTGTGTGTGTGTGTATGTGTCAGTGAGTGTGTGCATGCGTGTGTGAATAGTTATTTTCTTTGATATGTTTATGTGATGGTAAGTGTAGATTTTTTGAAAGAATATCTATGTGTGTAGGGAGGAGAGATGGGATCTTGTGTGTATGTGCATATGTGTGTGATTAAAGGAGGGTGAGAGAGAGAGAGAGAGAGACAGAGACAGAGAAAGAGAGAGAGAAGATATGTATTTCTTTAATGTGGCTACATGTGAAAGTAGTATGATTTTTATCTTAATATTTCTTTTATTAAGTGTAGTAGAGAGTCTGTGTTGATGTGTGTTTGATTATTTATCACATGTTCGTTTCCAGCAATGTCTTCCTGGATGTGGAAGTTTTCTTGCATTTGTATAAGATATTTGTCATGGTTGTTTGTTCTGATCAATTCCATACCTTGTTCTATGTTTGTAGGATGGCGGCTGTGGTGTTTCAAGTGTTCTACAAATGTGGAATGGTTTGTTTTACACCTCCAACTTCTGATGTGACCTTTGCACTGTGTTTTAAAATTCTTGCATGCCATGCCTACATACATTACATCTCAGCTTTGAAGTTTAAGTTTGTATGTTCCTGATTCCTGCAATTTGTCCCTCTTGTTTTTTTGTTGGCTTAAGTTTGACTGGAGGGTTTGCACAGTTTTATATGCTAGTTGCAGGCTCTGTTTCTTTAGTATAATCGCAACTCTTTGCTAATTTTTTTTTGTAAGTCACAGCGTATCATCTGCTTATTTTCTGTGTTATTTTGTCGTTGTGTATGTGTACTGAGTGTGTTTGTATGTTTGCAGCTAGAGAGTTTTCTTGAATTCTGGAAAAGTTGAGTATGTTATGTTTGTTTTGTACTTATGTTTTTATTTTTTGATTGAGTTTGTCTACTACATGTCTGTCATACAGATTGTTCCTAACAATTTATATTATTGTACTCATTTCTTTTTCATAGCTCCTCTTGTTGAACAGAATGCTGTTTAATCTGTATAACACATGCCTTACTGCTCCAAGCTTCTGGTTGTGAGGATGATTAGATGTGGAATGTATTATTGTGTCTGTGGCTGTTGGTTTTCTGAACATATTAAATGCATTTTGCTGTTTTCTTTTATTATTGTTATGTCAAGAAAATGTATTTCATTTTCTTTCCATTTTTCAAGTCTGATTTTTAATTTTTGATGTGTTTTGTTGATTTCAGAATGAAGTTCTTGTATTTCATTCACACATCTGCACTAATATATGATTTTAGATCTTTCATAAGTGGTTATCTTTTCAAATATCTGATTTTCTAAATGAGCGATAAAAATGTTCCTGATATTGGGGATCCTATGGGCAGTACCTCACTTTGCAGGTATTATTCATTCTCAAATTGAAAAGAAGCATAAATTAACACACAGAGAGCAAACACACTAAAGAAACAGGGCTTCCAAATAGCATATAAACTGTGCAGACCCTCAAGTCAAAGCCAACCAACAACCAAGGCAGACAAATTCCAGTCATCAGGAATATACTTACTTGAATGTCAAAGCTGTGATGCAGTACGTAGGTATGGCATGTAGGAATTTTAGAACACAGTTTAAAGAACACATCGGTCTTGGAAATAGGAAACAAACCATTCTACATTTTCAGAGCACTTAAAACACCGTAGCCATCATCCTACAAACATGGAACAAGATATGAAAGTAATCAGAATAAGCAACCATGATAAATACCTTATATAACTGTAAGAAAACTTCCACATCCGGTAAACCATTGCTGTAACCAAACATGTGTTAAATGAGCAAACACACATCAGTACAGAATTTAGCTGCTGTCGCTGCTAATCCGCACATCAGTAGCAGACAATTTGCACGAGAATCGGGAATCTCAAAAACGTCGGTGTTGAGAATGCTACATCAACATCGATTGCAACCGTACCATATTTCTATGCACCAGGAATTACATGGCGACGAATTTGAACATCGTGTGCAGTTCTGCCACTGGGCACAAGATAAATTACTGGACGATGACAGATTTTTTGCACGAGTTCTATTTAGCGACGAAGCGTCATTCACCAACAGTGGTAATGTAAACCGCCATAATATGCACTATTGGGCAACGGAAAATCCACGATGGCTGCGACAAGTGGAACATCAGCGACCTTGGCGGGTTAATGTATGGTGCGGCATTATGGGAGGAAGGACAATTGGCCCCCATTTTATCGATAGCAATCTAAATGGCGCAGTGTATGCTAATTTCCTACGTAATGTTCTACCGATGTTACTACAAGATGTTTCCCTGCATGACAGAATGGTGATGTACTTCCAACATGATGGGTGTCCGGCACATAGCTCGCGTGCGGTTGAAGCGGTATTGAATAGCATGTTTCATGACAGGTGGATTGGTCGTCGAAGCACCATACCATGACCCGCACGTTCACCGGATCTGACGTCTCCGGATTTCTTTCTGTGTAAAAAGTTGAAGGTTATTTGCTATCGTGATCCACGGACAACGCCTGACAACATGCGTCAGCGCATTGTAAATGCATGTGCGAACATTGCGGAAGGCAAACTATTCGCTGTTGAGAGGAATGTCGTTACACGTATTGCCAAATGCCTTGAGATTGATGGACATCATTTTGAGCATTTATTGTATTAATGTGGTATTTACAGGTAATCACGCTGTAACAGTATGCTTTCTCAGAAATGATAAGTTCACAAAGGAGCAACCGAAAGAGAATGTTCAAACGCACCTACGTTCTGTATTTTAATTTAAAAAACCTTCCTGTTACCAACTGTTCGTCTATAATTGTGAGCCATATGTTTGTGACTATTACAGCGCCATCTATCACAAAGCGAAAAAAGTGGTCCAACTAAAACATTCGTATTTCTTTACGTACTACACGAGTATGTAATAAAAAATGGGGGCTCCTATTTAAAAAAAAAACGCAGTTTATATTCGTTTGACCTATGGCAGCGCCATCTAGCGGGCCTACCATAGCGTCATCTGGTTTCCCCCCTCAAGCTAGACAAGTTTCGTTCTTTGTAGGTTTTTCGTCTGACGCTTATTTCGTGAGATATTTGGCCCGGTCACGATCAATGGACCTCCATGTTAAGTTCCTCGGTGGTCAACAGGAAAGGTCGCATTGGACAACGACGCTGCGAAGGACGAACGCGATGCGAGAACATATCTGTGTCTCAAAAGCTATTCGCCTAAATATTATGATATACACACACTCGAAACCGTCTTTTTAAGCCCATCATGTTGCGCTAAAATTTAACATAGGGTTCCATTTAAAAAAAAACAAAGATAGTCTCATATCTCTGTAATAAAAAAATAGTACAAACATTAAATGTGATGCATTCAAGCAGCCCTGTCCCTGCAATTCGCTGTCCAAACTGCATCTTTGTATCTATTACGGTTGGGGAGATACAAGAGGTGTTATAACGTAGCTCCGTTACCCTGTATATGTATATATATTCAAACACTTAAAAAATGTACACATACTATCACAAAACCATACACGCGCGCGCACACACACACACACATACACACACACACACACACACACACACACACACACACCTATCACAGATATCATTCAGTCGCCGACAATAACATTCGGTCTTTGGCAATAATATCGGTAATCGGCAACAAACCAAAACATAGAATAAAAGCAACTGTTCATTTTTTAATGCTATGAAGTCTCAAAAACAAAATTACAGATGGCAGTTATAAGAAGCAGAACAAGGCGAAAATGGAACGGAAACACAACATGTAGAGCAACATCCACGGAACTTCTAAGCAGAGTTTTATGTTATTGCTACACCATAGAAAAGCCAACCACAAGAACTGTTCATAACTTCGTACATACATCGTCCCAAAATGTAAACTAAATAGTATAATCAAAAATGTGACTTAAGATGCGTTCAGAGAACAAAGATGAAACGCGTGTGGCACGAAAATTGCGTATTATTCAGTTGTAACTAGACGGTCCAAAAGTGATAACGTTCAATATACCATAATAATGAATGCAATGTTTATACAATCTTCACTGTGTCTAATTCATACCTGCACACTATTTGTTGCATAATGTACATGTATAAGTGCTTCAATAGCATGAGTAGAGAGGGTAGTGCGGGGAGCACATCACGACCTATGCTTACCGAAACAAGCAGTCACATAAGGGCAGCTGTTGTAATTGCAAGTACGGTAGCTTACTTACCCACGATCACTCATCATAACGAAGCTACTTGTATGCAAGCACTGCCACAGGTAATATCTAGTCTTCGATAAATGTGCTTTATTGCTGATAGATCCTCGTCGTTTCCCGTATCTAAGCAGCCTGTAACATGGAGCATTAGTGAGTGGTTCAAATGGCTCTGAGCACTATGGGACTTAATATCTGAGGCCATCAGTCCCCTAGACTTAGAACTACTTAAACCTAACTAATCTAAGGACATCACACACATCCATGTCCGAGGCAGGATTCGAACCTGCGACCGTAGCCTAGAACCGCTCGGCCACAGCGGCCGGCCACTAGTGAGTGAGATTGCTGCTGACACCTTCCTATACCTTGACGTTTTGTTTATAAAAATCAAGTCCTTAGCAAGTTACCAAATTCATAACTCCATCTGATCTGCTTATATTTATCTTGTGGCTGCGAACTGGTGCTAACCAACCTGATGGTTGAAGACCTAAGAAGAATAAATTGTTGTGGGTTGGCAGGAGATCCAACACCAGGTTACAAGAGGAAGCCGAAAGGCACGCGTTTTAGCTCACGCAGGCTGGCGTGACGTCTGGAACAGGACAAGGAAATTAGAATTTAGAAAAACGGATGTAGCTGGTGGAATACTTAACTTTAATCCATTAATGGTTAACGTCGGTCTGACGGTACATGCATCACAAGATCAATAGCAACTGATAATGGCGCATTGCTAGGTCGTAGCAAATGACGTAACTGAAGGCTATGCTAACTATCGTCTCGGCAAATGAGAGCGTATTTTGTCAGTGAACCATCGCTAGCAAAGTCGGTTGTACAACTGGGGCGAGTGCTAGGAAGTCTCTCTAGACCTGCCGTGTGGCAGCACTCGGTATGCAATCACTGATAGTGGCGACACGCGGGTCTGACGTATACTAACGGACCGCGGCCGATTTAAACGCTACCACCTAGCAAGTGTGGTGTCTGGCGGTGACACCACATTCCTCCCCCGCAAATCGGCAGACGGTTGTGGCATAAGGCTTCCGCCCGCCGTGGGGAGGACCCCATGTTGACGTATGCGACGAGGTGGGGAGCCTAACAACAGGCGAGGCTGTGCCACCCGCACCCTGCCATTCGGACCGCGGGGAACTAGGAAACGCCTGAAAACCTGCTCCAGGGTGCACGCCAACATGTGGTGTATGCGCCCGCAGAGAGACAGGAGGGGCCGAAGGGTCGACCTCCATCGGGTCGGGGCACCCGACGGGCGAAGACGACATATGGTCCGGAGCGGGCAAGAGTTCCATGTCGGAGGACATCCGGCCACGGGAAGCGATTGGCGGCGCGTGACCCAGGGAGGCGCCCGGCGGCAGCAGCGACGCGTCCACTGCGGGCGTCGCCGGCGGGAGAACCGGCGGCGACAGCGGCGCGTCGCCATGGGGCAAAATGGAAGGCAGCGTCGGTAACACCTGGGGCTGAGGCGAGCCAGTAGATGGGTCCCCAGGCCGCTGACCGGACGGCACCGTCGCTGAAAGCAGACGGCGAGCGGCAGATCCCATGCGACGACAGAGGCGCAGCTAGTTGAGATGCCGGCGCACCTCACCAGAGGCCCCCATAACCAGATACATAGCGCTTCCGAGGCAGCGATGAATGTGCCCTTCGAGCCAACGCCGTGAACCTCGGTAGTGACGATAGTAGACAACGTCGCCCGGAGCAAAAGCAGGTGTCTGCCGCTGCACAGGAACCTGATGCGGCGGATGTACCAAAGACATCAAGGTTCGATGATAACGACCGTGGAGCAACTCAGCCGGCGAGCGACCATCTTGGGGCTGAGAGCGATACGAGGACAAAAAGAGCAGTAACGCGTCCTCCCGAGAATGCGACTCTTTCAACTTCAACATCTGTGACTTGAAAGTCCTGACCAAACGTTCAGTGGCAACGGTTGACTGTGGCGAAAACGGCGCGGACGTCAGATGTTGAATACCATTGGCCTTGCAGAATGACTAAAATTCGTTGTTGTGTTGTTGTGGTCTTCAGTCCTGAGACTGGTTTGATGCAGCTCTCCATGCTACTCTATCCTGTGCAAGCTTCTTCATCTCCCAGTACCTACTGCAACCTACATCCTTCTGAATCTGCTTTGTGTATTGATCTCTTGGTCTCCCTCTACATTTTTACCCTCCACGCTGCCCCCCAATGCTAAATTTGTGATCCCTTGATGCCTCAAAACATGTCCTACCAACCGATCCCTTCTTCTAGTCAAGTTATGCCACAAACTTCTCTTCTCCCCAATCCTGTTCAATACCTCCTCATTAGTTACGTGATCTATCCGCCTTATCTTCAGCATTCTTCTGTAGCACCACATTTCGAAAGCTTCTATTCTCTTCTTGTCCAAACTGGTTATCGTCCATGTTTCACTTCCATATATGGCTACACTCCATACAAATACTTTCAGAAACGACTTCCTGACACTTAAATCTATACTCGATGTTAACAAATGTCTCTTCTTCAGAAACGATTTCCTTGCCATTGCCAGTCTACATTTTATATCCTCTCTACTTCGACCATCATCAGTTATTTTACTCCCTAAATAGCAAAACTCCTTTACTACTTTAAGTGTCTCATTTCCTAATCTAATTCCCTCAGCATCACCCGATTTAATTTGACTACATTCCATTATCATCGTTTTGCTTTTGTTGATGTTCATCTTATATCCTCCTTTCAAGACACTGTCCATTCCGGTTAACTGCTCTTCCAAGTCCTTTGCTGTCTCTGACAGAATTACAATGTCATCGGCGAACCTCAAAGTTTTTACTTCTTCTCCATGAATTTTAATACCTACTCCGAATTTTTCTTTTGTTTCCTTTACTGCTTGCTCAATATACAGATTGAATAACATCAGGGAGAGGCTACAACCCTGTCTCACTCCTTTCCCAACCACTGCTTCCCTTTCATGCCCCTCGGCTCTTATAACTGCCATCTGGTTTCTGTACAAATTGTAAATAGCCTTTCGCTCCCTGTATTTTACCCCTGCCACCTTCAGAATTTGAAAGAGAGTATTCCAGTTAACGTTGTCAAAAGCTTTCTCTAAGTCTACAAATGCTAGAAACGTAGGTTTGCCTTTTCTTAATCTTTCTTCTAAGATAAGTCGTAAGGTTAGTATTGCCTCCCGTGTTCCAACATTTCTACGGAATCCAAACTGATCTTCCCCGAGGTCGGCTTCTACCAGTTTTTCCATTCGTCTGTAAAGAATTCGCGTTAGTATTTTGCAGCTGTGACTTATTAAACTGATAGTTCGGTAATTTTCACATCTGTCAACACCTGCTTTCTTTGGGATTGGAATTATTATGTTCTTCTTGAAGTCTGTTGGTATTTCGCCTGTCTCATACATCTTGCTCACCAGATGGTAGAGTTTTGTCATGTCTGGCTCTCCCAAGGCCATCAGTAGTTCTAATGGAATGTTGTCTACTCCCGGGGCCTTGTTTCGACTCAGGTCTTTCAGTGCTCTGTCAAACTCTTCACGCAGTATCTTATCTCCCATTTCGTCTACATCCTCTTCCATTTCCATAATATTGCCCTCAAGTACATCGCCCTTGTATAAACCCACTATATACTCCTTCCACCTTTCTGCCTTCCCTTCTTTGCTTAGAACTGGGTTGCCATCTGAGCTCTTGATATTCATACAAGTGGTTCTCTTCTCTCCAAAGGTCTCTTTAATATTCCTGTAGGCAGTATCTATCTTACCCCTAGTGAGACAAGCCTCTACATCCTTACATTTGTCCTCTATCCATCCCTGCTTAGCCATTTTGCACGTTCTGTCGATCTCATTTTTGAGACGTTTGTATTCCCTTTTGCCTGCTTCATTTACTGCATTTTTATATTTTCTCCTTTCATCAATTAAATTCAATATTTCTTCTGTTACCCAAGGATTTCTATTAGCCCTCGACTTTTTACCTACTTGATCCTCTGCTGCCTTCACTACTTCATCCCTCAGAGCTACCCATTCTTCTTCTACTGTATTTCTTTCCCCCATTCCTGTCAATTGTTCCCTTATGCTCTCCCTGAAACTCTCTACAAACTCTGGTTCTTTCAGTTTATCCAGGTCCCATCTCCTTAAATTTCCACCTTTTTGCAGTTTCTTCAGTTTCAATCTGCAGTTCATAACCAATAGATTGTGGTCAGAATCCACATCTGCCCCTGGAAATGTCTTACAATTTAAAACCTGGTTCCTAAATCTCTGTCTTACCATTATACAATCTATATGATACCTATTAGTATCTCCAGGATTCTTCCAGGTATACAACCTTCTTTTATGATTCTTGAACCAAGTGTTAGCTATGATTAAGTTATGCTCTGTGCAAAATTCTACAAGGCGGCTTCCTCTTTTATTTCTTCCCCCCAATCCATATTGACCTACTATGTTTCCTTCTCTCCCTTTTCCTACTGACGAATTCCAGTCACCCATGACTATTAAGTTTTCGTCTCCCTTCACTACCTGAATAATTTCTTTTATCTCGTCATACATTTCGTCATTTTCTTCATCATCTGCAGAGCTAGTTGGCATATAAACTTGTACTACTGTAGTAGGCATGGGTTTTTTGTCTATCTTGGCCACAATAATGCGTTCACTATGCTGTTTGTAGTAGCTAACCCGCACTCCTATTTTTTTATTCATTATTAAACCTACTCCTGCATTACCCCTATTTGATTTTGTATTTATAACCCTGTAATCACCTGACCAAAAGTCTTGTTCCTCCTGCCACCGAACTTCACTAATTCCCACTATATCTAACTTTAACCTATCCATTTCCCTTTTTAAATTTTCTAACCTACCTGCCCGATTATGGGATCTGACATTCCACGCTCCGATCTGTAGAATGCCAGTTTTCTTTCTCCGGATAACGACGTCCTCTTGTGTAGTCCCCGCCCGGAGATCCGAATGGTGGGCTATTTTACCTCCGGAATATTTTACCCAAGAGTACGCCATCATCATTTAATCATACAGTAAAGCTGCATGTCCTCGGGAAAAATTACGGCTCTAGTTTCCCCTTGCTTTCAGCCGTTCGCAGTACCAGCACAGCAAGGCCGTTTTGGTTAATGTTCTGCGGACATGAATTGTGGACCATTGTCGGAAACAATAGTCTGTGGAAGACCTTCAATGCTAAAGATAGCAGATAACGCTTGGATGGTGGCAGATGATGTCGTGGAAGACATCCGGACAACAAAAGGAAAATTACTGAATGAATCTCCCACAACCAACCATCGAGCATTCCAGTACGGACCAGCAAAATCGATGTGTAAGCGTTGCCAAGGGGAAGTGGCTTTTGGCCATGCAAAGAATTTCCGCGGTGGGGCGGATTGTTGTTCAGCACACACCATGCAAGAAGGGCACATATTCGTAATCGCGGCATCGATTCTGAACCAAGTACAGTGCTGATGAGCAAGTTGTTTCGTTCTCACTATACCCCAATGTCCTTGGTGGAGAAGCTGTAAGACAGAGGACTGTAACGAACGCGGTACCACGACCCTGGACTGATCATTATCTGAACTCAACAGCAAAACACCACGCCGTACAAAAAGTCTCTCCTTCTGAGCAAAAAATCGGCGAACCAACGGATCCCCAAACCGTGACTTTGACAAGGGCCATTGCATAGCAACTAAACGCAGAACGGTAGCAAGGACAGGGTCAGCAGCTGTGGCTGTAGCTACACGACGAAAATCAATGGAAAGGATTCGACCACGTCATCAGTTTCCGCATCAATGAACATGCAAGCAATTTCGGAGGAATCGAATGCCCTATCCTCAGCAACAGGCAAACGGGACAATGCATCGGCGTTTCCGTGCTTAGCAGTGGACCGATACAAGATATCGTAGCGGTACTGCGAGAGGAAAATAGACCAGCGAATGAATTTCTGTGCTGTACGTGGAGGTACAGGCTTGTTCGGATGAAAAAGCAATGTCAAAGGTTTGTGGTCTGTGATGATGGTAAAGTGACGACCATACAAGAAATCATGAAACTTTGTAACACCAAATACGAGAGCCAGTGCTTCTTTCTCGATCTGTGAATAATTTCTTTGTGCAGACTAGAGCAATTTGGACGCAAAGGCAATAGGGCGATCGTGCGATGCATCTTTGTGCGCAAGCACAGCAGCGATCCTGAAATCCGATGCATCCACCATCAACAAAAGGGGCTTCTGGGGATCGAATGGCGTAAGGCAAGTATTGGAAAGCAACTCCGATTTCAACTGGCGAAAAGCGCGTTCGCATGCCGTCGTCCAGACGAACGGAACACCTTTACGGCGTAAGCGATGAAGCGGAGCTGAAATGGAAGAGGCATGTGGGACATATTTATGATAATAGTTGATTTTTCCCAGCACACTCTGTAGCTGCTTCAAATTCTGCGGCGAAGGCAAGTCTTGTATGGCACGGAGGTGCTTGGGACTGGGATGTATACATTGGGCATTGAGTACATGTCCCAAGTAGGGCAAGTCACGAGCAAAAAACACACATTTGTCCTTCTGCAAGCGAAGACCATTTTGTCGCAAGACCTGAAATAATGTTCTGAGATTGGCTAAATGTTCTTCTTCTGTCTTTCCGGAGATCACAATATCGTCCAGATAGTTTGCTGCAGTAGGGACCGACGCACAAACAGTTTGTGGATATTGCTGAAACAATGCAGGGGCGGGTGCACACCTGAATGGCAGTCATTTGAATTGATACAAACCAAGATGTGTGTTAACCACCAAAACGCGCTGGGATTCTTCATCCACCGGTATTTGCCAGTACGCATCTGCTAGGTCCAACTTCGAAAAATATTTACCCGGGCACAGTGTGTCAAAAAGATCTTCCCGGCAGGGTAAAGGAAAAGTTGCAATAACTAGTTGTGGATTCACTGTTGCCTTGTAGTCCACACAAAGTCTCAATTTTCCGGAAGGTTTTGGCAAAATTACTAAGGGTGATGCCCAGAGAGAAGCCTGCACACGTTCAATTACACCTTGTGATTCCAAATCGTGTAATGTTTTTGCGACCTCATCACGCAATGCGTGGGGAACATTGCACGCTCTGAAAAATTTCAGTTGCGCGTTTACTTTCACTTCCAAATGTGCTTTATAGTTTTTAGTGCAACCAAGGCCCGGTGCAAAAATGTCTGCAAATTCTTCACATAGACGAGAAACACTGTCTGAAGGCACAGTCTGGTTCACTGATAGGACATGATTTACTATAGACAAGTTAAACAACTGAAATAAATCGAAAGCAAACAAGTTCACTGTAGAAGAAGAACGAAGGACGTAAAATGACACAAGTTTTGTTTGTCCTTTGTATGTTGCAAGAAGGCTGCACTGTCCTAACACAGGTATAGCTTGACCGGAGTAGCTAGTTAACATTTGCGGCATGCAACGGAGGTGTGCTCAGCTGTTTGTAAGTGTCTCGATTGATTAGTGAAACTGCAGCTCCGGTACCGAGCTGGAATGGTATCAATTTGCTGTTAATGTCCAAATCTACAAAAAGTTTATAGTCCTGCTGACGACAAGAGCGACTGTCTCGTGCAACGTGAACTGACACTGGTACAGAATCACTTGCGACTTGACGGGATTTCCGGCGATGTCGACGCACACTATTTCTGGGACGAACACAGTCACTATTAGAGAGAGGGGCACTGGGCGGAGTGGAATGAGCTACATGAATTGCCATGGGCGAAGTTTCACGAGTCTGAGTATCCTTGGTTCGAATTTGGCGCGAAGCAAGGGCCTGGAATGGTTGTGAGTGTCCAATCTGAGCTTTTTCTGGCAAACACTCTGAACATGTCCTTTTTTATTACAGAAAAAGCAAATAGCTTGGCGTGACAGGCAATTCTCACGCGAATGTCTCGTAGCACACCGCGGGCATGATTTTAGCACTGCATTTGCTTGCCTGCGCGGCACATGAGGCTGAGAGCCTGGCGGCAGCCGTGCGGCTGGGCGCGAGAGCTGTTTACTGTTCCGTGCAGCTCGCCCGGCGGGCTGGTTAACCTGACACACGGCTGGCGAAGTTTCAAATGATTCCTGAGCAAAGTCAAGTGTGTCCTGCCGATCCAATATGTCCGCCACTTGTTGAAGGAATGGATTGACTAGTTTCAAAATCTGTTCCCGTATACGAACATCAGAAACGTTCTTTGCAATTGCATAACGTACCATAGTATCTGAATAAGGGAGTCCGCATTCACACTCAAAAGCACAATCCCTAGTAAGGCCTTGCAAGGTGGCAACCCACTCCCAAATAGTTTGACGTGCCGTACGTTTTGTACGAAAGAAGGTATACCTTTTCGCAACTACATTGACTGATTCTTTGAAATATTCATCTAATGCAGACAAAATTTCGTCGTAGGACAGAGTTGCTACGTCGCGCAGAGGAAATAATTTGACTATCACACGGTACGTTTGTACCCCGATGGAGGAAAGGACAAAAGGCTGCCGCTCATCACCTTGAATTCTGTAGGCGGCGAGATGGAATCTAAATTGGCGTGACCACTCCGTCCAGCTTTCCAGTGCAGCATCAAATGGTCGAAAGTTGGTGCAACAGCGTGTTGTGGCTGCGGCAGCGGTGGAGCGGCGGCTGCCGCATCGTTTTGCATTGCCTGTTGACCCTGGACGAGCTGTCCAAGGACATCCAGTAAGGCCTGCGTCTGCTGATTCTGTAAGCGATAAAATTCGGACAGTACATCTGGAGATTGTGGCGAAGCCATTACACAAGTAAATCAGGGCAATATCGATAAGAACGCGTATTGGCCTCGTCGCCAATGTTGTGGGTTGGCAGGAGAGCCAACACCAGGTTACAAGAGGAAGCCGAAAGGCACGCGTTTTAGCTCACGCAGGCTGGCGTGAGGTCTGGAACAGGACAAGGAAATTAAAATTTAGAAAAACGGACGTAGCTGGTGGAATACTTTACTTTAATTCATTAATGGTGAACGTCGGTCTGTCGGTACATGCATCGCAAGATCAATAGCAACTGATAATGGCGCCTTGCTAGGTCGTAGCAAATGACGTAACTGAAGGCTATGCTAGACACGCGGGTCCGACGTATACTACCGGACCGCGGCCGATTTAAAGGCTACCACCTAGCAAGTGTGGTGTCTGGCGGTGACACCACATAAATTATAATTGCTGGCTCCTCTACTGCTTTATGTAATGTTAGAGGTGGTTTTAAATTGGTGTCAAACAAAACAAATTTCTCTGATGTTTGTTTATTTATCCCTTAGCAGCAAAAAGGCATTTTTCTACTTTCACATGGTGTAATCAATGTTGCCACCACACTATTCAGAATCAGCGTTTTTCTAAATCGATTTTCAGTAGCCCCAATGTTTGTACGTAATGCTGGATTGAGTAGAAGATCGCGTTCCTTAAGAAACAAATTCCATCTCTTATGCTTTCCTAGATACGCTACAATCTGTTACGCCACAGGGCTGTCTTGAGATGTTTGTTTTAATCTTGCCGCTATAACACGAGGAATAATTTTTTAGTCTGCGTATAAGAATGGTATCGGCCTGAAATCCGTTATTCTTTGTGGTTTCTTTTTCTTGGGAATCAGTACAATTATTCCAGGTGCTTTGTCAGAATATAAGTGCCTGCACTCTTGTTACTATCTCACTACTTCCGTTAACTCTTCCTTGATGACTGACCAGAATGTTTTATAAAATTCATAGGGGATACCTTCTACTCCTGGGCTTCTGTGTTTTGGCATTATTTCTTTATATCTTCTAGTTTATCTTCGGATATTGGTTCTGACAAATAATTATACTTTCGTTTGACGGGCACGTATATAATCTTACAGTGGTTATGATGCTTTAGTGTCGTGCCTATTTTTAGCTGAGGCCGTTTCGTTCATTATGGTGATTTGTGACGTCATTCCTATGGCGTTAAAGACGCTCTGCCTCATAATGGCAAGGTATCTTATGAACGAAATTAATATTTCTGCAGTTTCCAGTAACACTGAAAGCCAGTTTTCAGTATGAATAAGTGAATCACATAGTTTATAAATCTTCACAGTTTGTCGGTTCTGTTTGAATGCAAATCTTGTTATTAATATATTGATTGAACTCGTCTGACGTAGGGATAGAGGGGCTAAAAACGTACAAAAACAAAATCACTATAAATAATCTCTAAATGAAAACTAAACGGAATGTGGAAGCATGCAGAAGATGTACGCGTACGCAGCAGTGGAAGGTATGTAAATGATTCTAGTTGCTATTTTACGTAACTTGTAGAAAGGCTACCAGAGTGATGGTCACCTTTAGTTTTGTTAACAGGCTTGGTAGGGTATACCACGGGTGTGAACAGGGTCAGGTCTTGACCGATAATTTTGAAAGACACGGATGTTTGCGTAATCGTGTGAGCCAGCGTTGTCTGCACCTGAGAGGAGTTTGAAATGGGCCTCATTATGTGTCTCCATTTGGCCAGCTTGTCGGTTTACGCGGCATTCGTATCTTGACAGTGGCCTGATGTAGTACCGTATGGACGTAACCGCCATCAGGTTCCGGTCGATCACGTCTCACCACTACGAGGGAGAGTCGGCTTACTGTACTCCAAGCACAGCCTAAACAGCCTAACCACTTCACATCTGCGCCTGCCTCCGAGAACAGTCAGTGGAATCCCTGCAACATTCTCTGTCTTCCCGCACCAGTGGTCGGAAATCAAAAGCAGCTGGACTAGCGACTAACAGCCCATGCACAGGCCGCCGTTAAAACGACAACACAAACGACTACATTTGGAGTGGGAGCATGGAATGCTGAAGATAATGTTGCATTGTGTTCAGCGATGAATCGCGATTCTGCACTACCCCTGATGACTATCATTGGCGAATAAGGGAGCTACCTGGACAGGCCTCGCACTTTTCCATTGTTTTGGGGATGCATAGCATGTTAATTCCGGCGTCATGTTGTGAGAAACCGTCTGATATGCTTGTAGGTCACGGCTGTCTGCCCAACGGTACGGCACGCACTTAATACTTTCCGTGTTAACTTTCATGCTCCACTATCTTGCTGCCATTTTTAAACAGGGCAAGGCTCGTCTCTATGAAATAACCGCGTGCCCTCCTCCACACACCGTTGGGTGGCTTGCGGAGTATAAATGTAGATGTAGATGTAGATGTGACGTTCAGGTACTCCCGTGGACAGCAGTATTCCCACATCTGTCCCCGATAGATCTCATTTGGGACCACCTGTGACGTCAACTCCGTCCCAGTGCCAGTGTCCAGAATGTCAAAACAGTTGTGGGACAGCTTGGCTCAGGATGTGACACCCAAGTCAACCGAATCAGTGTATGCATCAAGGCAGAGAGAGAGAGCAATGTTATACCGAAAAGTGGTCTCATACTGTCAGGTTCTCTGCAAATTTCATTCGATTTTATAAACACTGACACAGGAGATCCAATATTAGAGTCAGAATTTAAAAGACGTTGGGGAAACTCGAGATCAATTAAAGCAGAAGGGACAGATACCATTCCATCTGAATTTCTAAAATCACTGGGGGAAAAAAGAAGCGAACGATGATTCAAGTGGTGTCTAGCATCTATGGGACTGGCGAAGTACCATCAGACTTTCGTAAAAATATCAGCCATACAATTCCGAAGATAGCAAGGGCAGGTGGTGCAAAACTATCACTGAATCAGCTTAACATCTCATGCATCCAAGTTGCTGATACGAATAATATACACATGACAAATAAAAGAAATGAGGATCTGTTAGAAGACGGTAAGTTTGGCTTTAGGAAAGGTGAAGCATCAAGGAGGTAGTTGTAACTTGCTCCTGATAAAGGAGGAAAAAGCGTTTGACAGTGTGAAATGATGCAAGATGATTGAAATTCTGAGAAAAACTGGAGTAAGCTACAGAAAAAGATAGGTGATACACAATATGTACAAGATCCAAGAGAGGAAAAATAAGACTGGAAAACCGAGAACGAGATGCTGGGATTAAAACGAAGATAAGTCACTGCAACAGTCTTTTTCCCGTTCTGTTCGATCTATACATCGAAGAAGCAAAGACGAAAATAAAGGAAAAGGTTCAAGAGTGGTATTAAAATTCAGGGTGAAATAATATCAATGATGACAATTGCAGATGACACAGCTATCGTCATTGAATATGAAGAAGAATTACAGTGTCAATTGAATGGAATGAACAATCTAATGAGTACCTGAGGGTAAACCGGAAAAAGAGAAAGTTAAGAAATGAGAATAGCGTGAAACTTAAAATCAAAATTGGTGGTCATGAAGTAGACAAAGAATTCTGCTACCTTCGAAGCAAAATATTCAAGACGGACCAAGTAAGGAAGGCATAAAAAGCAGAGTAGGATAAGAAAAGATGGCATTCCTGTCCAAGAGACATCTATTTCTGTCAGTCAAAGGTCTTAATTTGAGGTGGAAATTTATAAGAATGTCCTGTTTGGAACATGGCATTGTATGGTAGTGCATCATGGAATGTGAGAAAACAGGAAGCGAAAAAAATCGACACATTTGAGAGGTGGTGCTACACTTGACTATTGGAAATCAGATGAGCTAATAAGATAAGGAATGAGGAGGTTCTCTGCAGAATCTGCGAAGAAAGGAACATATGGAAAACACTGACAAGAAGAAGGGAGAGGATGATAGGACATGTGTTATGACACCGAGTCCAAGAAGGAACTCTGGAGTGTAAAAACTTTAAGGAAACGCAGAGATTGGAATAATTAAGCAGTCTGGACTGGGATTTGTTCAGAGCAAAGAGTCTCTTTATGGTATAGGTGTATATGTATCAAAGTTTAATCTAATGAATACTAAGCAGAATATGTCATTTGGATGAAACATTAACCAGTAGCGACATATTTCGGCCTGGTAGATCGACTGCAGTTATTTCAGAGTGATTTTGAAGGGCAATGCCAGAATGTAAAGTGGACAGTGTTCTCCTATTAGGAGTCTCAAGATTAGTTGATGGAAAACCTCCCCCCCCCCCCCCCCCACTCCGCCCAGCCAGACAAAAAATACAGGTATATTACAGTATTACCAATAAATGGTGGTTTTGACTTGCAGTAAGTATATGATGTTAATGCTGCGGATAGTTTATAAAAGAGAAACCAAGTACGAAAACCAGAATCGTGCGAATAAAGTTGATAAAATACATAGAGATAAAAAAGTCTATGTGTAAACAGCAGACAAATTCAAGCAATTTTATGTGGACTCCAAAAGTGCCTTTTATGTTACATCAGAACTTTCACCACACGAAAATTTTGGTAATGATGCACAAAGGATCCCACCTTCTGAAATAAGCGATTAGGAAAACTTCGAGTGGTCGCAGTCGATATTTGATCGACCGAATTCCATCGCACTACCAAAACAGAAGATTGCTCGTTGCTTCTATTTGAACAAATTCGTTACAATATGCATGTCTACTAGCAGTTATATCGCTTTAGAAAGTTTACCACACTTGGCAGGCCACCCTCATACAACCTTGCTCGGTCAACTAAATAATTAGTTACGTCTGGAGTAGTGTCAACAACGGTAAATTGTAGTTTAAGTGTCAGTCGACTGTCATGGAGGCACGTTGTGTTCCAGAAGAACATCAGCTCGAAACTTGCACCAATGTCCTATGCAGCCCGCTTTTGACAATTATATGCTTTGTGAGACATTCATGTGGCTCACTGTCATCTGACACAGTTTTATCATTGTTATCGCTAACCACATGCACCCCTTTCATAATGATCAGAAGTGGTTGTAGTAAAACTGACCAAGCCGTGAAGCGTGATGCTTACTGAACTTACTTACGCTCTGTGGTGATACGAGGGTTGTCCAGAAAGTAAGTTCCGATCGGTCGCTAAATGAAAACTACAGTGAATATCAGAAACATTTTATTCGCAAGTGTTAGCTACACTTTCCAGATACTTCTCTACATAGTCGCCGCTCCGACTCAGACATTTAACGGAGCGTTATACCAAATTTCCAACAACATCGTCATAGAAGGCAGCCGCCTGTGTTTTCCGATAATTCTCTACGCTCGTCTACAGTGCGTAGCTTGCGCCCAAGTGTTGTCTTCTTACCCAGCGTTTCATGTGAACAGAGATGATACCCAGGACGAGCCAATTAGGACTGTGTTGTGGGTGATCGAACACTTCCCATCGAAAATGCTGCAGGAGCGTCTTCACTGCCCCTGCAGAGTACGGCTGAGAATTGCAATGAAGAAGGCAGTGCGTGGCAGTTGTGTTAGGCGGGCTGTATTCATTAAGGCGAAGCCTCTCAGCGGGACCACCTACTTGGCGGGAGACATCGTTGTTCTGGGCACCTTTACTCGCTCACAGTGTGCTCACAACTAAAAAGAGCGTCTTGATACGATCGACGGTCATACTAGAGACTCTACCCAACACATCTGTGCAGAGCTTCATCGGGTTTTCACTGTTGTGCCCATTTTACAACCAATCGGAACTTACTTTCTGGACAACCCTCGTAAATTCCTCGCCTCTTCTTCGTCTGACGAACAATATACCAAATTTTTGTGAATTATAATCATAAACTTAGCTCATGAATTTATTCATAGTTTAGTATGTGAAAGACACTCTATCAGCTCATCAGTTTTGTTGGAAATCCGTATTCTCTTCACTGCTGCCTAATGTTATCATACGATGAGAGCAATAGAAAAATTATGGGTAAGGAAATAATGTAATTTTGGAATGGGGATGAGCAGTGCTGTACGCAACAGTGTGGAGAAAGAAGTTCACTTAATAAAAAGTGGAAGCTTTTTATGATGTAAAACGGTGCTTGGTTCACAATGTATAACATAACTTAGAGACAGTAGTATGGTTCGACTACATACCTCAACTAACAAATAAGGCAATATTTTATGCGAGATAACTCTGATGTTACACTTTTAGCATTTACGATCTTGCCAGTGATGAAACGCATTTCGAAAATAGGCAAGATTTGAGAGGAGATTTTGTTTTCTTTTCAGATGGAAGAGATATTCAGATTAAAAAATTACAGCCCTACGTAAGTATAGCCTTGTCCCCTCATTCGTTTTTGCCTAACGATCAGGATTTACCCTTCATTTCACGTCAGAAACAGAATCAAGGAGAGTGGGAGCATTTTAAGCATCTACAAGGGAAGCAAGTCATTGATATGAAAAGAGCTATTGATCACTTTGTGAAACCAACTGTGAAGAAAACAGAGAACTGAATTAAGCATGTATGAATCTGACGCATCCAAAGCTACACATTAGTGTGAGACAGCTACACAGCACCTTGGCATGTGGTCGCACTTCGAAAGAAAGTGAAAATTCTACATGAGTTGACTTACAGTCAGCTTTACAACGATGTAATCAAGATTAATAAGTCACAAGCTCAAGACCTTTTCTTGAGGGATGGAAGCTAAAACTTTTCCAATGCACTTATTGCCTGTGAATATTAAGATGGACCGAACTTGGATGTTATTGAATCTGCCAATAATAGTGGACAGAAAGAGAGTTTTTTTTCAGTACTATCCATCTCTACCGTAACTTAGCAATTTTTGCTGTAGTACTTCATTTATTTTATTTTTATTTATTTATTTATCCTGGTCCGAATAGGACCTCAGGCTGTCACTTACATCCGACCTGGATTTCACTCATACAGTACCTTTTTTTGCATGATAGTTACCTAAGAAATACCGATTTTAATATGCCAACTAGAGTTAGAATGATATCTGAAGTGGCAGTGTAAGTAAATTATACTGCCTATGAAGTAATGAATCTAATACTGACAGCACTTGCACTATACAGCTGCTGTCACTAATAATGGCAACAATAATAATAGTAATAACAATAAAAATAAAAATAATGATGATGGCTGATATAAGAAAAAGTTATAGGTGTACAAAATAGATGTTTTCTCATATTGTGAGTTCTGGGGAAAGAAAATATAAAGAGGCTGCTCTGACTAAAAATACCAGAAAACGAGGAAGATCAGGTTGGAAAGAATTAAGCAGGAAATGTTATTCAGTACTCTAAGTAATCCGAAACATTATTCAAGAGCCGGGTTCCAGCTACTGAGAAGGCCATTGAAAAAGTAGTTGATTGATAGAGCAGACAGAAAGGATTTTGCTATGATGGGAGTGGGTGTTCCTCCCACATTGTTCGAACAAGAGCATTGAGGTCGAAGAGAGTTATGAGGGACAGTGTTCATTGATAAGACAGTAGAGAAGACAGTGGGTATGGAAATCCCTGTGCACCACGCGGTCAGGATAACTGTGCATACGATGCTGAAAACCGATCAAAGAGTCGAACATTAGAAATGTGACACGCATAGGCATTCATAACTAGCCGTGAGCTTTCCTGAGAAAGGCCTCGCATAATAACATCGCTGTAATCAATCACTGGTGCTATAAGTGTTTGTACAAATTTGTTTTAAAGGTCAAGAGGGAAGAGCTTTTTATTTTTTGTAGGGCATAATCAGATGCTGCTGCCTTCTTGCACATTGCAATTATGTGTTCATTCCAATGCAAATTTTTACGGTTATTCCTCCCAGATTCTTTGCTCAAGGAGGGAAGTTGATATTTGTCCCATTCAGGTTAAAGATGGGAGGGTTTTCCGATATTTCGGGCTGATGAATCTAGAGTGACCAATTGGTAACGTTGGGCTGAGCTTCAACCCAATATCCAGCGGCTATTTTAATAGTGCTCACTAGTCGTTATTGAGATCCTCGATACCTGTCTTCAGTTTTATTGGTTTTTGACTCAGATACAACTGAAGGTCACCAACTTGCACGTGGTATAAGCAGTAAGACAAAACTGATGACACATGATGGACATACAATGAAAAGAGTATAGGACCTTATACCGAACCCTGCGGGCCACCTCATACTATCTGCCTCCATTGTGACTTAATGGTGCCGGATATGATGCATTGCTGGCGAGACGTCAGGTATGAGAGAAACCATCACATTGCACGTGGCGAGGAATTTAGGCTTCAAAGTCTGGGAAGTAAAGTGTCGAAATCGGCATTATCAAAGCCTTTGCTAAAGTATAAGAAGCACATGATAGTCGCCTCTTGTGCTTCCATGACAAGCTACAGGTCATCTGTTATCTTTATTAAGACAGATGTTGTGCTGCGGTGTTTACATAAGCCTGATTGGTATTCATCTAGTACATTGTTTGTAGTTAGGTAGTTTGTTAGAGGGTGCTGTGGCAGCGTCCATTTGAGGTTACGGCTTATATGTCCTGTTTCCTGGGATAAGGGTTATGGTGTGATTGAAAATATCTGGTATAGTTGGCAGTAGTGGGTCAACAATAAGCTTTAACATTTTGACTGTGATGCCATCGCGTCCAGTAGTTTGTGAACTGATATGCATGACGGGGTTTTTGATGATGTTGCAAATAACATGCTGAACATGGAATTATTCGGGCTACAGTCGTTTACCCCCTGAAGCAATCACTGAATCTCTGTTTCATTTGTGGTTCAGTTATGGTTGTAGGTAATGTGAAGTACTGGTCCAGTTCATCAGCTGGGACAGTTGGATCAGCTACAGCCTTTACTTTGTCTACACCAGGATCACACAAGATTTTCCACGGGGCAGCTGGTCTGTTTCAGGGCCACACAAGTTTTTCCATGGGGCAGCTGGTCTGTTTCTATTGTTGGGTGATGTACGGGCATACCTGAGTTTTGCATTTCTCGCACCTTGGCTGACTGTTAGCATATCATGTGTAATTCCCTCTCATGTGATAGGTAAATTGTTAAAACTTTACTGAGATGGAATGATTCATGAGAGGAGTCATTATTTCACCCTGAACCCAGTTATTGTATGGAGATCTGTGCTGAAAATTTCGTTTCAGTGACAAAAAGTAACCTCTATGAACTGCTTACATTATTGTTATTATTGTTATTATTATTAAACATGTAATTACTGCTTTGATTTAATAATAATAATTATTATTATTTCTTTCTTTTCTCTGACATTATGTCGGGTTAAAAATGGAAAGTGACGCTGACCTTGATCAAGCGTGACTTCCTTTTAACTGTGCGGTATATGTTATATTGCATTTAGGAACTTTCAGGTAATTGAACATGTATCAATAATTACGGATTTCTGAAGTTGTATATATAAGTTTGGATGTAGCTGTTTTGCATTGATGTACTGGTGGATATTGTGTGGTATGACTCCTGTAGTTGATAGTATAATTGGTATAATGTCAACTTTATCCTGATGCCACGTGTCCTTGACTTCCTCAGCCAGTTGGATGTATTTTTCAATTTTTTCTCCTGTTTTCTTTTGTGTATTTGTTGTATTGGGTATGGATATTTCGATTAGTTGTGTTAATTTCTTCTTTTTATTGGTGAGTATGATGTCAGGTTTGTTATGTGGTGTTGTTTTATCTGTTATTATGGTTCTGTTCCAGTATAGTTTGTATTCATCATTCTCCAGTACATTTTGTGGTGCATACTTGTATGTGGGAACGTGTTGTTTTATAAGTTTATGTTGTAAGGCAAGCTGTTGATGTATTATTTTTGCTACATTGTCATGTCTTCTGGGGTATTCTGTATTTGCTAGTATTGTACATCCGCTTGTTATGTGATCTACTGTTTCTATTTGTTGTTTGCAAAGTCTGCATTTATCTGTTGTGGTATTGAGATCTTTAATAATATGCTTGCTGTAATATCTGGTGTTTATTGTTTGATCCTGTATTGCAATCATGAATCCTTCCGTCTCACTGTATATATTGCCTTTTCTTAGCCATGTGTTGGATGCGTCTTGATCAATGTGTGGCTGTGTTAGATGATACGGGTGCTTGCCATGTAGTGTTTTCTTTTTCCAATTTACTTTCTTCGTATCTGTTGATGTTACGTGATCTAAAGGGTTGTAGAAGTGGTTATGAAATTGCAGTGGTGTAGCCGATGTATTTATATGAGTGATTGCTTTGTGTATTTTGCTAGTTTCTGCTCGTTCTAGAAAGAATTTTCTTAAATTGTCTACCTGTCCATAATGTAGGTTTTTTATATCGAAAAATCCCCTTCCTCCTTCCTTTCTGCTTAATGTGAATCTTTCTCTTGCTGAATATATGTGATCTATTCTATATTTGTGGCATTGTGATCGTGTAAGTGTATTGAGAGCTTCTAGGTCTCTGTTACTCCATTTCACTACTCCAAATGAGTAGGTCAATATTGGTATAGCGTAAGTATTTATAGCTTTTGTCTTGTTTCTTGCTGTCAATTCTGTTTTCAGTATTTTTGTTAGTCTTTGTTTATATTTTTCTTTTAGTTCTTCTTTAATATTTGTATTATCTATTCCTATTTTTTGTCTGTATCCTAGATATTTATAGGCATCTGTTTTTTCCATCGCTTCTATGCAGTCGCTGTGGTTATCAAATATGTAATTTTCTTGTTTAGTGTGTTTTCCCTTGACTATGCTATTTTTCTTATATTTGTCTGTTCCAAAAGCCATATTTATATCATTGCTGAATACTTCTGTTATCTTTAGTAATTGGTTGAGTTGTTGATTTGTTGCTGCCAGTAGTTTTAGATCATCCATGTATAGCAAATGTGTGATTTTGTGTGGGTATGTTCCAGTAATATTATATCCATAATTTGTATTATTTAGCATGTTGGATAGTTGGTTCAGAGCAAGGCAGAACCAGAAAGGACTTAATGAGTCTCCTTGGTATATTCCACGCTTAATCTGTATTGGCTGTGATGTGATATTATCGGAATTTGTTTGGATGTTAAGTGTGGTTTTCCAGTTTTTCATTACTATGTTTAGGAACTGTATCAATTTAGGATCTACTTTGTATATTTCCAATATTTGTAGTAACCATGAGTGGGGTACACTATCAAAAGCTTTTTGGTAATCAATGTATGCGTAGTGTAGCGACCTTTGTTTAGTTTTAGCTTGGTATGTCACCTCTGCATCTATTATCAGTTGCTCTTTATATCCTCGTGCTCCTTTGCAACAGCCCTTTTGTTCTTCATTTATAAATTTGTTCTGTGTTGTATGTGTCATTAATTTCTGTGTAATGACTGAAGTTAATATTTTGTATATTGTTGGTAGGCATGTTATGGGGCGATATTTAGCTGGGTTTGCTGTGTCTGCTTGATCTTTAGGTTTCAGATAAGTTATTCCATGTGTAAGTGTATCAGGGAATGTGTATGGGTCTGCAGTGTAACTGTTAAATAATTTAGTTAGATGTGAATATGTTGAGGTGAACTTCGTTAGCCAGAAATTTGCTATTTTATCTTTTCCAGGGGCTTTCCAATTGTGAGTAGAATTAATTGCTTGGGTGACTTCATGTTGCAAAATTATCACTTCAGGCATTTGTGGTATCATCTTGTACGTATCTGTTTCTGCTTGTATCCACCGTGCATGCCTGTTATGTTGTACCGGGTTTGACCATATGTTGCTCCAGAAGTGTTCCATGTCTGTTATGTTTGGTGGATTGTCTATTTTAATGTGTGTGTTATCTGTTGTCTGGTAAAATTTCTTTTGGTTTGTGTTGAATGTTTGGTTTTGTTTCCTTCTATTTTCACTTTTTTTGTATCTTCTAAGTCGTTTGGCCAACGCTTGTAATTTCTGCTTCTTTTCATCTAATTGCTCTATCGCTTCTTGTTGTGAGATTTTACCTAACCTTTTTCGTTTTTTTTCTGACATTTCATTTCTTATAAATTGTGTTAGCTGTCCGATGTCTTTTCTCAGTTTTTCTATTCTGATCTGTAGCCTGTGTTGCCATGCTGGTTTTGTGGGTTTCTTCTGTGTGTTGGTTGATTCTGATCTCTGCCTAGTGTGTATATTTAGTGTAGTGAGTGCTCCTATATAAACCAGTAGTTGTAACTCTTCCATAGTTGTGTTTTCATTTATTTTGTTGTGTATGATTGTGTTGATAGTTTTTATTGTTGTTTCGACTTGTGGGTTATTTGGCGGTCTATGCAAGAATGGTCTAATGTCTGTATTTGTGTCTTTGTATTCTATATATGTCAGCTGAAATTTTTCTTCTATATCTAACATGTGTGTCACTTCGTGTGCTATTTGTGCTTGTTCTGGTGGCTGTCTTAAGATTTCGTTTTATTATTATTATTACTGATACAAGGAATTAGTTCTTCAGTATCCAGTCTCTTTAAGAAAAGACTTAAGGTCTTTGAAATGAATAAATAATCAAACGGATGTCACTAGATGACGTTTATGTTCAGGGGATTGTGCATGGTAGACCAGAGATCTGCTGCTGCACGTTGACTGTAAGGTGTACTATTCTAAATGTGTGAATTACCTAGGGACCAAACCGCTGAGGTTATCGGTCCCTAGACTTAACTTAACGCTAAGGATATCACTCACACCCATGCCCGAGGGAGGACTCGAACCTCGGGCGGGAGGGGCCCCCTCTAACCGAGCGACCACTGCGCGCGGCTGCACTATTCGAGGTTCGAGCTTCCACAATCCAAAGAAATGTCTCCTAGGAATGCAAAAATATTTGAAAATGTGAAACCATAAGATGGAGAATAATTCACACAATACACGCCTTGTTTATGCTGTTTAGAAACAGGTTTATTGGCTTATTATTCTCGCACAAAATCAGAAAATGCCTTTCAATTAAAGATGGCGGTCTCGCAAAAATGCCTTCTCTCTTAAGCCGTAATACATTCTTCCATACTCATTAAGATCAGAAGCTAGACTCCATCTTATCACAACAGTTGACATAGAACAAAAGCTCTTTTAGTTCGCAGTGAGTTGCGTGCGAGTACGCTTCAAATAATATCTTCTTCAGCCTCGTGTCTTTTACTCTCGCCTGACACAAACCGCTACACATGATATTAATAAAGTATAATAACAGCTATTATGCCATATCTTCGTATTCTCACCTCACCTTTCTGAAGGAACAAGTTCTTTCCACTACATCCTGCGTTTTGATCGCGACTTTTGTTTAGTATCGCTGTTCACCTAAAGGCCCCTTTGGTGATTTTACAATTTTATTATTATTTTTCGAGCTGACCTGATTTTATGCTCCTCTTCTTCATTCCACTTGTTTCAAATTTTGACTCTCATCACTATTTCGAAGAATTTATTATAACCTTACTGTGAATGATGGGATATCCAATACGCTCAGCTTTTCCATGTAAATGATCTGAAAATAATTAAGTTGTCCACTAAATTTGCAATTGCTTTTCTGAGCTACATATTATGTATCACTTTATATTTTCTTCTCCCTAGATTCTTGCCATTTCTAAAAATGTTTATAATTTCTAAATCCTTCATGTACCGTTCTTCTTTGTTTATATGTACGTGAAGGCGTAGCTCTAACGTTGTGAAACCGGTAGCACTATCAAACGATCATACAAGTGTTTGGGATTTATTTTCAAGAATAACAGAAGCGTCTCACTGGTGATAAAATACGAAATGGAGCAAATAATCACATTTGCAGTGTTTACTGTTATATATTTTACATATAAAAGTGAATATTTATTTGTTTATTTGCCTTGCGTTCCTGCAACATTCATCCTAAATGAAACATTTGCGACTTGCGTATGCGACTGCGAAACTTTCTGTGGTGAAAAGGACTACCTACCAGCCGTAAGGATTGGGATGCAAAGTGGCTGACATGAAAGCTTAACTCAGTATCGTCTCGAGCGATTTCAGTCAATTTTTGGATAAAAATGTTGTGGGATAACATACCTTGCCACTCCTACAGGTGGGAAGGTGGGACTAGGGCTCAAAGATGTTCCATGTAAAAATATTACACAACAACCAACATTAATATTAAATTAACAGTTTTATTGATCGCTAGACTTATTGGTGACATTTACCATGACATTTCACCCTAAACTTGTGGGTAGGGGGTGGAGGTGCAAAGATATATGAGTGTACTTCAGTAAAGCCTGCATGAACTTCTACCAAAATTCGCACACGTGTTACTTGGTATCTGGCAACATTTACTGTGACAGTAAGATAACCACTAAGGCTGAAGAAGAGGTTCCAAAAAGCATAGTTCAGAAACACCTAGAGAAATTTCAAAAAAATTTGGTGTAGGACACATTCGCGTAAAAGTACTGTCGGAGTAACTTATACCTGCTGCAGATGGACGAGAAGGGGCGACGTGTAGAAACATCCGAAGACGATACGTTGGTACTGCGTACCTGTAATTATTTGATTTGGAGTAAAAGTATGGACCGCAGTCTCTCTCTTATTTGCATCAAGAGTAGCACAGCCGAAAATTTATTTGGCTTTACAGAGTATAGAAAGACAAAAAATACGGTGCATCCTAAAGCCCTCGAATAAACTTTTCAAATTTAATTTAACGCATAAAAATCATTCTCTTTTATTTACTTTGTATATGTAAATGTGTCTCCTTTGTATGACTACACATACTGAGAAAGAAAAAGAGGCATTTCAACACATGCCAGGCACGGGTAGTAAATAATAATGATAATAAAAATATCCCACAGTTTGTCAGGCTATCTATACTGTCTCTGAATTTACTCGTAATAGCATAGGTCTTCATTAGTCCCTTTGTTCGCTTTTCTATAGACTTGTACAAATCAGCGATGAAGTTCCTTTCATCATGACAATTGGAGTTAGTGTACTAACATCTACGAAAGGCAGAGAGGCTTCTCGGAGGCAATCTCTAAGGATACAACACATTCAGAAAGAAATGTTTCATTACTAATGAATCATTAACACATTCTTCCAGTTCTTTAAAGTGTGTGCTAAGGAGGCAGTTTGTTTCAAAGCTGTTCCAACTTTCTATAAAAATGCCTTCTTAGTAATCATTTGCTTTCTGTTTCAGAGTATAAAAGGTTTTTAAAGAGAGTGGAGAACTCTAAAAATGAAGTGAATTGCAGTGGAGTATCTGATGTGTTGTTAAAGATGTACCTTGCATATAAATGTAACAGTTACTCGTCGTTTGCGCCGAATTTAAGATACGTTTATTTAACTATAGTATAGTCAGACATTGTTCTAGAGTTGAGTGCTCTATAAAAGAAATCATTATTTTATGATTATTTTACTAACTGAAATTCTTTTTTGTTTTTAGTTGTTTGTATTCAGGTATGTAATATTTCATAACAGCAATTTTAGCAGATATGTTCGTGAGAGAGAGGACGTTTGCGTGCCGGGCACAAACATTTTGCATTCCAACCACACTTCTCTGTCCAATTTTGACGCTGTCTCACTCTTTCCTTCTTGATGTTTAATTGGTATGTTGTCTCCTATGGAAAGCTAATATTTTCGTTAGGCTTAATACGACACACCATTACAAGACCGCAAACAAGTGAGCTTAGATGAAAATAAAAGTATGCAATTATGCTATCGTCATTTGTAATACAACAGTAAAAGAGTCACATACATTAGTCGTCTGGTAAATTCCTTGAAAAATCAAAACAACATTTTTTTCAGATAACAAGAAAACAATTTAATTAAGTTCTATGATGGACGTTGTTATTATGACGTCTGTAGTGCGTAGAAACAGCATAGATCTTAATTAAAAACAGTTTCCAAATCCTGCTGCGTTACAACTGCCTATACTCAATTTCTGTCTACAGAAAGAAAGATAAGATCGCTGTAGTCGTTAAAAAAGTTCTGTAATAAAGAGTGTCGACGATAAAACACTTCAGTGAATAAGACAGGCAGTGCATAGAGTAGGTTATGCATAACAGTCAATGTATTATGGAGACACACTGCTCTTCCTTCTTAACAGGGAGCGTTTATCAACTTAATGGTCTGTTGCAGCAGCGGCAAATAAATCTTGACACTGAGTTGGCAAATTAATGTGTTTACTCGCACCAACCCCATTTTGAATATACTTTTTTAAAATTTTGTCGACTTTGTATGATACTGTTGTCGCACCCAGCACGTAAAAAAAAGTTTCGTAATTGGATAAACACTTAAGAGAAGTTTAACTCGAATAAAGTGGATTCAAGAGCAGACTCCCGCTGTTTTTCCTCACTTTTCTCGCGAAAAGAGAGTCATAAATAAATGTACATAACGTACCTGCTGTCTCGCGTGCTAATACTCAGTCAACTTCCTGTGTGATGATATATATTTTTTTCTTCAGAACTGCTGCGATGTTGAGTTTTCATAAATGTGTAGTATGTTGTTCACAAATATGTGTTTTCAAACTTCCTAAGTGAGGAATGTATATAGATATCTTGTGAAAATATAGCACAACATACATACGAAAAACGTCAGATCTTTATTATAAAAATAGTACAACTTCTCTATACACATGAGTTCTGTTTTGTTAACAGAATTAAAAAACGATTATGTGAGTAAAAAAAGTAAAAATGATTAGTTTATATTGTTGTACAAATTCCAGTGAAGTATTAACACTATGACAGAGTAAAAATAACTTATTTACAGGTAGTTACAGGTACAAGTATCACCTCTCAACCTTAAATATACTGTCCCCACCTACACATTTGAATGTCCTCCTACGTTATGTGTATCGTCCAAACTTAACATACGCTGCCTATGCTTACGCTACACATGATGAAAAATATTTAAAATAATGATAAATGAAAAGATTATGTAACATGTGATGAAGGGTTCCCCGACTGCAAATTGAATCTTACTACTATACAAACAAGAAGACTAGGAGATGTGAAAACAGTGGTTGACTCATTTTTCAGAATTTGGGATAGTAAGTTACAGACATCACAGGGAAAAAAAGAGAAAAAGACACATCAAGCAGATATTTCTACAGAATGCACGGAACACCATACTTTCAATGAAAGTGTTTCATTGATGTTCATTTTATTCCCGTCTATTAATGGCAGGTATCAGTACTTTAAACCATGATAGATAGACGATAATTCATTTAAGTAAAAGGAGAATCTAGATATTCATCACTACCATTCTTCACATCCCAGAAAAAGTACATTTAATGGTTGTGTTTGGTTTCGAATTTCATAAGTCAGCTTCAGACATGCATTTGTGGGTTTTGAAGAACTTTTCAGAGCACTGTCTTGTTATCTGATACTGTTGCAGGCAAGGCTTTCACAGCCGCTGATGAATGAAAATTACTTACTGAAGACGAAATTGTTCCAATTAGGAATGCTTAATTTTAGTGAAATCACTGCTCTGAGGGTGATGACTACTACTTCCCAGATAATATAATAGGTAAGGAATAGAAACACTAAATATTCAGAAGATGTTAAATTCGTGCCAGCATAAACATTATCCCCGAATGAGAATGAAAAGCGACATAATTTTCTAAATAAGTGTTTGCTACAGTCTGCTTCGCATTAATTTGCTCCTACACAGACCACAGTCAAGTTACATGCTTTAGAAATGGTGTAACTGACTAAATGACATTTAATTCTCAAGACCACTCTATGCTGTATGATGCTATAGAAAAAAACGTCTTTGTAATATTAAATGAAGTTAATGTGTTATGAAAAAGACTTGGAATATGTCACAGCACCCAGAAATGTCGATAAATATGGGTAACTAAAAGGAACTTTTACCTGGTCTGAAATGCTGTAATTTAGTTGAGAACGATGTATCTGAAGAGGTTAGAAAATGTTCTGATTATGCCTTGCTGATAATAAAATACCACTGTGGTAAAAAAATTCGTCATACCGCCTGTTGGTTGCAAATTATTGCTCCAACAACCCGATTTCCTATGAGAAACTAAAGGGGAGCTGGTACAATAGGCTGGTTCACAGTAATCTAGTAATTTAATCCAGTGGCCAGTAATTCATTCCAATCTCCTTCCCATGATATTTTAATGTTCTCACTGATTTTGCTACTAAGCAGCTGAGAATGTAGTGGGATATTTACGCTGAGCAACACACATACCACAAGAATCATGTTGCACGTAAATAGTGACAAACTCAAATGGCATGTCTCCATTACAACAATCCGTCATTGCCGATCCATAAATGCGAGAGAGATAACTGTTAGGGAAGAGCTGAATGAAGAGGAGTTACTGGTGGACTTAGAAAACTTAGAATGTACTCCTACCTGACCAAGTCTGGTCATTCGGTGAGTTGGTGCAAGGGTACATATGAAGGGCTATTTTCAGTAGTGGCACAAGTCCATTATTGTTTATTCTGAGATACAGAGTCCTAAAGTTAAATGAGCGCTGAAAAATCTGCAGTTGAGGTACCAGAAATATTCAAGCATATGGCTTCTTGCTAGAGATGAACCTTTCTTTCTGTTTGTTTGGACCATTAATGTCAGAAGCATTATAGACAGAAAAGTGGAGGTAATGGACTTGTACTACTATTGAAATAAGCCCTTCATATTCGAGTCTCCACTTGTACATTCCGTGAAAAGACTACATTGTCACCTGGCACGTGATTTATATATATTTACTATCCATATATTCATTGCGTGTGATGCGTATACAGTAAGCTGTTTGGAGCAATAAATAACCATTTCCTGTTTAGCCATCCCAACGAAAATAATGAATTTCAGTGATAACGATGATTGACAGTTATAGGTAACTGTCAGTAGGAGAAAGTCAAAACTATAACCTAATAATCAAAGATATCATGAAGGTTATCTTACACTGCCACATTTGACAAGTATCACCAGACAGGATGGCACTTCAATACAGGTTTGGGGGGGAGGGGGGGGGGGAAGAAAAACTGGACCAGAAAACATTTTATGCACCTTAAGGTTGGCAACCCAAGTTGTATCATCCACTCGGTAAGTGGATGATATAAGTAAGTTAGGGCTGCCTATCGTATGGTACACAAAATATTTTCAAGATCAGCTATATTTTGCCCGCCCTGTTTAACGGAGAGGAGCAAACGCATTATAATTTCTGAATCGAAAGATAAACAAATAATTTTGCGGAGCTACTGTGATTAATAAGTGTGTTCGGGAACATTTAGCCACTGAGTCACAGGCGACTGGATTTAATGAACTGGCTAGTGTGAACCAGCGGTATGTAGCGTGTCTCTCATGCTGCACGACTCGCAGCCACGGCGGTGACGGTTTTCGCGATTGGTCAGTCGGTCTGTCGCGGCGCCCCTCAGCTGCAGAGCCCGCCAGGTCACTCCTTGGCGGCGGAGGCGGCTGCGGCGGCGGCGGCGGACGACGCGGCCACGTCGAGAGCGTCCTCGTCGTCGATCTGCTGCGAGGGCACGATGGGTGGCTTGAAGCCGCCGTACTCGATGCACAGTTTCCGCAGCTGGCCGCGCTGGTAGGCCGTTGGCCTCCTGCGGCCGGACTTCTGGCCTGGGGCGGGACCGCGCGCCGAATAGTAGCTGGGGGCGGGCCGCAGGCGCTGCCGCGGCACGCCGTACCTGCGGGAAGCGAACATCAGCGCTCTGAGTGCCTAGTTTTCCCCTTTTCATGGCAGTTCAGACATACATGCTGTCAGAAAATACTCTCCCTGATTACATAAATTGATAACTCAGGCTAGAAGTAAGATACAAATATGAAACATGTGTCGAATTGCTTACAACTATCATTTTTCTGTTTTAGGTTCGCAGTACGTAAGTAGTGGATGAGGTGCAGTGCCGAAGAAGCCATGTTAACCTATCAGGAGAAGGCACAGTGTGTCCTGTGGTACCATGAGACACGATCACCAACCACAGTGCGGAGACACTTCCAGACAACTTTTGGGAGGAATCCACCTGATGTCAAGAGCATTAAAGCCTAGTAGGAGAATTTCGAGAACACAGGATCGGTTGCTGACCTTCCGAGGTCTGGTCGACAAAGAACCTCAGCAGACAGGGTGGAAGCTGTAAGGCAGTCTTTTCTGCGAAGTCCGAAGAAATCGGTGCTCAGGGCCTCACGTGAATTAGAGATGCCAAAAAGCTCTCTCCATGACATTTTACACAAACGTTTTTATTGTTTCGTGCATACAAAGTGCAAATCGTTCAGGCCTTGTTGCCCAGTGTCGGTACACGTCGATAGGACTTGTCGAAATGCTATCACGTATTGAGGACGATGATGGTCATCTCAGACGAATTGCCTTTCCCGTCGAAGCGACCTTTTTTTGTCAGTGGAGTAGTGAATCGCCATAGTGTGTGCACTTGGGGTTCACAACCCTCCTGGCGAGGTCGTGGAGTGCACCAGAGGCAGTCCAAGATGAAACTTTGGTGCGCGCTATTGTACGATCGAATTATCTGGCCATTCTTCTTCGCTGAGGCTACCATCAGATCTGCAGTGTATCTGGACATGTTGCAACTGTATGCTGTTCCTCAGCTGCTTCAGTATCACCCCGATGTCTTGTTTCAGCAAGACGGTCCACTGCCTCATTGGGGTTTGGACGTCCGTGCCTATCTCGATATGACCTTTCCTGGGCGCCGGATTGGTCGTGATGGGCCAACGGTTTGGCCTCCACGCTCTCCTGTCATAACCCCATTAGACTTCTTTTTATGGGGTTATGTCAAGGACGAGGTCTACCGAACACGTGTACCAGATCTTGAAACGCTGCGGCAAAGGATAACCACAGTCGTTGAATCGATCCCTCCAGTGATGTTGGCTAATGTGTGGACGGAAATTGAATATCGCCTAGATGTGCTACGTGCTACCAAGGGTGCTCATGTGGAAGTTCACTGATGTGTGAAAAAAACTTTGATAGTTTGTAAGCAATTAGACACCAGTTTCATATTTGTATCTTACTTCTAACCTGAGTTATCAAATTATGTAATCAGGGAAAGACTTTTCGGACACCCTGTATCTTAGAGTTAAACAGTTATTTTGGTGACCGTGACAGGACATGTCATTTAATTGCCTCTTCTGTTAATAATCTGTTCAAAAATTTATTGCTTTTGAAATACAAGTTCTTATACATAAACTTAAGAGGTTGCTCTCGGAACAAAAGGCAGTGATAATGGAGCCTGTACCTGGCAGTAGCTTCGTTAGAAAGTTTTGTATGACATTGCAGTGACTGTGTTCTCCCGAATGATGATGCAATTTTCCATCATGCATGCATGTATGTCCGAACGAACAGGCACTGCGGCAACTACAACTGTTAGAAATACATGACATCTAGTCGCAGTTGCGGATATACAGGGTGGTCCATTGATAGTGACCAGGCCAAAAATCTCACGAAATAAGCAGAAAACGAAAAAACTAGAAAGAACGAAACTCGTCTAGCTTGAAGGGGGAAACCAGATGGCGCTATGGTTGGCCCGCTAGATGGAGCTGCCATAGGTAAAACGGATATCAACTGCGTTTTTTTAAAATAGAAACCCCCATTTTTTATTACATATTCGTGTAGTCCGCAGTTGGTAAACGGTCCATTTTAACACGGGTAATGTATCACGAAGCAAATACCGTCCGCACTGGCGGAATGTTACGTGATACCACGCACTTATACGTTTGTAACTATTACAGCGCCATCTATCACAAAGCGAAAAAAGTGCTCCAGCTAAAACATTCATATTTCTTTACGTACTACACGAATATGTAATAAAAAATGGGGGTTCCTATTTTTTAAAAAACGCAGCTGATACTCGTTTGACCTATGGCAGTGCCATCTAGCGGGCCAACCACAGCGCCATGTGGTTTCCCCCTTCAAGATAGATAAGTTCCGTTCTTTGTAGTTTTTTCGTTTGACGCTTATTTCGTGAGATATTTGGCCCGGTCACGATCAGTGGACCACCATGTAGACAACCAAAATTAAGTAATTTAATGAGGGAATGAGTTCTCTCCAGAATCAGTGAGGCGAAGAATATATGGAAAACACTGGCTATAAGGAGGGACAGGATGACATAACATGTGCTGAGACATCAAGAGAGTGCTTCTTGGTGCTGCAGGGAGCTGAAGAGGGTGTAAACTGTAGGCAAGGTAGTGACTATCCAACAAATAACTGAGAACGTTGGTTTAAGTGTTAGACTGACTGCCTCATCCACACCGAAACGACATAATTTCATGTTTCTTCACGGCGACGCGACGAAAAGAAGTGGTCAGCTCTGGCAGTATTGGCATGTTGTATTCTGCTAGTGTCTTCGGTTGGAATTCTTCCTACATGAAGTTGTGTGCCTCCAGCAGATCACTAGACGTCAAACTTAGAGCTTGGGTAGTGACGCAAACCGGAAGTAGAGCTGGCATTCGGCATGGAATATCGAAATTACGCTGCTGACTCAAATACCAGGTTTGCTTTTAGTCCCGACACTAGTTATATCCATCCTATATGTGTAAAACTACGCATATATTAAGAGCTGCAACGTATGGTTTCGACGGCAGACAGTGCAACATGAATGCACTTATCCCTCTATACTGCATACACTATGATATCAAAAGTATCCGGACCCCTGGCTGAAAATGACAAGTTCGTGGCACCCTCCATCCGTAATGCTGGAATTCAGTATAGTGTTGGCCCACTTTTAGTCTTGATGACAGCTTCCACTCTCTCAGGCATATGTTCAGTTAGATGCTGGAAGGTTTCTTGGTGAATGGCAGTCCATTCTTCACGGAGCGCTGTACTGACGACAGATATCAAAATCGGTCGGTGAGGCCTGGCACGAAGAAGGCGTTCCAAAACATCCCAAAGGATTCAGATCAGGACTCTGTGCAGGCCAGTTCATTACAGGGATGTTATTGTCATGCGTTATGAATGGGTGCTCGATCATGTTGAAACATACAATCGCCATCCCCGAATTGCTCTTCAACAGTGGGAAGCAAGAGGGTGCTTAGTAGGCCTGTGCTGTGATAGCGTCACGCAAAACAACAAAGGCTGCAAGCCCCCTCCATGCCTCCATGGAAAACACGACCACACCATAACACCACCGCCTCCGAATTTTACCGTTGGCACTACACACGCTGGCAGATGACGTTCACCGGGCATTCTTCATACCCACGCCCTGCCATCGGATGGCCACATTGTGTACCGTGATTCATCACTTCACATAACGTTTGTACGTTGTTCAAACGTCCAACTTTTACGCTCCCTACACCAAGCGAGGCGTCATTTGGCATTTACTGGCGTCATGTGTGGCTTATGCGCAGCCATCCGACCATAAAATCCACGTTTTCTCATCTCTCACCTAACTGTCATAGTTCTTGCAGTGGATCCTGATGCAGTTTGGAATTCCTGTGTGATGGTCTGGTTAGATGTCTGCCTATTACACATTACTACCCTCTTCAACTGTTGGCGGTCTCTGTCAGTCGACAGACGATGTCGGACTGTACGCTTTTGTGCTGTACGTGTCCCTTCACGTTTCCACTTCACTATCACATCAGAAACAGTGGAGCTAGGGGTGTTTAAGAGTGTGGAAATCTCGCGTACAGACGTATGACACAAGTGACACCCAATCACCAGACCACGTCCATGACTTCCGCGGAGCGCCCCATTCTGCTCTCTCACGATGTATCATGAGTAGTGAGGTCACTGATATGGAGTACCTGGCAGTAGGTGGCAGTAAAATGCACCTACTATGAAAAACGTATGTATTATTGGGTGTCCGGATACTTTTGATCACATAATGTGTATAGTAACGAGTTCCGACAGCTTTGAGCAACTGAAACGCCGGAGCCAGCCTTTCACTCTTGTAACGTAATGGATACTTCGTGTTGATACTGCAACCAGTCGCTTTATAATACTTTTAGAAAGAAGACTGGAAGTTTTTTTTAATAACCATTTATTGCGGCGTTGCAATATCAATACAATGCATCTGATATTTCAACCACTTCCATAACGGATAGGTTACGTTTTTGTAACTACATTGCCGAAAAAAAATAGTACACCTGGAAAGACGGCGTCGATTCTGATACGATGACGGTATATGCCACCTGGGGAATAGTAGACGTACTGCTAACAGTTTCAACCTAGTCCGCCAAAAGACGGCGTTTTGGCATAGCTACCAGGGAGTCATCTATGTCTGCCCTTTATTATGGAATATCAAAGGTGGAAGACTTAGTGTGGTGCAGAGTGTGAAGTAAGCAGGTAATCACGCCATGGAAATGCATTCGTGATTCCTACAGCCACCTGAGTAAGATTGAAAGGGGTCAAATTGTGGCCGAACTGGTGGGATGGTCCTTTCGGAGAACTGCCAAACAAGCTGGACGTGCTGCGTAAGTTGTGCAACGATCAGTGATAACGAGAACATTCTCACATCTGTAGATGAGGTTCTGGACGTCCACGCATCACAGACGCTTACCAGGATCGTCGTATTGTAAGGGCAGCAGTGGTAGATCGTACATCTACCACAGCACAGACTTGTGGACCCAGACATATCAACTGTTGCGAACCGGCTATTAGGAGTGGCACTTGTGCACGCACCCCTCTAGCCCGTCACGCTACAGCATCGATGTTCACGGCTCGACTGCTGCCGTCAGAGTATCACTTAGAATGGCGAGCTGCGGTCTTCAGCGCTGAAAACAGATTCTGCGGCAGGAAAGTAATGGTAATTTGCGTGCAAGGCGTAGACTTGGTGAGTGCTCTCTCGTGGAGAGCATTCGTCCAAGACACATTGGCCACACCCCAGGTCTTATGGAGCGGGCTGGGATGAGCTACACCTTTCGTCCACCTCTGGTGTTTCTGGAGAGGATGTTGAGGTCGAGGCAGATGCAAGATGTTTGTTAGATCCATTCTTTCAACGTTCTTGCAACAAAAAATGGCTCTATGGGACTTAACATCTATGGTCATCAGTCCCCTAGGACTTAGAACTACTTAAACTTAACTAACCCAAGGACAGCACACAAACCCAGTCATCACGAGGCAGAGAAAATCCCTGACCACGCCGGGAATCGAACCCGGGAACCCGGGCGCGGGAAGGGAGAACTCTACCGCACGACCACGAGCTGCGGACAAATTTCCTTTTCTTGCAACAGGTCAGAGATGAAACTTTCTGGCAGATTAAAACTGTGTGCCGGGCCGAGACTCGAACTCGGGACCTTTGCCTTTCGCGGGCAATTGCTCTACCAACTGAGCTACCCAAGCACGACTCACGCCCCCTGCTCACAGCTTTACTTCTGCCAGTACCTCGTCTCCTACCTTCCAAACTTTACAGAAGCTCTCCTGCGAACCTTGCAGGAAGTTTCATATCAGCGCACACACCGCTGCAGAGTGAAAATCTCATTCTGGAAACATCCCCCAGGCCGTGGCTAAGCCATGTCTCCGCAATATCCTTTCTTTCAGGAGTGCTAGTTCTGCAAGGTTCGCAGGAGAGCTTCTGTAAAGCTTGGAAGGTAGGAGACGAGATACTGGCAGAAGTAAAGCTGTGAGCAGGGGGCGTGAGTCGTGCTTGGGTAGCTCAGCTGGTAGAGCACTTGCCCGCGAAAGGCAAAGGTCCCGAGTTCGAGTCTCGGCCCGGCACACAGTTTTAATCTCCAGGAAGTTTCATATCAGCGCACACTCCGCTGCAGAGTGAAAAGTCTCATTCAGGTCAGAGATGTATTGTTCCATCAGGATAATACTCGCCCACACATTGCCCGTGAAACTCAACGTGTTTTGCAAAGACGCGCAGCAACTTCCCTGACCAGCACGATCTCCAGAATTGTCTCCAACTGAGCACGTTTTGGAGGTGATGGAACGAGAAGTGATTCGTGTGACTCGTCAACCAAAAACTCTTACACATCTACGTGAACAGGTCGAGCAGGCGTGCCATAACGTGTCCTAGGACGGTATTCGCCATCTGTACAATACACTGGATGCCAGAGTCAGCGCCTTTATAAGCCTCCAATGGAGACTACACCACATACTAATATGGGTGTTTTAGCATTGGTCGATATCTGGTTCCTCACAACAGCTTGTGCTACTGATCTGCAAATGTAATCATTTCATCTACTCCATATGCAGCGTTGTAACAATAAATCTTGAGTGAAAGTGCATACTAAGTTTTTTTCCGGTAGTGTATTTAGTGGTTTCGAAGGACAATAAATTAATTGTTTGAAAGTACTCAGTCCTGGTAAAATTATCCTCCACGTAATGCAATATTTCAAAGAACTAGTCTCAGACGACTGCTTTAGGCCTTCATCTCGCTTTCTCACCTCTCTCCCCTAAAGTCAGTGTGTCCGTGGTACAGCTCCGCCAGGCCGAAGTTGATGGCCTTAGGAGCGCCTGCCCTGGTCGGAAACAGCGTCTGGTACTCCCTGTACGGAAGGTGTGTCAGCGGTGGAAGTGGCAACAGTTGCTGAAGCGGCACCTGGAACAAGAAATGAAATTTCACAATGTCGGCACTCGCAGTCTACTTTCAATCAAGTCATATTGTCAGTGGCTTTCAACACATCGTCATTGGACATTGTTGACTATAAACTAAACCTAGTGAATGCTTCTCGATGAGAAGTTAAATTACAAATGCAACACTCTTAGCGTCGACCAGCTATTCGCTTCATTTATTTTCGAAATATTTTCTGTGACGTATTTTAGATATCTTGTTTCTTATTACATTATAATTAGATATCTGATCAAATAGTTCTTAACGCATTTGTACATTACAGTTTTTTGGTTATTTTCAGGTTCAAAACTTAACGCGAAGATTTAAAGGGTTCGATATACAGTTTCGCTCGATCCTTTTCACATTCGTGTCACCATAAAATTGTGTTTGGTTTCTCTACACTGTGCATGATTTCGTGATGTTAACATTCGTGAGATATCTCACATATGTATTTCGTATTTTCGTTAGTGCATTTTTAAAAACGCGTATTTACGCTGAGTGTTTACTATCCGTTGTGTTTCCAACTGCTACTGTGCGTTTTTGTCTCCTTATTTGCATTTATTGTGCTGTCCGTATGCAGTTCAGTTTTTCGTTTTTTTTTTAAGTTGTTCTTGTTTTGTGTGTGTGTGTGTGTGTGTGTGTGTGTGTGTGTGTGTGTGTGCGTGCGTGTGCGTGTTTTGAGAACAGGTATCCCTCCATTAAGTGTAATGTACGTAAATGAAAAGAAATGTACATCTTTGATCTCTTTCCATGTCTGAGAAACTCTTCTCATCGTAACACGACAATGTCGGTCTAATGTAAAAAACTTCTCGATTTGTGACAGTGCAGCATAGTCTGTAACATTACAAGACTACGTTAATATTGATATATTTAATTTCATGCCTTTTCACGAAAGGGATTATTTTTTATTTTATGGTCAGTTTCAGTGCTATGTAACCTTTATAAACTAAACATGAGAAATGAATTCGTTATAACTGAATATTGTCTAAAACACAATTTTGTAACTTTTGTATGGAGGAAACACTGGCAATGTTAGGCACTGTATATCATATCGAATCACTGAAAACGTCTGAGTGATTAAAAGAATCTCTTTGGAGTGCTAACGATATCTGATAACAGCGATCCGTAGGAAGATGTGCAGTTGCGAATAGGTAAGGATACTAATGTGAGTGGCTCTGGCGTAGCGAAAATCTGTGCAGAAATTTCTTGCGGCTGCAAGAGACACTGCAGGCTCCAATGGCTACAGTACACTGAAGACTTGTAATGAGCTTTCACAATAAATAAGGAAGGGTACTGCATCTAGAGACGAGACGTTATAATTGTTGTCGCCGTGCTTCTACTTCGAACCTGCAGCATCAATAAATGTTAGATCAAACACGTCAGACTCTTAGGGTTTTAAAACAGTTTTGAGTGTTTTGGAGAAGATCACCTTTTGTGAATTTTAATTTCAATGCTATATTCGACATTCTTACCTGGAACAACACCCATGTCCTATTCTCCTGTGTTCCTACTGTAACGTAATGAATGAAAAATTTTATTAATGTAAAATAATAACTTTGCCGTCAAGTAAAATTAAATTTTCCTCGAGTTGAAATTCATACAGTTGCTCATTAATTAAAGTCATTAAATACATTTTTAACTACAACAATAACGACTAACTTCTAAAATCTATATTTAAGAGACCAGAAACCAGTGAAATGGCACATCACATGAAATTTTACTTTTTATTTAACTGTACTAATTACTTTTATGTGCTGCTGATAATTTTATGTGTTGACTTGGCTGTTGTATTCCAATGTTGCTTTGAAATCAATGATGTTTAAGTGAAGTAAGATTAAGAGTGAATATTAAGTAGTTGGAAAAGTTTGTCCATCAAATACTGCAGCAGATCATTATTGTAGAGTGTACTACTGTGTTCCCTTCAGCTTTTTTTTCTTAATCATCAGTATTCTGACTCGTTCCATGAGGCTCGCCACGAATTCCCCTCTTGTGCCAACCTCTTAATCTCAGAGTAGAACTTGCTGGCACCCTGTGTCCTTAGCTATTTGTTGGATGTACTGCAATCTCTGTCTTCACCTACAGTTTTTATCCTCTACAGGTCGCTCCTGAAAAACGGAAGTTATTTCCTGATTTCGTACCATACTGCCTCTTGTTTTTATCAGTTTTTATTACATACGTTACTCTCTTCGCCGATTTCCAGTCCACCTAAGGAATTCTAAAGTTTTGAGTATGAACTTTGACGTAAATAAATATTTTGTGCCTTCTTGAATATGAAAATTTATTCATGACCGAAAATATCATTTCATGTGTTACTAATCGTTACGTGAACTTAAGTCTGCTTAAGACCATTAGTAATAAACTGTTCGCTTTAGGACTGCCGACTGGATTAATTAATTCCATGATCGGAATTACATTAATAGAAATTTTAATTAACGATGGATTCAGCTGTTGTTGTGGTCTTCAGTCCAGGACTGGTTTGATGCAAATCTCCATGCTATTCTATCCTGTGCAAGCTTCATCATCTCCTAGTAACTACTGCAGCCTACGTCCTTCTGAATCTGCTTAGTGTATTCATCTCTAGGTCATGCATTCCACTAATACTAAGATGTCGTCAGAACGTGTCCTACCAACCGATCCTTTCTTCCAGTCAAGTTGTGCCACAAATTCCACTTCTCCCCAACTATGTTCAGTACTTTCTCATTAGTTACGTCATCTACCCATCTAATCTCCAGTATTCTTCTGTAGCACTACGTTTCGAAAGCTTCTATTCTCTTCTTGCAAAAGTATTTATCGTCTGTGTGTCACTACCATACATAGCTATACTCCATACAAATAATTTCAGAAAGGACTTCCTGACACTTAAATTTATACTCGATGTTAAGAAGTTTCTCTCCTTCGGAAACGCTTTCCTCGCCGTAGGCAGTCTATATTTTATGTCCTTTCTACTTCGATCATTATCAGTTATTTTGCTTCCCAGACAGCAAAACTCATCTGCTATGTTAAGTGCCTCACTTCCTAATCTAATTCCCCCAGCCTCACCTGATTTAATTCGACTATATTTCCTTACCCTCGTTTTACTTTTCTTGATTTTCGTCTTATATCCTCGTTTCAAGACACTGTCCATTCGCTTCAACTGCTCTCCCAAGTCCTTTGATTGACAGAATTACAATGTCGTCAACAAACCTCAATGTTTTTATTTATTCTTCATAGATTTTGATTCCTACTCCAAATTTTTCTTTTATTTCCTTTACTGCTTTACAGGGTGAATAACATCGGGGATAGGCTACAACCCTGTCTCACTACCTTCTCAATCACTGATACCCCTTCGTGCCCCTCGACTCTCATAACTGCCATTTGGTTTCTGTACAAATTTTAAATAGCCTTTCGCTCCCTGTATTTTAACCGTGCCACCTCCCGAATTTGAAATAGAGTGTTCTAGTCAACATTGTCAAAAGCTTTTTCTAAGTCTACAAATGTTAGAAGCGTAGATTTGTCTTTTCTTAACATGTCTTCTAAGATAAGTCGTAGGGTCATTATTGCTCCGTGTGTTCCAACGTTTCGACGGAATTCAAACTGATCTTCCCCGAGGTCGGCTTCTAACAGTTTTTCAAAACGACTGTAAAGAATTCGCGTTAGTATTTTGCAGCTGTTTCTTATTAGACTGATAGTTCGTTAATTTTCACAACTGTCAACACCTTCTTTCTTTGGAATTGGAATTATTATATTCTTCTTGAAATCTGAGGGTATTTTAACTGTCTCATACGTTTTGCACACCAGTTTTGTCATGGCTGGATCTCCCAAGGCTATCATCAGTTCTGACGGAATATCATCGACTAAGTAATATAATAATTATGTGAATTTGCTCTCAGTATTTATTAGGAAAAGGTTTTCACTTGCCATATTGATGATTAGTCGTACACTTTTCCATATCGTTCGGTCGATTTCCTTCATAGTCGATGCCTTTCCCACAAATTAACCACATGTAATCATGTTAATTATTTCAAGATTTTAAACATGGCTGCAACAGCAACTGTTGAAATTCTTCACGATAAAGGATGACAGCCAAAACAGTTGCAGGATAAAAATTTTTTATTAAAATTCTTGACCAAGGTTTCGGTACATATAAATATACCTTCATCAGAAGTAAAAACTCTAAAATTACATCATGCAATGGAGATTAATAAATCAATTGTGGCAAAGGCGTCGTCAATAATTAAGACACCTTCTCTATTTGTACAACATGACTATCCTGCAACTGTTTTGGCTGTCATCCTTTATCGTGAAGCATGTTAATTATAGTATATACTGAAGGAACTGCGAAGGTTACGGGTTATTCTAGGCAATTGTGACATCTTTCTCTTCCCTAAAATGTAATCCAGTTAGTTCCAGGGGAGTGTGGATTCAGCTCCATGAAAGTGATTGAAGGGCTGATCAACGGATCTACGGATCTAATATCTACGGATATTAAGTATTTTTTATTCCGGTCATCCGCAACTGTTGAAGGACATGATGTCAAGAAGCAGTCGGCGGACAGGTAGTAAAATTTTTGTTTTAATGACACGCAACCAGTTTGGTAGCCTAGAACTACATCAGCAGGTGCATCCTATATGTTAAACAGTATTATTCACTATCGCAAATTTGTGGATTATCAAAATGAATAAAAGCAATATATGAAATATACTCAAAATGCTAAACGGTACCAACGCCACTAGTAAACATATATTGTTCAGTGATATTATGTACATTTCGTTAGCAAACGAAATGTGAGAAATATGTGATCCGTGAATTTCGTTATCATTGGTTAGGGGTGGATCATGTAGTTGCAGAACCGTGTTTTAAGATTTACCAACATCTGAAAAAGCCGTGCTCACAATACAAAAATCTAAAAGAAGAAAAAAAATTATATTGGGAGAACGCCTCTTTTAGATGTAGGAAAATCTTAAAAGAAGGGTCTATAGCTGTATGATCCACCTACCAGCAATTTTAACGAAATTAATAGATCACGTCTTCGTCACCCTTCTTTCGCGAATGTAATGTAAATGTTGAATCAATCAGAATAACATATATATTTAGAGTTACTCAAAAAGCTATTTGTTCCAGCAACCTACAACACTACTGGCCATTAAAATTGCTACACCACGAAGATGACAGTGCTACAGACGCGAAATTTAACAGACAGGAAGAAGATGCTGTGATATGCAAATGATTAGCTTTTCAGAGCATTCACATAAGTTTGGCGCCGGAGGCCATAGCTACAACGTGGTGACATGAGGAAAGTTTCCAACCGATTTCTCATACACAAACAGCAGTTGACCGGCGTTGCCTGGTGAAACGTTGTTGTGATGCCTCGTGTAAGGAGGAGAAATGCGTACCATCACGTTTCCGACTTTGGTAACTGTCGGATTGTAGCCTATCGCGATTGCGGTTTATCGTATCGCGACATTGCTGCTCGCGTTGGTCGAGATCCAATGACCGTTAGCAGAATATGGAATCCGTGGGTTCAGGAGGGTAATACGGAACGCACTGCTGGATCCCAACGGCCTCGTATTACTAGCAGTCGAGATGACAGGCATCTTATCCGCATGGCTGTAACGGATCGTGCAGACACGTCTCGATCCCCGAGTCAACAGACGGAGACGTTTGCAAGACAACAACCATCTAAACGAACAGTTCGACGACGTTTGCATGGACTATCAGCTCTTAGACCATGGCTGCGGTTACCCTTGACACTGCATCACAGACACGAGCGCCTGCGGTGGTGTACTCAACGACGATCGTGGATGCACGAATGGCTAAACGTCATTTTTTCGGACGAATCCAGGTTCTGTTTACAGCATCATGATGGTCGTATCCGTGTTTGGCGACATAGTGGTGAACGCACATTGGAAGCGCGTATTCGTCATCGCCATACTGGCGTATCACCCGGCCTGATGGTATGGGGTGCTATTGGTTACTCGTGTCCGTCACCTCTTGTTCGTATTGACGGCACTTTGCACAGTGGACGTTTCATTTCAGATGTGTTACGACCCGTGTCTCTACCCTTCATTCGATCCCTGCGAAACCCTACATTTCAGCTGGCTAATTCACGACCGCATGTTGCAGGTCCTGTGCGGGCCTTTCTGGATACAGAAGATGTTCGACTGCTGCCCTGGCCAGCACGTTCTCCAGATCTCTCACCAATTGAAAACGTCTGGTCAATGGTGGTCGAGCAACTGACTCGTCACAATACGCCAGTCACTACCCTTGATGAACTGTCGTATCGTGTTGAAGCTGCATGGGCAACTGTACCTGTACACGCCATCCAAGCTCTGTTTGACTCAATTCCCAGGAGTATCAAGGCCGTTATTAGGGCCAGAGGTGGTTGTTCTGGGTACTGATTTCTCAGGATCTATGCACCCAAACTGCGTGAAAATGTAATCAGATGTCAGTTCTAGTATAATATATTTGTCCAATGAATACCCGTTTATCATCTGCATTTCTTTTTGGTGTAGCAATTTTAATGGACAGTAGTGTATACGTTTATTAGGAGCGATGGATACATCTGTGACCTTTTAACACTGTGAGTATATTTTTTAGTCTACCTTTATTCATTTTAATAATCAACAAATTTGCGACATTGTGTGTTACTGTTTACCACGAAGGTAGGCCGCTAAACAGTTGGTGTATCATTAAAACTAGAGTTTCACCAGCTGTCAGTGGAATTCTTGTTAACATCACACTATACAGTTAGTGTACGCCCAACAGCCAATGGCTATCAAATATCCATACAGATGATGGGCTAAATTAATGTTTAGTATCTTACTTGTTAAATGGTTCAGACGGCTCTGAACACTATGGGACTTAATTTCTGAGGTCATCAGTCCCCTATAACGTAGAACTACTTAAACCTAAGGAACCTAAGGACATCACACACACCCATGCCCGAGGCAGGATTCGAACTTGCGACCGTAGCGATCGCGCGGTTCCAGACAGTAGCGCCTAGAACCGCTCGGCCACCCCGTCCGGTTTACTTATTAAGTAGGAGGACATTTCCTGTCATTAATGTCTTGTTCATATCGCCTGACTTTTTTGTACGGACTTTGGGCTTGGGGAGGGGTTATTTGGGCAATACTAACCTGTAATGGATGCGGCACAGGGTAAGGCAGAGGGATTGCGGTCGGCTGCGGCAGCGGCCTCTGCACCTCGACGTACTTGGTCTGCTCGATGGTGATGCGCGGTCGGTCGTCCTCGGCCGAGTGCTTGTCCGCGCTCTCCTTCTCGCCTTCCAGCAGCTGCCGGATGGGGCTGGAGCCGGCCTCGTGCTGGCGGACCCGGGCCTCCACCAGCCCCGAGGTCAGCTGCTGCTTCACCGCGGGCAGCGACGCGCCGGCGCCGGCGTCGACCACCAGCCCCTGCCGGTACTGGGCCTGCACCTGTTTCTGCAGGTCGGCCAAGAAGTTGAGAGAGGTCTGCTGCTGCTGTTGCTGCTGCGCCTTGAGCAGGTTCGCGTCCACGTAGCTCTGCTGGCTGTACAACACTGGCAGCCTGCCCACCGGTTGGACCCTCCCCCCGTACACCAGGTATAACCCGCCCGGCCCGATGGGGTTCACGAGCGCCGGCTGGAGTGGCGTCACTCTCAGGCTCGGCTGGAGGACTTTCCCATTCTGGTAGGCGTCGATCGGCTGCAGTTCTTCTGCATTGCTCTGTATGACGTACTTGACAGGAGGGAAATTCTCTACAGTGGCACCACCGGCTTGCGTGTTGTAGGAAGACTGAACTACAGTCTCGGCGACCAACTCTGGCCTCGGTATACGGTTGACCACTGGTTGGTACTGCCCCTGAGCGACTGATCCCGCGCTGTAAGACAACGACTGCTGACTCTGGATGGCCTGTTTCTCAGCCTGTATCTGCGCTCGCAACTGCGCCTCTTTCAACGACTGTTCCTTCAACTTGGCGTCAGTTTCGGCCAGAGCTTGCTTTATCAGCTGTACCTGGTGTTGCGCTCTCAGCTTCTCTTGCCGAAGGAGTTCCTCCTCTTCTCTCGTCTTAATAACCGCTTGCTCCTGTAACTTGCCAATATCGTACTGCAGTCCATTGACCGCTTCCAAGAGGAGCTGTTGCTGATCTTGCTGTACCTGCACTCCGTTGTCAACTTGGTTAACGTTTATTTGGACGTTAGATTCCTCCTCGCTGGACTGCTCACTGTAAATTACTGGAGCAGGCGTGGAAGAAATGGCAGGCAGAGATGTTTGAAGGCGAAATCCTTGATTTTGGTCATAATTGTACTCTGCCGGTATTGAATTCTGAGATATTACCACATTCGAGGATTCCTCCTCAACTTTCTCCGTCACCTGTGGGGGAGCTGGCGTCGTTGAGTAGTAAGGTCTTCTAAGTTTAGCTCCAAATCTTGACTGAGAAGACGATAAGCGTCCCTGTACTGCATATTTACTGAGCTTCTGGCTCGACGATCCCAGGGCAGAAGGAACTGGCAGCACTTCGGGCCTCGGTGTGATGGTCACGACGTCCAAAGAACTTGCAGTTGGGCTGGCGGTGTACAATCCTGAAGTGGTGCTTGACTCGACAATTATGGGCCGTTGGGTACTGACATGAGTTTCTTGCTCTGCATAACCAGAGTACGAGCCAGAAGACGCTGAACCTGCTGCGGAAGAGCTGAAATCGGGAACCACTATCGGCGTAGATGGTGTGCTCGAATATGAAACACCTAATGGAGACGGTGTGACTGTGGCGATATTCTGCTGGCTCTCTTGGAAGTCAGCCACTACAATGGGTCTCAAGGACGTTCTGACGCTTGCGGGTGTTACAGCGTTGTATTCGACCACCTGGTTGCTGCCCTCATTATAAGAAACTGAGGCTTGAGCAGTCGATAGGGTGCTTCCTACGTTTGGCAATCGGACCGCTTTCCTTGAGCCATATAACAACGCCGCATTTGCGTCAGCAACGTAAGACGAAATATGAGCGCCACCTCTATTATCGTAAGGTGAAATTAAAGCCTGGGGCGTAGGAAGACTGTTCACTGAATTATATTCAACCCCACCAGCTGTAGCCTGGTAATTGTTCACTGCTTGATAGCCTACACTTTGTGCTCCAGTTACTTCTTGCGTTTGCACAGCGACAACTTGAGCGAACTGCGGAGCCTGTGAAGGGACAATGAGTGTCGACACTGTGTCAACACCTGATCCCTGTTGCTCTTGCTGAGCAGATAAAATTGGTACTCCAGTGGTGGTAACTAGTGAATGTTCTGTTTGCGCATATGGGCCAGGTGAGGTCTGTATCAACAGAGGTGACGGTGTTGTGGTCAGTACTGTCGTTCCTCCTGTGGCAGCAGACTGGTAGCCGGATGCACCACTGGATTTCACACTGACTCCCTGCACGGCAGCATCTTGGTAAGAATATGAGTTCAGTCCTGCATTCGATATCCCAGTGTAGGCTTGCTGCTGGGAACCTCCGGCACCAGAGGCTACAGACTGGTATAACGTCGGCTGCGTCCTGATTCGCTGTATTCCCGCTACGTAACTGGGCCGTCTTCCTGTGATGCTTTCTGAGACGACCGCTTGCGACGCTTGATCTGCTGTGGAAACAAGTACTTGCTGGGCAGCTGGAGCGACTAAGTACTGCTGCTGCTGGAGGCCTGCTACTTGAACGGATTCAGCTCCAGACGAGCCTTCCTGGGCCAGCGCGTTGATCAGGGCCGCTACAGGTACAGTGATGGCGGCGCCCTGTCTCTGGAAGGCCGAGGAGACTCCAGCCCCAGCCTGTTGGTAGGCAGCCCCCTGCTGCTGGTAGACGGCGTTCTGCTGCTGGTAGGCTGACGCTGCGGACCCTCCGGCAGTGACAGCCACCACTTGCTCCTGCTGCTGGCTGGCGGGCAACACCACGGCTGCTACAGGCGTCGCCTGCGTCACGGGAGCGGGAGTAACTACGGTCACTGCTGGAGAAACTGGAACGACTGGTTGCACCACAGTGGCTCCCACTGTCGCCTGCGGCTGGACAGCTACTTTGGAACTCGGAAGTTTCAGTTTCTTCCCTACTTGCTGCGGGCAGAAGAGACGATAATTGTCGTTAGTGGACTTTGCCATAAGTTACCATATCGTCTATAGCAGAAAAATTATGGGTTAATTAATTCGGCTAACTAAATGAGCACAAGGTGATTCTGTAATGCTGTTACAAATTTTCAATAACGATGGAGAAAGGTATATGTATCAATTTGGGTTCAGGGACAATGGTCTGAAAACATTCGAGTCAAAAGTTGCCAGCGAAATTCGTTCTGATACCTCTGACAGTGAAATACAAATACCAGTACTGTTGGCGCTAAGATTGTATGGTAGGCAACTTTCAGAGGCCGTAGTATTGATAAAAGCAAGACAATAATGTCCAGCAAACATGGGCTCTGTCAATCATACCTATGTATGAGCAGTCATTCATCTTCGATACTGTGGAACACATCTCTTCCACTAAAAGCTCTTTGGTTTACATATTTTGGAGGAGGTAGTGTGAAACAAAACAAGAAAAATATGTCAAACAAATATGAGCTCTAAAATGTATATCTTAAGAGCTATGGGCACTTGTTCAGCAGTAGAGATGTGTTTTACAGTAGCGAAGGTAAAAAAGCGCTCATAATTCTTTAGGAATGGATTTTGGAGCTCATATTTGTAATGTACTGTTTGTTATCTGGTGGCCTATAAACGACGGAGAGGCTCCGTCCCCGCCACACCCGCAGTGGTCCACAACCCCACGATCACTACCGCAGTCCACTTCACCCCTCTGCCACCCCACACCGAATCACTCTTTCAGGCTTATTGTGCAGTTCGGCCCCTGGTGAATGCCCCCAGGAAACATGGCACACCTGATAAGTGTAACCCCTGTGTTTACGTGGTGTACATGGAGAACTTGTTTGCGCAGCACGCCGACACAGTGTAGCTGAGGCGGAATAAGGAGAACCAGCCCGCATTCGCAGAGGCAGATGGAAAACCGCCTAAAAACCATCCACAGACTGGCCGGCTCACCGGCCCTCTACACAAGTCCGCCGGACGGATTCGTGCCAGGGACCAGGCGCTCCTTCCCACCCAGAAAGCCGTGCATATGATCGCACAGCTAATCGGGCAGAGAGCTCATATTTAATAGATGTTTTCTCTTGCTTTGCTCCAACTATACAACGTCTGAAAGTTGCTTACCCTACTATCTTAGCAACAACAGTATCGTTACATATATTCCACTGTCACAAGTAGCAGAACAATTCCTGCTTATAACTTTAGCCTCTATCGTTCCTGGACGAGGGTACCTTACTTCAAATTGATACATTCACTCTTCTCCAGCATCCCTGAAAGTTTGTGACATCATCACGGAAACAATGTGTAAGAATATGCACATGACGAACGTACGACACAGAGAAAGAGACCATAAATTTAAAAAAAATGTACTTTCATGTGTACATTCCAATTATGTTGTGTGAAAAAATGTCATTCGCAAACAAAAAAATTATTTTCGAGAGATAAGTTATGTATGACTGTGGCTGTATAGCAAATCGCTCCAGCCAATACAGTGATATGTTATGTTAAGAAATATCAAGCAGATTTATGAATATTTCATTATTTCTGTGTTAAATCCCCCCGTAAAACATGTTTTTAACGCAGGGTCAGTTTCCAGAGAAACTGAAATACTTGATGGTAAAATAGTTTTTTACACAGAGGGAAAAGGAGATAATGTAGACAATTACAGGTCAGTAAACTACCTAGTAGTGTTTTTGAATATTTATAAGAATTCAGGGTGTAAGAGAGTGCTGTGAGGTAACGGCCGAGTTGTGGCGCCCTGAAAGTGTTCTAAGTTCGGAGTTGGCGTGGCCGAGGGTAGGCAGCGGCCGCGTGGTGCCGTGCATCAGCCACAGGAAGAGGGGTATCCCCAGCGCGTGGTCCAGGTCGAACGGGTGCCTGGGAATTCCATGTTGACACGGTGTCGAGAACTGTGTCTTGTGTCGATGTAGGAGATGTGTATGCCGGAAGTGCCAAAGATTGCCCATTTTTTGTGAAACCATAATGGCAGGCATTTCGCAGTTCATGTAGAAATTAATAACAGCCAGAGGAATCGTGATACCTTAAAAAGAAACATGTACATTACCATTATTTGCAGGACGATTCTGATGGTGTAATCAGATTTTCAATATCTTTATTAGTTTACAGTTTAGTATCTGACTGTAATCTATAAAAGGAACACCCAGCAACGAATTTCCAAAATCTAAACGGTTGATCCGATTTTGTAGATCGACATGTCTTTAGGAAGCTATTATTGTAAACCTAAATTGGTATGAATTACAGGCATATAACTTGAATAGTACATGAGTTATTGGAAGTCAAATTGGCCGATTACTATTGATCGTGTCATGCCATAAGTACTCCACAGTTACACGAAAAATCGGTAGTAGCGAGCTTATACATATATTTATTCGTCTATGTCTTTGTTTATATCCGATATATACAATTCATGAAGAAATTGGTCCAATATTTACTGGGCATTAGGCTACTGGCCTTTGTTCTATCTCTTTGATATATGTCTATTTAATTTGTTTATGTATTTAATAATGCGTGTTAGAGCGTGTTTATGGTCCAGCCATAGGAATATTTATTTAATTTCAAGTTATTTAAATGTAAATCCAGTATTTCGTATGTGTTTCAATATGTTTTTGAGTGTGCTTTGGCTTGGAGACAGGACGGGAGCGCTCTAGCCAGTCACAGCGATCGTTCCAAAAAGGACACGTGGAGAGACTGTATGGGGGTGCGGCGCGAGGGACAGTACGGGGGACGACAGGGGAGAGTCCTGGGCAGTACGGCCCGACGGACGCACGGTCGCGGGAAACACGTGGAGAGTGGAGCAGTTTGCGCGTGGTCACGGGTGATGGAAATATTTCGTAGTGCCTACTTGTGCACTTGTGAGACTTCTGTGGCTTCTGCAGTGAAAACGTAGTATGCGTTTAGAAGTGAATATCTCGTGAGCTATGCTGTTGCCCATAACTAATTACGTGAAGTTGGAATCTATTGTTTCCCTCTTATTCAAGTTATATTTTACTTCATTGCTGGACCATCAACACCAATAAGTGTTTTAAAGTGATAAAGAGCATTCTTAAACGTACTTCTGCCATCGTTCCCATCATTTAAAATCGTTCAAAATAGTACCTGCAGGTTTTATTTAATTGCAATCTTTTATTTATAAATTTATATGTCACATTCAAAATTCGCAATTGCCGAGTGATAGGAACCTTTGACCATTCGGTTCATGTGTATATTCATATTGTATACTGCCGACGCAGCAGTATTTGGCTGGTAATGCGGCAACTACATATCCCAGCCCCTAGACAACGAAAACAGCCAAAACTTTCAGTATTTAAACTCTGTTTCAGAGGGTACGTAGTTGAGGGCCATTCATCACATCGTTTTATTTGAAAGCCCGCAGTGCTAAGACATTTCAGTACACATAATTGTTGCCAGGCATGCAGTTTGGTTCCAGGAAAGAAGTATCGATAGAACACTTAATCTTGTTCTTTCTTGCAAGAGGGACTTGCAGGTCTAAATGATAAGGTGAGGACGGTAGGTAGTGGTATTACTTCAACAAGTGCTTTTAATGGCATGAGTTATACAATATTTTTGCATTAGTTGACACATTATGGAGTTATGGGAAAATCTGAATTAGGCCGATGACTGATTTCATTCCAGGATCAATGGAACAGGTTGTCCACAAGTGTCAAAAAACAGGGAACACATTTTGAGCATGATGGTGCGCTGCAAACTGATGGTACCGGCTTGGTTGCCTCAGAGTTCTTTACATATCCATAATATGCAACTGTATCGGGTAGTGGTTTTTGATACGTTGTCGCAGACAATGTAGAACTTTTTCTTGACACAAGCAAGTGATTTTTAAGGATTAAAAATGCTAAGTTTTAGTAGAACTCTATACTTTTTCTGCGGATTTGGGAATAGGCTTAGGAGACGACTTCAAGGAGATAACGTGTTTGGAATTGGGTCAAATAGTAACTAGGTAACAGTGCCGCAAATTACACTATTAAAGACGTGGAATTTGGTATAAACAATTTAGCAAAGAGGGTAGTAGATGACATTGTCTTATGGTTTACAGAAAACAATCAGACGCGTAAAAACGCGGTGCATTCATTTTCTGTCCAAGAACTCTGCAAACAGCGGAATATTTCTGCTACAATGACATCAAATAAGCAAGGAAGTTTAATCATTAAATTGGTACCGATTGAGGTGGCGCAGTGGTTAGCACACTGATCTCGTGGTTCAATCCTCGTCCGGCCATCCTGATTTAGGTATTCCGTGATTTCCCTAAATCGCTTCAGGCAGATGCCGGGATGGTTCCTTTGAAAGGGCACGACCAACTTCCTTCCCCATTCTTCCCTAATCCGATGGGACTGTTGACCTCGCTGTTTCGTCCCTTCTCCCAAATCAGCCAGCCACCACATCGTCAGTGCTGAAGACAGATGAACATTCTCTCAGGAGCATCGAATTCAGTATTTTGTGAAAATGTAAATACTGCTTTATTTACGGCAAGATTACTCTCCAACGTCTCTGACATTGAAAAGCGAAAGCCAGTTTCTTTCTCTCACTTGATTATATCGCATGGCGTCTTACACTACCTAATGACAACTATCCAGACAGCCTTATGTAATGAGGAATTTCCGACAAGATGTCACGCGATGCGGACCTGCCAGTATAAAAGGAGATGGGGAGTATTGTACTGTCAGTAGAGAAGCAGTCACAGCATAGTGGGTCGGTCAGGAAAGTTCAGTGTCCTCGAACGTGGACTAGTCATTGGATGTCATTTGAGTAGCAGATCCATTCAAGCTACTGGTAACTGTTGGTGATGTGACTGTAGAGTGTAAATGTGAGGAAACAACCAAAACTTAATAATGAATACCCCGAGTAGTGACGGACAGAAACCATCGACCATTGCGGGGGTGGGTGCAAGAAAAACCATGAAACCCGCGGAAGGAATCATTAGTGAGTTCCGAGTGCCACCAGCAGTTCAGCTAGCAACATGGTTGTGCGTAGAAAGTTAAAAGGAAAGGGTGCAGTGGTCGAGCAGCACCTCATGAGCCACACGTATCTGTTCAAATGGTTCAAATAGCTCTGAGCACTATGCCACTTAACTTCTGAGGTCATCAGTCGCCTAGAACCTAGAACTAATTAAACCTAACTAACCTAAGGACATCACACAACACCCAGTCATCACGAGGCAGAGAAAATCCCTGACCCCGCCGGGAATCGAACCCGGGAACCCGGGCGTGGGAAGCTAGAACGCTACCGCACGACCACGAGCTGCGGACACGTATCTGTAGTCGACGGTAAGCGACACTTGAGGTTGTGCGACAGTGTATGAGCGGAAACGATCAGTTAGTGGTACCAGCAGTACCCTCCGCCACGCACCGTTAGGTGGCTTTCGGAGTAATATGTAGACGTAGATAATTTGTCAGTAGCTTATTCTACTAACTACATGAATACAAAAAAAAGTGAACGTGGCTCTACAAGAGACGATATAAAATATCAAAACCTGGTAGATTAATTTTGTGACGAAACTCATAACGTACAGATTTGAATGGTAAATTCACAAATAAGTTAAACGTTGCACCTCATTTTTTTTTTCATTTTTAGCAAGCTATTTAAAAACTGGAGAGTGTCACGAAGCATCTTCAGCCAGTAATTTCTAAATCGAAAATGCTAGTTTATAAGGAGCCTCTTGCCTATGGTAATAAATGAAACAGACCCTACATCTAGGAAAAATAAAATGAAATAACAATACATAAACAAAAATTAGATAAGAAAACTGTAAATACATGCACTTATGAAAGGAAATGTAAGGATTATTGATATTAAAGTATGCTTTCAATGTCTAGAATTGGGCCTAGAACTAAACCCTGAGGAACGTCAGTCTGGCTCAGTTATGTGAGGCTGCAAGGTATCTTCTGCCGAGTGAGGGATCAAATTAGTGAAAATCAAGGAATACTGCCATTACGGAGTGTGAGTTTCGGTCCACGTAGTGAGCCTATAGTCCACATAATGAGTTTACAGGCGAGGTGCTGGACGGATGTACCCACCTTGCCGTGCAGCGCGGCGACGGCCTCCTCGCCCAGCGCGATGCGGGCGCTGCTGGCGGAGGTCTGTGAGGAGCGCGAGTAGGAGACGAGCGGGTGGAAGCCCCAGTCGTCAGCGGTGTAGCTGACCGTCTGCGTGCTGCCGTCGGGCAGCGCGACGAAGTAGCGGCCGGCCGCGTGCTCGCCGTCGCGCGCCTCCTCGTGGCCCTGGCGCGCGCCCTGCTCGTCGCGCACCTCGTAGCCGAACTCGTAGCGCGGCGGGTGCTGAAACAGCACGACACACCACACGTGCACTTCAGAGTGTACGCAGTCCAGCAACCGTGTAGGCTACAGCGTTAAAGGTAGTTACCAGTATGTCCAGTCACCTGGAACTTAACACTAAAAATAACTACTAGATTACAATCTAAAAACGACGTCATGGTAATATCGAAAGCTGTTGTAACGCATATTTATTTCCAGATAACTAGATATTGTTTTTCGACCTCAAATCGGTCGCGAAATCAGAACCACAGTGAAAATCCATTAAAAATTGGCGCAGATGTGTTGTACTGCGTCTCTAGTATGCCCATCTATCGCATCACGTCGCACTTGTCAGTTCTCAGAGACAGTGATGTAGAGGACAAGGGGTTATTTTTAGGAAATATGGTGCGAAATTGTGATTTACTGTGTGTCAGTGCGCGATGCGCCAGCCTCACGGCAGACGGCGGACGAAGGCTGGCCGGCGCGTTATGCAGGTGACACAGTTTGGCAACGAGCGTCGGTATGTGTGTACGTGCGTGGCAGCCATCAACAGCGAGAACGCAGCATTAGCAGAATTATGCAGGCACGGGCCGCGTGTGACGCGGTTGCGTTAGCCAACTCATCGAGAACATCCTAATAAACACGGCGCCGCGTAACCGGCGGATTCAGCAGCGGTCTGCACTACTTAAGGGCATCAGAGGTGGGCGTCGGCATCGGTTCGACCGATTGGGCGTTCGGTCACTGTTACGTTGTCGTCATCAGTAACGCTGTCGCCGAGGACCGGCCGGCGGAGGGCGTTGCCCGCTGCTGCACCGGCGACTCCCGGCGTCGTCACGAGCCACAGCGTCTGCAGGAGGCGAACTAGGCCGGGCTTTGTGCTGCTACCCTCCTACCGCCTGCACAGCTGCTGACCGAGCACGGCGTCGCGCTCCCCGGGCTGCGCGCATCAGCACGTCTCCATCACGACACGAGCGGTGGGGCTGAGCTACCAGAAAACATATTGCAAGAACCGACAATAAAGAGGAAGACTGCTAAAAACAGCCACCTTCTTCTACCCAGCCACGCCCTACAACCCCGACCATGTCACCTGATCCGGTCATCCTATTACAAGTGGTGTCAGAAGTAAAGACCCCTAGAAAAATAGAGTCTCCCACAAAGTGTAGTGCCTGCTGAGCGGTTTCGCCCCATTTTATGCAACCCCACATAACGTAATTGTCATGGTGTTTCCTTCTTCGTGACAATTCTCAGACACACGCTACTGCAGCAACGAAGACCCATTTGCACCGTTTTCGATGGTAAATGTTTGATCACCCATCATACAGCGAGGACTTGGCTTCCTCTGATTTTCGTCTCCTCCCTCACATGAATCCCTGCCTATGCTGACAACAGATAACTAGCTGTAGGCCGGCGCAAGGAATTTTCGAAAATCACAAACAGCTCCCTTCTATGACGTAATGACAAATACCAAAGTCGGAATGGTGACTAGGTAGATAACTAGCAGGAAGGTGTGATAAAATACTGCAACAAAACATTTTTGATTTTCACTATGATTTCCAGTTCGCGATCGATAGGAGGTTGGGAAAAAAATATACGATCCTCGTACCTTTGGTTTAGCGACCACCTTCCGGTCATCTGCACATGCATAAATACACTCCTGGAAATGGAAAAAAGAACACATTGACACCGGTGTGTCAGACCCACCATACTTGCTCCGGACACTGCGAGAGGGCTGTACAAGCAATGATCACACGCACGGCACAGCGGACACACCAGGAACCGCGGTGTTGGCCGTCGAATGGCGCTAGCTGCGCAGCATTTGTGCACCGCCGCCGTCAGTGTCAGCCAGTTTGCCGTGGCATACGGAGCTCCATCGCAGTCTTTAACACTGGTAGCATGCCGCGACAGCGTGGACGTGAACCGTATGTGCAGTTGACGGACTTTGAGCGAGGGCGTATAGTAGGCATGCGGGAGGCCGGGTGGACGTACCGCCGAATTGCTCAACACGTGGGGCGTGAGGTCTCCACAGTACATCGATGTTGTCGCCAGTGGTCGGCGGAAGGTGCACGTGCCCGTCGACCTGGGACCGGACCGCAGCGACGCACGGATGCACGCCAAGACCGTAGGATCCTACGCAGTGCCGTAGGGGACCGCACCGCCACTTCCCAGCAAATTAGGGACACTGTTGCTCCTGGGGTATCGGCGAGGACCATTCGCAACCGTCTCCATGAAGCTGGGCTACGGTCCCGCACACCGTTAGGTCGTCTTCCGCTCACGCCCCAACATCGTGCAGCCCGCCTCCAGTGGTGTCGCGACAGGCGTGAATGGAGGGACGAATGGAGACGTGTCGTCTTCAGCGATGAGAGTCGCTTCTGCCTTGGTGCCAATGATGGTCGTATGCGTGTTTGGCGCCGTGCAGGTGAGCGCCACAATCAGGACTGCATACGACCGAGGCACACAGGGCCAACACCCGGCATCATGGTGTGGGGAGCGATCTCCTACACTGGCCGTACACCACTGGTGATCGTCGAGGGGACACTGAATAGTGCACGGTACATCCAAACCGTCATCGAACCCATCGTTCTACCATTCCTAGACCGGCAAGGGAACTTGCTGTTCCAACAGGACAATGCACGTCCGCATGTATCCCGTGCCACCCAACGTGCTCTAGAAGGTGTAAGTCAACTACCCTGGCCAGCAAGATCTCCGGATCTGTCCCCCATTGAGCATGTTTGGGACTGGATGAAGCGTCGTCTCACGCGGTCTGCACGTCCAGCACGAACGCTGGTCCAACTGAGGCGCCAGGTGGAAATGGCACGGCAAGCCGTTCCACAGGACTACATCCAGCATCTCTACGATCGTCTCCATGGGAGAATAGCAGCCTGCATTGCTGCGAAAGGTGGATATACACTGTACTAGTGCCGACATTGTGCATGCTCTGTTGCCTGTGTCTATGTGCCTGTGGTTCTGTCAGTGTGATCATGTGATGTATCTGACCCCATGAATGTGTCAATAAAGTTTGCCCTTCCTGGGACAATGAATTCACGGTGTTCTTATTTCAATTTCCAGGAGTGTATGTATAAGAAACATTGGATAGCGAAATAATTATTGCAACACACTTTATGTAACCGATACACACGAATTAACACTGTAAGCTTAAGGAAGGTCTCTTGGTGTCAAACACATAATTTTATGTAAATTAAAGGTGGAGGGGGGATAAAGAGTGAGAACTAATAATATCAGCTGCATCGGGACTTAATGAGGAATCGGTGGTGGCGAGTGAAAATGTGTGCCCGACTGCGACTGGAACCCGGGCTCTCCTGCTTACTAGACAGTCGCATTTAGGGGCTCCGGAACGCCCTATACTTGCAATGTTAAAATAACGCTTATAAATTACATCTTTCCTCACAAAGTATTTGAGGTAGGAAGTTGAACATTTTACAGATTATTTATTGGAATATGGGCTACAACGTAACACAGGGATTTTACAAAATTTTAGTTCAGTTATTAAAGATGACTTTTTTTCAATTGTAATGAAAATTCACAACATTTTTTTGCAATTTTTTATTTATATATTCAAAAATGTACAGTTTTTTGGAAAAAGGCTGTGTTAAATTATGCAGAAGGTACTGTGTAACATTTACTGAAAGTTTGAAACAAATATGTTTGGAAGATCCTTGGCTCTGAGCACTATGGGACTTAACATCTATGGTCATCAGTCCCCTAGAACTTAGAACTACTTAAACCTAACTAACCTAAGGACAGCACACAACACCCAGCCATCACGAGGCAGAGAAAATCCCTGACCCCGCCGGGAATCGAACCCGGGAACCCGGGCGCAGGAAGCGAGAACGCTACCGCACGACCACGGGATGCGGGCGGAAGATCCTTAGAAAACATGTAATTAGTATGAGAAAATAAAAGTTTTGGGAATCGAGCGACAAAGATTGGATTAACTTTTTAGTGCACTCCAGGTCCATAGGATGGATTATCTTCATCCTCTGCAAACTCCTCCTCCAGCTTTCTCTTGTTCCTCCTCCTGTTTACTGTTGCTTGTATTTCTAGACTCTTTACAGCCCTGTCTGCAGCCCGAAGGCGTTCCTTGTCTAAAGCAAGCATCGCTCGTACCATGTTAGAACCTATCTTCATTCCCATATTTCTAAATACCTTGCACCTTACAATGTTGCCATCATTGAAAGTCGCAACAGCATCATACACACCAATGTGAAGTGTTTCTATTCCAACAAATACAGTCTTGGGGATTCTCGACCATATAACACTATTTACACTTTCATTGGGGTTTTGAGTTTTTCCGTGAATACACTTTTTCAACAGTTCAGGTGCTGCTAAGTCTCTGAAAATAGGTTTTATCACCTCATTGAACCAAGCTTCTTCTGTGAAGTATTTTCTTTCCCACTTTGACTGCTATGGGCAGGTGAACTTGAGAGGTTAGGTTCACTCACTTGGTTATCGTCTTTATTGTTTACAGTAATAACACATACCTTTGGCTTTCCAACATTTCTCCTTTTCTTGAAAGCCTTCAGAGGATTTCTAATAACTTTACGTTTACTCATTATTATACTTCAACAAAACAGAGACTCAATAAACAGAATTAATTACGAATATTTTCGAGATAACGACAGAGTAAATAAACATGAGACAATCGACAATCACACCAGCGATATATATTGAACCATCACAGGTTAGCCACAACACATACTTTATCTCACATCACTAAAATGTACCTGATGAACACGGACGTTAATAATAACACCATATGACAGCAGTTTAACAGCGCCACAGTGAGTCACGCCCATTTAGAACACATTTCAAAAAAAATTTAAAAATAGTTGTAGTCTTCGGAATTGAATAAATTATATATCTATTAAAAGGTAATAGTCTGTAGATTCAGAAAACGCAAAAAAGTAAAAATTGAACTTTTCATGATTTTGAGCCTTTCTGGAGCCCCTTAACCACTGCGACACCCAAACACAGTGTTTATCGCATGTGCGCCGCCTGTCTCGGCAGGCTACCCGACCGACTCGCATCCACACGTAGCTCCACCTATCCACAGACCGCGCCCATGACCTCTATGTTCGCTAGTTTTAGATTCCCGCTCACGGTCGAAAGAAAATATGCATCTGCTCTGAAGCTTGATGATTTATTGTCGATCGAGGTGAGTCAATTACCTGATGTGTGGTGTCTGCTCTTTCGGACGTGTTGGAAAGAACAAACGCCACACATTCCTGTAGTTCATATAAACATATAATTTTTTTAAAGTAAGTAGTACAAAAATGTTATACATTATATGTACTAGGTGTTCCAAAGTCTATGCAACAAAGATCTGAGGGTGATAGAGCACATCATTGGGAGCAACTTCTGTTTGACACAAAATGTTCACTGACGTTTCCTGGTGACACTGGGTATCCTGTTGTATTGGTTATTACCCTTAGACGTGACAGAGCTTAGACCTCACGCAACGTGTGTGTGCCTTGCGCGTTGCCTATCATCCAGTCATCTGCTCCGTATAAGAGAGCGTAACACCAACAAAATTAAACTCCCTGGTTTGCCTGTAAAATATGTTTCTCCGCTTAGAGACACTCATTCTTAAGCACTCCTTGTTGAAAATAACTTTAAGAATTTATTGGACACTTGGTTAGTAGACTCTGCTAATTCGGCGAAACTTCGTCGTCCCAGTGTCGGTGAATACCGAGGGACGCTTAACGTCGTCAGGACGTGTCGGGGAAACCTTATTTTTCTCTAAAGTTCTTACCCATGACATCATCTATCACCCCGAACATTTGATACAAAGGCTTCGAAACACCCTGTACATACAGTTGCGAAGAATTAGCACAACTAGTACCTTAAGGTACTGAAGATGTCAAATTAAGTTTCGCGACTGGATTAATAAAAAATGGAAAAACGTTAACATGGTGCTTATAATGCTACAGATATTCTACACAGCCTACCCCACCTGAGTATAGCCCAGAGAACGTTTATACAACCATATGAAACCGACGTGAAACTGCTCCTTTGGAGCCGGCCGGAGTGGCCGTGCGGTTCTGGGCGCTTCAGTCTGGAACCGAGCGACCGCTACGGTCGCAGGTTAGAATCCTGCCTCGGGCATGGATGTGTGTGATGTCCTTAGGTTAGTTAGGTTTAATTAGTTCTAAGTTCTAGGCGACTGATGACCTCAGAAGTTAAGTCGCATAGTGCTCAGAGCCATTTTTGCTCCTTTGGGATGGCGTTCAACATATGTCCGGAAACGAACCGTTTCAATGTAAAATTAGTTTGAAGACTGGATCACTTTCAAATGTCCCGCTTCACGATATGCACACAGCGGAGACAATGAGCTCTCACCTCCACTGTACACGAACTGCTACGTGTCGCGAAGCTGCTGTTTGTTTCACGCAGTGAATCTGCTACACGCGCATTCGAGCACACGGTTACAAACCCTGTTGCGCTTCCGTGGAGCACCACAGTCGACTCTGCTATTGCGGAAGTACCAGTTTCTAGCGTCCGTTATTGTATCATTACATACCGTATTGTGAAGCGGGAGAATCCAAAGTGATCCGAATTTCAAACTTATTTTGTATCCAAACGATACACTTCCTGACATGGGTTCCTTCTCAAAACTGCATCTGCTAAGTCTCCACTGCAGTCCTGCAGAATCATGTGAAAGTAATTGTGAAACACCCAGAATACAGAATTTAAATGGCGTTACTCCTACCTGCGCTATATGGTTGCACAATAACGCTGATCACCTACATTTCCAAGCATGCAGTACACTTCACTCCAATTTGACATTTGTTCCAAGCCACTTCCACGCTCCTGCAATTTTAATGGCCACCACTGTTTACTGAATAGTAGAGGCAATGCTCCGGAAAACCTCTAGTCGTTCTCCTATAGCCTCGAATATGATTTTGTATTTTTACAGTCAGTGATCAGGCAGAGAGTAATAGTAACAGCTTGTTCACAAAACAGGCTGGGATTTGCCGCCTCCAGAATTTATTGGCTAAGATATGGAGTCATCATATGAATTAATTATATTGGTGAAGACTGCTGCAAGTATCCTTTTCCAATGGCCCCAAGATGGACATCGGTAATCAATTACACAAACATATCGTTTGCATCGAAGCCTTTCCTAAAGGAAACCAGATCGTGGTGGTCCTACAACCACTATAGTCTGTGCCTTGTTACATTTTATGTCAGTAGCGCTAAGGGTCAGTAACAGAGTACCTCATCCTGAAAATAGGCACACTGTTCCACTTGAATCAGTCCGATTTTTTTGTGTTGTCTATTACTGACAAGGGGTAGGCCTCAGACACGGCCAACAGATGCGGCTCATATTTGGTAGGTCACTTGTGCACAACCTAAAACGAAAGATTCTAAGATATTTTAGCTAAATCTCACCCCATTGTAATGAAACCACCCCTAAATTTCATGACGTACTATGCCCTTATAATTGATGGAGCCGATAGATAATTGCAAATCGAGCATTTTTCGGCGTCATACGTGGAGAGCAGAGGAACTGTGTTGAATTACCAAACGATTTCTGCAGTTTTCTATTTGTCTTTTTTCCATATCGTAAATTGTAGGAATAGCAGAATCAATAAGGTAAGAAAAGCTACAAGGTAGACAAATAAATTCCTCAAACGATTAGTAAGCAATTAAGGTTTTAAGCTTATTTTTACGAAAACAGCTTGCTGGGCACCTGTCGTTGCCCAGGTAAGTACTTATAACAGTCTTCTAGTAGTCTATCTCCTCCTCCCCACCCTCTTTGTGCATTTTCTCCTCGCCCCCTGTCTGTCCATCTCGTCCTCCCACCTCTCTCTGTGCATCTCCTCCGCCTCCAGTCTCTGTCCATCTGCGGGCCGGCCGAAGTGGCCGTGCGGTTAAAGGCGCTGCAGTCTGGAACCGCAAGACCGCTACGGTCGCAGGTTCGAATCCTGCCTCGGGCATGGATGTTTGTGATGTCCTTAGGTTAGTTAGGTTTAACTAGTTCTAAGTTCTAGGGGACTAATGACCTCAGCAGTTGAGTCCCATAGTGCTCAGAGCCATTTGAACCATTTTTTGTCTGTCCATCTGCTTCTCCCGTCTCTCTCTCTATCCATTTACTCCGCTCTCCCTGTGCATGTTGTCGTTCCCCCTCAGAAAGTCTCCTCTGCCCCATCTATCTGCCCATCTCATCCTACAGTCTGTAACCGCGCGAACGCTACGGTCGCAGGTTCGAATCCAGCCTCGGGCATGGATGTGTGTGATGTCCTTAGGTTAATTCGGTTCAAGTAGTCCTAAATTCTAGGGGGCTGATGACCTCAGAAGTAAAGTCCCATAGTGCTCAGAGCCATTTATGGATCCAACGCTTCGTGGGGTCTGCGCGACGCTCGAACCCTACCATCAGCTCTTACCAATTGAAATGAGGACTCATCTGACCAGGCCATGGTCCTCCAGTCGCTTAAGCTCCAACCGATAAGGTCGCACTGCAGGCGATGCGGTCTCCTGCCATCGCCCATTAACGCCAAATGTCGCCGCACCATCCTAACGGATACGTTCGTCGTACGTCCCACATCTTTTTCTGCGGTTAATTCATGCTGCGTTTCTTGTCTGGTAGCAATGACAACTCTACGCGGATGTCACTGCTCTCGGTCGTTAAGTGAAGGCCGTCAGCCACTGCGTTGCCCGTGGTGAGAGGTAAGGCCTGGAATTTGGTATTCTCGGAACACTCCTGACACTGTGCACCTCGGAATATTGAATTCTCTAACGGCTTCCGAAATGGAAAGTCCGAAGCGTATGGCTTCAACTACCACTTCGTATTCAAAGTCTGTTAATTCCCGTCTTGCGACCAGAATCACGTCGCAAAAACAGCACCGCCAGTGTACTGCCCTTTTACACTTTGTGTAGCAGACACTACCGCCATCTGTACATGTGCATATGGCTGTTCCATGACTTTCGTCACCTGAGTGTATGATGAAAAACGCTTAATTTTCCATTATCTATTGATCCAGTCAACTATGAATCGACGGCGCGTCATAAAATTTAGAGGTGGTGTTCCTGAAAGAGGGAGGGATACAGCACCAAAATATCTTAAAGTCTTTAATTTTAGATTGTACACAAGCGACCTGCCAGATACGAGCCAAATCGGTCGGGCGTATCTGGGGCCTTCCTCTTGTTAGTGTAGCTTTTTATCCTAACGAAAAGTCCTAGTCCAAAAACATCTCATGCTCTGAACGCATTTTACGGTGACGGTTTCGTATGGACAGTTTCATTATTACGCTCACCACGCCCGGTAACTATTCCATCTGCGGAGCGTTGGTGGCGTGTCGGAAGCGACAGCCCACCGGCTCGTAAACTCGGCACGTCAGCGTAAACCAGGCGGCCTGGGAGCGCAGCTCGCCGTAATGAGCTGTATCGAATTCGGCAGCCGGGAGCGAGCGCACGCGGCGATTGATGTAGCTGAAAGCCCGGCCGCGGCACCGAAAGTGTGCACGGTCGGTTTGCCGCCTGAGTTAGTCCAGTACCTCCGTCCGCGTGATTTTATTCCCCCGCACGCGCTGTGAGCCACGATTTTCACAGAAAATTTGTCGCACCTGTTTCACGATGTGCTTCCTTACTGTGACGTTGCAATTAAACGCGCAGATAAGTGACGTCTCATATCCTTGAATGTTCAAATGCTGCTGTTCAAAGGTGCTGAAAAGTAATGTCTCCAAAATATGTACGTGAAAATGCTTAAAGCTTTTCAAATAAAACATAGCGTTACTAACATTCCACATCTTGATTCTTGAAGTCTACATATTTGCAACCCTCTCCCACAGTTTGTGACACGACGGTATGTAACTTAACAACACCGTTGCGTGTGAAACTGCGTGCTGTAATCGAGTTTCGAATTCGGAGAGTTCGTCCACACATGGAGCACTGTCTGGTTCAAATGGTTCAAATGGCTCTGAGCACTATGGGACTCAACTGCTGTGGTCATCAGTCCCCTAGAACTTAGGACTACTTAAACCTAACTAACCTAAGGACATCACACACATCCATGCCCGAGGCAGGATTCGAACCTGCGACCGTACCAATCGCACGGTTCCGGACTGCGTGCCTAGAACCGCGAGACCACCGCGGCCGGCCAGGAGCACTGTCTGCTTCAGCATGACAATGCCAGACGTCACACGAGCGCTCTTGTATCTGCAGAAATCTGAATCTTTAGTTCACTGTCATCGATCATCCTCCATACAGTCCCGACTTTATTTTCACCAGTTTCCAAAACTTAACGAGCATCTTTGAGAACTTCTTTCTGATACTCATGAAGAATTGCAAGCAGAAGTGAGGCTGTGGCTCCGTCACAATTTCTACTGTGACGGTTTCAACAAACTGCTCTCTCGTTGGCAGAAATGTGATCGTCGCCAGGGTGACTACGTTGAGAAACACTGACGGCAAAAAAACTGCAACATCAAGAAGGAGTTGTGCTGCTGTGGGTGGCTGAAATGCCTGTGAATATAGTGTGCTCTCATGTTTGCTTTGTATGATTATGGGAAAAGGGAGACGGCGAAACCTTGTACTGAGGGCCCGCGAGCTTAACGTCCCCATCCGAGGGGTGGATCACCATCATCAGTGTCAACTGCATTCACTTAATGACACACTCTGGAGAGTGTTTCGAATTTTATACACAACATTGGTTCTAGTCCAATGGCCATTTTCGTCGTGTAGCGTTTATGCCTCATCTCCCCCTACATTTCTTTGCATTTTTACCGCTCATTTTAACATTCAGTACAGAAAGATTCATGTCGCTGTAAGGTAGTGAGAACCGTACATGTCACGTCACGCAGAAGGTAGTCCCAGAGCGTGACGGCTGTGGGATGAGTGATAGCCGTATCGTACTGGAACCTATACAGACGGCAGGCATTCGCCTGCTATGCATGGCGTGAAGGAGCATAGCTGTCATCATTTACATAAACCGTTTAAATGTTAAAAGACATATCCAACCGTGTTTCTAACGTTGCCTGCACGGATAGCTTGTTAATACTAATTTCAAAATTTTCAAACCAGGCGTAAAAATTAAGCAAAAATTTTAGTCAAATATGATAGTCACTGGTGAAAACTACGGAACAGTCATAGGCACGACCTGAAAGGCGGGCGCCAAACTGTTAAGACAGCTCATTACGCATCTGTGATCGTTTTCGATGGAGGCAGTACATGAATCGGTGGGTAAAGTGTGATCTCGCGTTAAGACTGAATGATTTATTAAAATTGCCTCGTGGGAGCTTGTCGTATTCTCATGTGGAGCTTTTTATTTGACTTCTGCGGTGCTCTAGAAATAATTATCATCCGGAAACTTTGCCATGGGTTGCGTTGTTTTGGGGGAGGAGACCAGACAGCGAGGTCATCGGTCTCACCGGATTAGGGAAGGATGGGGAAGGAAATCGGCCGTGCCCTTTGAAAGGATCCATCCCGGCATTTGCCTGGAGCGATTTAGAGAAATCACGGAAAACCTAAATCAGGATTGCCGGACGCGGGATTAAACTTTGCCATGAATAACGATAGTAGACGGGCTCTCAGAATATATTTTCATAATTTTATGGTTTTATAAATAGAAATTAAAAATAAAATACTATCCTAATTTCCCCACATTCAGTTTTGATGGCACTGAGAAGAGGCCATCGGGGCGACGGCTGCGAGACATCTTCACAAGATGTGAGATAAGCAAGTTGCCTCCAGTTGTGCTCTGGAAAACCAGCGCTGACGTTATTTGCTGAAGTCCACCGTGCTTTTTGATGCTGACATATCTTTTTGGTAGGAAGTGCTCTATTCAGGAAGCTACCGTGCAATATCTGGACGTTACAATTTGCGTCCGTTCGGAATTATACTTGACGTACCATTATGAATACTTCATAATCGCACGCTGCGATGTGCCTGTTATCTGTACCGCAGCAGAACTGTACCTGCAGGAAATCTGGAGAATGTACCTCCCTCCCTTTGCCGTTTAAATACCAGTGGTGGAAATTTCATCCACTATCAGGATTCGAACCATCCACCTCAAAGTCCAGCACCACCGCACACGCTTCCATTAGAAACATCGCTAACGAAACGGGTTTGTAGGCTGAAAAGTACCGAAATGTAAGTGATTCCTCGTAAAGCACCGTGGTTGGCATCCAAATCTAGGATTGACAGCAGGTGAAAATGTGTCAGCAGTGGGCTCCAGAACCAAAGATGTTATGAACTAACACCGGTTCAGAGTGGATGCGCCAGAACATCTTCTACACTCAAAAATTGATTCCCCAGCTGAGAGCTACTCAGACAAAGGGACTATTGAAATGGAAGCTCCAGAAACATCAAAACACAGGATAGTGGCACTAATACCTCACGTAGCTGCAAGAAAAGATCGGAAAGTTTTTGCCTGAAAATAAGTCAAAAAACAGATAAAAGTGCCGACTCTAAGAATGCAACTCCCAGACATTTGTTCGATGTTTGTCGTGTAAAGTGTTCCTTTGTTTTAACAATTCGCTTCAGCAAATTTCACGCACAGTTGTAATTGATGTGCATATGTATAACAATTGGATAAAGGAAGACGCTAAGTTATCATACGCGATACTCCCTGTTAGGTTCTTCTGACCACAATGAGAAATTTTTTAACATTATATCTCGTTTATTGTGTCTCTAAGGCAATAAAAATTCATAATTCGTTTTCATGCTGGTGTGTTTATTGCTATGGCGCTGAAGAGGCTAAACTTATGGCGCAGAGCAGAAGGGAACTGATTGATGGAAGTCGTAGAATGTCGCAGGCTTTTACTGACACTAGTTCTTTATGTTTAGGCAATGTGGTTTCAAGAGAACGTTATTGTGCTGTATGTAACGAGTAGCTAAGAGCCTAATCTTAACTCTTTATATGGCACGTGTTAAAATCATTGTACACGCTACAGTAGGTCTCATTAGTGTCTCACATGCGATTGATTTTACCTACGCATTGCACACTCCCAGAACTCTATCTAGAAACATAAATTCCCCATTCGGCTTGCCTCGACTGATTTTATGTCGCAGTCGCACATCAACGCTTGTTAACGAAGGTACGATTTCTTGCGGTAGCAAACCAAGTTCGTGAGTGGACTGAGAATATCTTTGTTAGGAGGGCGAAGCACGTTGTTTTACTTCGAGAGTAATCAACAGATGTAGAAGTAACTTGAGATGCGCCACATCCATGTGTGTTGGGACCTTTGCTGTTCGAGCCGTATATTAATGGCCTAAGATAACATTACACTGCACGTAATCTTTACATTCACTTGTATTCAACAAATACACATACAACATAAGTCTGACATATCCGCAAGTAAAGGGGCTAATGTGCGCAGAGAAAGGACACCCTTTCTGACAGGCGACTAAACCCACCCTATGCGGTAGGCCTCTCAACAATGCCACATGACATTTACATTTACATCAGTGACCTAGGAGACAATATTAGTAACCTTAGGTTTTTTTTCAAATGATGTAGGTGAGTATAATAAATTACCGTGTGAAGAAGCAGCACAATTACTCAGTCAGCTCTTGACGAATGGTGAAAAGGCAGAAGAACTTGGGATAAATGTTTAGAAAAGGAAACTTGTGCATATCACAAAATGTAGTATCGAATGGCTAACATACCAGTCAGAGACAGATGAAACCGCTTAACTGGTGTAACAATGGGTAGGGACATGAAATGGAATGACCACATAGCCTCAGTCGTAGGTAATTCGTGTTGTACACTTCGGTTCATTGGCAGGCTACTGGAAAATACAATCAGTCTAGTAAGGGACTGCTTGCGAAACACCTATGCGACACAACCTAGAATGCTGTTAAAGTGTATGGGACCTGTATCTATAGCACTAACTTGGGAAATTGATTGTACACGAAACGCTAGTGCGATCCATTCGGGAATATTACTCAAGTGTGTGGGACCCGTACAAAATAGGACGAAGCGGGGGATACTAAATGTAGACGGAGAATGGCAGCACGAAAAGTCACGGGTTTGACCCATAGGAAGGTTCCGCGGAAACGCTGAAAAACGTGAAGTGGCAGGCGACTGAACACAGAAGCTTTCTTAAAATTTTTCAAGAACCACTTTCATGTGAGTAATATCCTACAGCGCCGTAGTGACCGCTAAGGAAGATTAGATTGATTATTGATTACAGTGAGGTTTACGTAGTAATTCTTCCCGCGTTGCATATGCAAATGCAACTGGAAGATACCCTAACATGCGGGGTATTATATACTACACTCTGCCAAGCATTTAACAGTGTTTGGCAGAGTTTGGGTGTAAAGGGGTTGAACAAAAAGATGGAAACACTGCCATCAATGCATCTTCATTATAAATGCATATGCTGCAGGTTACGTTGTTGTATCTAACCATGTGTGGCACGTGTGCAATATTCTCAGTACGTTGTATGCGTCAGTCGTGGTTAGAATCGTGCTCTGTATTTCTGAGAGCGTTATGTCGGATCTAAATGAATTCGAAAGCGTGAAACTTGTTGGTGCTCATACGGTACATACTTCCATATCCAAGGTAGCGTCGGTCCCAGTGGCTGAGCGGTTCTAGGCGCTACAATCTGGAACCGCGCGACCGCTACGGTCGCAGTTTCGAATCCTGCCTCGGGCATGGATGTGTGTGATGTCCTTAGGTTAGTTAGGTTTAAGTAGTTATAAGTTCTAGGGGAATGATGACCCCAGAAGTTAAGTCCCATAGTGCTCAGAGCAATTTGAAGCATTTTTCCAAGGTAGCCTGTGTGTTTCGTGTTTCAAGACGCACCATGTCGTAGATTTATACCGCATACAGGCAAAGCGGAAATATCGTTCGCTAAGTCACAACGTGGAGTAATCGTGGCAGACGGCCACTGAAGAGGACTGTGACAAAACATTAGGGGACGACAGCTGAAAAAACCACACTGCAGAACTCACTGTCAGAACTCAACGTCAGAAACAAGACAACTCCAAGGGAACTCCATATACTGGGATTCGCAGGGCCAGCTGTTATTCCAAAAGCCGCACATCAGTGATGCAAATGACCATGACAGGAAAACGTCGTGCCGAGGCCATAAAGCCTGGACAGGGGAAAAATGGTTCAAATGGCTCTGAACACTATGGGACTTAACTTCTGAGGTCATCAGTCCTCTAGAACTTAGAACTACTTAAACCTAACTAACCTAAGGACATCACACACATCCATGCCTGAGGCAGAATTCGAACCTGCGACCGTAGTGGTCGCTCGGTTCCAGACTGTAGCGCCTAGAACCGCTCGGCCACTCCGGCCGGCCCCTTGACAGTGGAGTAATGGGAGAAAGTCATTTCGTCGGAAGAATCTTGTTGCAAGTTCTTTCCAGCTTCTGCACGAGTTTACGTTCCAAAAGTGAAATATGGCGGACGTTCGGTAATGTTTTGGACAGCCATCATGATATCCCATGGACCCCATGGGTACTTTGCTAGATGGCATTGCTACCAAGTATTGTGTGCCAATTTCGGCTTATTAGGACTATCCCATGGCATAACGTTTGTTCCTCAGTAATGTTCCAAGACGACAAGTCCCCTGTTTACACAGCTCGCATCGTCCGGGGCGAGCACGAGGATGAACTTTCGAATCTCCTCTGGCCACAATAGTCAGTCACCAGATCTCAATATTAGGGAGATTTTCTGCGTATTTTGGAGATCGCCATCCACCTCCATAGCCGATACCTGAACTTCCCACTATTTTGCTAGAAGAGTGGTATAATATTTCCGTGAGAAATATACGAGGCCTGTATTTATCAATTCCGAGACGACTGGAAGACACATTACTGGACATTAAAATTGCTACACCAAAAAGAAATGCAGATGACAAACGGGTATTCATTGGACAAATATATTATACTAGAACTGACAGGTGATTACATTTTCACGCAATTTGGGTGCATAGATACTGAGAAATCAGCACCCAGAAAAACCACCTCTGACCGTAAAAGCCGGCCGCTGATGGCCGCGCGGTTCTGGCGCTACAGTCTGGAACCGCGCGACCGCTACGGTCGCAGGTTCGAATCCTGCCTCGGGCATGGATGTTTGTGTTGTCCTTAGGTTAGTTAGGTTTAAGTAGTTCTAAGTTCTAGGGGACTTATGACCTCAGCAGTTGAGTCCCATAGTGCTCAGAGCCATTTTTTTTCTGACCGTAAAAACGGTCTTCATACGCCTGGGCATTGAGTCAAACAGAGCTTGGATGGCGTGTACAGGTATAGCTGCCCATGCAGCTTCAACACGATACCACAGTTCATCAAGAGTAGTGACTGGAGTATTTTGAAAAGTCACTTACTCAGCCACCATTGACCAGACGTTTTCAATTGGTGAGAGATCTGGAAAACGTGCTGGCCAGGGCAGTAGTCGAACATTTTCTGTATCCAGAAAGCCTGTACAGGACCTGCAACATGGGGTCGTGCATTATCCTGCTGCAATGTAGGGTTTCACAGGGATCGAATGAAGGGTAGAGCCACGGGTCGTAACACATCTGAAATGTACCGTCCACTGTTCAAAGTGCCGTCAATGCGAACAAGAGGTGACCGAGACGTGTAACCAATGGCACCCCATACCATCACGCCGGGTGTTACGCCAGTATGGCGATGAGGAATACACGCTTCCCGTGTGCGATCACCGCGATGTCGCCAAACACGGATGCGACCATCATGATGCTGTAAACAGAACCTGGATTCGTCCGAAAAAATGACGTTTAGCCATTCGTGCACCCAGGTTCGTCGTTGAGTACACCATCGCAGGCGCTCCTGTCTGTGATGCAGCGTCAAGAGTAACCGCAGCCATGGTCTCCGAGCTGATAGTCCATGCTGGTGCAAACGTCATCGAACTGTTCCTGCAGATGGTTGTTGTCTTGCAAACGTCCCCATCTGTTGACTCAAGGATCGAGACGTGGCTGCACGATCCATTACAGCCATGCTGATAAGATGCCTGTCATCTCGACTGCTAGTGATGCGAGGCCGTTGGGATCCAGCACGGCGTTCCGTATTACCCTCCTGAACCCACAGATTCCATATTCTGCTAACAGTCATTGGATCTCGACCAACGTGAGCAGCTATGTCGCGATACGATAAACCGCAATGGCGATAGGCTACAATCCGACCTTTATCAAAGTCGGAAACGTGATGGTACGCATTTCTCCTCCTTACACGAGGCATCATAACAACTTTTCAGCAGGCAACGTCGGTCAACTGCTGTTTGTGTATAAGAAATCTGTTGGAAACTTTCATCATGACAGCACGTTGTAAGTGTTGCCACCGGCGCCAACCCTGTGTGAATGCTCTGAAAAGCGAATCATTTGCATATCACAGCATCTTCCTCCTGTCGCTTAAATTTCGCGTCTGTAGCACGTCATCTTCGTGGTGTAGCAATTTTAATGGCCAGTAGTGTATTTTGAATGACAACGGTTTTCCTACACCGTACTAAGCGTGGCCGTGTGTTGCGTTTCTCGTGTTTCTAAATTTGTGCATGCCATGTAGGTTTAGATGTACATACATTAGTGATGTTGCTGCACAAGAGTGCGTCAGCGACCACAATTACGGAGCCCGATACCGTTTGTGGAGTTACAGGTATACCATAAAAGTTCTTCAATGTAGGCGAGACAGGTTGAATAACCCGTGCTGCTAATCGTCGAAATCCGCGCAAAGCAGATTCGGGCTCATCAGGTCAAGTGCCAATACAATGGATTTACCGGGCGAGGGGGGGGGGGGGGGCGATCTCGCTTTCTCGTGGCACTGTGCCTTTGCCGTCCGCCAACAGCGCAAAAACCCAGATACCTGATGTGGAGTCAGCGAATGCCAAGGCCTGTAACGAGCCAGGTCACCTTGCTGGCTCCCTGCACTGGCCGCAGGTATCAACAAATGTTCGAAACGGCACCACCGTCTGAGAAGCAGTCCCTTTCTGCGAGCGTCGTCTGTCGGTGACCTGCGATACGTCTAGTCACGCCCAATGATAACGCAAGGAAAGCTGAATCCTATGATATCATAGATTGGAAATATTGACTCTGTCGAGTGTCATATTCACACTGTGGTCGCTTTGTTGATTGGAAACATACGTACTGACACAGGAATATCGCCCTATAAAGATTTAACTACATTCTGAAGAGTTATTCTGAGCTTCTTCGACGTAAGATTAAGACGAAAACCATAATGTTACTATATCATTATTTACCAGGGTAAAGGTTAATTTCCTCAATGAATTTTTTGTTAATAGTAAGTAATGTGCACGTTTCACGTCTTTCGTCTTCACGGATTGATATGAGTGCTCTGAAATCGTTACTGTTAATATTTGCAGGTAATCTAACTCATTTGGTGTAGTATGCTGCTGATCTTGCAGATAAGAATAACAACTGAACGATATTTATGTCTGTGGTATAAGAAATAATGTCTAGTCGTATCTATTAAGTATTCCTCAGCACTCGTTCCTTAGTACTCGAACTGTAATAAATTCTCTACGTAACATGATTCACAAGGAATGAAATACGCTAAAATTAAAAATTGTCCGGTACGTCAAGAGGAAAAGAAGAATGAAAGACGGTACTGTTTTACTTACATCAGATGTAGAGCAAAATAATAAAACCGTACTAAAATTCCGCTGACATCACCAAGCTGATCTCGTATTTTAAGGAAATGAAATGAAATGAAGTGATCGTGCCGGCCGCGGTGGCCGAGCGCTTCTAGGCGCGACTGCTACGGTCGCAGGTTCGAATCCTGCCTCGGGCATGGATGTGTGTGCTGTCCTTAGGCTAGTTAGGTTTAAGTAGTTCTAAGTTCTAGGGGACTGATGACCACAGATGTCAAGTCCCATAGTGCTCAGAGCCATTCAGCCACTCATGTGCAACTCGCAGGCTACATCGGTAACGACGACGATAATAACATTAACGAGGCGTATAGCTGCCTCTGTCTGTGCTGGTAAGGAAAACTGGTATATACAATGCACAAGATCATACCAATCTGTCGGCAACCTATTCCTTAATGACAATCTGAGTCTTTATAAAAATGGCTCTGAGCACTATGCGACTTAACTTCTGAGGTCATCAGTCGCCTAGAACTTAGAACTAATTAAACCTAACTAACCTAAGGACATCACACACATCCATGCCCGAGGCAGGATTCGAACCTGCGGCCGTAACGGTCACGCGGTTCCAGACTGGAGCGCCTAGAACCGCACGGCCACACCGGCCGGCCGAGTCTTTATACATATACGGTGACGAAAAAAAAAAAAAAATCGCAGCAAGTTGTGTTACGTAACCGGAAGTTAATAGGTGTGTTTCTGCATCTGAAAGTTGACGCTAATTCAAATTTCGCGCCGGTCGCATTTGAACCATTTATCTGAAGTGATCGTATGGCACTGCTGGCCGGGAGGCCCCATCCGGGGAAGTTCGGCCGCCGAGTGCGAGTCTTATTTCAGTCGACGCCACATTGGGCGACTTGAGCAACGGTGATGAGGATTAAATGAGGATGAGAACAACACAATACCAGTCCACGAGCGGAGAATATCTCCAGCCCGCCGGGAAACGAACCCGGGCCCGCTGTATGGGAGGCAAGCAAGTTATCACTCAACTAAGCAGGCGGACGAATTTTAAGGAGAAAGAAGTACACTTGCAAGATATTAGCACCACCAATTGATCCCGCCGCTACAATTTGAGCCACTACTCTGATAGTACACAGCTATGTATGACCTTCTCAGAGCAGATGTTTTGAACTTTCGACCGCACCACTTGTTTGTCAATAGCTACGCCCCACTGCAGCCGTGACCGCGAATTTTTGTACTGCGGAGTGACAACCAGGGGGAACATCACCCACAGATACGTGCAATATTATTTTAACAATTTTCTCATATTGATATTCAGTATCTGTATATAGGACTAAAATCAAAATGAATAAATGTAAACAAATTCTGAATTATTGTGAAATGAAGTTAACGATTTTGATTTGCATTTCAAAGATGCCAATCACATTGATGAATAGAGTATCTCCTGCAACTGTACTTCACTCCTGCGGTGCAAGCAATTAAAAAAATCGAATAAAATAACGGGTAACAGCAACGTTGGCCGGCCGGTGTGGCCGAGCGGTTCTGGGCGCTACAGTCTGGAACCGCGCGACCTCTACGGTCGCAGGTTCGAATCCTGCCTCGGGCATGGGTGTGTGTGATGTCCTTAGGTTAGTTAGGTTTAAGTAATTCTAAGGTCTAGCGGACTGATGACCTCAGATGTTAAGTCCCATAGTGCTCAGAGCCATTTGATAACACCAACGTTAGTAATTAAATAGCGCTAAGTTGCTTTTTGAATGACACGCTAATTCATTTCATTCATTTTCACTGCATTTGTGAATCGCAAAAAGTGTTTCAAATTGCTCTGAGCACTATGGGACTTAACAGCTGAGGTCATCAGTCCCCTAGAACTTAGAACTACTTAAACCTAACTAACCTAAGGACAGCACACACATCCATGCCCGAGGCAGGATTCGAATCTGCGACCGTAGCGGTCTCGCGGTTCCAGACTGAAGCGCCTAGAACTGCTCGGCCACACCGGCCGGCTGTGAATCGCACCGTAACACTATTCAAAGCAAAGGGATCTCTGGTACCAACCATAGGTTAGACATTGCTCACCTTGACACTACGAATAAAGCATATTACGAATGTCAAGACAGTAATTCACAAATCTTTTACTCACTTCACTGTACAGTAGTTCGCGCTCGGGCATTAAGCGACTGCAGTGGGCCGAAGCCGGTAGTAAATAACCGGTGCATGTGATGTTTAAAAGCTGTACATTGAAAAAGTCATAATTACGGACTATCAGATTTATGGTTAATTGCTCGGGCTGGTATCTTCCAAGTGTGCTTTTCTCTTCTTGAATATAGAGTCAAATTTGTGATATTTCCTTATGGGACCCAATAATTTTCGCGTGAAATACTGATGCTAATATTTTGGCCAACAATGACAGCAGAAAATTACGAGGAAACGAGATCATTTTATATGATAATATTTCTACAATATTCTGCCTTTCCTACGATTTATATTGTCGTAAAGACACAGCTGTTGTCACGACTTGGCAAATTTATTTTATTTTGTATCATAAACCGATTCTTTAATGAATCGAACAAAACAATTTTCAGACTTCTGATTACTTTACAATTGCGTTAATGTGCTATATATTTGACGTGAATTATGTAAACGAGAAGAAGTTTAAAAAAGGTTTGAATTTGTGTGTAAAGTTTGTTGAAAGTCGCTAAATGCTCTTCAGCTGACCCCACGGAAACATTGATCTGTGTGTTGTCAGATTTTTAAAAATGTTTCTGCATCGTATTTTCTTAGTGGCGATTGGGGAACAGCTCTGCATTTGTACAAATGAGCGTGGAAAACGCCTAAAATGCACAATCACGGTGACCTGTGTTACTCCTCACTGTATTTCAATCCAACGCACTGGGCGTTAAGCTATACTAGCAGGTCTGGTAAGGTTACTATGATTATAGAAAAAAATTCAGACATTTCAAACTGTAATATCGTCTAAAGCTTAAATTGGATTTCGATCAACCACTGTGAAGGGGTACGTTGCAGTCACCGAATGCTAACTGCCACGACTATGGGCACATTGCAGAGTACTTGAGGAAAACCAGCCGACATGCTCCCACTGTGGAGAGGTGGTGGTCTAAAAAAGAGCTGTAAAAATACCAAGCAAGCTCCAGCGTAGCTTTCCATGTACGAAAAGGAAGAAATCATTCAGCCAGCTGGATTAAGACTATGTGACGTAGCAGATGTTCTTGGAGCGAAAAATTCAAAGAACCTAATATGGCTTTTGAACCATTGTGTAATCCGCTAGCGAGCATCACAGGAAACCACAGAGTAAATACAAACGCAGCAAATATCAGGTAGACGATCCAAGAAGATGAAACAATGTTTAGGAAGAAAACTATTAAACCAGAGCCCACTGACCAAACGGATTATATTACCTGCCATCTTTGTAAGAAATGGAAACCTTCATTGAAAAGAAAGCGAGCTGCAGAAAGCGCCGAACTGTTCAGGTTCAATATGAAGGATAGAATCAGAAGAGACATAGCGACACAAACAGAAAAAGTGACTGACCATATGGACAAGGACGATTACGAGATGGTCAATAAAAAGCCTAATAATAGGAATAATGGAGAGAACTAGCGGAGTTTCTGAAAGTGGCTAAGAAGAAAGACAAACAAAGAACGGACAGTATGTCTGTCTCTAGACAAGGAAGCCTTAAAGAAGAAATACTCTCAAATTCAGAAAATGTTGAAAACGCAATAAATACAAGGTATGGCGGCACGCAACACGTTATAGTAGCGGAGTGGAATACCTACTCAGAACTTTGTTGCCTGATGATACAACGATTCAAGACACAGTGTATCATCAGCGTCTTCGCTCTGAATTACTAGAGCAGCATGTGAATAACAGTGCTGTGATTCCATTTGCGCAGGAGGCTGTGAGACTGGCAATAATCAAGTTAAACAATAAGAAAGCACCAGGAAATGACAGAATCCTAGCAGGAGGTTTGCATCAGCTAGTGGACTGTGAGACAGCAGCCCTGCAGAAGTTACAGACACTCAAGGGTACGAAAAAAGGCTTTGGGCCAACGTCAGGTAAGAGTCTGGAGACAACGATCACAAAATTCGAAAATGCAGATTCTATTAAAGTGTAATGTGGCAGAGGGAGGAAATCAGTTGACCTGACGTCTGTCGAAGATGCGGCCACAGCATTGCAGGAGACGTCGAGCGGTGGTGTGCAAACATGCAGTGCACGGGGAACTGCCCCAACGATGGACATGCCTGCGGACAACGAATGCTCACGCAACATTCTCTGAACAGACGAAGCCCATTTCCATCTCCAGGAACATATCAATAACCAGAATTGCGTAATAGGAGCAACGCATAATCCACACGCACCTCAACCGGTACCACTTAATTCCGCAGAGGTGACTGTGGTGCGGGTTGACGACATCGTTTATCGCTGGACCGTATTTTTTCCAGGAGGAGTCCTGTGGATCCTATAACCGGGACCGTCACTAGTAAACACCACGAGAGTCTTTTTGCACACCAAAGTCATTCCAACCCTTCAACAGCGTGAATGTGTGGCTAGGATCATTTTTATCCAAGGTGGCCCTCCTCCGCACGTTGCACATCCAATAAAGTTGCTGCTGCAGAGGCACTTCGGAAATGTTAGAATCATCAGTCGCCATTTCCCTAAGCCTGTCTGTCCAGATCATCTGATCTTAATCCGTGTGATTCTGGCTGTTATCTGAAAGCTATCGTGTTCAGTGCTCCAATTACGAACGTCACTGAACTATAGACACGCATTACGCAACGCATTCTGAATGTAACCCCCGAGACACCCCGATCTGTTGTGGAACATGCCGTTTCTCGATTTCAACTTGTGGCAGAAAACGGTGGATAGCAATTTGAACATGTCTTGCACTAGTCTCACGACAATTAGAGAGCTTTTTAGGAGTGTTTTGGCCGCAGGACTTTTAAAAACCGATTTATTTGGCATTTTATGTGATTTTTGGCCCCAGGACAATTAAAAACCAACGTCATTTTGCTTTTTATGCAGTCTTTGGCCTCAGAACAGTTGAAAACTGATTTTACCCCATCCGGTGTGGTACGATATTGCCGTGGTGGATGGAGTTACCTAACAGTGTCACAACTTTTAACTGCCAAACTTGAGCAGTCATGCACATTGGATAGTATGTGCAACTCGAACCACAGCAGTCGTATTGCGATTCATCTGTTATCTTTAGGCGACCCCATTTACGTTGAGACTCCTAGAGCGCCATCTACAGGTAAAATTTTCCTTATTTTTTTTTCCGTGATGTTCCCCCGTGCGTCAATAGCATTCTGTTGAAATCTGACGTCATTCTGAGCAGTGGTTGTCTTTCTACAGCGTTTTGACTGTGAAACTTTAATCATGGACATACTGTACTGCGAAAGGAATGTCATAATATTCGAGCTTAATGTTTCATTGATAAAGAAATTATGATATTATAGAATAGTGGTTCAATTGCATTAAGATGTGTATAGAAATCGGACGTGCCGTTTCGCGAGGAATAGACCCTACAGTTTCCTGAATTGGTTCAATGAAAATCACAAAATACTCCCCTCAGACTCGTCAGACCGAGACCAGAACCTTTCTGTTCATTCATATGATGTCTGTTTCTTATTTCAGCACCACTTCTGTCTGACAGAGTTGTCACGAAGGTCCTTGCAGAGATACGTCTCCGTTGTAAGCAATGTTTCAGTTACGTTTGCACTTTCTAATTTTACAACGCACTAATGAAGTGTGAATTCCAGTTTCAGACGCAGACTGTAAAGACTGTACGCGTAATGTTTCAGCGTTGTGGCAAGAAACTGTGCCAGCCATTTAGGCCGTTACGGGCTGGAGGAAACTGGGGAAGCTGTTGACGTTACGCATAGCTTTTAACTTGATGAGAGAGCGCCTCGCAACATAGCAACCAAGTTGGCAATTCCATCTGCTAACGAGGTTAGTTCTGTAGCAAGCAAACAGTCTCGCGCAACCAGGAAATCGCCTTCCCCTTCTCGCTCATTTCATCTTCTACTGGCCACTTGCTGTATTTTATTTGCGTTTCAAGCTCACGCACTTCCTTTCTGTCTATTTTTTCTTTCATTTGTCAACCTTTGTTCCTCTTAATCTCACGCCCTTCTGAGGACAATTTAGGACACATCAGTGTCGAAATAATGAGTAAACTATGGTAGACTTTTATAATTTGATTTATCTTGGCTTTATATAGTCAAATCGGGACGAACCACTCGCTATAGGCCATTAGTCTAGATTCAGATCATCATAAGCTGTCTTCACCTGCTAAGGGAAGATGATCGCCGTCTGCAGACAGAAACACTGATAAGTTGTAAAGATAAAAGTCGACCTAATTTTTTTTCTACACTAAGACATTTCTACTCGTCCTAATCGTTAAAGAAACTGAAGACCTTGGCAACTAATTTTTCCTAAGGTAAGATCATCAAAGTATTATAATGCCACTTCGCATTCGAATATTTTCACGAACTCATATGATGTCTTGATCAATGTTTGAGCTTAGTTCATGTGTCCTGCAAGTTTATGCCCGATCGTGTGTGCCTGTCCTGCATCTATTGTGAATCCCAAGCGCTGTTTCCGATATGCAGTAGAAGGAAGTTTCGGTCCTCTTTGGAGAGGATGGACCGGTCGTCCCTAATCCTCCTAAATGAGGCGTGAATAGGCCGAAGTATACGTAGCAGAGCGGAGAATTAAGTCGGGACCGCCAATAAAGGGTTCCGAGACAGTCTGTGTGGCAGCACGTCGTTCTACGTCTCTCACACCGCTCATTGCAATCTGTGTGAGTGCGGATTCTAGGACGAAAGACAAGAAGAGTTTCAAGTTTCCAACTTCAAAAGCAGGTAGTAGTTTTATAATACCACATTTTTAAATAAACTGTTCCACAGGTCAGCAATCTTTTTTAACAGGAAAAAGGCTTATTTCTGTGGTGTTTAGTATGCTAAATCCCCAGGCGACAAAAAAATCTTTATTGCTCACCATTTCCTACAATTAACTGTCAATATTTAAAAATTGCAGTTTCTAGGGGGAAAAAATATACACTCCAGGGTGAATTAAAGACATTTTTTTCCAGCTTTGTTGCGAAATCTGACCGTGAAACGATCCTCGCATCTCTGTTCTTTTCACGTCACTTTCGGCCATTTTGGTCCGAGGTAGCCGAACGACTTACATACAAAATGTGCTACGTGTTGTCACGCCGCTACAGCTCAAATGCGGTATAATAAAGAGGGCAACGTCGCGCTGCGCCGTTGTGCTGTTTTATATCCACTCATGTTCGCAAAAAGACAGAACACTTTGAATGACTAGAGATAGGACGTTTGTATTCACAGGACACGTGCATTAGTATGTGCTACAGAAATGATTAGCATTTCAGTTACATTGGTTCTCCATGTGGCATGCTGCTTAGCAGGCTGAGGGTCCTTCATGGGCCCTGATAACATGTTCCATGCGTGATGGCATCGACGCGTATAGTGTGCGAATGGTGTCCCGTGGTGTAGCCGTCCAGGCTGCATTCACCTAGTATCCAAACTTCATCTGTGGTGGTTGGCATTGGGTCAAAGCGGTACATCTGTCGTTTCACCATATCGGACATATGATGGTAATCTGGTAATCTGACGGCTCAGGGCAAAAGGCTGATGTTCTATGACATCAAGAACGCACGTCTTCATGCAGCAACATATGGTCGTGCATTGTCTTGCTGAAAAATGGCGTCTGGGGTGTTGTGCGGAAAGTATTTGTCTAAGGGGCGCAGGATGTCATTCACAGACCCTGGACACATCCGGAAACACTGTCTGATATCATTTCCGTCCTCAGTGATGTTGTTCCGTACGCCAATGCCTTCTTATATGTTTTTGCACATTCGTCAAAGGTAGGAAGAGAGATGGGCGACACTCACGTAACCCATGCCGTAATATGCGGCGACGGACTGTCAGCCCTGATAGGATACGATGTGTTACACTATTCCACTGTTCCTCTAGAGCGTCGATCTTCTTGGAGTGCAGTCTCGGTGATGCGTCGTGACCCATCTCGTCGTGTTCTAAGGCCTTTCAACAGCCGGCCGGAGGGGCCGAGCGGTTCTAGGCACTACATTCTGGAACCGCGCGACCGCTACGGTTGCAGGTTCGAATCCTGCCTCGGGCATGGATGTGTGTGATGTCCTTAGGTTAGTTAGGTTTAAGTAGTTCTTGGTTCTAGGGGACTGATGACCTCAGCAGTTAAGTCCCATAGTGCTCAGAGCCATTTGAACAATTTTTTGAACCTTCCGTGAACAACTCGGCACACACCCTTTGGACTGCCGAAACATAGGAGCAGCAGTTCATCTGATGGATGCATCATATTCTCTAGTGCCAATAATGTGCCATCTTTCAAACTCACTGATTTGACGGTACTGTTCGTGGATATGATTGCGAGACATTTGCTCAAGTCACACAGATCCATTACCTTCCGTTTATGGCGACAACGAGAACCGCAGGCACATTTTACCAGGAGGTGGTGTTGCGGCACGAAATCGATGTTGACCTTGGACCCGCGTGCCGACAAGGTTCAAATGCTAATCATTTCTACAGAACATTCTAATGTACATGTCCTGCCTCAAAAGCGTCCTGTGTCTAGTCGTCCAAGGTTCTCTGTCTTTTCTCTAGTGTATTGTTCTGATCCGTATTAAATACACACATTAAAAAAAGTTTTGCATCAACCCGGTTCCCAGAACTCCTGAAGATAGGTGTTGACTGTGGATATTGTATCACAGACACAGCCCCTTTGGCTGTTCAGAGATGTCGCTTAACCCGCCCAAAGATGTAAACAATCATGCAAGAGCAGCGAGGGATTCAACAGCCAATTAGTTACAGTCATCCCACCAGGAAGGAGATACACGGCTCGTGTTGTCTGCAAGCCGAGACGGACAATACCGCGATTCGATCGCGTCCACATTGTTACTTTGTGCCAGGAAGGGTTCTCATCAAGGTAAGTGTCCAGGGGTCTCGGAATGAACCAAAGCGATGTTATTCGGACATGGAGGAGATACAGAGAGACAGGAACAGTCGATGACATGCCTCGCTCGCGCCGCTCAAGGGCTACTAGTGCAGTGGATGACCGCTACCTACGGATTATGGCTCGGAGGAACCCTGACGGCAACGCCACCCTATTGAATATTCCTTTTCATGCAGCCACAGGACGTCGTGTTACAACTCAAACTGTGCGCAATAGGCTGCATGACGCACAACTTAATTCCCGACGTGCATGGCGAGATCCATCTTTGCAACCACGACGCCATGCACCGCGGTACAGATGTGCCCAACAACATGCCGAATGGATTGCTCAGGATTGGCATCACGTTCTCTTCACTGATTAGTGTCGCATATGCCTTCAACCAAACAATCGTCAGAGACGTGTTTGGAGGCCAACCTTGATTATATCTAACGTTCCAAATGATTCAGTTTTTCCTCTTTCTTGACATACAATGTGTGAAATAATACCAAATCGTGGTAAAATTAAAATGTTAACTTCTGGATGCTGAACGCCTTCGACACACTGTCCGGCGAGTGCAGCAAGGTAGAGGTTCCATGCTGCTTTGGGATGGCATTATGTGGGGCCGACGTACGCCGCTGGTGGTCGTGGAAGGCGCCGTAACGGCTGTACAATACCCGAATGCCATCCTCCGACCGATAGCGCAACCATATCGGCAGCATGGTGCAGAGGCATTCGAAGACGAAAATTTGTGGCCCCATCGTGCACATTTTGTAAATGTCGTCCTTCAGGATAACGACATCGCTCGACTAGAGTGGCCAGCATGGATGTGTGTGATGTCCTTAGGTTAGTTAGGTTTAAGTAGTTTTAAGTTCTGGGGGAATGATGACCTCAGACATGAAGTCCCATAGTGCTCAGAGCCATTTGAACCATTTTTGAGCTTAGAGCCACTGAAAAGGGCTGTTTATGGACGGCGTGACCCACCAACCGCTCTGACGGATCTCCGTCGAATCGCCGTTGAGGAGTGGGACAATCTGGATCTTGATGAACTTGTGGATAGTATGCCACGACGAATACTGGCATGCTTCAGAGTAAGAGGACGTGCTACTGGGTATCAGAGGTACAGGTGTATACAGCAATCTGGACCACCACCTCTTAGGGTGTGTTGTGTTCATGAGCAATAAAAAGGCGGAAATTATGTTTATGTTGATCTCTATTCCAATTTTCTGTACAGGTTCCGGAACTTTCGGAACCGAGGTGACGCAAAACATTTTTTGGTGTGTGTATTTTTGAAAGCAGACATAGCTGTTATAATAGCTAGTGATTGCTGTTTTTGTAGTTAAAATACAAATACTTTCCCTGCTATGAAAACATTAAAAAGTTCTATTTTACGCGACTGGGCTATTTAAAACTTAAGACGAATCTCTTACACGTGGAATCGGCGAGGTCGATTGCAAAGTGTCAGCTTGCAAGTTACTTAATTCAGACCATGACGCCTCTTTTCCACGTCAGTGTATACGACCGCTGACGTGCCGACAGACGCGTCCCCTTTGTGCGCTGTGTATGCTGGGAGCGTGCGGCCCCTCGCAGCTCCGCCAGTGGCTCTGTCTGGCCGGCAGGGTGTCGGCGCACCTTCCTGTCCTTCTCGCCGGCTCTTCCGGCCGGCCGCGGTAACTCTTCCACCAGCAGACGGTCACAGTATCGACAATGCCGGCGGCGCTGGCAGCCGCCCAGGCCGGGGCCGGAGGAAGGACTGGCGGGTATGAGGATGGGTGGGGGGGGGGGGGGAAGAGGGAGGGAGGTGGAGGCGGAGGGCCTGCGCCAGTGGAGCGCCGCCAGGTGACGCGTCCCCGTCCTCTTGCCGCCGCCGGAGGCGTATAACGATCCGACGTCCGGAGGCTGCTCCGTCATTAGGCGGAGGAAAGGCAGTCTCTGTGTGGTGCTAAGCTCCACTTCCTGCCTGCTGAAGGAACGAAGGTTAGATTTAACGTCCCGTCGATGGCGAGGTCATTAGGGATGGAGCACGAGTTGTGACTGTGGAAAGGATGGCAAAGGAAATCGACACGCCCTTTCGAAGGAACTGTACCGTAAAATAACTTCTTAAACGAAGTTGTGTACCGTTAAGACATCTGTAACTACTGCATTACGACATTTAGAAAAGGAAATGGAATAAATGCTACGTGTGTTCAACAGCCGGATGGGGTGACCGAGCGGTTATAGGTGCCACAGTCTGGAACAGTGCGACCGCTACGGTCGCAGGTTCGAATCCTGCCTCGCGCATGGATGTGTGTGTTGTCCTTAGGTTAGTTAGGTTTAAGTAGTTCTAAATTCTAGGGGACTTATGACCTCAGATGTTAAGTCCCATAGTGTTCAGAGCCATTTTAACTATTTGTATTCAACATGTAACACAAATATACACTCGAAGACAAAAAAAAAAAAAAAAGGTCCACCTCAGTCACTCTAGCAATCAGTTAATCGTATTCATTGCTAGAGTTATTGGGTGTCGTCCTCGCGGATATCGTGCAAATTCTGTCCAACTCACGGGTTAGACCTCCAAAATTCAGAGATGGGTGGAGCGTTCTGCCCATAATGCTCAGAACGTTCTCAATTGGGGAGAGATCCGGCGACGTTGCTGCCCAAGGCAGGCTTTGGCAAGCATGAAGCCAAGCAGTAGAAATTTGATCGTGTGCGGGCAGACATCATCCCGCTGAAGTGTAAGCCCAGGATGGCTTGCCATAAAGGGCAACAAAAAAGGGTGTGTAATATCGTCGACATATCGCTGGACTGTAGGGGTGCCGCGAATGACAACCAAAGGGATCCTGTTATGAAATGAAATGCCACCCCAGACCATCACTCCTGGCTTTCGGTCCTCATGGCGGGCGACAGTCGGGTTGGTATCCAGACACGTTTTCGTTGGCCATCGGGACTCAGTTCGAAGTTCTACTTCAATCAATGAGATCGCTGAAGACGCCCTGGACAGCGTTACACTACCAGCCTGACTCCTGGTTTCGGACCCTAGGGCGGGCGACAGTCAGGTTGGTATCCCACAGGTATCCTGGACGTCTCCAGACACGTCGAAGCTGGTCATCGGTGCTCAGTTGGAAGACACTTCTACTCCAGTCGATGGTATTCCAGACCGAAGATGTGTCTAGAGACGCCCCAGGTGGCAGTGGGGTACCAACCTGACTCTCGCCCGCCATACGGCTCGTCAGTCACAATTGATATTCTGGAGTGCCATTTCTTTTCATAGCAGGGCCTCTTTGGTAGTCATCCGTGACACCCTTTCAGCACAGCGGTGTGTCGACGATATTCTACGCCCCATTTTGTTGCTGATCATTGCACGCCGTCTAAGCTTACATTTCAGCAAGATAATGTCCGCCCGCACATGAAGAGAGTTTCTACTGCTTGTCTTCGTCCTTGCCAAACACTACATTAGCCAGCAAGATGCCACATCACTCCCCAAGTGAGATGAGAACGTTCGGAGCATTATGGGCAGGTTTCTCCAAGCATCTCGGGATTCTGGCGACGCTACTTGGAAAGAAGTCCCTCAGAAGAACGTCCAACAACTATGTCTATCATTACCAAGCCGAATAACTGCTTTCATAAGGATCATTCGAGGACCAGCGCGTTATGGACATTCTCAATTTGTGAAGTCTTCTCTCTTACGTAAATCAGCCATTTTTTGTTTTGAAATTGCACTCATTTGTTTGTCTGAACGTGTACACCACATCTACCTATTTCCGTCCAACTCGGGAAACTCATTCGTGGTTCGTCTTCTTTTTCTTCTTCTTTTTTCTTGTTAGAGTGTATAAAACTGACAGCTGAAGAGCAGAAACATCAAATGTTCTAAACACCAGTTATGCACAAAAAGTTATTCTGTTCTCGGTAATTTGTTGCATTTCCTTTGGCTTGTTCCAAGTGTCAGATCATGGGGAAATTGCGTTAAATATTCATTAATAGACGACACATGGTATTTGTGCCAAATAGCTCTTCCCTCTGCAGTTCCCAGTGCGACGCCTCGAGGTCTCCTCCATTTAGCCTTATTTCGATTGATGAGATGACACGCAAGTATTTGGTATGTAGGCACAGCTTTTTGAGCTGGGATCATATAGAAACGAAAAAAGGGAACCAAGGGCTTTACTAAGGGAGATTTACACAAGCTTGGTGAGTCTTCCACAGCTACGAACCCGTTCCTTGTAATTAAAATGCACGAAACTGACGTCTTTGGTTTTCATGATGCTGATGAAACATCATTGTTAATGCAGTAGAGTAAGATATCCAGATGCAGTTTGATCACCTATGTCTTAAAATCAACGCTTCTAAAACAGCTTTTAAAAATTCTTGGATTGGAACAGAAAATAATGGTTCAAATGGCTCTGAGCACTATGGGACGTAACTTCTGAGGTCATCAGTCCCCTAGAACTTAGAACTATTTAAACCTAACTAACCGAAGGACATCACACACATCCCTGCCCGAGGCAGGATTCGAACCTGCGACCGTAGCGATCGCGCAGTTCCAGACTGATGCGCCTAGAACCGCTCGGCCACTCCAGCCGGCGGCTTGGGACAGAAGAATGGAAAGAAATGTCACTGTACGCGAAAGATGAGGCTGGCGTATTTTATGTCGAACTTCATCCGAAAAACCACCCATGTTTTATCAGTTGCAAAACAGAAACACTTGTTGACGTTGTTGCCATTTTTACCTCAGAAGCATAAGGAGTTGTAGGTTAAACTTTGTAATATCTGATGTCAAGAATGGAGCCATCAGAGAAACGGAAGTCTGTACTGAGAGTTATTTTTACAATTTAATTTCTTTTGTTATTCTCTTGCAAAAATTTAAAATAAATGAGAAATTACTTTTGTTGTCTACAGTGCTAGTAGTTAAAGCAATGCTGCCGTATTGCTGTACTTGTATTGTCTGGAATAAAACGTAGTGTTGTAATGTTGTTGCTTTAATTTGTTATGAAAGCGGTGCTGATAGACAATAAAAGCGGGTTAAAAGCTGTGAGCTGTCTGGGGAAGTTAACCTTGCATTACTGCGCAACTGTTTCACCAGGTATCCAGTCTAGCTTACCAAATTCCCAACCAGACTAACATTAATTATAATCTTTTAATAGTCATACGATAACCGGTGATATATATATATATATATATATATATATATATATATATATATATATATATATATATATATATATAAGAGAATTGAAATAAAAAGAAATAAATCAGTTTATATTTGGAAATTTATTTTAACGTTGATCATTGAAATTTCAGCATATTAAACTTGATTCATAACTAAACTGGTGCCTTATTTAGGATTGTGAAAATGTGAGATTGTAATGTTACGGAACACATCAAATATGGAGCCAAGATTGGGAGACTGCATACAACACTGCATTCATAAAATAACACGAAGAACGTTGAAACATATGCAAGAGGAAATTAACCACAACCAACCGATTCAATTTTCACCCAAAGAAGTTACGTTCGTAGCGCAATCCTGTCCGTCATGTAATTACCACACACTGGTATACTAAATTCAAACTAACTCTCTGTGAAATCTTTCCGAGAAGAATAGCTGAGGGCTACTTTGATGATTACACCACATGGTTCACATGTTCGAGTTGGTTTACACAAAGAGTGTAACTCCAGAATAATTTTGACAAATTAAAATAAATTAGATCGAAAAGCAATTTACAAAAGAAAAACCTCGAACTTGTTACTATCGTCTTACTATTAACCTGATGGGTCAAACAATTGTATAAGCACGTGGTACTGGTCTCACAAAGTACACCCCACGTGGTTTGAACATAAAGAAAAGTTGCTATATTGAAAAATATTGTCAAGACGAGACGTTATAATCTCACGCACATTCGCATTGAAGATTGATGATGCTAGTTAGAGTTACTGATCAACACGTGGTTCCACTTTACTCACAAAGTAGTGACAAAGCAACTACTGGAATATATTCTGAACTTCACACTCGAATTACACTGCATTGCAATTTAAGATAACATTAGATATTTTAGAGCTAAACCTGAAATAAAGGTGATTTTCAGTTAGGGTGAACTTAAGAAATCCATTGTCCTACGGACTTAGCAGACACGCGCTTAGCCGGAGATCTTACCACTTCAGACGCTCGCTGCGGACAGACTGCCGTGGTCCCTTCCTGAGGGTGGCTCACAAATACAAACGGAAGTGACCAGAGAGGCAGCTTCCTATACCAACATGACAAGGGACGGACAGGACCATACTAAGAATAGAAACCTCTCTGCTTTTAGAAAGCGTAGCTACCTGTTCCGACGTTGGTCCTACTGTTCTCTAGCAGACAGGCTTGTCTGCTACCCTCAAGCATGCAACTAGAAATACATTTGCTCATTCATCCTCTCACACAGAAGGGAAGGGGGATGACAGTATCTTATCATATAAAGTATATAAAAGAAAGCGGATGTAGGTTCCGTATGAGACTGTGTGACAAGAATTACATATAAACTGTGTTTTAAAGTGTAGTAGTGTGACAGATCGTTCTTGTTTATGTGTAAAAGTAACTCGTTCCACTACTCAGTCTCCTCCCAGATAGTCAGAAACGCCACAGTAAATTTAGAAGAGGAATTTATGCCGTAAATGACAACAGATTTATGAAATCAACATGAAAGGAATCCAACAGAGACCTTTCAGTGTCTCCGTGCCAACGACACCTGGAACTTAGCGGCACTTACAACCAGTCAGTTTCTGGTATGGCACTTGTAGCGTTAAATAATTTATTTTATAGTTTGTCTCATTATTTTTTGCAGTATTGAGTTGAGCAGCATAAATATACTCAGAGTTATGGATACAAGTAAGATATGTAAAAAAGGCATATATCGTTTTTTGATTCTTGGGCTACATGTGCTTCAGTGATGAGGATGAATTGTAATATTGCACTATACACGTGTCCACTACACTCAAATACACTTTACACATACACATATGACACGATTCTTACGTATCCTCATTGGCGCGCAAAGGAAGGACACCCTATCAGAAGGCGGCTGAACTCAACCCGTGGAATACCCCATAATGCAAAACTACATTCATCACAACATTCATACCTGGGAACTAGCTTCATCTCTGTTACTCTCGTTTTCTTCCGCGACTAAGAGTCTGAAGGAAATTGCTAAAAACAAAACATTATGTCACAACATGACACATCAAGTTGACCGAGGACTTCATTTGTCTGGAGAAATACAGGAGCTGCCCACTTATTTTAGCCTTAATTATGCCAACACAAATTTTGCACTGGAGGGCAGCGTGGAGGGTAAAAATTGTAGGGGGAGAGCAAGAAATGAATACACTAAGCAGATTCAGAAAGATATAGGTTGCAATAGGTACTGGGAGATGAAGAAACTTGCACAGGATAGGGGAGCATGGAGAGCTGCATCAAACCAGTCTCAGGACTGAAGACCACAACAACAATTATGCCAAGGCGCGTTTCGGGTATGACTGGGGCTGTCGATAAAATATGATCGATAGGTTTTGCAAAAAATATCGATATTCGTCTGCAATATTTTTTCATCATGATATCGATATCGAAATGGCATTATTGGGTGCCCATAATTTTATTTTAAATTATATTTTTTCGCAGATTTTGGTAACTATTTAAAATGGTTCGTTTGAAACTGTTGTAGTGTATATAAATTTACTTTCACTGTGTGAATGAATCTTACAACATTTTGAGCCTTCGTCACGGCCATTCTTTCTCTCTGACGGTGTGAGGTAAATACGTATAAGTGGCATATATTAAGTCAAATTCCACTGGAACGAGGCGGTGTGAATGGAATAACAAGATTTCCGATGTGGAGAAATAGCAAACCTCAAGCGTTAAAAAACAATTTTTACCGCAACCAGTAAGCTATTTTTTCACATCGGCGTTCTTCAAAAACAGGTGCTGAAAATGATGAACAAAAATCTAAATTACAACATCGGTCTCTGAGGTGGCTGGGGACGTATGAAGGGAAATGTTGAGCAACAGAAACTGCAAGGTTTTACTTCACCACGCAATTTTGACAATGCATTTGCTGAGTCGCTGGCGTTTGCACCAATGAAAAATCAGGGAAGTCGACAGGAAGTGTTCCGCAGAAATTTGTTACGTGACAAAACCGAACGACGGACCCATTGGCCACCTGTTATTGTGACACTTGCATGCTGTTGCCAATGGTAGCAAGCAGAGGGTGAACATGCATCGTTTTCCTTTCAATTCTTGCCCTAATGGGGGGATAAGCAGGCTGCTAGGTTGTTGATGTACAGAATATCTAATAACAAATCTGTACTTAAATATGCAGCTCGAAAAACGGCGGGCCAGCCGTTGTCGCCGAGCGGTTCTAGGCGCTGGAACCGCGCGCCCGCTACGGTCGCAGGTTCGAATCCTGCCTCGGGCATGGATGTGTGTGACGTCCTTAGGTTAGTTAGGTTTAAGTAGTTCTAAGTTCTAGAGGACTGATGACCTCAGAAGTTAAGTCCCATAGTGCTCAGAGCCATTTGAACCATTTTTGCAGTTGTGCGCTACTGTGGTAGTGTAGCAGGTGTGGAGAGTTTTAATAGTAATGAGTGATTATCGCACATTTCAGCAGAAAATTTAATTTTTGTACAAGCTCCTTCAACTTTAAACCATGCAGCAATGGACTCCGACTCATTTATTTTACGATGATTCCTGGTTCTATCAACAAATGTCATACGACTGACCGATGTCCCGAGGTCTAGATTAGACTGGGACAGTTTCAAGTAGCCGTAAGCAACGATTTTGTGAAAGCAGAAAACTTCCTGACGTGTCGTGGGCTACACAGCAATGTCAACACATCCCATCTCCACACAAGCGTCGCACGTCACGTTGGCTAAATAGGACGGCAAGTGCGGTTGTCTCTGGTACGTTATCGAACAGAGCCCGCTGTTAGAAGAAGGCCCAGTAAACGCCGTTGGCTGACAAGGCAGCGAGGTAGCCCCTCTCCGCCGGCCGTGGTATCCACTTAGTCCCGGGCAAACATTCCGCCGGCCCAGATCTGATTCTTACCCGCGTAATCCTGTGGCCGCCCGTAAGCCCCGGGCTTCCTTCCGCCAGACTGGTCTCCTAGCCGGCACGCTCCTCGCTTCACGATCCAGATAAATAAGACCGGCTTTGCGGGGCCCTGCTGCGGAAGCGGCTGCCGCCTTCTGCGCCCACTGGGCTTTTCTTCTGTACACCAGAGTATCTGTCCGCGGCGCGTGCCTTACTGACGTCAACCTCCCACGGAGACTCGCTCTCCTCGCTACCTAGTACCTGCACATCCTGTCTCCGTTCACAGCATCAGAGAAGGTAAATCATACAGTCGTATCTCATTCGAACAGAAAGTTCTCGTTAATTTCTCTTTGGTGATGGCGGTTTACTTCCATTGCTTTAGATTTAATTACTTTATGAAAGACAGCAACCAGCCACTTTTTATGCAGCTTTATTTCCTCCAGAACTCGTTCCGGATTTTCACCCCTCTCCAGTTGCCATAATACGGATATTTATTGATACTTTACAACTCTACATTAAAATAATGTCTTGAGGAATTTCTGTTTTGTTTCTATATCGCTGCAGTTTTTTGTTAATAAATTATGGTTATTTTTGAAGACTTGTTTGCTCATGAAAATTCCTCGTTTAATATACTTGACACTTCTGTTGTCATCTGCTATTTTACCTACCAGGTAGCAATATTAATTTACGTTGTAGCTAAATGATTCGTTTATTTTTCACAGGGGAGCTGCGGCGTTCAAAATGCAGTTTATAACAACGTTTTATTGACGAAGATATAAAGTTATTACTTTGACTGAATACGGGTCAAGTCTAAGGCTGCTGATATTTTTAAAAATATGGGGAAACCTATACATCGATATTTAAAAAATGTCATTATCGGCCCTCATTATATCGAGAAAAAGGATACACGGTAAAAATATCGACGTACCGGCCTATAAAAATATCGGCTGCACATTGAAAATGTACCGCCGTTTTTCAAAATGGTTCAAATGGCTCTGAGCACTATGGGACTCAACTGCTGAGGTCATTAGTCCCCTAGAACTTAGAACTAGTTAAACCTAACCAACCTAAGGACATCACAAACATCCATGCCCGAGGCAGGATTCGAACCTGCGGCCGTAGCGGTCTTGCGGTTCCAGACTGCAGCGCCTTTAACCGTACGGCCACTTCGGCCGGCCCGCCGTTTTTCAAATGATTCAAATGGCTCTGAGCACTATGGGACTTAACATCTGAGGTTATCAGTCCCCGAGACTTAGGACTACTAAAAATAACTGTCCTAAGGACATCACACACATCCATGCCGAGGCAGGATTCGAACCTGCGACCGCAGCAGCAGCGCGGTTCCGACTGAAGCGCCTAGAACCGCTCGGCCACAACGGTGCCCCGCCGTTTTTTGTGCTGCATATTTAAGTATAGATTTGTTATTAGATATACTGTACATCAACAAGCTAGAAGCCTCGATAACCCCCTTAGGGCCAGAATTCAAATGAAAACGATGCATGTTCAGGCTCTGCTTAGTACCATTGTCACAATAAATGGTGCCCAATGGGTCCGTCGTTCGGTTTTGTCACGTAACATATTTGTGCGGAACACTTCATGTCAACTTCCCCCATTTTTTATTGCTGCAATCGCAAGTGACCCAGCAAATGCAGTGTCAAAATTGCACGGTGAAGTTAAACCTTGCAGTTTCTGTTGGTAGCACCGAGCGCCGATTATGTCAACATTTCCCTTCATACGTCCACAACCACCGCCGAGACAAATGTTGTAGTTTAGATTTTTGTTCATAATTTTCAGCAATTGTTTTTGAAGTATACCGATGTGAAAAAATAGCACACTAGTTGCGGTAAAAATTGATTTTTAACGCTACTGGTGTCCTATTTCTCCGCATCGTAAGTCTTGTTATTCCATTCACACAGCCTCACCCCAGCGCAATCGGACTTCGTATGTGCCACTTATACACCACAGGCCATTAAAATTGCTACACAACCAAGATGACGCGCTACAGGCGCGAAATTTAACTGACAGGAAGAAGATGCTGTGATATGTAAATGATTAGCTTTTCAGTGCATTCACACAAGGTTGGCGCCGGTGGCGACACCTACAACGTGCTGACATGAGGAAAGTTTCCAACCGATTTCTCATACACAAACAGCAGTTGACAGGGGTTGCCTGGTGAAACGTTGTTGTGATGCCTCGTGTAAGGAGGAGAAACGCGTACCATCACGTTTCCGACATTGATAAAGGTCGGATTGTAGCGTATCGCGATTGCGGTTTATCGTATCGGGACATTGCTGCTCGCGTTGGTCGAGATCCAATGACTGTTAGCAGAACATGTGGGTTCAGGAGGGTAATACGGAACGTCGTGCTGGATCCCAATGACCTCGTATCACTAGCAGTCGAGATGACAGGCATCTTATCCGCATGGCTGTAACCAACCGTGCAGCCACGTCTCGATCCCTGAGTCAACAGATGGGGACGTTTGCAAGACAACAACTGCACGAACAGTTCGACGACGTTTGCAGCAGTATGGACTATCAGGTCGGAGACCATAGCGGCGGTTACCCTTGATGCTGCATCACAGACAGGGGCACCTGCGATGGTGTACCTCAACGACGAACCTAGGTGCACGAATGGCAAAACGTCATTTTTTCGGATGAATCCAGGTTCTGTTTACAGCATCATGATGGTCGCATCCGTGTTTGGCGACATCGCGGCGAACGCACATGTATTCGTCATCGCCATACTGGCGTATCACCCGGCGTGATGGTATGGGGGTGCCATTGGTTACACGCCTCGGTCACCTGTTGTTAGCATTGACGGCACTTTGAACAGTGGATGTAACATTTCAGATGTTTTACGACCCGTGGCTCTGCCCTTCATTTCTCTGCCTCGTGATGACTGGGTGTTGTGTGGTGTCCTTAGGTTAGTTAGGTTTAAGTAGTTCTAAGTTCTAGGGGACTGATGACCATAGATGTTAAGTCCCTTAGTGCTCAGAGCCATTTTCTACCCTTCATTCGATCCCTGCGAAACCCTAGATTTCAGCAGGATAATGCACGACCGCATGTTGCAGTTCCTGTACGGGCCTTTCTGGATACGGAAATTGCTCCACCGCTGCCCTGGCCAGCACATTCTCCAGATCTCTCACCAATTGAAAACGTCTCGTCAATGGTGGCCGAGCAACTCGGTCGTCACAATATGCCAGTCACTACTCTTGATGAACTGTGGTATCGTGTTGAAGCTGCATAGGCAGCCGTACCTGTACACGCCATCCAAGCTCTGTTTGACTCAGTGCCCAGGCGTATCAAGGCCGTTATTACGGCCAGAGGTGGTTGTTCTGGGTACTGATTTCTCAGGATCTATACACTCAAACTGCGTGAAAATGTAATCACTTGTCAGTTCTAGTATAATATACTAGTCCAATGAATACCCGTTTATCATCTGCATTTCTTGTTGGTGTAGCAATTTTAATGGCCAGTAGTGTACCTGCCTCACACATTCAGAGAGAAAGACTGGACGTGATGAAAGCTCAAAAATTTGTAAGATTCCTTCACACAGTGATAGTAAATTTATATTCTACCACTCTTTCAAAGGAACAATTTCACATATTTACCAAAAATGGCGAAAAAATACAGTTTAAAATAAAAATATCGGCACCCCGATACTGCCATTTGGATATCGTTGTGACGATAAAAAATACCGCCGATGTATATCGAAATAGATAGTGCAAATATTAAAGATCATATTTTATCAACAGCCCTAGTCAAATCCCGAAACGCGTATTGACATAACTAAAGCTGTAAAATAAGCGGGCGGCTCCTGTATTTCTCCAGACAAAGGAAGTTCTCGCTCAAACTTGATGTGTCATGTTGTGGAATAATTTTGCGTTTTCAGCAATATCCTTCATTCTCTTAGCCGCGGAAGAAAACGAGAGTAACAGAGATGAAGCAAGTTCGCACGTACGAATGTTATGATGAATGTAGTATGGTTCAAATGGCTCTGAGCACTATGGGACTCAACTGCTGAGGTTATTAGTCCCCTAGAACTTAGAACTAGTTAAACCTAACTAACCTAAGGACATCACAAACATCCATGCCCGAGGCAGGATTCGAACCTGCGACCGTAGCGGTCTTGCGGTTCCAGACTGCAGCGCCTTTAACCGCACGGCCACTTCGGCCGGCAATGTAGTATGGCATTATACGGTATTCCAAGGGTTGATTTCAGCCGCCTTCGGATAGGGTGTCCTTCCTCTGCTTGTCCCTGAGAATACGTGAGAATCGTGTCATAAGTGTATTTGTAAAGCGTTTGTGAGTGTAACGGACACGTGTTTAGTGCAATATTACATTTCATCCTCAGCACTGGCGCGCAAGTCGCCCAGTGTGGCGTCGACTCTTGGCGGCCGAACTTCCCCGGATGGGGCCTCCCGGCCAACGATGCCTTACGCTCATTTCAATTTTTCCATTTTTGTCGTAGAATGCTGATGACGAGAGACGGGAAGGGGTGAAACCAGGTGCCGGCACAAAGCGTACTCCTCTCGAATAGCAGCAAGAGGTCCACCGAACTTAAAGCTCCCATTCGACGGACGGGTCACCATCAACGGTGTGGAGAACTGTCCTCACTTCACTTCAGACGAGAGCCACCACACAGGCCTGCGTAAGCGACCTTGGCTTCGGAAACGAACGGTTCTGGTGTTGCCAGTGATTAGAGTGTACGTCGAACTGCAGCTATCTGAACGGGTCGGACGAAGACTCCCGTACTTCGTTTCTCGTCTAACTCCAGCATAGCGATCTCTAAGTGTGGCCAAAAGTCAAGTTCGCCCCCGGTAGCTGAATGGTCAGCGTGACGGATTGTCAACCCCCGGCTGGGTCGGGGAATTTTCTCCGCCCAGGGACTGGGTGTTGTGCTTCCCTCGTCATCATCCTTTCATCCTCATCCACTGCAGGTCGCCGAAGTGGCGTCAAATTGAAAGACCGGCACCCGGCGAACGGCCTGCCCGACCCAAAAGAACATAACTCACGAGTCTGGGCTTATATTACCTTACTGCTTCGTATGTTCCTTATTTCTGCTGAAGAAGGAAATAAACTAATTCAAAGCTAATTCTCATGAGGGCAACAGTTCTACTGTATGATTCAAAATTGTAGTGTGGTCTGGACATTTGACAGATTTCAGAAAATTGATTCTGCTTTATTCCACTTATACCTAACTTACATATTCAGTTGACTTGTATAACAAGCGATGAGATATAATAAAAATCGTTGACAAAGGTGCCGCGTTAGCCAAGTTGTGATATGAAGTATCGCAAAAAATTCGGATAGCTCTTGAACAAAGCTGACTTTCCTTACTCAGAGATGGGAAGTGTTGTAAGTTCCAGTTGGCAGAAAATTCAAGACAAGAATCTAAAGGTAATGTAAATGCCGTGTGACGAGGGCCTCCCGTCGGGTGGACCGGTCGCCTGGTGCAAGTCTTTCGAGTGGACGCCGCTTCGGCGACTTGCTTGTCGATGGGGATGAAATGATGATTATAACGACAACACAACACCCAGTCCCCGAGCGGAGAAAATCTCCGACCCAGCCAGGAATCGAACCCGGGCCGTTAGGTATGACATTCTGTCGTGCTTACCACTCAGTTACCAGGGGCGGACAATCTAAAGGTAAGGGAGACATAAAAGGACGTAAATTTTCAGTCATTAAATAACGTCTTCATATGAAATATCGTACGGTATTATTGACTGACAGACCCTGTAGGCGTTGTTCAGCCAGTCTCCGAGCAAAGAAAATCTCCGACGCGGCAGAGAATCGAACCAGGAAACCGACGATCTAGGGGAAGCGAAGCTGGCCACTAGCCCACGAGGTGTGGACATACTTTTTATAGTATATCATCAACTAAATTGGTACACTGGTGCAAATGCTAAAAAGAACGGTTCTGTTCATCAAAGGTACCAACTTTTGGTTGGTAATACAGAAATATTATATAAAAATTGAACCGGATTTTTTTTTTGTTAGTGTTCCTGACATCTGACTCCGAAACTTGTCCACAAAAAATCCTTAATATAAGAACATCGCTTGTTAAAGTGTTAAATATAAAGAAATTCGTGCGCAGTGATGTCAAATGGAGTGAAGTTGACCGAAATGACAAAAAAGATTTCATTTTAAATAACTACACGCTGGCGATGAAAATTAGTTTTTTTAAGTATATGCTGCTTGAAAGTTCTTAAGAATTGCCTGCAGTCGAGTCGGCTTGAGTTCATCCCGGACGGCCGCAGCGGGTTGGGTCAGAACCGATTCTGTAGAGGCCGTGCTGGCTAGGCGCGGCAGCTTCTCGCGCCTACCTCAACCAATAACGTAATGCGATTTTGTAAATGTCTCTATGGCAACGTCTCACTGTTGTCTCAGCTCTATAGGCTGCGCCTATTTTGGCCAGTAGCCGATAGCGGCTCGCAGTCGAAAGCTGGCAACAAGGCTGCGAGCTGTCAGGAATCATCTTCCACCGACTCGACTTCAGAACAAGTATATGTTTCGTTGTTACGTAGAAATCTGTCATACTATGTGGCTTAAAACTGATGTGGATACAATCGAGGTCTTAGATGTAAAAAATTTGCCAAACTTAATAGCTGGAACGAAGAAGAATTTTTATTTTGAAACGTGTATGATGATTACGTCATTTTGGTTTTTGTGTTATCTATGTCCACGTCACAAAGAGAGAGCAAGTTACGTTACGGTTACACAATTTTTAGTCTTGTCGCGGCACAGTCTTTGCCACTGAGCTGTGTGATACATTCTTAGCTGAAGTGTGGTAGGTCATGGACGTATTCTGTAGCACTGTGTTGACTTGTGATTGTATCTGTTAGATGAAGAAAGACTGATTGTGGAGGACAGCAAGGATGAATAGACGTATATATTAGAAAGCGAAGAGTACATAAAGTTTAAATAATTTGAAAAGAAGAAGCTTGAGGTAAAACTGCAGCACTGCACAGCTAGTTTGTCAGAATGATTATTGTCAGCTAGCTGAGACTAAGACCATCCCACTTCCCTGAGTCATGCATTATCAACCGATTAAGCTGTGTGGTTCTCATAGAAGTAGTCTGGTAACATTGTATCCTCTTTAAATCATTGTCCACTTTGTTAAACATAGTATTGTTCAGACATATGTTATGTACGAAGATCACGCGAAGTTTGCTCTGTCTTTTCGCATATACACTTCACTCTAAAAATCGTTGTCTTGAAATATCATTTCATATGAATAGTTACTCTCCCCAACACACTGTTTATCATTACGGATTGTCACATTTTACAGTTCCAATGTAGTTTGGAAATTTTATTTAGAAATAGAAATCTAGCTTAGCCGCTGCCTGCTTGCTGCTTCCTGTTGTGTTTTCGAGAAATCTCTTAACAGTATTGTCAAGACGAGAGGTAAGTGGAAATTTTGATTAGGGCCAGATAAATGTTGTACTTCAGTTACGCATTTAATATAAAAACGAGTTTCTTTCAGATCAGCTACAGTTCGGTTCAGATTAGGTTCCGTTTGGTCTAAAGTTAGCAAATGATTTTAAATTGGATAACAGTTTATGGGTACATAGTTTTGGCAATAAGTAGATTTTATAGAGTGGGAGGTAAAGTAGGGTCAAATTTCAGACAGAAAGAAATATAGTGGGGAGGTTATTAACTGCCATATCGGCAGTGATGGCCGTGTACTGGTTAGAAGCAGGCCAGTTGAGGACCTGTCCCCAACCTGTCTTCAAACTAGACACATCGAACCTACACCTGGAGTTATGGTCTGGGGCGATATTTCGTATGACAGCAAGAGCACTCTCGTGGTTATTCCACTCATCTTGACTGCATAATTGTAGGTCAGTCTGGTGATTCGACATGTTGTCATTCGTGAACAGCATTCCAAGTGGTGTTTCCAACACGCTAACGCTCGCTCACATACCGTTGTTGTACCCCAACATGCCCGACAGAGTGTCGACATGTTGCCTTCGGCTGCTCGATCACCAGATCTGTCTCCATCCGAGCAATTATGGGACATTATCGGACGACAACACCATTCTCATCTACAAAAAGCATTATCCGTCTCTGTATTGATCGACCAAGTGGAACAGGCGTGGAACTCCATCCCACAAACTGATATACGGCACCTGTACTCGTCTGCACGCTTGCATTCAGCATTCTGGCGGCTACACCGATTATTAATGTACCAGCATCGAAAAAGGGCAGAACGTGAGGACCCGATTAGTTGGAACATCAGTAACTAAGAAAGCCAACTTATTGAATGTTTCAAGACCAACTGTTTCAACAGTCACGACAGCCTACAAGAAAGATGGAAAAACATCATCGTGTAAACGTAACATTGGGCGCAACCCAAAATTAAATGACAGAGATCGTCGTACGCCAACACGAATTGTGTCAAAACAACACAAAACTACGGCGGCTAAAGTGACTGCAGAACTCGACGGTCATCTTCGAGACCCCCTATATGTCGACACTGTCCGCCAAGAACTCCATAACCGAAAACATCACTGAAGACGACCAACGCAAAGAAGCGTAAAACATGGTGTCAGGAGCATAAATCCTGGATGGCTGATCAGTGGAAATTCGTCATATGGCCCGTCGAGTCAACGTTTTCTTTATTTCCAACGTCGGACCTGGTTTATGTCTGGAGAACGCCAAAAGACACCTACAGTACTGATTGCTTGATTCCAACAGTTAAGCATGGAGGTGGAAGTGTGATGGTGTGGGTGTATATCATGCTATTATGCTGGTCCCATCATTATTCCCAAAGGCCGTGTTACAGCCAACGATTATGTAAACATTTTAGGTGATTAGATGCATCCCATGATTCAAATCCTGTTCCCCAACAATAATGCCATTTTCAGGACGATAATGCAGCTATTCTCACAGCTAGGACAGTACAATCGTGGTATGAGGAGCATGCAACTGAAGTGCAGCGTTTTCCCTGGCGAGCGCAGACTCGAGCAATGTCGAACCCTTGTGGGCGGTATTGGAGCGCAGACTCCGGAGCAGATTTCCGCCTCCCTCGTCATTACATAAGCTAGAAGAGGTTCTGATCGAAGAGAGGCATAACGTCCCACTGAAGACTATAAAATCATTGTCGTTCTTGTGGTCTTCAGTCCAGAGACTAGTTTGATGCAGCTCTCCATGCTACTCTATCCTGTGGAAGCTTCTTCATCTCCCAGTACTTACTGCAACCTACAACCTTCTGAATCTGTTTAGTGTATTCATCTCTTGGTCTCCCTCAACGATTTTTACCCTCCACGCTGCCCTCCAATACTAAATTGGTGATCCCTTGATGGCTCAGAATATGCCCCACCAACCGATCCCTTCTTCTAGTCAAGATGTGACACAAATTTCTCTTCTCTCCAATTCTATTCAATACCTCCTCATTAGTTATGTGATCTACCTATCTAATCTTCAGCATTCTTCTGTAGCACCACATTTCGAAAGCTTCTATTCTCTTCTTGTCTAAACTATTGATCGTCCACGTTTCACTTCCATACATGGCTACACTCCATACAAATACTTTCAGAAACGACTTCCTGACACTTAAATCTATACTCGATGTTAACAAATTTTTCTTCTTCAGAAACGCTTTCCTTGCCATTCCCAGTCTGCATTTTATATCCGCTCTAGTTCTACCATCATCAGTTATTTCGCTCCTCAAATAGCAAAACTCATTTACTACTTTAAGTGTTTAATTTCCTAATTTAATTCCCGCAGCATCACCCGATTTAATTCGACTATAGTCCATTATCCTCGTTTTGCTTTTGTTGATGTTCATCTTATATCCTCCGTTTAAGACACTGTGCATTATGTTCAGCTGCTTTTCCAGGTCCTTTGCTGTCTCTGACAGAATTACAATGTCATCGGCGACCCTCAAAAAATGGTTCTAATGGCTCTGAGCACTATGGGACTTAACATCTATGGTCATCAGTCCCTTAGAACTTACAACTACTTAAACCTAACAAACCTAAGGACATCACACACATCTATGCCCGAGGCAGGATTCGAACAGGCGACCGTAGCAGTCGCGCGGCTCCGGACTGAGCGCCTAGAACCGCTAGACCACCGCGGCCGGCAAGGCGACCCTCAAAGGTTTTATTTCTTCTCCATGGATTTTAATTTATACTCCGAATTTTTCTTTTGTTTCCTTTACTGCTTGCTCAATAAACAGATTGAATAACATCTGGGATAGGCTACAACCCTGTCTCACTCCCTTCCCAACCACTGCTTCCCTTTCATGCCGCTCGACTTTTATAACTGCCATCTGGTTTCTATACAAACTGTAAATAGCTTTTCGCTCCCTGTATTTTACCCCTGCCACCTTCAGAATTTGAAAGAGAGTATTCCAGTCAACATTGTCAAGAGCTTTCTCTAAGTCTACAAATGCGAAAATCGTAGGTTTGCCTTTCCTTAATCTATTTTCTAAGATAAGTCGTAGGGTCAGTATTGGCTCACGTGTCCAACATTTCTACGGAATCCAAACTGATCTTCACCAAGGTCGGCTTTTACCAGTTTTGCCATTCGTCTGTAAAGAATTCGTGTTAGTTTTTTGTAGTCGTGGCTTATTAAACTGATAGTTCGGTAATGTTCACATCTGTCAACACCTGCTTTCTTTGGGATTGGGATTATTATATTCTTCTTGAACTCTGAGGGTACTTCGCCTGTCCCATACATCGTGCTCACAAGATGGTAGAGTTTTGTTAGGCCTGGCTCTCCCGAGGCTGTCAGTAGTTCTAATGGAATGTTGTCTACTCCCGGGGCCTTGTTTCCACTTAGGTCTTTCAGTGCTCTGTCAATCTCTTCGCGCAGTATCATATTTCCTATTTCATCTTTATCTAAATCCTCTTCCATTTCCATAATATTGTCCTCAAGAACATCGCCCTTGTATAGACCCTCTATATACTGCTTCCACCTTCTGCTTTCCCTTCTTTGCTTAGAACTGGGTTGCCATCTGAGCTCTTGATATTCATGCAAGTGGTTCTCTTTTCTCCAAAGGTATCTTTAATTTTCCTGTATGCAGTACCTATCTTACCTCTAGTAATATGCCCCTCTACATCCTTATATTTGTCCTCTACTCATCCCTGCTTAGCCATTTTGCACTTCCTGTAGATCTCATTTTCGAGACATACAATCATTGTAGGCCAGTATTCCAAGAAGAATCGCAGCTGTATTAGGGGCAAGTGAGGGTCCAACCATTCCGAAGTAAGTGCAGGTGTTCACATTATTTTTCCTATCTCCTTTATATCATCACTACCTTCTCTGGTTTCGAGTCTTGAGGATGTATGGACTGCTGTTCCTTCACACACATTCAAACACCTCACTGAAAGTGCCTCCGGCAGAGTTCAAACCGTCATAAAGGTGTACTCTACACATACTCTGTAATAATGTCTACTACTGAGTGGTCGGATACTTGTGATCAGATAGCGCAAATAACAGCGTCCCGGAAGAGCTTTACTAAGGTCCATATTCCGGAAAGTTTCTCCAGCAGTTAGTTTCGTTACAGTGAAAACCACCATAATTATCGGAAGACTTCAGCTTCAGTGTGGGTGAAGGCAATTATTATTTTCTTTTCTCACGGTTGTTGACTTCCGCCGATGTTAGCTGGCCGGCGTAACGAGAGCGCGATGGCCGGTTATTAACTGGAGCGGGCAGAGTCTAACCTAAGCTGGCCCCTCCCCGCCGCCGCTGCCGCAATAAGCGACCTCTGGCGGTTGGCTGGGCCGCCTCTGCCGGTCCCACGGCGCCGCTCCCCTTTTCAGAGGAAAGCCGCCCGAGATAAGCCGGCCGCTACTCTCCTCAACAATCGCCGCTCGCTCCCATTGTTGTCTGGCAGCCATCTCGGCGGGCAGCGCACTTCCTTCCCGCGGCCGTCCTTCCTGGTACACTTTATGCAGAGGTTTCTTTTGCCGGCTCACTCGGTGTGTACCGGACGGCCTTAAGTGCACCCGGCTGTCAGCCTCCTGTGTGCTCCTTTCCTTCTTCTTGCCCGGTGTTTCTTCTCCGCTCGCTCTATTGCATTGCAGCTGCCGCGATGGACATCGGGCAAAAAGTACACTCACAGGAACATCCGTGTCTAGCCGCTCTAGTAATTCTACTGTGCGCTGCAGTGCTAGGTGACCCAGAAGTGACAGTAGAAGTGAAGGACCTAAAATATGAAAATATTGTCAGTACGAAACATTTTTCGCAGAGATGCTGAGACACCGGAGGCGGTTTATCCGTGCAGCACATGATACGGGCCCCGCACTAAACGGGATCCACCAGTATCGCCAGATGTCGCGATTTTCAAGAGTCGTCCTGATTTTTAGGTGTGTCATGACCGTTCCGGGTTAAATCTTAAACCACATCATTGGTCGCGCTGTAATATTGACAACGGCTGTCCGACAAGTGTGTAATGGGCCTTAACGCGGGACGCCAAATATTCCGAGTTTGTGTGTGTGTGTGAAATCTTATGGGACTTAACTGCTAAGGTCATCAGTCCCTAAGCTTGCACACCACTTAGCTAAAATTATCCTAAGGACAAACACACACACCCATGCCCGAGGGAGGACTCAAACCTCCGCCGGGACCAGCCGCGCAGTCCATGACTGCAGCGCCTGAGACCGCTAGACTAATCCCGCGCGGCTATTCCGAGTTTGGGCATTAAAAATGGTAGAGTACATAAAATTCCCGAGATGACATTTGACTTTCCGAACGTATTGATTGTGGTATCGAAAAAGTTAAAACATGGCACGCCAGGAAGTCGCCAACAGCTGATGAAGTAAAGGGACGCCTTACCACATGCTGGAACTGTAGGTTTCTAAATCACTGAGGTATGTGCTTCTATTCTTGTATTATTTACTACCACTGCCCTTTAACTGGCCCCGATTTTTCAACATCTTCCAACAAACCTTAATATTGGATGCTTACTTTTTGAAGTTTCGCAAATATTCTTAACCGTTTGAGTGCCAACAACGTAAACAGAATTTGATTTTTAAAATTTTTCACGAAATTGATCTTTATCGTCGCAGTAAGCAACAAATTCAAAAAGAAATTGGCAAAAAGCAAACAATCAATGGTTTTACAGTTGTAGCTTCAGTTTGAAAGCGATGTGCCATAAAGTTTTCAACCACCCATCATTACATAATGTGTACACTGACACAAAAAACGCAACACTAAGAGATAATTAATGTGCAGCAATGACATTTCAAGAATGCATTTGTCTAGGTAAGATATTTAAGTGACTAACACTGTAAGTCACAGGCTTATATGAGGGGGGAGGGGGGGATACGCCTTTGCAAATATGAAATGATAGTACATTAATAACCACTGTAACCGCCAAAATGTTGAAAGCAACAATACAAACGCAAACCCGCATGCACCGTGTTTTACAGCAGGTGCCGGATGTCAGTTCGTGGGATTGAGTTCCATACCTGTTGCACACGGTCGGTCAATCCAGGAACAGTTAATAATGGTTGTGGATTACGTTGGATTTCTTGCCTGATGCTGGCCCATATGTGCTCGAATGGGGACAGATCTGGTAACCGAGCAGGCCAAGGCAACGTGTCGACACTCTGTAGAGCATGCTGGGTTACAACAATGTATGTGGACGAGCGTTATCCCGTTGGAAAACACCCCCTGGAATGCATTTCACGAATGGCAGCACAACAGGTCGAATCTTCAGACTGACGTACACATTAGCAGTCAGGTTGCGTGGCATAACCACGCGAGTGCTGCTGCTGTCATACAAAATCACACCCCAGACCATAACTCACGGTATAATAAATCTAGTGTGTCTAGCACGCGGACAGTTTGGTTATAGGCCCTCAGTTGGCGTCCTCTATTTGCCTCTGTGTGGGCCGGGAGGCGTTGTCGCGTCCGGCCGCCGTGGATGTGTAGACTTTTCGCCGCTGTACCATGTTACAGTGTTGCCCGGGGTACACCATCTAGGAGGTTGTCTACACTTCGTACCCTATTACTCCAAGTGGCACCTACTTCCCAACCCCAACAAAACAACCAGCACCATAATGCACCTCAACAACAGAGAGACACACAGAAAATTACAGATCTCTTCGAATGGCCAAAGCATAAGACATGAGGATAAGCCTAAATATTTGGGAGTGAAACTAGACCGGACCCTAACGTACAACTCACACCTTGAAGACACAAAGCAAAAACTAAAATAAACTAAAATCCCGCAACGCTATCCTTTCGAAACTGGCTGGAACAACATGGGGATGTGGAGCGAGCACTTTGAGAACTTCAGCACTAGCCCTTGTCTACAGTGTAGCTGAATACTGTTCACCAGTCTGGAGGAGAAGTGCACACGTATCTAAAGTGGATGTCCAGCTGAGGGAGACAATGCGAATAATCTCGGGAACACTCAGGGCCACCCCCTGTGCATGGCTTCCTGTACTAGCGAACATAGAGCCTCCAGAAATCAGGCGATCACAGCTAGCCCTAAAAACCTACAGGAAAATTATAGACAACCCGGATGTCCCTATCCACCAACACCTGACACCGACAAACAGGCTTAAATCTAGATCACCTTTTTGGAAAATCGGTGAAGAACTACAAACCTTTGAGCCGAGAACGGCCTGGAACGAAGTATGGTCAGCAAGTGAATTTAAGAACAAAAATGTAGTACACGATCCGAACAAGAAGATTGATGGCTTCAACCTACCAAGAAGAGTGTGGAAAGCTCTAAACCGGGTCAGAACGAGTGTTGGGAGATGTAAACACCTGATGAACAAGTGGGGCCTGGCAGACAGCGCTGTATGTGAGTGCGGTGAAATACAGACAATGGACCATCTACTCGTGTGCAAAGTGTATGGCTATGGTGGTGAACTCATGGACATACATAGACTCAGTGACTCAGCCATAGAGTGGCTCAAAAACATATCTAATATAGTGTAGAATTATATTGTTTTCTTTTTTAGTATATAGTGATAAGAATATTGTAAATTATGCCTCTGTGATGCCGAACGAGTAAGTAAGTAAGTAAGTTGGCGTCCTTCTACAATACCCAAAATATGATCAATACTGACACCGAGGCAGAGCCAGCTTTCATCAGCAAACACAACAGACCTCCACCCTGCCCTCCAACGAGCTCTCGCTTGACACCACTTAAGTCGCAAATAGCGGTGGTTTAGGGTTAGTAGAAAGCACGCAGCAGGTCGTCTGGCTCGGAGCTGTCCTTGAAGTAACGTATTTGTAGCAATTCGCTGCGTTGCTGTGGTGCCAACTGCTGTTCAAATTGCTGCCACATATGCAGTGTAAGTGTGCTGCTTCTATGTTGGCAGCGCTGTGTAGCGCTTTGCATTGGATCTCTGACTGCGCTTTCTTTGTAAGAGACTCTGTGGCTGGTTGGACTCGTTGGAAGGTAATTGCCAGTAGTGTTGGGCAGTTGGAAGTTAGTCGCCAGCAGTGATGGAAGTATTGTATGGCAGTTGGAGGTGAACAGACATCAGTGATGGATGTTAGATGTCAGAAGTTAGCACAGATGGAAGGTAGAGTTCCGAAGTGTTAGCGTAGATTAACGATCTGTACATGCTCGACTTGGAGATTGAATATTATTCATGATTATATACCTTTGTACTAGATGTCAATGACGATTTACATTCATGTTTGAACTGGATGCCACATTATTAAGGTAGAAAATACAGTATTTGATTTGCAACAAAATCTTTCCTTTGCTAACCAGATGCCTATTAGTAGTTAGTGGCTTCAGTAATTAGAATATTTTATTTATATGGCAGTATCGACACTCGCTGTATTGCAATAGTTCGCGTAATGAAGATTTTGCGAGTTAAGTGCTTAATGGAATGTATAGGTTGTTGTTAAGATTTCTTTTTAGTCAGGGTCATTCTTTTGGATTAATTATTTGAAGTCAGGTTGTAATTTTTTAGAGCAGACAGATCGCGTTACCGTTGTATATTGGGAGTATGGCTCTGAGCACTATGGGACTCAACTGCTGAGGTCATTAGTCCCCTAGAACTTAGAACTAGTTAAACCTAACTAACCTAAGGACATCACAAACATCCATGCCCGAGGCAGGATTCGAACCTGCGACCGTAGCGGTCTCGCGGTTCCAGACTGCAGCGCCTTTAACCGCACGGCCACTTCGGCCGGCTTATATTGAGAGTAATTAATGAATACAACAAGTTTGAGTTCTGTTTGCCAGGGTAATTTCAGTAGGTCAGTGTTGTACGGATAAATACTAGGAAAGTGACACATGCATTCAATTTCACTCAGCACTTTAAGCAAATATTTTACTGAGAAGTTTCACCTAACCAGTCATCCTGCAATATAAGTACAGACACACTCATTTAAATAAAGTAGTTTCAGCAGCACAATGCATCGCGCCATACGCCGAACACGATGGTCTTCCCTCTTGGTAGTGCCACGTGGCCGTCCAGAACCCTGTAATCTTCCACCCGTATATTCTTGTGACCACATCCGGCATCAGTTATGTACAATGGCTACATTCCTGCCAAGTCTTTCTGCAATATCTCAGTATCTCGTAGCCTGTTAGAAGTAGTATACCTTGCCACGAAATAGAAGTAGATAATTCCTGTGAGTATGGGCAGAGGGCATTCTTGGCAACCGGAATAAAATCTAATTGGATCCTTTTACCGTTCCCCCAATTCAGATGATACAGTTGCTGAAAGGTTCAAAGAAAACTTGAGTTTGATGTCAAACACGTACCCGACTCATACCCTTAATAGTTCGTGGTGATTTTAATTTGCCCTCCATATGTTGACGAAAATGCACGTTTAAGGCTGAGGGTACGCATTAAACATCATCCGAAATTGTAATAAACGCATTATCTGAAAATTATTTCCAACAGTTAGTTCATGAGCCTACGCGAATAGTTAACGGTTGTGAAAATACACTTGACCTCTTAGCAACAAATAATTCTAATTTAATAACGCGCATGAAAAAGGATACAGGGATTAGTTAACACAGGGTTGTGTTAGCGAGACTGAATCTGTAACCCTAAAATCATCCAAAAATAAGCGAAAAATATACCTATTCAAAAAAGCAGATAAAAATTCACTTGACTCCTTCCTGAGAAACAATCTCCACTCATTGCAAATTAATAACATAAATGTAGACCAGATGTGGTTCGAATTCAAAGAAATTGTATCGGCAGCAGTTGAGAGATTTATACCAAAAAATTAACGAACGACGGAGCTGATCCTCCTTGGTGCACAAAATGGGTGAGAACACTGTCTGAGACACAACTAAAAAAAACATGCCAAATTTAAACAGGTGCAAAATCTTGAAGATTGGCGATCTTTACAGAAGCTGGAAATTTAGCTCGGCCTTTAATGCGGGCTGTTTACCATAGTTTCCACAACGAAACTTTGTCTCTAAACCTGGCAAAAAACCCAAAGAAATTGTGGTCGTATTGGAAGTATGTTAGCGGCAAGACACAATCAATGCCTTCTCTGAGCGGCAGCAATGGAGATTCTATCGAAGACAGTGTTACTAAAGCAGAGTTACTAAACACAGCCTTCCGAAATTCACAAGAGAAGACGACGTAAATATTCCAGTACTGGAATTAAGAACAGGTGTCAACATGAGTAACGTAGAAATAGACATCCTCGGAGTAACGAAGCAACTTAAATCGCTTAATAAAAGCAAGTTCAAAACGTGGTTCAAATGGCTGTGAGCACTATGGGACTTAACATCTGAGGTCATCAGTCCCCGAGAACTTAGAACTACTTAAACCTAACTAACCTAAGGACATCACACAGATCCATGCCCAAGGCAGGATTCGAACCTGCGACTGTAGCAGTCGCGCGGTTCCGGACCGAAGCGCCTAGAACCACTCGGCCACTGCGGCCAGCTTAATAGCATGTCTTGTGGTCCACACTGTATACCAATTAGGTTCCTTTCAGAGTGACATCAACCCACCACGACCGGTCTCAGAGGTAACTAACGGTCACAACCGTTACAGCATATATTTAAAGCAAAACCTGATCTGCATATTCATTGTAACGCTACTAGCGTCACTGTTACGCGACTGGTGCGTAATATCAATAGACGTCATATTTCAGATGTATAAACACGCCTACCAGCTTTCGTTTGTGCCGCTCAACTCTTTCTTGGTGTTGCGATTTGTTTTTCGTCAGTGTATTTTAGTACAATTCCGCATTTTTCTAGACAAATTCCCACATATCAAACCTTCCATGAACCCATAATGCCTAAAGCAAATTATAGTCCTAAATAACGTGCAAAAATTGGCCTACAACTTAAGAACCTCATATGAAAAGCACATATTGCTTCACGGGTTTCATTTCGAAACCACTCAAATCAAGAGTGGTACAAAGTCTAATTTACGTTAGAATAACTTTAGGTACGTTTATTTGCACTATCAATGAGCACCTCAAAAGGTCCCTATAAAAGAAAACCACATGTCACACTCTCCTACAGTCACATAGCACTGTTCATTTGACCGCTCCATAGTGACTTTTACAATGCACGACATTCGTAGAAGTACCTCAGTGTATCACTAAATGTCTCTGTCTTGCAATAGCATATTTAAAATATGTTTGAATTCCTAAGGGACCACACTGCTGAGATCATCGGTCCCTAGACTTACGCACTAATTGAACTAACTTATGCTAACAAGGGAACCTCCCCATCGCACCCCCCCTCAGATTTAGTTATAAGTTGGCACAGTGGATAGGCCTTGAAAAACTGAACACAGATCAATCGAGAAAACAGGAAGAAGTTGTGTGGAACAATGAAAAAAATAAGCAAAATATACAAACTGAGTAGTCCGTGCGCAACATAGGCAACATCAAGGATAGGGTGAACTCAGGAGCGCCGTGGTCCCGTGGTTAGCGTGAGGGAGAGGTTCTTTGTTCAAGTCTTACCTCGAGTGACAACTTTAATTTTTATTTTCAGACAATTATTATCTGTCCGTCCGACCGTCCGAAAATTCCAGGACATATTCAGATTTGCTTGGACATATGCAGGATTTGACGGTCTACACACTGAAAAATTTGAAAACGTTAAAAACATATGTTTTGACAGAGCACAGGGAAAACTGTGCGACTGTGAAACTGTTGCATTCATTTGTTGCAGTTTATGTGACAAACTCTTATGTTTTCATCACTTTTTTGGGAGTGAATATCACATCCACAAGAAAACCTAAATCGGGCAAGGTAGAAGAATCTTTTTACCCATTCGCCAAGTGTACAAGTTAGGTGGGTCGACAGCATATTCCTCTCATGTGACGCACATGCCGCCACCAGTGTCGTATAGAATGTATCAGACGCGTTTTCCTGTGGAGGAATCGGTTGACCTATGACTTTGCGATCAAATGTTTTCGGTTCTCATTGCAGAGGCATGTCCTTTCGTCTACTAATCGCACGGTTTTGCGGTGCGGTCGCAAAACACAGACGCTAAACTTATTACAGTGAACAGAGATGTCAATGAACGAACGGACAGATCATAACTTTGCGAAAATAAAGAAAGTAAATTTTTCACTCGAGGGAACACTTGAACCAAGGACCTTGCATTCCGCAGCTGCTCACGCTAACCAAGGGACCACGACGCTCCTGAGTTCACGCTCTCCTTGATGTTGCCTATCTTGCGCATGGACTACTCAGTTTGTATATTTTGCTTATTTTTTTCATAGTTCCACACAACTTCTTCCTGTTTTCTCGATTGATGTGTGTTCAGTTTTTCAAGGCCTATCCACTGTGCCAACTTATAACAAAATCTGAGGGGGGTGCGATGGGGAGGTTCCCTCGTAAGAACAACACACGTAGTCATGCGCGAGGGAAAACCCGAACTTCCGGCGGGAAGGGGCCGCGCAATCCGTGACATGGCGCCCGAGACCGGGTGGCCAAGCCGCGCGGCTGCAACAGCATCTGTGGTTTCATGTGAAAGGAAGTTGTTCTGTTCCAATACGGTCTGTGCGCTTCGCTACAGACTTTTTTGTCAAACTGGTTCTGGCTACACTACCCCTGCACATCAATGCCTACGTTTTGGGGAAAATTAACCATTAGCAGTTTTCTTTTCAAAGTAATTGCAATGTTTAGGATTATTTGCAGATGATTATGTAGTATTTTCAAAGCACTGAAAAAAATAGGCCATTGACTCAAGATTTTCCATCATTTGAAGAATACATTTGACGTAACACTGTTTTATTAAAACACATTTTATGTACTGCATATTGTCAGAATAATTCCATTTACATGTTGTGTTCCACTATGGTATCCTCTGCTTCTCTATAACTTCCACCTTCAATATCGTCGAAGCTGCTATTTGATTTACATCCGCAAAAAGATTCGCCAAAAAATCATTTGTTTTATATCCTCGCACTAAAGGGCGTGCCGCAATCTTTCACTGTTTTGTCACAGAATTATGCAGTATGTTACGAAGCTTTGTCACAGCCAGAGTTCTGCATTTCTTTAATACGATACATTTTACATTTAGAGTATTATACAATAAAAAAAATTAGGGACAGTATGCTGAAGTCAGCGCCCACGGGCAAATTTTAGTTCTTCATGCCGGTAATTCGAGCTACGGTAAAATCAAGAAGCGCTCCCTGCTCTTCCCATTTACTGAAAATGCTTCCTTGCTATATGAAAAGAGTTCATAAGATTCGATGACGATGGATTGTTTTAACGTCTTGGATAGTGCTAATTATGTTTCTTAGATAACAATTCCAAAACAAGAATTTTTAGGCTTTAATAAATAAAAAAAAAATCTTACCTTCACATATTAAAGCAAGGATAGTACTATCTTTTCATTTTGTTAAATAGGGTCGTCGCAGTTCGTCAGTAATACGAGCCCCGCGGGTTCTATCAGAAATATGTGGGGACTCTTTATTATTGAAGAAAACGCTAACATCTCCACTGATTTTCCGACTCCTCCTCATACGCTACATCTGCTAAGGATTCGAAATAAATACTCTGTGATTCATCTCTATATTGCAATATCTTTAAAATTAGTACTTATCTATGACTGGCATAAAGGAGATTCCATGTATTATGGTGCGGTATAATGTTACATGTAACATGATGTCGAATCTTCGGAACGGGTGACGTGAAGAATTCAGGTCTCAGGTTCAAGGCGCGAGACGACCTAAGCGTGTGCGGCGTCCCCAAATAGAGGTAAGAGCAGAAACGCACATTGCAGTGCAATCAGTGGCCTTAGCAGTGAAGTAGGACGCTTGCAATCTGTAATTACTGCGATATTTACACGTGTGCTGAGTGCAGACACTTCTCATAACATCGAGGGAAATTAATAATCAGTAACAGTCATTGTTACTAGTACCGGAACTGCAACTAGCGCCGTCTCTTTTTTGTTTCAAAGAACTACCGCAGTCGTGACGCTTGTAACTGTGAAAGCTGTTACGATCTGACAGTCTGAGCGATACATCATAGTGCGTCTAGCGGATGCAAATCTGTCGTCAGTCCCTAAGAACTACGTTTGTTTTTATTTATTTTTGTGCATAATTAACGAAACAGTATGTTTTTATGGCCCGGGCGATAGTTAAATATCAAGGAACATGAGTGATCGCGAAATAATTGCAAACAGAGCAAAAACCGGTGAATGGTACCGATATGACATAAGTACTTCACGCATAAGAAGTATATACAAGCACTTACAGGTGTAAAAATTATCGAAACACCATTTGATGTTTTGTTCTTCCTGGCAGTCATTAGGACAAAATGACCCTTTTCTAAGTACACGGATCTTTGAAAAGAAATAAGCTCGTAATTCTTCACTTGATTTCTTGGCGTTTGTTTCTGTGTTATCCTTATTATGATAGTCACTTGTCTTGTCACGTAATAATGTGGAACGAAATCTTAATCAGTCTCGCATTCTTACTGTTCACTCACTTTTCGAACAAGCGAATAATTATATTTAAACTGGTTACTTCATACTCAGAAGGCGCCTGTATTGAATATTCATACGTTTGGTGCTTTTTTCTGGCTCTGGTGTAAAAACAGCTGTAGAACTGTATTTTTTTCCGAGTCGGGAAACAGTTTTACGGCTTTTGAATTTTGTTTTAAGCCTGTATAACAGTTCTTTCTTCAGCGACAGCTGCGGTGTCTTATTTGCTACTTTAAATAATGCAGTTACTGTATTACATACGAGTCTATGATTGTGTTTGTTTTACATCCATAAACTGGTTCGATTCAAAGTGTAGCGTTAAATTTCACGTTATTGTGTAGAAATACATCGCCCCATCTAGGGTCTCCTCCACTACTGTTTACTCACCTTTTCTTTCCCTTAAAAATAGACGTTAATCCTCATTAAATCTACGTAGGTTGAAAGAGAATGGTAACTAAACAATCTTGTAATGTGCTGTTTCACGCCTGTCACGATCCTTAGGAAACCTAAAGAATGACAGAATTAATATGATGTCTTCTTTCTGTAATTTCTGCAGTTTACTGCACTTCTATAAAAACCATTCTACAAACCAATACAAACGATACTCTTTATATTCATTACATATCGCAGTCAGTGACCGTTTGGCGCACAAATATCAGAGGGAGTGTCGAGACTGTATGTGTAGTAAGTGCGTTTACACCTTTGCAACTTTCTGCGCGCAGTACGTGCATACGGACGTTGCACGGAGAGTCAACGGAGCGCATGCGTCTGATTGCGCACAAGAGAATGTACGCAAGCGCAGGTGGGCAGACGCATGCATCAGGCATGCGCCTGTCCACGGTTCTCATTGTTTGCTGCTTTGTTTTACTGTGTCTCACTGTGAACTGATGCAGTTTTACGCACGCATTTAAATTTGTCTGTGCATTGGTACATTCGCCCATTCGCCGGCCGCTCTAACGAGTAATACATGGAATTTGAACAGTATTATTGTGTATTTCCTATTTTATAGCTTGTTAGGTTCGTGGCTTATAAAGATGGGGTTTAATTACATAACTGTCTACAGCTCCTCACAACTAGAGAAGGCCTGGAAACAACAAAGACAAACGTGAACAGAATAGGAAGCCTACGCTTGTACTTCGGATGAAAACGTGTTGATGAAGAGACTTATAACCAAATAACAATAGTCTGAACCTAAGTATTAATATTCTTCATTTAAAACCGCTTTATCAGGAACGTCATTTTCCTTGGAAATAATTTCGTAGAAGTCTTGACAGAATAATTCTGAATGATTATTATTTGCTTTTACGGCCTCATAGGACCACTTTAGTCAATCATTTCCTGGTCCTCTTCTTCAGTAAGCGCATGTTTCGTTCTTTCTTAACTGCCCAGTTTCTTTTCATTCGTTCTGATCTTTCCTGTCTTTCCTCATCTGTAAATAGCCTTTTCATTGTGTGTCGTTTGTCTACTTTCGGTTTAAATCTTGTTTTCTTGTCATTCTGTTTATTGAGATTTTTCTTGTTGTTTTGCAGATCATCCAGGGTTAGGTCCTATATCTAGTTCTTCCATATCCTCTTTAATTTCCTTGATCCATCCTACTTGTTGTTTCAGATTCCACAGTTTCTGCATAATTTTTCTTGCTAATCTTGTTTCTGGCGTCCTCATTACGTGGCCAAAGAAGGGAATTCTCTTTCTACGTATAGTATCTCTGATGGGCTCCAGTTCCTTGTTCACTACTTCATTCAGCACTATCCGCCATTGTCCTTCCTTCTGGTACTTTTTATTTATGCATGTTCTAGCTATTCTTCTTTCTACCTTTATTATTTTGTCATCTATGTTTCTCTGAGTAACTTTAAAAGGAGTCTCACTTGAGTATGTTACCTCTGGCTGAACCACCGTCTTTTGGTGTTATAATTTTGTTTAAGTTGATGAATATTTCTTATTGTATGTAGACCATGTTAGGTTTTGAGCTTTTATCATTTTATTGGTTGTTTCTTGTCAAGCAGTTGTGAGTTATAATTTCTCCAAGATATTTAAATTGCTTCACTATATTAATTTTTCTGTTGTCTACTGTTACGCGGTCTGTTACTAGCTGGTCTGTTACCATCATCTCGATCTTTTCGAAAGATATCTTAAGTCATACCTTTTGCGCTATATTTTGCAGGCTCATTATTTGATTTCTGGCTTCTTGTACAATATTAGCTAGGAATGCCAAGTTATTTGCGAATCCCAAACAATTTAGGTTTATATCATCTTTCTTGGTTCCAACTGTTACGTTTTTAGGATTCTCTTTGTACCATTCTCTCTTCAAGCATTCAAGAGCACAGTTGAAGAGCAGTGGTGAAAGACCATCTCCTTGTCTTAACCCTGTCTTAATCGTAAACGGCTCAGATAGTTTGCCTCTGAATTTTGCTTTGGTCTTGGTGTTTGTAACGGCGCCTAGTCACGACCTGTGCAGCTTCCCCCGTCGGAAGTTCGAGTTCTCCCTCGGCACGGGTGTGTATGTTGTCCTTAGAGTAAGTTAATTTAAGTTAGATTAAGTAGTGTGTAAGCTTAGACACCGATGACCTCAGCAGTTTGTTCACATAAGACATTACCACAAATTTCCAAATTTTCATCTGCTTATTTCAAAATTAGAATATTAGGTAATGTCTTACACTGAAAGTGCTTTAACTGTGCACTAAACTAACATGCCAAGGACTTTAAGCAGTCTTCGGCAATTACGTGTGCTCTAAATTCATCTGCTCTGATTTCTTCAGTCAGATTTATTATCGACTGATCAGCACATTCTACTTTGTCTCACCACTCTGCGCGTTTGCTTGTGACATTGTGCTTTGGTCTATAGAAAAAAAAAACATACGACATAGGCATAGCAATATAGTTAGGTGATATACGTATACCAAAGTTAATTGTATACCTGTTGTTGCTGTGCGGTGAGATAATTCAAAGATGAGTAGGGGTCTTTGCAGAATCATTCATTAGTTATGCTCAAATTAGACTCCAGAAATACAAGTTAGTGGACAGACAATTTATTCACTATGGCACTGCTTGCACAAAAACCACCGAGGAAAAATTTTATCAACATACATAGCTATTAATGAATATGAAAAGCGTGGCCGAGCGATTCTAGGCGCTTCAGTCCGGAACCGCGCTGCTGCTACGGTCGCAGGTTCGAATCCTGCCTCGGGCATGGATGTGTGTGATGTCCTTAGGTTAGTTAGTTTTAAGTAGTTCTAAGTTCTAGGGGCCTGATGACCTCAGATGTTAAGTCCCATAGTGCTCAGAGCCATTTGAACAATTTTTTTTAATATGAAAAGCATTCGACCGAGTAAAGCTATTTCAGGTCTTGCTGTTTTGCTTGTTTTCTCCACCGGCGCGTCTCGCTCCTGTCCTCAGACGGCAGAAATCAGAAAAAAAATGACGTCATATTCCAAATAGCTCAGTAACTTCTGCTATGGGTGGCCGACATTTGAGATGCTACAATACCAAAGCGAAGCAAAATCACTAACTCCAGTGTTGAATATGAGTTGAATATGAGGCGACAGCACACTGTTGCCACATAAACCATGTTAGTGATAGACGTCTGTTTAGTATTCGGTTACAGTTGTCGTTTCTCTATGGTACTACTTCTAGGAACTGACAGTGTGTCACCATCGTGCGTTTAATGTCGCAGACACAAAATGAGAACGTAAGCGATAGGTGGACTCACGTACCCTTCCCAAGTAATTGTTAAACCGTCTTTGTTTTTTTAGCTACCCTTGGAGGTGGTCTATCTCTCCACCCCCTTGGTGTGCCCCTGAATGGTTTACAAATAAAAATATGCACTGTAAATTTTTGTTTGCTTGATTTCGTAACCTGGCCATTTTGGATATTATTTAATTATATGAGAATAAAAATTCATATAATTAACAGAAGTGACTTCAATACCAAGGAACACACATGTTATGTAGATTTCTACGCCAATGACATGCGGTGTGATTGTAGTCTACCTACGAAAAATATATCAATATTTTGTAGAAGAAAGCTCATATTTACATCGGCCTTCTTAATTTAGATGTACCACATTCTTCAAATCGTAACAAGTTCTCATGGAGGTCTTGGCATATTGTTTCGATAGCAATGGATAATGCATTGACGAAAAACCATAAAAAACACCAGTAAATTTCTCTAGCAAAATCTCCTTCCCCCGACTAATCAGCCCCCCTCCCCCGCAGCCTTCCCCGCCCGCCCCAAAAAAGTATGACAACTTCCACTCTTTATCGAACGCACTAACACGGCATTGTTAATTATTTCGCTAAATACGGCAAGAAAAATACCAAATGAAACAAAAAGTTTTGTTTTCTACGATAAGGTGAAAGAAATCACAAAGGTGAAAGAAAGACGAGAAAGACAGATTGTTATTTAAATTGCAGTAATCGTTTTACAGCCTATAAAAACTCCAGAACTACTTGAGATATTAAATTACCTGAAATACTACTGTCAAAGCACCACTCGGAGTTTCCTCATTTTCGTTGCCCCGATTTCCGTTGTGACGAAACGAGTGATGGGCGTCTCTCTGTAATGTAGAATTATTTTTAAATTTGTCCCATTACGCTCCAGTTCAGCACTTAGCAGTTATAGAAGTCTCAAATTTTGCCGCATTTCGTTTATAAATCGGATACAGAACTCATTAAGAATTTTTCGTCTTTTGTTCTGCATATTTAACGAGGTACGGGGTTGAAACTTATTGGTTCGCAGGAAACTTAACTGAGGAAATTCCGGGAAGTCCATTATCTCACTATTTGCGCTGCACACTTGCCCAGACGCTCTTTCCTTCTTCTTTCTCAATTTTTCTCTCACGGGGCAGTTTTGTAAGACTGCCGTTCCGTCGTAGGAAAGAAGGGCGACCACCAACGGTGCGGTCCCGCTGCGGGAACCCAATTACTCTGCCGTTCAGCGATGATCACGAATGAGTGAAGCTGAAAATCTCCAATAGGCGGAATACAAATGTTACTTGTGGTGGTAGCAGAGTAAAGCGAAGGGAAGCATTTCTCTCAGAAAGCTTGTGAACGCAGTAACGTATGACTTTAATCTATCATTTGGCGTACATTGCACACTGAGAACAGAGTATGTAACATAACCTTATTTACCTGTGCAGGTCTGCCGTCGGTAGCTGCGCAACCGTCGAGTCTGGCTTAAAAGTGGCTTTCAAAAGCAGGCTATTCTCAGTGATGTAGTCTACACCAGTTAAGATAGTTTACTTGCACTTAGATGTTGAATAAGCTAAGGTTTATGGTCACATCGAGTCTCATTATAATTTACGTGCAGATAAATGGTGAGATTGTTCGAGTGCAGTAACGTAGCACTGAATTGATACATAAGTTCAGGCGTGGCAAACGAACAATTAACACAGCACTTGAATCACTGTCCTTGAATTCTAACAATCATATCAGTACAATAACTAATGTGCACAGTGAATACGAGGTAACAACACAGTTTGAGCCTGTTGTCATAGTGAATATCATTGTCGAAGTTTGACGCAGTAATAACGATAGTTAATTTAGGTAAAACTCGGCACATTTCACGACTTCCAATCTGTTCTATGTCGTCTGCAGTGCATTTCCCCATTATGCTGGTCATAGCTCCTGTATTCTCAGTGATGTAGTCTACACAAGATAGTTTACTTGCACTTAGATGTTGAATAAGCTAAGGTTTATGGTCAGATCGAGACTGCACAGAATAACGGCACTTGCTAGATGTTTTCAAAGAGGTATATGTAAGACAAAAAAGGGAGCGATGCGCTGCAGTAGAGATGCTGTTAGATGAGAGAGATGTGACTGTCATTTTTTTTAAGTCGACAGAAAGAGATGAATCTGTGGTGTGTCTTGATAAAAAGAGAACGTGAACATTCTATCCCTCCTTCTATTGTAACAGTTTTGTCAGTAATTTTGGATTTTGGGTTAACATAAATAACGTCAAGTAAAGTAGAGTGCCTGTCTATTTATGCCAAATAGTTCATCTCACGCCATCCAAATATTAGTTCCTTTCACTGGGCGATACGGTCAACGGTTAGCAAGTTCTACGGTCAACAATTAGCAGTTCCTACAGCGGCTGTATTCAAGATGACCATCGCAACAGAAAAAAGAGGTAAAATTTCCTACTAAGAAGAATGTGCAACTAAGGACATTTGCTATTAAATTTCAGATATATCTGACAATGTCTGTTCGGCAGCCGGTCGCATTACCATTCCCTTAACTTCCATTTATGACTTTATAGTTAAACTTCATAAAACATTTCCAATTCAAAAACTATAACACATTACCCAGCCAGTAGGAAAAATAGAATACAATACGCCGGCGAACCGAAACGAGACCGGATCCCGCATTCATCAGATCGTAAGTAAAAAATAGTAATTGTAACAGTGATTGTCGAAGTATTATTTTATTCTGCCTTTGTTCCTCATATTCGACAATGAGGATAGAATGAGAAAAGGGAACGTTACCAGTAAAAATGGAATAAAATTACGGAAACCGAAAAAAGTTTTCTCCGAGACAAGTAACTGAACTTTACGGAACATGAACAGAAGTTCGTCAACCAAAGGTAGGATCAAGAATATTCCAGGGATCATAGCACGCAAAAGTAATTTCACTGCAATATCCTGATCCCTAACCTGCCTATAACCTTTTCACAAATAACAGTATTTATGGCTCTGAGCACTATGGGACTTAACATCTATGGTCACCAGTCCCCTAGAACTTAGAACTACTTAAACCTAACTAACCTAAGGACAGCACACAACACCCAGCCATCACGAGGCAGAGAAAATCCCTGACCCCGCCGGGAATCGAACCCGGGAACCCGGGCGTGGGAAGCGAGAACGCTACCGCACGACCACGAGATGCGGGCAACAGTATTTATGGTAGAGTTTATTATTCATTGCAATATTAAATATTTTCATATAGGTAGCAATGACAATAACGAGAAGCCATCACTTCGAGAACGTATATCACGTGCGAAATTTTCCACAACTATTGAGTTTCTGTTATGTTTCAGTCATTCAGTTAGAGTTTGACAGTACAAATGGAATCAAGTGTCAATGAGAAAATTAATACCTGGTTCTACTAATGTCTATTTTCAAAACAATTTGTACAGAAACTATGCAACAGACGTAGGAAATTTTCCGAGCTCGAAACTCAGTTAATGGAAGGGACACACACATACTCAGGCTACACGCGCATTAGACAATCATCATTCGCACGTATCAACCATAGAAAAATACTCACAGAAATTACTACAATTGAATACGTGCTGACTTGAGTAGAAAAATCACAGACGTGTCCTCTGCAATTTAGATCAAACTCTCAGTACCTTACACCAAAAAGTCACGACACTCTCCAACGACTTCGAAAATTTGCGTACTAACATGTACACATTTGACAGGTGCAACTAGTAAATTTGACACAAAATTTTCTAATCTAAACAATCAGAAAAACAAAACTCTTTCTATTATGAGTGAAGATCAAAGTCAAAGTGGACGCCAGGTCGACGAATTTGCAACGGTGCTCGGTAGTTTACAGAGCCCACACGAATGCTTAGCTTAAGTATACCAATTCTCTGAAAGGAAGTGTGCATGTGAAAACTTACCGGATGACGTACAAAAACTCACGCAAGACGTAAAACCGAGTACGAATCCATCTATAAGAATGTGAAAAGATTAAATCAGAGATCTGAGGCCGGCGTCTTTGACAGTGATTCTAACCTAGTTGAAAAGTGCTTCCGGAAACAAAAAACTTATGTTGATGCTCTTCAAGAGGTTATAAACGAACCGTAGTCACGCGAATATTATTTCTCCAAAGTCAGATTACGATAAAAGCAAAAGGGAAAGGTTTGCAAACAATCAAACGTAAGTGCCAGTGTTACAATATGCAGCTCACGATCTGGTGACGTAATGCGTGGCCTGTCGTCAGTCATCATAGACGAGGGTCTAATAAAACATAGGCAGTTCCCAGTCTTCTCTCAAGAATCCGTGACAACACACTCCGCCGTCTTTGTGAATACATTTAGAAATGATTTATCTCGGTACTGGTCCGAAATACAAAAGATTCAGTTCGTTGTCGATTTCACACAACGTGACGTGTGACCACGGGCAGCCGAAGAGGTAGAGCACAGTCGAATGTATGAAGAACTTGAACAGGCCTTCCTAGAGAAGCAATGGTCGCAGAGAACTCAGGAGAGACTGCGAATGGAAGTTTTTGCCCCTCAACCATTTAACGTAAAACAAGGCTGACTGTGCCGGTATTTTGAAAGATACTTGAACAAGACGAGATACTGAAGCAATCCGATATCACGCCTCGATGTTTTGAGAATACTGAAGAGTGATCTGCCAAAAAACATTCGTGAGTAACTGGTAACTGTGCTAACTTACGACCAAGAATACTTTCTCACGGTCTTGAATTCGATTGATCTCATTTATGAGAGAAGTCAAAACTCAAATGAATATAATAGAAACCAGTAGGGTCCACGGAAAAACGAAGGATTTTATAATCGTCGTAACGATAACTTCAGCAACAAGAACAAGAACGGCGATAATAGCAGAAATCATTACGGCAACGCGTAGTGCGTGGGCATCCATATCCGCCGCCGTATGTATATAATGGTATTGTAGGATTCGGAAATCGTGCAGTAACCGTTTCCAATAGAGAAATAACAGTTCAGGATACCGCGGCTCACCATCAAGAAGTAACCGTAATGGCTGGAATAATTGGCGCTGTCCCGACGATAATAGACAACAAGGGTACAGGAACGGAATGAACAAATGGCTCTGAGCACTATGGGACTTAAAATCTGAGGCCATCAGTCCCCTAGAACTTATAACTACTTAAACCGAACTAAGGCCATCACACACATCCATGTCCGAGGCAGGATTCGAACCTGCGACAGTAGCGGTCGTCGGGTTCCAGACTATAGCGCCAAGAACCGCTCGGCCACAGCGGCCGGCGGGAATGAACACCCACACATAAATAACAATTACGAAAACAACGGTTATGGGAATGGCATAAACCAAAATCAGCGAACCGCCGCCCCCAAAAAAGCGCAGAATAGAACATGGAAAAATACCGATCACGTTGTAAACACTGAAGAAGTGACCCCGCCTCCTCACACAATAAACAGCGGTCGGTCGGCTTAGAACCCCCTCCGCCGCTGCGAGGACGTAGGCAGGATTTGGTCTAAGTGACGGTCCTATTTGTTAAAGAGGCCCTTAATGAGGCTCATATTTTTAATTTATTCTGAAAACAATTTACGTGTTAATTACAAAACGGGGCGTGGAATACCATCGAGGTAATGCTGTGCCGCGGATGACAACCAAAGAGGTCCTGCTATGAAAAGAAATGCCACCCCAGATCATCACTCCTGATTGTCGGGTCTTATGGTGGGGGACGGTCACATTGCTATCCCACCGCTGTCTGAGGTTTCGCGGCACGTCTTTGCTCGTCATGGGGGAACAATTCGAAGCGGGACTCTTCACTGAAGACAATTGCACTCCAGTCAGTGGGATTCCAGGCCGAAGAAGCGCCTGAAGACGTCCCGGACAGCGGTGGGATAATAACCTGGCTATTTCACGCTATATGGCCCGACATCCAGGAGTGATGGTCTGGCGAGACACTTCTTTCCAGCCGGCCGCTGTGGCCGAGCGGTTCTAGGCGCTTCAGTCCGGAACCGTGCTGCTGCTACGGTCGCAGGTTCGAATCCTGCCTCGGGCATGGATGTGGTTGATGTCCTTAGGTTAGTTAGGTTTAAGTAGTTCTAAGTTCTAGGGGACTGATGACATCAGATGTTAGGTCCCATAGTGGTTAGACTCATCTGTAACAATTCTGAACTTCTTTCCATAGCAAAAGCCCTTTGGTTGTCATCCGCGGCACCCTTACAGCACAGAGGTACGTCGACCATATCCAACGCCCTTTGTGACGAGCCATCCTGGGATTACATTTCAGCAAGATAATATCCACCCGCCCATGGCGAGAGTTTCTACTGTTTGTCTTCGCGCTTACCAAACCCTACTTTGGCCAGCTAGTTCGCCGGTTCTGTCCCCAATTGAGAACTTTCGGGGTATCATGGACAGGGCCGTCCAACCATTTCGGAATTTTGTCGATCTAACGCTCCAATTGGACAGAATTTGGCACGTTATCCCTCAGGAGGACATCCCACAACTCTATCAATAAATGCCAAGACGAATAACTGCGCGCTTAAGGACCGGAGGTGGACCAACTCGTTACAGCCTTGCTCAACCTGTAAAGCTGTTTCTCTTGAATAAATTATCCAATTTTTCTGAAATTATAATTTGTCTATTTATACACATCACGTCTATAGATTTCCGCTCCAGTCGGATTATTCCTTCGCGCTGCGTCGTTTCTTTTGTCATAAAGTGTATTTTAATGAAAAACGGAATGAGCGTATGGCATCGTCCGCCGGGAGCTCCCATCCGGGGAAGTACGGCCGTCAAGGGCAAGTCTTATTTCAATCTTCGGCACACTGGGCGACTTGCGCGCCGATGATGAGGATGAAATTATGGCGAGGACTACACAGCACCCAGTCCCCGAGCGGAGAAAATCTCCAGCCCGGCCGGGTATCGAACCTGGGCCCCGCATGCATGAGAGACGGGCACGTTACCACCCAGCTAAGCAGGGTACTAGTGTACGTTAATGTTTTACAACGAAATTAAAATATTACTTCTTTACACTACACGTGTTATATGAAATCATTGAACGTTAGATTCGTCTATCAACAAAACGGTCATTTCTTTTATATCAACGGTGGATTCCTATATAATTAATTATTTACAAATATTTTTGCTGTATTTGCAATTGGTCACTAATTGTCTCAAATAAAATTCAGTTTGTTTTTTGCGATGATAAATACCTCAGAACTTTATTTCGTAACTATAGAAAAAGTCTTAGTCTCCCTTCTCATGCCATAACATTTAAGACATCTTCTGCTGTAAAAGGAAGAGCATAGTGTACTGACATGAAGGCTAGTCCGGTCAACCTTTCATTGCACGTTCTGTTCCGCAAGTAAGTTTTCTCTCTTTTCGCTGCGAAAAATGACATCTAAGCTTCACATGTTGATACTGGTAGGACACAAGTACATGCGAAAGATATCGTACGTTTGGATATAAGTTCTTGTCACAAGAATCAGAAACCAACATAAGTTTAGCAGGGACGTGGAATTTTTCTTGGTAACATCATTTCTCACACCATAATGTGTACTCTGCTTCAAGCTCGGTTTGAGATACGCTATTCTTAAAGTAAGCTTTCAATTAGGATAACTTTTCGAAATTCTCCGTATGGCAGTTAACGGGCAATATTATTTCGACAGAAGATAAAAAAAAATTCTTTTGATAAAATTTCTTCTCCAGATTTTCAATGACACCATCTATTGTTGGCAAAAGTACTGCTATTCTATAATACAGCTCATGAGAGATAGTGTGGATGGTTGTCTCTTTCAGTTTGTTTCTATACCTGTCTAGGTACCTTGTTAACAGATTCAAACACTTATTTAACTAAGGTTGACAATTTTAGTACTCAAAATTCATGAGTCAGGCGACCGAAAATGAAAATAAAAAAATTAACATATTTACAGCGTAACCTGCAATCAGACTCACTTTCGTTATAGTTATTATTAAAGACAGGATCTCCACGCAAACTGATGTTTTTGTATATGTTGGTTACACTTCTCGAACTATGGTGTTTTTCATTTCATGACCTAACAATAAAATATAACCGTAGTTTTTCCGTGCGTGTTTGCATATTTTGACCTTATAGGAAGTAAAAATTGTATATTTTGATTTTTTATTTTATGTGACATATTTTGCACTTAAATCCTCCATGTTAATCACCTTTTTCTACCTATAGTGCATAATACTACGCTATTGTGCGTAATAGTTCATTTTTTCAGTTTTAATCCATAAAATATGGAATTTCCAAAAAATGTTAAACCATTTTATTCGACAATGATCTCGGAGTTCTCACCAAGCAGAGATGTAATGTCGTTACTTGGGAGTATTGTATTTTCGCAAACCAGTACGAAGCAGTCATGCTCCAATCTCCCTTCGCCGTCCAAGGCTTTCAGTTTGGATTTGAACGAGTAAGTGATCAGGAATGGATGAGCATGAAGTACATGGGAAACCTTTGTTATTACCGACAGCGTTATTGCATTAAGAGATCTGACACTGTTCTGTTCGACAGAGGATCTAGAACTATTTCTTGTGGCGAAAATGCAATTAGTCTTGAATTATTCAGCCTTATACTTTACCAAATTTCCTCATTTAAGGGTGCATCTGTCATTTCTTGCAATGTAGAAAGATCATTTTTTGCAGTAAAGAATGTCCCGTCAGGTAAACGCGTTAGCCAAATTATGGAGAACTTGGGTTATTATTTACTTAGCATGTGGCTTTTAGTGCAGGGAGTCTCCAAAGAGGTGTTTGGCCTGCCTCTGGTACAGCTCCTTTCATTTAAGCAGAGAGGCTGCTTCTTTAAGGGAACTGAATTCTGTCAGGGAAGAGAGCATTTGCCCAGATCGAAACCGGGAAAAGAAACCACAGAAAACCATTATCAAGGTTGTCGGTGGATGGATTACAACCACCTCGCCTCTCGAATCTACGGATTTGCCGTAGCTCAGCAACTCAACACGCAGAGCTATCACAAGTCGGTGGGGAATTTGGAAAAACTGGTTGTGGTATACTGTTTTGAAACAAAATAAACTGCATCACAGCAAAAGATGGAAACCTGATATTCTATGTTTTTCCTTTAATTGTGCATGTTTGGTCATTTGATTGTACATGAGTGGATGCATATTTTAAAATTTAATTGTGCATTGAATTCCAGGCTCAGTTACTATAGTATGACAAGGTCTTACTTGGATTTTGAACGAAAGGGCAGAATGAGTATACAGGGCGTAATCGGCTCGGAAGAATTCAAGTAGCCCGCAATCATTCTGTGTCGCAACTGGTGTTCATAATTATCACCCACGTTACTACATTAGGCGATATTTTGCCATTTGGGCTACTAATGACAGAATTTCGAGTAATTTTTTCTTCTAACACAGCATCACCATTTAGGAACGAACAGGGTACCATGAAATGGACCTGATCAATCAAAATGGTCACCTAATCCTTGGTAGTAATGCGGCCTTGGAGACTAAGCACAGGGCCCATGGAATTACACGATGTGGCTGCTCAAATCATCACAGAACCCTCGCAATAATTCACTCTTGGGACATAAACTCGGCCATACGTTGGCAACAGTTCACAACAAGAATCATCCGACCAAATGACTTTCTTTCAGTGCTTCATAGTCAAGGTTTTATGGCTTCGGCACGACGTTTCCCTGTTACGGACATTTCCATCACTGATATGTGGGTTTGCAATTCCAGCTCGACCTGCATTCCCTGCTTATAGAGCTCTGTTAGTATTGTTTTTAGGCTGACACGGTTTGCGAGTGCGACATTGAGCTGTGCAGTGACTTTAGCAGCTGTTGTTCTCTTTATTTTTCGTCACAGTCATCTTGAATGACCGCCTGCCACGATGACTCAACCCACACTTTCCTCGTATGCGGTATAAATCTTCGATACGGCGCCTCTTGGAGCACCAAACACTTCGGCGACTTTGGTTACGGAAGCACGGACAGGTGCGGTTCGTTATCAAATACAATAGCGCAACCTGCAGGCCTTGGCCACCACTTGCATTTATGTTGAAGCATGCATTTCTCGCAGTGTCTGCATATTTTTGCCCAACATTTATAGAATCCTAGCATGCTAAATTCGTTGTAATGAATGTTGCACAGCAGCATGTTTCGATTAAGGTATATTGATAATGTTTACTTTTGGACCGTCTAACTGCAACTGAATGAAACATAATTTTCGTGCCATACGCGTTTCGCCTTTATTCTCTGAAAGGCATCTTAAATGGCTCTGAGCACTATGGGACTCAACTACTGTGGTCATTAGTCCCCTAGAACCTAGAACTACTTAAACCTAACTAACCTAAGGACATCACACACATCCATGCCCGAGGCAGGATTCGAACCTGCGACCGTAGCAGTCGCACGGTTCCGGACTGCGCGCCTAGAACCGCGAGACCACCGCGGCCGGCAAAGGCATCTTAGTGGACTGGAATATGTACATATTTTTACCATTTAGTTTACATTTTTGGGCAACGTACCTATAGGTTATTAACAGTTATGTCAGTTGGTTTTTCCATGACGTAGTAACATTTTCAATTCTACTTACAGGTTGAGTGCACAATTTTCTACTTGTTACGTTTCTGTTCCATTTTTGGTGTTATTACTCTACTTATAATTGCCACTTGGGGTTCTTGTTTTCCACATTTCACAGCACTAGGAACTGAACACTTGTTTTGATGCAGTGTTTTGGTTTGTGTTGCCGACTGCTGCCACAGCTGGCCGGAATGTTGTTGCCAACTTTCGAGTGTAATTTTTGAGATATCTGTGATCTGTCTGTGCATGCATATGCGTGGTGCGCGCGCGCGTGTGTGTGTGTGTGTGATATAGTATTTGTTTTGGTGACCTTTGTTCTTTTTCTTTTTGTGTGTGTGACCAGAAGGCGTAAGGGGGGGGGGGGAAGGGAGGTATAGAGAAAGAGGCACACACACACACACACACACACACACACACACACACATGCATACACAAATAGATTATAGATATCTCAAAAATTACACTAGAAATTTGGCAGTAATATTCGATCTTTGGCAATAACGTTGGATAGTTATAAGAAGAAGGACAGGTCCAAAAATAGAACAGAAAGACAACACGTAGAAAACCCTCCACACTACCTGTATGTAGAATTTAAAATATCACTACGTCATTGAAAAACCAGCCTCCCGAACTGCCCCAAAATGTAAACTATATAGTAAGAACATATACATATTCCAGGCCACTGAAGATGCCTTGCAGAGAATAAAGTCGAAACGCGTATGGCAAAAAAATTATCTTTCATTCAGTTGTAGTTAGCCGGTCCAAAAGTAACAATTACCAATTTACCGTTATATTACACGCAACTGAGGAAGACAAGACTACCAAAGTTGAAGCATGTTTCGGATTTCACGAACTTGCAAACATATGCACTTTAGAACAGATTGTCTTATTTGTTGTAAAGGGTTTATTGTCTCCAGAATGAGATTTTCACTCTGCAGCGGAGTGTGCGCTGATATGAAACTTCCTGGCAGATTAAAACTGTGTGCCCGAGCGAGACTCGAACTCGGGACCTTTGCCTTTCGCGGGCAAGTGCTCTACCATCTGGGCTACCGAAGCTCTGCTGCAGAGTGAAAATCTCATTGTGGAAACATCCCCCAGGCTGTGGCTAAGCCATGTCTCCGGTATATCCTTTCTTTCAGGAGTGCTAGTTCTGCAAGGTTCGCAGAAGAGCTTCTGTAAAGTTTGGAAGTTAGGAGACGAGATACTGGCAGAAGTAAAGCTGTGAATAGCGGGCGTGAGTCGTGCTTCGGTAGCTCAGATGGTGGAGCACTTGCCTGCGTAAGGCAAAGGTCCCGAGTTCGAGTCTCGGTCGGGCACACAGTTTTAATCTGCCAGGAAGTTTCGGTTTATTGTCTGTTTCACAATAGAAATATTTTGGTTTTGTATCATAAGATTTTTTCTTTAATTTCTTGCTCCGTTTGATCCCGGCTAACACTTGTTCTTAGACATACGTGTGTTCTTGCTCCCGTTTAATCACGGAGAACGGACCTTCGTAGCCATACATGCATTTGAAAAAAAAATATTTTTGAAGGGTTTGGTGTGCACAATTCACACTAAGTGGTGGTCACAACACGCTGCAAACGGTATGCTGGCTGTAGCAGGTGGTCATAATACTAGTGGGTGGTCGCAATTACTTTGCGAAGTGTAGGGCCAGCCTAGCGTGCAGAAAGGATCGCCGGGGCAACACAGTCCGCTGGGAGCGGCAGTGAGAGGGGCGGGGCGTGGCGGGCGGAAGAATGCCGGATGCGGCAAAGCTGGAGAGAGGGGCAGCGAGTGACTTCGCAGCGGACGGCCGCCCCACATTCGGCTCAGCTTAGCGGAGCAGCGGCCGAGAAATCGAGCCCCAGCTGCCAGCCGCCCGCTACTGCCAGGTTGCTGCTGGCGCTTCCTGCGCAGTTGTGCACGAACAAGGTCGTGTCCATCGGAAGACGCCAGGGAGCTCTCATGTGGCTTATATCGACGGCTTCGGGGAAGAGCGAAGGAAATAACAGTTCGTAGTCCCAGAGCTAACAGGATTTGAGTTGTTTTTGTTTTTTATTTATTTATTTTATTTTATTTTTTTATTTTTTTTATTTTTTTGAGCAAGATACTGCGTGGTCTATTGCGGAGGAGGTACTGTGCCACGCGGAGAGGTCGCTCGGTTCGGGGCGTCACGTCAAGGACTGCGCGGCCCCTCCCGCCGGAGGACGTTAAGGTAACCTCTGGCGTGCCACAGGGGAGTGTTATGGGACCATTGCTTTTCACAATATACAGGGTGATTCAAAAAGAATACCACAACTTTAGGAATTTAAAACTCTGCAACGACAAAAGGCAGAGCTAAGCACTATCTGTCGGCGAATTAAGGGAGCTATAAAGTTTCATTTAGTTGTACATTTGTTCGCTTGAGGCGCTGTTGACTAGGCGTCAGCGTCAGTTGATGCTAAGATGGCGACCGCTCAACAAAAAGCTTTTTGTGTTATTGAGTACGGCAGAAGTGAATCGACGACAGTTGTTCAGCGTGCATTTCGAACGAAATATGGTGTTAAACCTCCTGATAGGTGGTGTATTAAACGTTGGTATAAACAGTTTACAGAGAATGGCTGTTTGTGCAAAGGGAAAAGTTCTGGATGGCCGAGAACGAGTGATGAAAATGTAGCACGCATACAGCAAGCAGTAACTGGACTACAGTATCTGGAGATGTTAGAGAATTGGCTGTTCCCTCAGCTCGAACAAGAAGCACAACAATTCATATTTCAGCAGGATGGAGCGCCACCACATTGGCACTTATCTGTCCGTAACTACCTCAACGTCAACTACTCGAGGCGATGGATCGGCCGCCAGGCAGCCCGTGACAGAGCACTTCATCGCTGGCCTCCAAGAAGCCCTGATCTTACCCCCTGCGATTTTTTCTTATGGGGGTATGTTATGGATATGGTGTTTCGGCCACCTCTCCCAGCCACCATTGATGATTTGAAACGAGAAATAACAGCAGCTATCCAAACTGTTACGCCTGATATGCTACAGAGAGTGTGGAACGAGTTGGAGTATCGGGTTGATATTGCTCGAGTGTCTGGAGGGGGCCATATTGAACATCTCTGAACTTGTTTTTGAGTGAAAAAAAACCTTTTTAAATACTCTTTGTAATTATGTATAACAGAAGGTTATATTATGTTTCTTTCATTAAATACACACTTTTAAAGTTGTGATAGTCTTTTTGAATCACCCTGTATATAAATGACCCAGTAGATAGTGTTGGAAGTTCCATGCGGCTTTTCGCGGATGATGCTGGAGTATACAGAGAAGTTACAGCACTAGAAAATTGCAGCGAAATGCAGGAAGATCTGCAGCGGATAGGCACTTGGTGCAGGGAGTGGCAACTGACCCTTAACATAGACAAATGTAATGTATTGCGAATACATAGAAAGAAGGATCCTTTCCTGTATGATTATATGATAGCGGAACAAACACTGGTAGCAGTTACTTCTGTAAAATATCTGGGAGTATGCGTGCGGAACGATTTGAAGTGGAATGATCATATAAAATTAATTGTTGGTAAGCCGGGTACCAGGTTGAGATTCATTGGGAGAGTCCTTAGAAAATGTAGTCCATCAACAAAGGAGGTGGCTTACGAAACACTCGTTCGACCTATAATTGAGTATTGCTCATCAGTGTGGGATCCGTACCAGGTCGGGTTGACAGAGGAGATAGAGAAGATCCAAAGAAGAGCTTCGCGTTTCGTCACAGGGTTATTTGGTAAGCGTGATAGCGTTACGGAGATGGTTAGCAAACTCAAGTGGCAGACTCTGCAAGAGAGGCGCTCTGCATCGCGGTGTAGCTTGCTGTCCAGGTTTCGAGAGGGTGCGTTTCTGGATGAGGTATCGAATATATTGCTTCCACCTACTTATACCTCCCGAGGAGATCACGAATGTAAAATTAGAGAGAATCGAGCGCGCACGGAGGCTTTCCGGCAGTCGTTCTTCCCGCGAACCATACGCGACTGGAACAGCGAAGGGAGGTAATGCCAGTGGCACGTGAAGTGCCCTCCGCCACACACCGTTGGGTTGCTTGCGGAGTATAAATCTAGATGTAGGTTCGAGTCTTCCCTCGGGGATGGGTGTATGAGTTGTTCTTAGCATAAGTTAGTTTAAGTTAGTTTTTAGTAGGGTGTAAATCTAGGGACCAATGACCTCAGCAGTTAGGTCCCTTAGGAACACACACACATTTGAACATTTGAGGAGGTACTGTGCACCAGAATCGTTCTGCCCAGTGCATATTCCACATGCGGACTGTTTGAGAGAAGAATGGTTATCCACATCCACTTTCACAATCTCAGATTGCTGTTGCTTTACCGAACGACATGGCGCATTGGTAAGATGTGGATTTGCATTCGGGAGGACGATGTTTCTAATTCCCGTTTAGCTTTCCCATGGTTGCTTTAATTGGCTGACGTTCTTTCGGAAAGCACACAGCAAATTGTCTTCGTCATCCTAATGACTTTCTTGTAGACTGAGCGATAAAAGTTAATCTTCCATCTTAATTTTTTTCCCAGATTTGATTTAGCGAAATTTAGAAACATGACTTACCCTTGAATAATTTTCGATAAATTCACTTTGCGACCAAAAAAAAAAAAAAAAAAAAAGAAAAGAAAAAAGACGCATCACGTCGGAATTTTTCGAATGAGACGGCAGTCGGTATATGTGCTGTACATGTAGAGACAAATGATTACAATTCCAGAAAATTGGACATTTTATTCTAAAGAAAGAAAGAGCTTCACAAACCGGGCAAGTCAATAACGCGTTCATCCTACTCTGGTCCTTATGCAAGCACTTAGCACTTACTCGGGTTGGCACTGATTGTTAGAATTGTTTAATGTTCTTCTGAAGGATATCATGCCAAATTCTATCCAATTGGCACGTTAGATCGTCTTAACCCCGAGCTAATGCTCAAGATGCTCTCAATTGAGGAGAGATCCGGCGTCCTTGCTGGCGAAGTTCGGGGTGGGCAAGCACGAAGACAAGCTGTTAAACTCACGCCGTGTGCGGGCGGGTTTTATCTTACTGAAATGTAAGCCCAGGATGGCTTGGCATGAAGGGCAACAAAACAGGGCGTAGAATATCGTCGACGTACCGCTGTGATCTAAGGGTACCGCGAATGGACGGTATCCCACTGCTGTCTGGGCCATCTTCAGACACACCTTCGCTGGTGATTGGGGCTTATTTCGAAGCTGTACTCATCATTAAAGACAATTCTACTCCAGTCAATGAGTTTCCAGGCAGAATAAGTGTCTGGGGACGCCCCAAACAGTGGTGGAATACCAACCTAACTGTCGCTCTCCATACGCCCCGACAACCAAAAGTGATGGTCTAGGGTGCCATTTCTCTCCATGGCAGGACCCCTTTGCTTGTCTTCCGCGAAATCCTTACAGCACAGAGGTACGTCGCTATTCTAAGCCCCATTTTGTTGTACTTCATGGTAAGCCAAACTGGGATTATGCCCGCCAACACATGGCGAGAGTTTCCATTTCTGCAAGGTCCTCGAGTCTCTCCCCAACTGGGAAACCTTGGAGTATTATAGGCAGAGCCCTCCAGTCAGCTTGGGAGTTTGATGATCTAATGAATCAACTGGACAGAGTTTTGCACAGTATCCTGAAGGAGGGCATCCAACGAGTATACCAATCAATGACAAACCGAATAACTTCTTGCATAAGGGCCACACGTGGACCAGAGGGTTACTGACTTGCTCAGTTTGAGAATTTCTTTCTCCTGACTAAATCATCCTGTTTTTCTGAAATTTTAATCATTTGTTTGTCTGTACATGTACATCACATCTAACGATTTCCGCCCCATTCTGATAATTCCTTCTTCTTTCTTTCTTGGTTTGGTTCATCTAAGGACTATGCACCAATTTCAATGCTTCCTTCTTTGTTGTTCATTCTTTTTCCTCCAGTATTCTTTCATCACTATGTATCCTTTTCCTCTCCTCGTACTCTTTTGGCCACGTTTTCCTCTCCCCTCTGCCTTGGAACGCTTCCATTTTTAACACTTTACTCTTGAAAATCTCACTTTCTGTTGTATCTTCTTCACTTATGTTGTTTCTTTCCAAATCTTTCCTAACTTCTTGAATTCAGGCTATTGTTGACTTTTTGTCCCAATGATATTTAAAAATCTGGTTGGTTAAACGGTTGCTGTTCATTCTGTATAAGTGTCCAAAAAATAGCAGTCGGATTTTTCGTAGTGTTTCATTTATGTTTTCTGTGTTGAGATAAATTTCTTCATTGCTTCTTAATTGCCATACCTCTGTAGTCTTGGGTGGGCCAAGTATTTTTCGAATGATTTTTCTTTCTAGGACTTCAAGTTTGTGTAATTTGTGGTTCAGTACTAAACATTCACTTGCAAAAAGACATTCTGGTTTTACTACTGTGTTGTAATGCTGTATCTTCAAATTTTTCGACTGACACCTTTTGTTGTAGGCATTCCTAGTTATTCCATAAGCTCTTTCCATTTTATGTACTCTTTCTTCTACAGCGAATTTTTCTAAGCCATTTTCTTGGATAATTTCTCCCAAATATTTAAATTTATTTACCCTCTTTATCTGGCCAATATCTGTTGCTTGAAATTCCGCAGCGTTTTTTATTTTTTTTCATATTTTTCCAAAAGATATTCTTAAACCTGCTTTGTTGGCTATTTCTTCTAAGAGACTGATTTGTGTTTCAGCATTTCTTAGGTTTTCAGAAAGAATGGCAAAATCATCCGAAAATGCTGAACAGTGAATTTCAATACCTTTGTTTTTAGTTCCCAGTCTGATTGGTGATAGCTTCTGTTCTTTTAGTTTTTGTTTCCATTCTCTTACTATTTTCTCTAGTACGCCGTTCGCCGAGTGCAAGTCTTTCGAGTTGACACCACTTCGGTGACTTGCGCGTCGATGGCGCTGAAATGATTATGATTAGGACAACACAACACCCAGTCCCTGAGCGGAGAAAATCTCCGATTCAGCCGGGAATCGAACCCGGGCCCTTAGGATTGACATTCTGTCGCGCCGACCACTCAGCTACCGGGGGCGGACACTATTTTCTCTAGTACGCACTTAAAGAGGAGTGGAGACAGACCATCACCTCACCTTATGCCTATTTCTATGTTGAATGCCTTCGGTATTTCACCCCGAAACTTTACTTTTGAATTGGTGCCTGTGAGCGTTTCACGAATAAAGTTTGCAAATTTAGATTTGATGCCAGACTCTATGATCACTTTATCTAGTGTTTCCCTATCAACCGAGTCAAATGCCTTTTCAAAATCTATATATGTTACAACTATATCTTTGGCGTTCGTACGTCCGTGACAAATTATGGACTTTAGATTAAAAATCCGTTCTGAGCAAGTTTCTAAATCCACTCTGGTATTCTTCCAAATTGCTATCAAGTGTTGCTTCTACCTTAGTCGTTGTTTTCTGTCTTTTTTTTTTTTTCTTACACTGTAAGTTATCCATTGTCGAGGCATTACATGGAACTGTAAATTCTAATCTCCCGTTATAAACTCAACCAACGGACTGCCGTCTGCTTATTACAGAATGTAAACATAAAAGAATTATTAGTGGTCTATGGCACTACTTTTCGTAATATTTGAATCATGTATCTATTAGGGAATAGTACTAAGCATGGCGTTCGTATGGGTGCTCACAAGAACTGCCATATTTTGTGTTTCCTACAACACAACTGAATTTCAATGTGGTGGCGTTATGGATACTGTTTTTGCGCTATTTCAATGAATCGTTGGAGCAGCACTGCCGCAAGCACGTCTGAAAAACGTACTGAAAAGTATCAGAATCATATGAATTAAGTATCATTAATAAAACAACTGAATGGATTATCCAGAAGCAATACATTAATGAAAACTCTTGTTTATTAGATAGTAATTACTTGTGTATCTTTGGCATAAAAATGGTTCAGATGGCTCTGAGCACTATGGGACATCTGAGGTCATCGGTCCCGTAGAACTTAGAATTACTTAAACTTAACTAACCTAGGGACATCACACACATCCATGCCCGAGGCAGGATTTGCACCTGCGACCGTAGCAGTCGCGCGTTTCCGGACTGAAGCGCCTAGAACCGCTCGGCCACCGCGGCCGGCTATCATTGGCATATACTACCCTTTCCGTTTCTTTTCAAAGCATCGAATAGAGATTAGTCTCCCACCAAACTGCTATTCCATCGGCTCTGAGACCTTGTTTCTCCATCACTCTCATGTGTTTGGGCAAGCATTTACGTTTTGTCTGAGATAATCCAAAATTTCATAGGAGTAATCAAGATGATTTTCGAAAGCATATATGGTGACTCATAACAAAGACTAACTTGTTTACTAAATATCTTTTTTATATTTTTTTCTGTTTTGCCATACTACCCTCTCTCAGAATATGGTAAGCAAAGAACTTGCAGCAGAACAGTGGAAGAGAGGTGTCTCAAAGTATCAGCGATGAACAAGTGGTCACAGCTATTAAGATATGCATTTTAGAGCCCATTAGCTGTCGTATCTTTCTTATTTTGATCCATACTACCACTTCTCAGAGTTTTTCGTTGTAGTTGCGGTCCGACCTGTATATATTTAGAATCACTTAAAGGCATTTTTGTATTGATTGTTCAGTGTGAGGGTGCATGATGCCTGATACATATTTGTCGTTGCATTACACATAATACACCCTCTTCGTTTAAAAAGTTCGTTTCGACCTTGGCCTTTGCAGTTCATGCTTATCGCAGGTTATAAAAATCGGGACAGAGGTGCAGGTGGGCGCGAGGTGTCGAAAGTGCGCGACCCGTCCCGAGGGCGGCTGCCGGACCCGTGCGCACAGTATTGTCCACAAATTGAGCGCTCTTATTGGCTGACTGCTGGAATGCGCTCCAGCGACGCGTAATGGGTCTCCGCGCGCCGCTTCCACGTATCGCGTGTAATTCGATTAAACCCGCCGTCCGGAATCTGTGCCGGCCCGCGCAAACATTTACGAGCCCTCGCGCGCCGCTGGCCTGCCGTAACGCCAACATTTGCGTTATGGGCACTCCAGTCGCGGCGGATTTGCGTCAAGCGAGCGCAGCCTCGCGCGAACGGGAAGCGCTGTAGCTGCTCTGGGAACAACACCGAGCTAAAAAACTACGTAAAACAGCAAAAAGCAAAAAAAACCGTAATGTATTCGCTATCGCGGTATTAATAATCCCCAGGCGCATTTTCAGAGTGGTGGCTATAGTCACTCGACAACAGGTTTCGAAGCGTAATCATCGCGGGGATTGTGTGCCGCGGCGAGGACTGTGCGACCGATGAAAATGTTGCCACACTTCCTTCCTGCGTTTTAAATTTTCAAACGAGCGGATCAGGATAGCTGTAAGTGCTCCGCTGGAGTATCGCTGCGATGCAGCATGTTTTAATGTTTCGCCAGTACAGCAGAGTAAAAGCAAAGCAGTCTCTAAATCCAGTTAACGTGGTTATTTTACTCGGAAACAGTGTACTTGACAGGGCCTTACAGAGGGGCAGGCGAGACGGGCCGCTCCAGGGGCGCAGGCACAGAGAGGGTGCAAAAATGAGCAAAAACAAGATATAGGAACAAAGGCTCTTTAAGGATTAGCCAGGAGACGTACGTGAGTTCTCCTACCCGCCATTGTTTCTAGCTTCCACCCACGAGAAGAAGCCTTTCCCTCGACTCGTGGCTGGAACTGTGCGCTGTAGTCACAGTTTCATTCCTCCCAAGCAGCATCGTAAAGAAACGACTTACACTGAACATACGTATATCGTTAACATTATTTATGTGTCCGCAATGCGCTTGGTTCACACAGCTGACACCTACACAGATCGATCGTGTTCACCAATGGACTTCTCGCTCCCCCTATCTCAAAGGTTCGCGAGAGGGTGCGAAGCATATAATGCTATTAGATCGGAGGTTTCCGAATTTTGCCAGTTGAGAACTATTAGCTCTGATGGTTGCCAGTGTTACGAGTGGAACAGGCAAATGTATCTATGCTTTATAGATCTAGAAAAGGCATATGACCAAGTTCCTAGGAGGAAGTTATTGTGTGTTCTACGAGATTATGGAATAGGAGGCTACCTTTTGCAAGCAATTAAAGGTCTTTACATAGATAGTCAGGCAGCAGTTAGAGTTGACGGTAAATTGAGTTCATGGTTCAGAGTAGTTTCAGGGGTAAGACCAGGCTGCAACCTGTCTCCACTGTTGTTCATGTTATTTATGGATCATATGTTGAAAACAATAGATTGGCTGGGTGAGATTAAGATATGTGAACACAAAATAAACAGTCTCGCATATGCGGATGAATTAGTTGTGGTGGCAGATTCAATTGAAAGTTTGCAAAGTAATATTTCAGAACTAGAACAGAAATGTAAGGACTTTGGTATGAAGATGAGCATCTCCAAAACGAAAGTAATGTCAGTGAGAAAGAGATATAAACGGATTGAGTGCCAAATAGGAGGAACAAAGTTAGAACAGGTGGACTGTTTCAAGTACTTAGGATGCATATTCTCACAGGATGGCAACATAGTGAAAGAACTGGAAGCGAGGTGTAGCAAAGTTAATGCAGTGAGCACTCAGCTACGATCTACTCTCTTCTGCAAGAAGGAAGTCAGTACCAAGACTAAGTTGTCTGTGCACCGTTCAATCTTTCGACCAACTTTGTTGTATGGGAGCGAAAGCTGGGTGCATTCAGGTTACCTTATCAATAAGGTTGAGGTTACGGATATGAAAGTCGCTAGGATGACTGCAGCTACTAGTAGATGGGAACAATGGCAGGAGGGTGTCCACAATGAGGAAATCAAAGAAAAACTGGGAATGAACTCTATAGATGTAGCAGTCAGGGCGAACAGGCTTAGATGGTGGGGTCATGTTACACGCATGGGAGACGCAAGGTTACCCAAGAGACTCATGGGTTCAGCAGTAGAGGGTAGGAGGAGTTGGGGTAGACCAAGGAGAAGGTACCTGGATTCGGTTAAGAATGATTTTGAAGTAACAGGCTTAACATCAGAAGAGGCACCAATGTTAGCACTGAATAGAGGATGATGGATGAATTTTATAAGGGGGAGTATGCTCCAGACTGAACACTGAAAGGCATAATCAGTCTTAAATGATGATGATGATGATGATGATGATAACTCTTAGAAACGATAAGAGAGTGAAATTCTTTTCATTTATTATGCCATACACAATAACATACAGACTTTGTATTCTTTAATTATTTTTAGAAAATTCACACAAGTTGTATTTTACACAGACCTATCACACTGATGTGACCACTTCTCAGAAGCCTGACTGAGCGAGGTGGCGCATTGCTCAGCACACTGGACTGGCATTCGCGAGGACGGCGGTTCAAACCCGCGTGCGGCCATCCTGAGTTAGGTTTTCCGTGATATCCCTAAATCGCTTCAGACTAATACTGGCACGGCCGACATCCTTCCCCATCTTTCCCTAATCCGATACGGCCGATGACCTCACTATGTGGTCCCCTCCCCTAAAATCAACCGACTGACCAAAAGCCTGAATAACCACCTTTTGCAGCGCGAATCGCTGCTAGACGGCAGGAAGGGAGCCACTCAGGTTGTGTAAGGTACCGACAGGGATACGAAGCCATGCTGACTCCAGTGCTGTGACCATCTGCGCTAGGTTTCTCGGTTGGGGGTCCGTAGTGCGTATAACCTGATTGAGGTGGTTCAATATATTTTCGATTGGGTTTAAATCCGGGGGTTTTGGTGGCCAAAGGAGTACGATAAATTCATCCTGGTGCACTTCAAACCACAAAATTACACTGCGAGCTATGTGACACGTTGCATTGTCCTGCTGGTAGATGCCATCGTGCCGAGGAAAAACTGACTGCGTGTAGGGCTGGACATGGTCGTCAAGATAGATGCAGACTTATTTTGACCCACTGTGCCTTACATAATGACGAGATCACACAGGGAATGCCACGAAAACATTCCCCAGATCATAACTGTTCTAGGTCGTTTGCTTTCAGACGTTTCACGCCGTACATGCCAATGGCCGTCTCTCCGATGGAGCATAACACTGATTCATCTGAAAAGACTACCCGTCGCCACTCAGTGGACGTCCATTTGGGCGCTGGCGTGAGAATTCCAGCCTTCATCGCCGATGAACGGCAGTCAGCATGGGTGCATGAACAAGGCGCCTGCTACGGTGGTCCATGCGCAGCAAAGTTCTCTGAACATCACTGAACAGAAACAGTTTCTAGTCCCTTGGTTCATCTGGGTGGTCAGTTGCACAACAACTGCGCGTCATCTACGACCCTCGGTGGAACACAGCTGCCTCGGTGTCGGTTTCGGATAGCACCACTTTGCCATGCACCTTATACTTTAATCACGGCGGCACGCCAACAGTTTACAGACTTTACCATTTCGGAAATGCTTCCACACTTGCCTCGAAAGCCTATGATTATGAATTTTTGGACGTTAGAAAAGTCACTTCGTTTCCGCATTACGACAATGATTGCACCCCTTTCCACGTCCCACCGACACGCTTTGCATACTCTCCATTGCTTGCGCTGTGCCACCTGCAGTCTGTGAGGGGTTCCTGCATGAGGCGGTGGTCGCATTAATGTGTCTGGATCATGCATTTAATACAATTATAAATATAATTTTTATGTTAATACCGTCACTGCGCGATAGCGGTGGAAATGATACCGATGATGGTGCCACTAAAGCGGAGTTACTAAATACAGTTTTCCGTAATTCCTTCACGAAAGAAGATGAAGTAAATATTCCAGAATTCGAAACCAGAACAGGTGTTAGTATCAGTGACATAAAAGTAGATATCTTAGGTGTTGCGAAACAACACAAATCAAGTCTTACGGTCCAGATGGCATACCTATCAGGTTCCTTTCATAGTATGCAGACACAATAGCGCCTTGATTGGTGCAGTTTGTTTATTACTTTTTCGACTAACATACGTTCGTGAATGTTACCGTGAGCGGCCCGTATCCTTGAAGCTATATCTACATCACAGCATTTCTCCCAATCATCCAAATACGATAAATCTTCGAGAACAATCTTCTCTAGTTACTTCCCTTTCAGAACAGTGGTTTAGTGTCAGCCTTGGACCAAATTCGTAACGACAAAGTTGAAGGAGGCGGCGGAAGAAAGTGCTAACCATCAGTATAGGAAGAAATATTCTGGACATGTAATCTGTCGTGTTTTGCGAGTTCAACAAGTGCCGGTAATAAATAGTTCCTGTGCGTACTGCTAGAGAGCGGTATGTACTGTATAAATTGCTCTCGCCTATAGTAAATATATTATTGTCTTTGATTTTAACCAAATGTATAACACGGAATAACTCAAAGGACGCTGTTGTGGCACGGTACTTTTTTCCGCTGACCCAGTGAATCGACAACCGGTTTTCTCTCTGCCGTTGCGGCATTTTATTTCTAACACGAACACGTCCCACAAAAGTTGTAAAGAAGAGAGTCGATCTCTTTGGCTACACTACTGTCACTTTTGGGTGTAACTGTACACAAAAGCATGCTGTGCCTCTTCCGACTGCAGTCCCACGACGCAAAACGTTCCTAGTAACTTTTGCAAAAGAGCGATGCTGGCTGGCTGCTCGAGGATCTGGCCGAGAAGCTTCTCTTTGCGGTGTCTGAAAGCTTTGTCTCGTAAAAGTAAAGCGACGGCCGATAACGCTTGCGCGGTGGCGGTTTTGCAGGGCTCTCTGGAGAACGACGTCCCTCCAAAGAAACACGAAGACTCTCCGACGTAGTGGACGCGGGCCTGGCCGTCATAGGCGCGCATCGAGACGTTTCAGCTGGTCGAAGAGCCATTCCACCTTATGACGCATTCTATCTACTGACAGCTGCGCAGTGGTAAGCCGAACCACATGAATAACTGCTGTCTTCAATCTGTTAACTAAGTAACTGTTTATAGATCACTCATTTGTGCTATTTTGAAAGCGAATTTTTCTATTCAGTAGCTTTTTGAATTTATATATGGGTGTTGTGAAATGTGTTGTAAGTAGGGATACACTATTGAGCCAAAACGTTATGACCATCTACACTACTGGCCCTTATAATTGCTACACCAAGAAGAAATGCAGATGATAAACGGGTATTCATTGAATAGATATAATATACTGGAACTGACATGAGATTACATTTTCACGCGATTTGGGTGCATAGATCCCGAGAAATCAGTACCCAGAACAACCACCTTTGGCCTAGTAACGGCCTTGATACGCCTGGGCATTGAGTCAATCAGAGCTTGGATGGCGTGTACAGGTACAGCTGCCCACGCAGCTTCAATACCATACCACAGTTCATCAAGAGTAGTGACTGACGCATTGTGACGAGCCAGTTGCTCGGCCACCATTGACCAGACGTTTTCAATTGGTGAGAGATCTGGAGAATGTGCTGGCCAGGGCAGCAGTCGAACATTTTCTGTATCCAGAAAGGCGTGTACAGGACCTGCAACATGCGGCCGTGCATTATCCTGCTGAAATGTAGGGTTTCGCAGGGATCGAATGAAGGGTAGAGCCACGGGTCGTAACATACCTGAAATGTAACGTCCACTGTTCAAAGTGCCGTCAATGCGAACAAGAAGTGACCGAGACGTGTTACCAATGGTAGACCATACCATCATGCCGGGTGATACGTCAGTATGGCGATGACGATTACACGCTTCCAATGTGCGTTCGCCACGATGTCGACAAACACGGATGCGACCATCACGATGCTGTAAACAGAACCTGGATTCATCCGAAAAAGTGACGTTTTGCCATCCGTGCACCCAGGTTCACCGTTCTTGTCTTGCAAACGTTCCCATCTGTTGACTCAGGGATCGAGACGTGGCTGCACGATCCGTTACAGCCATGCGGATAAGGTGCCTGTCATCTCGACTGCTAGTGATACGAGGCCGTTGGGATCCAGCACGGTGTCCGTATTACCCTCCTGAACCCACCGATTCCATATTCTACTAACAGTCATTGGATCTCGACCAACGCGAGCAGCAATATCGCGATACGATAAACCGCAACAGCGATAGACTACAATCCGACCTTTATCAATGTCGGAAACGTGATGGTATGCATTTCTCCTCCTTACACGAGGCATAACAACAACGTTTCACCAGGCAACGCCGTTGTTGTCTTGCAAACGTTCCCATCTGTTGACTCAGGGATCGAGACGTGGCTGCACGATCCGTTACAGCCATGCGGATAAGGTGCCTGTCATCTCGACTGCTAGTGATACGAGGCCGTTGGGATCCAGCACGGCGTCCGTATTACCCTCCTGAACCCACCGATTCCATATTCTACTAACAGTCATTGGATCTCGACCAACGCGAGCAGCAATATCGCGATACGATAAACCGCAATAGCGATAGACTACAATCCGACCTTTATCAATGTCGGAAACGTGATGGTATGCATTTCTCCTCCTTACACGAGGCATAACAACAACGTTTCACCAGGCAACGCCGGTCAACTGCTGATTGTGTATGAGAAATCGGTTGAAACGTTCCTCATGTCAGCACGTTGTAGGTGTCGCCACCGGCGCCAACCTTGTGTGAATGCTCTGAAAAGCCAATCATTTGCATATCACAGCATCCTATTCCTGTCGGTTAAATTTCGCGTCTGTAGCACGTCTTCTTCGTGGTGTAGCATATTTAATGACCAGTTGTGTACTTAAAAGCGTGTTGGTCAAACTCTGGAACGCAATTCAGCAGTGATTCTGCATGCCGTGCATTCAACAAGTACTTGATAGGATTCCAGATGCCTACGCAAGGTCACACACTTCCCGTAGTTTGCGGGCGACTGGTTTCTGGACGCGGAGCTGGTGCCCGACAGCGTCCCTGTTGGGTTTAATCGGATTGAGATAAGCCAACTTTGATCGCCAAGACATCAACGCGAGTTCGATCTCCTCAAACTATTGCAGCAAGATTCCGGCGTTGTGACACCCATAATTATCCTGCTGGAAGATGCCATCGCTGTTGGAGAATACATGAAGCATAAGGGTTTACAGCTGGTCCCTAATAACGTTCGCGTAGTCGACGGCTGTCATGGTACCTTTGATTACTACAGCATATCCCATGGAAGCCCAGGTGAATGTCCCCCATAAAATAATTCTGTTCCCACGAGCCTGCGTCCGTGGCGCGTTGCATGTTTCGAGGAGCCGTTCGCCTGGAAGACGACCAAGAACCTGTGAGAGGTGGCATGAGCCCCCTCTCATATTTCTATCTTACGATTCTCCTCTCTAATTGCATGCGGTGGGAAGTTGCTATTCCTTCACACGCGGACTTCCCACGCAGCGTCTCTCGTCACCCGGGTGGTCCGGTGACAGGCGGGTTAAGCCGACGTGTGTGAGGCAGTCGAGTGAATGCTTTGCAGACGCCGACATTGTCAAGAGACACGCCCGCTGGGGTGTGAAGTAGCGGCTGGGCTAGAGGTTCCGTTACTTCGGAGAAACTTAGCGAAAACACTTGCTGGCGGGCTACCAGCGAGGCGTGGGAATGACTTGTGTACCCAGGCAGTTGTGGCGGGAAAATTCCCGCACTTTCTGCAAAATAGTAACGGTGATTGGTTTGCTCAGGGCATAGCTCCGTGACGTAGCAAAATCAGCACAGAAATTGGCGCCAAGAATCTCCATTGGTGGAATGGTAGTGCTCCGGCAATGGAGTGGAATTTCCGCCGGTTTTCGAGTTGCTGATTGGAACGTAACCACGGCCACTGTCGTGGGGGCGGGAATGCTGTGTGTTCGGCCTGTACGGGTGCTCTAGGTAGTCGGCTCTCGCCTTTCGGTCGAGGACGTCGAAGCAACCAGCCAACGGCTCCGGTACGCCAGATCGTGTCCTGGCAGTCAAGAAGACAATTCGGTAATGTATGTCCGCAGCACCGGCAGACAGGGATTTTCCTAGGTGATAATCAGAGCTCAGCAGAGCGCGCCTGTTCGTCTTTTTCTAACTTTGTTCTGTCTTGAGTAGCAGCAATTACTGTTGGGATAGCTGTGTGTCTCTCTTGAGATTTGAGTGGCAAGGAATTGGCTCCACATACCACTTCGTCTTAAACCTCAGGATCTAGTTTAGGGACAACTTCACCTTTACAGTGTTTGTATGAATCTCCAATGTGAGCCAATTTGATGCATTATAAATATTTCCTGTGTTTCTTTTACTATTCTGTGTTTAGTCTTGATAAATCATATTGTTATTTTGGACAGAACTTTCATTCTGTTAATCGATAGAGCAACCCTATCATTCCTCACTATGCTAATGAAACCTTTGTTTATTTAACTTATTTATCAAATTAAATTATTGCAGGTGCCAAACTCTCTTCTACTCCACTGGCAGGGTTGATTAGAGTCAGTTCGCGTATTTTTTTATCCTTGTGCAACAGCAAAAGTCGGAGTTAGAATAGGGGGGGCTTAGAGCATGATTTACATATGTGGATTCTAGTAGAATTTAGTGATAAATACACTGCTAGCCCCGGCACCTCGCACCTGATTTAACAATATACAGGATTCATCCGACCAGAGGGCACGATTCCACTGATCCGCTGTCCAGTCTCGATGAACCCATGCCCACCGTAATCATAGTTGAAAGTGGTGCTGGGTCAACAGCTGAACACGCAGGGGTCCTCTGATGCATAACACCATGTTCAACACCGTGAGATGAACGGTGTGCTCCAAAACGCTCATGCCTTCCCCAGCACTGCACTCTCTCATCACATCACATCCTATCCTAGTATAGAGAGCGGCAAGCCTCCGATCCCTATCTTCTGTGATGAGGTATGGACGTCCAACTTCTTATCGCCTACTCGTGGTTTCAACATTCTTCAACCACTTTCCGTAGGTGCTGACGACAGTAGCACACGGACAGCCGACCATGTTCGCCTGTTCGGAGATGCTCGCTCTCAGGCACAGGGCCACAACAATCTGGCTTTGTCAGAGTGGCTTAAGTCTGCGGATTTCCACACTTGCGCCACCTACCGTCGCTGAAATGATTTACCATCCGCCTCTGCTCCGCCCATATACTTCTCTTACCGCGTCACGTGCTCTCAGCGACACCAGGCTGCATAAAACCTCCCGGTGGGAATGGTCATAATGTTTTGGCTCATCAGTGTATTACTGGTCCATTTATAATCAGAAACCTAACAATAGAGAAGGAGAAGATGAAGAGGAGTCCCTCTGCGGTACGGCGGCAGAAGTATCTGAAAAGAAGAGGTAGAGAGCGCATGAGAAGGGTCCGCGGGAGTCGAGTGTGGTACATCCGTGGAGTGATACAGGAACCGTCGAGCCTAACAGCGTGTCGGGAAAGTGAAGCATGAGACTGAAAAGGAAAGGTGAGCTACATGACGTACTGCAGGTACTCGGAAAAGCTATGTGTCAGCTATTTAAGTACTGGAAGTACGCACATGGTTCAGCCGACGATAATGACGGAACACCTCTTCAATTAACTGCCTCTAGAAAAGGTAGTGGTTTAGTATTGTAATGCATGGGCTAGTCCTTAAATCCATATCATTGATATAATAATCTTACATGTTTTGTTGGCAGTGAATTATCTGTTGAATACGTCTTAAAACGAGTTCCCGTTCCGAATGCTTCATTGAGAGTAAGTGTCATACTGTTGAGTATTAGATACAAGCTCTGTTCGATTAATTTATTTCTAAATGGCGCTTGCATGATTAAAGAAGTTATTCCAAAATCAGTCCTCAGATTCAAACAGTACCTGTTATTTCGCGTTGATGATTTATTAAGTTTCTTTTCATTGCTACACCAAAAACAAAAACTTAATCAGGGTAAAAAAAGAGGTTTATTACTGAAAAATATTGTGACTGCTTACTAGAAAGTGAAAAATTTGTAGTTTATTCAAAGTCTACATTTACACAGTAATTATATTTTTCAAAATAGGTGATGTCTGTCTCGGACTGACGACCGTAGTTTTACAAGCCATTCCTTGTTGCACTCCTCCGCTTAAACTGTATGAACTCATACTCATTTGTAATTTGACTGTTTTCTGTTTCGGATTTCTTCTCAAAACTTTGTCTTTTAAACCGAGTGCTTTCGAAAATCCGAATTTACACGACAACGATTAAAAGTCGTGTTTTCGGAATAGACACAGCATTCACAAAAGGGTTCAATTTTCCAGTTAATTCTTCATATTAGCTTAGCTGCAGAATACATATAATCTTAATTTTAATAATCAACAGCCTCAGTTGCACCGTTTACCTAGAATTTACCTAGGTTTCAGTCGGGATAACCCAACCTTCTTCAGAATAATAGTAACTACCGTTTGTCCATAGTGGACATCGTCAAGCTAAAACTATGTCCACTATGGATAAACGGTAGTTACTGTTATTCTGAAGAAGGTTGGGTTATCCCGACTGAAACCTAGGTAAATCCTAGGTAAACGGTGCAATTAAAATTAATATTTATACAGTTGCTGACAGGGCCACGAAATGTTGAGGATTTTTAAATGCATATAATCAATTACAGACAAGTAGTACGGCTGGAGCAGCCTCTTCAACTTTTTTCCTATCTTTCAGAGTGTGTGACAGATGCCTGTCGATTTACCCAACCCGTTAAACCGTAGCAGAACACCATACCAGAAATTAAAAAACACCATTTCAGTGTTCATATGCTACTGAATCACTAGTGTTGTTCAGACTACAAACGGTACATACGGAAAAGCTAAAGTAGGAGACAGTTGTTAAGTGCTGTCTGTATCAACAGGGTCACGGTCAGAGGACTAACTACAGAGAGAAACACAACCAATAAGAAATGAACAATGAACACAAACAGCATGACAACTTACAGCACTGACTACTAACTGTTCTCAAGACAAGTAAAATGGCCCATATCTTAAAACGTTTTAATTTTCGAACATATACCGGGCGGTTATAATTAAACTTTTCCTATTTAACACGTTATAACACGGAAACTAATTACCGTACGCGAGTTCCAATCTTGGTAGCATTTGTTAACGGGTGCATGATTTCCATGAGTCACAGCGCCACCGTCCGGTTCCAACTGTGGCTACCGGATGCCGTGATCGGTCATCGTGATTCATAGTCTCACACACCTGAACAGTCCCAGTGCACTTGTTGACGCGTCAACATGAGCTTGGACAAAAGGAGCAGAAGCTCTATTATCAAAACAACAGTAATGCTGCAGCTGCTCTTCGAGAATATTGCCGTCTTATAGGATTACGGGAGGGTCCTCTTGCTCCACCTGCTGTGCGGAGAATGATGAAGAAGTTCGAATCAACTGGAGAACTGGTCGTCGCAGCGGTAAGAGGCTGAAGAGCGGTTGCACCACAGGTGGTTGATGAAATTAATGTTGCTATGGCGGACGTCGCTGCGCGCAGTTCCCGATTGTCAGGCAGTGTGCGTGCTGTGTCACAACAGTTGAACATCTCGTGGTCCACTGTACGGAAGGTGCTTCGAACCATTCTCAAATGGTTTCCGTATAAGATCCATATCGTACAGCAGCTTGCACCACAGGACGCACAACGACTCGTTGACTTCACTCTCCACTTTGTCGCAGGTGTTGAAGTTAACGAGGGCTGGCGCTGGATCATCCTATCGACAGACGAAGCTCATTTTTCTCTGATGGTCGAGGTGAAGACACAGAACTGCCAAGTATGGGGTTCTTCACCTCCAGTCATTGTGCATGAAGTTCCTCTGTATGGTGAACGTGCCACCATATAGTGTAGCTTCACAGCTATGTTCATCATTGGCCCATTTTTTTGACATGTTGTCGCCCAAGTACTAAAGACGTGCAGTGCGTCTGGCCGGCCTTACTGCGATATGCTTCGCCAGTATGTCATACCCCTCCTGGAGGAGACAGACGCATTGAATTTAACAGTTTTCATGCAAGATGGGGCCACAGAGCACAACGCTCGTGAAGTTCACCTGCTTCTCCGAAACACATTTGTACACAGTCGAATTATCAGCCGATCGTTTCCAAATGCTTGGCTGGGACGATCACTTGGTCTCACTTCCTGTGATTTCGGGTTGTGGGGCTACCTGAAGGACAGTGTTTACCAGGGGAACATTCACACATGCGCTGATCTGAAGCGCAGCATATCAAAGGAAGTAGCCAGCATACCTACAGGCGTGCTCTGTTCTGCTGTGTGGAACACAATCCTTCGCTTTCAGAATCTTCAGGACACTGATAGGCACTATACTGAGCCCCTTTTGGAACAGTAATGGTAACGGTATGTAATGGTATGATATCCTGCAGCAGTACATTAGAAGTGTTTCAATTGAATTGATTCTGCATTATTTCTCTTCCCCGTGTCGTTGGCATTAATGTACCGAGTTTGGTCCGTGTACTATAATTAGTTTCCGTGTTGTAACGTGTTAAATAGGGAAACTTTAATTATATCCATCCGTTATATGCTGGAATTTTTTTTTCTATTTTGACCAGTGCTGGCTGTCTCCTCTACGATTATGGGACACTTGTTACGAATGCTCTGAATATGGTGAGTTTTATGTTGCTGTAGTTGTATGTTCAGTACAAAGACTGGTTTGATGCAGCTCTCCATGCTATCCTGTCCCGTGCTAGCTTCTTCATCTTTGCGCAACTACTGCAGTCTACATCCATCTGCACCTCCTTACCGTGCTGAAGCGTTGTCCCCCTCTTCATTCTTCATTCCTTCTACTAGCCATGTAAGGCTCTTGTATGTTTACATATCTCCTCTACTGCCGCTTTGCACTTTCACAGTCAGTCTCGTTTTTTAATTCCCCTTTGTTTGATTTATTTGCTGCATTTTTATATTTTCTCCTTTTGTCGATTTGGTCCCTTTGAAGCTTTTCACAACTACTGATTGTTTCAATTTATTCAGATCTCATTGAATTCCTGCCTTCCTGCACTTTCTCCAGTTCTAAACTGCAATTCATAACGAGTGAAGTATGGTCAGAGGCTACATCTGCCCCTCGGAATGGTTCGCAGTTTGAAATCTGGTTTCGAAATATCTGTCACAATGTTATGTAATGAATCTTAAAACTATCCTGTGACTCCCGGCCTTTTTCACGGATACAACCTCCTTTTATGATTTATAACTATTAGGAATGATTGAATTGTGCTCTGTGCTGAATTATACCAGGCGGCTTCCCCTTCATTCCCCTCCCCCAGTCAATGTTTTCCTACCTTTATTCCTTCTAATCCATTACTATTAAATTCTCGACTCCTGTAGCGATCGGTATAATTTCTTTTACCTCATCACACATTCTTTCAGTCTCCTCATCACCTGCTGAGCTAATCGATATACAGCCGGCCGCGGTGGTCTTGCGGTTCTAGGCGCGCAGTCCGGAACCGCGCGACTGCTACGGTCGCAGGTTCGAATCCTGCCTCGGGTATGGATGTGTGTGATGTCCTTAGGTTAGTTAGGTTTAAGTAGTTCTAAGTTCTAGGGGACTGATGACCGCAGCTGTTAAGTCCCATAGTGCTCAGAGCCATTTTTAATCGATATACAAACTTTTACTACCGTAAGGGGTATTGACGTTGGTTTTGTCTCTTTCCTGGCTACGACAATGCATTCACTACGCTGCTTTTCCTATTAATTGTTAGGCCTACTTCTGTTATGGCGATCAACATTTGATCATGGTTTTAAGGGAAATGACCAACATCTAACCATGATTTTACGGGAGGATGAAGCGAGATCTAGGCGCAATAAATTTCAACTGCACAAATACATCTTTTTTTTTTAATGAGTAACGGTGGACATATGAATATACAGAAGAACTGGCTGACTCTGTTTTCTTTTACGCTATTGTGTCATACGGTACAGTTCTTTCGCGTAACTCCACAGACCGAGAAAAAGTTTCTGGAGTGCAAAAGGATGTAGTAAGACTCATTTTTGCTGTAAATTCAAGAACAGCACGCCAATGCCGATTCAAAAAATGGGATATTCTGGCTACTGCTTCTCAATCTATTGATTGTTTAACGATGTTAGTTTTAAGTAATAGGACAACGCGAAGTATACTAAACAAATCGGAACATTTTGTGTTAGATTCCTCTGCTTTCTATTGCGACTAACTTAACACGATCTTTTACTACCGGCTCAGCTGAAGCGTAGCGAAACGTGGTTGTCTTGTGTGAGTCAGATGAGAAATCAATAATGTATATAGTGTGTTTAAGCATGAACGTCTCAGTAATTCGCTTTGGTGAGTCCTTTTTTACTTACGTGTGTTGCTTATATCATAACTGCTGGTCGTTACGATGCGAGAGCATCCGTGCCTTACCTGTTCAAATGGCTCTGAGCACTATGGGACTTAACATCTGAGGTCATCAGTCCACTAGACTTAGAACTACTTAAACCTAACTAACCTAAGGCCATCACACACATCCATGCCCGAGGCAGGATTCGAACCTGCGACCGTAGCAGCAGCGCGGTTCCGGACGGCTTACCTGTACTGGTGGACAAACAAGTAAACATCCCCTCGATATGCATAGGCTGTATCATTCTTTCTCCGCTCAACGTTTTCTTTTGATCAATGCCGTCTTGTTTCCGTAGATGTGCGAGCAGAAAAAAGTGTCTATGGTGAAAATAGTATCTATTATCAAATGAAATATTTTCGAGATCTGGTGGTCAGGAAATTTGAGCTAACCGACTGGACTTTGAGGGGTTAGTATTCAAAGCGGTGAACACTGACGAAATATACAGGAGAAACAAGCGGTCGGTAAGGGAGCCGAGAGAGATAAAAAAATGACGGACAACAGGAAAATTGGGTGTGCTTGTTGTCAGCGCTGATGGATTGTTTACAGGCGGCCAACTCGGTGGCGGTGGCGGGTTTCGCCGTGTCGGGTGTCGGTAGCTGCGATCGGGTATCGCCTCAGCTGCGGACCGGCACCCCAGTCCCCCGTTGTGTCTGTAAACCACACCGCCCTCCCCTCCCCCTCTCCACCTGCCACCCACCCACGCCGTGACCAGAGGCAATCTCTGAGACACCCGATCCCTGATCCCTGCTGCACGCTAACTGCCCAGCTGCTCTTTCCGGTGACGCAACAGCGATAGGTGTGAGTGCATGCGCAGATACCGCTATACAGCAAAGCACGAGCACAGGTACAGAAGCTGCGGAAGTTGGTTCAAATGGCTCTGAGCACTATGGGACGTAACATCTGAGGTCATCAGTCCACTAGACGTAGAACTACTTAAACCTAACTAACCTGAGGACATCACACACATCAATGCCTGAGGCAGGATTCGAACCTGCGACCGTAGCGGTCCCGCGGTTCCAGACTGAAGCGCCTAGAACCGCTCGGCCACTCCGGTTCGGCAGCTGTGGAAGTACCCGCAGTCTTAGAGGTAGGGTACTATACGAAGTAAAGCACGATATGTTTTTTCGGACTATAGTGCAGTCCTGTGGCAAGTATTGTTATACTGTAACTGTATTCGAAAACTTACTATTTTCTGGTCATCTGGCACGATTTGATCGATCGGGGCTTCATTAAAAATGAAAGGATTAATCAGTAAAATGGGGTTGGAAAAAAAGGAATTGGCGTGTGTACCGATGATGCAACACAATTCCGGAAACAAAGCTGGGTCACAGGTTAAAGTTAAATCTGCAAGCAGTGGTTCTACTAAGAATAATTTCATTCATTGCATGAGTCTTTAAGGAAATCTAGTACTTAAGAAAATTCCTGCAAATCTAAGCGCTTTATTACAAAATGCAATTGAAGTTACGAATCTAATTAAAAATTTCCTTTCGCGAAACTCGTCTCTTCGCAAACTTATGAAATGACATTGGACTGATATTTAGCACATTTTTACTGCATACGTAAGTTCGATGGCTGGAAAGCGGGCGAGCTCTGAAACGGGCGTTAGAGGTATGAAATGGAATAATACTACTTTTCATTCATAATAATCAGAAGTGTACCCATTTCTTCAACGTCACAAGTTCTGCGTAAATATGCAATCTGTGAGATATACGAGTACACAGAAGCGCCAAAGCAACTGGTACAGGCATGCGTATTCAAATACAGAGATATGTAAACAGGCAGAATACGGCGCTGTGGTCTGCAACGCATGTATAAGACAGCAAGTGTCTGGCGCTGCTACAATGGCATGTTATCAAGATTTAAGTGAGTTTGGACGTGGCGTTATGGTCGGCGCACGAGCGATGCACACAGGATATCGGAGGTAGCGATTAAGTGCGGATTTCCACATACGACCGTTTCATGAGTGTACCGTGAATATCACGAATCCGGCAAAACGTCAAATCTCTGCCATCTCTGCGGCCGGGAAAAGATCTTGCAAGAACGAGTCCAACGAAGACTGAAGAACGTGTACGGGTATGGAGTCAGCGTCATGAATCCATGGACCCTGCTTGTCAGCAGGGGAATGTGCAGGCTGGTGGAGGCTCTGTAATGGTGTGGGATGTGTGCAGTTGGAGTGATATGGGACCCCTGATACGTCTAGATACGAGATACGACACGTACATAAGCATCTTGTCTGGTCATCTGTATCCATTCGTGTCCATGTTGCATTCCGACGGACATGGGCAACTCCAGCAGGACAACGCGACACCTCATAGGTCCAGTATTGCTACAGAGTGGCCCCAGGAACACTCTTCCGAGTTTAAAAATTTCCGCTGTTCGCCAAACTCCGCAGACATGAACATTATTGAGCATATCTGGGATGCCTTGCAACGTGCTATTTAAAAAAAAAAAAAAAAAATGTTTCAAATGGCTCTCAGCACTATGGGACTTAACTTCTGAGGTCATCAGTCCCCTGGAACATAGAATTACTTAAACCTAACTAACCTAAGGACATCACACACATCCATACCCGAGGCAGGATTCGAACCTGCGACCGTTGTGGTCGCGCAGTTCCAGACTGTAGTGCTTTGAACCGCTCGGCCACTCCGGCCGGCTCCACTGTTTTAACTTCGTTTTTTAAAGACATATTTACCTAGGTTAAACGTTTCTTCTCAAACATTGTTCGCACGAAAGGGTATACTCGATCAGGATTTCAGCAAAGGGAAACATTAGGGTGCTGTTCGTGTTGGAAACGGCTCTGGGAAATCAGTATACTGAATGTTTCTATACACTCTTAACGTTAATTAATTTACAACAGTCGCGAAAATTGTGGTTGTGCAAAATGGATCGCTGACGAGAAAGATTGAGGTGCCCTGACCTGAAAGATCTGTTGCTCACAACAAATTCTCCTTGTGTCTTGGAAAAAATTTAACGTCAAAAACGGACTGCAAGAAAAGACAGTTTCACTCTGAACAATAACACCTATACAATTAAAGGACCGTGAGGAAAAAGTGGTCGCAGTGACTCAAACGACAGTTTGGGATGGACCAATCAGCAAAGATCAGAAGGCGAAAAGAATCGCATCTAACCCAAATTTTGATACATTGAGTTCGAAACCATAGTTAGGAATCTGGCTTTCGACAAATGTTATAGAAGCTGGGACACTTCAAGGCTATATTTCGCCAGAATTCAGCCAACCAATCACCACTAGCTCATGGGTTTGAACCATACAATTGCCCGCCTACAAAGAAAATCAGTTATCAGAATGAGTAACGCGTCAGAAGTAAATGGCATTACAGTCAGTAGATAACTGATTTGCTACAGGATCGTTTAGTCAGTAAGGTACTGCTCTGATCCATGTTGATGGGAGTACATCTGAAATCGTTATGTCACTTCTCAAGGACATGAAGTGAACTACTGAAACAAGTTCAGTAACATTTTCCTCGCTGTGAGGATCTTATCATCTATAGTCGTTCTGGAAACGTTCGCGGCTCAGATAAGAATCACTTACCTCATCTTGGTCCGGCTTCTTCACGTATCCAGGCGGAGGTTTGGCCAGTGCTGCCGCCAAACAGACCGCGAAGAGCAGCAGAGTCTGCGAACAAGTGTGGAAACCGTACTGGTCAGTTCATGCAATGTGTCTGCTCGTTCTTGAAGCTTATACTCTAATTTTTATGTGATATTTATCGTATTTCTCTGGAATCTCCGTTTTCCTGCCATTAACGAGAATATCTAAAAGATTTGCGATTTTTTGGTCAATATAGAAGAATATTAATTTCAGTCTACATTCGTTCATTTGTACTAATTTCGTGAAACAATATCTGATATATCACTCGTTGTAATTTTGCCATTTTGCCATTTATGGCATTTATGCCATTTATGCACATGTGTCAAATTTGCACAGAGACATTATCACAAAAATTAGAGTTTCGCAGTCTAGATGCAAGCATTGTAAATTGATAAAGTGGTTCCCATGCTTTAGGGACAATGTCAAGAAATAAAAGCGATGAGTGAGAAACAATTTTGTTGTTTATATTTTACATAAATATTCCCCGTGATATGAATATTTTCAGTTAATGTGACAAGCGAGAAACTGGGACGTACATTAATCATTACAGAGTGACAATGATGTACATTATATAAATGTTCTGCTACACGAGCTGGGCGAAATGTGATACACCGTGATGCATTATTAAATGATTTTAGGGTAAAATATTAGGACATACGTCGTTAACAGCTGAAATCAGGACAGTTTTAATATTTTTTGAGGGCTGAATGAATAATTGTCTACAAACATTTGACACCTTCCCAAAAATCTTACAAATACAGAAACTACTCATATTTAATAAACATAATATTATCTGCACTCCTGGAATTGCGTGAAACCACGTGAGTGGATGACATAATCTCTTAAATGTTTACTTGTGACAAGGGATGTTGTCTACGTTACTAACTTGAAACAAATTATGTTAAAGGAAACTTGGCTCCATACATTCTTAATCTGAACTGAACAACAACGATCACATTCTTTCGATTCAAGCAATATCCCTCAACAATTTTCAAAATTTTATTGATGAAGTTCGGGTTCACACTGTATCCTGTCCTCAGAGAGTGCCTTCTTTCGATCATGGCAGCTTCAAGCCTTCGTTGTAAATCGAGGAAAAATAATTGTTTTCAAACCTTCACTTATGTAGACATTTAGAACTGGACAGTCAGTAACATTGCACACTTTGCCTCCTGTAAAAGCAAAAATGCCCCTTCCTTCAATGTGCATTTAAAAAGTAGATGTTGCCTTACATCTAAATTCTTTTCCTGCATTTGTACTTCGCAAGTCATATTACGGTATGTTACTACCTATACGTCGTGTATCAGTCAGTGTAATGTTTTTCTTTCCTTTGCACCCGCTCTACCTCCCCCCCCTTCCTCCGCACCCCCTCCCGCCCCCGCCAATCTTACGTTATCCATTTGCGAATAGGGCGTGGAAAGAACGATTTATCGGTGAATCTCTGTTTCATATCGAATATATCTGAGCCTATTGTTATATTCATTTTGTGATAGACAAGCAATGCCTCAGACAACGAAATTCTCGCTTAGGTAAAAACCTATTTGTCGTAGCTAATGAGTGCTCAACTCATTTTGGACTCTGAAATGTAGTCTTACTGTGTAACATGTTTCGCCGAAGTGAATAAATTTACTGGTAGTAGGTGACCATGTGACTACGGACATGTTTTTGCTCTCTAATCAAAAAGCAGTAAAAACAGTGGATCTCATGTGCAGCTCACACAGAAAATCCGAATGGCAATCTTTTGGGGTGTGAGAGGAACAAAGTAATATAGACGTACGAACTCAGATGGGTCATACTTTGAAGCTGACCACTACTACCTTAACCTGTTTGGTAAGATCACAATCCTGCAGCAGCAGTATCACTTCTTTATTGTCTGACTTCAGCTTACAGCAGCGCCGAAGAGCACCTTTGCAACAAACTCCTCTTTCACTGTTGGTGAGTTGATCGCAACTGCCAAAACAATTGTCAGAGTACGGACATGTTTAAAGTGAAAATAGAGAATATCTACATCTTCCCCTCCACCTGGAGGGTATTTTGCATACCACTGTCGCTTTCGCCCTTACCCATTCAGTCGCGAATGGTGAATGGGGAGAAAGATAGTTGGTAAGTCACCGCGTGAGCTTCAGTCTCTCTCGTTTTACTTTCACAGCCTTTTCGCGAAATATTCGCACGTTGACTTTTCTATGAATGTAAATTCTTGGAGATTTTAACAGTAAACGATACCGTCATTCAAAGCGACTCTCGTTTAAAGCCTGGCTGAACATGTCCGTGATCCATTCGCGTTCAGTGAATGAAGCTGTGACGAAATGAGCTGCACTTCTTTAGTTTTTCTATTTCCTCTACCAATCCTATCTGGTACGGGTCCCGAACTGGCGTGGAATATTAAAGTATCGGTCGAACAAGGATTCTACAAGCTATCTCCAACGTAGATGGACTATGCTTGCTGAGGGCTCTTCCAGTGAATCTCTGGCATCTTAAGGTGCGATTTGCTTTACGTCGTCGTTCCACTTTAAACCGCTCCGTAAACATACTCTCAGATCATTAATGGATGTGACTGCTACCAGTGGTTGTGCGGCAAATCATGTAGTAGATTAGTGGGTGTTTCCGAGTGTTTGGGAGCGACACGTGCCATTTGTTTATGTTTAGGGTCAAACGCCAATCTCTGCACCAAGTCTCGATTCCCTACAGATTTTCCTTGCATTTCACTTCAATTTTCCAGCGTTGCGACTTCTCTTTATACGTGAGCATCATCCGCGAATATTCTTGTGGAGCTTCCTACGTCAACTACTAAGTCATTTATACAGATAGTGAAAAGTGATGGTTGGTACTGCGGAAGTTACGTATGTATATTCCTCTCTGTTAAGAATGGCATGCTGCGTTTGTTTGGTACGAAATCTTTAAACCAGTTACAAAGCTGGTGATATTCTGCAAGCTAATGTTTTGTTCATTAGGCGACAGTGTGAAAGTAACACCCTAGGAGAAATACACTCTAAGAGGAAGAAGTAGGGAGAGAAGAAAAAGACGCGCCACGAAGATGGTATGAAAATTGTTCGCAAATTGATATTAATACGGGTATCGATGGAAAATGCAAAACTGTGAACTTTTGCTACCGATTGATAAATGTGTCACTCTGCAGCGCAATTTCACCGCACAGCTGGAAAGTGTAGTAAACAGGGGACGTGTCGATACCAGGACACAGTCAGTGCGAATCCCATTCCTTGTTTTCAGTTGGACAGTAACTATGCCTCGCAGACAGGCGCGTGAACGATACATGCAGATGTCACTATTTGAGAGAGAACGCGTAGTTGGCCTCAAAGAAGCCGGTTGGAGACATTTGAATAAGAGCGGTGCCACTACTCGACTATCTTGGTAGGAATGGATCAACCGCGGCCGAACAGAGAGTCAAGAAGGAAGTGGTCGACCGAGAGTGAGAGCAGAACGAGAGGACAGAGCAAACGTCAGAGAGGCCCCCAGGACCCCGGATTCAACATTGACATCGATCCGACGTGCAACTGTTGCTTCAGTGACCACAAGGACCATTAATAGGCGGCTCACAGAACTGGAGCTGAGCTGACGGCGCTCCTTGCGCCTTTGACCTCTGTACAGCAACAAGCCCGTTTGTAGTCGTGTTGGGAACATTCGATTTGGAATCCCATTGACTAGCATGGAATTGTCTTCAGTGGTAAGACCGGCCTCTAAATGAGCCCCGATGACCAGCAAAGTTATGTCTGGAAAGGCCCCGGACGGCGATGGGATACCAACCTGTTGCCCGCAGTACGGCCTTACAGCCAGGCGAGATGGCCTCGGGTAACATTTCATTTCATAGGAAGACCCCTTTGGTTGTAATTCGCAGTATCCTTACTACACAGCCGTCCGTCGACGATGTTCTACGCCCCGTTTCGTTGCGTTCCGTTAAGCTACCGTGGGCTTAATTTCAGAAAGATAATGCCTGCCCTCACACGGCAAGAGTTTTTATTGAGTGTTCAAAAATGTTCAAATGTGTGTGAAATCTTATGGGACTTAACTGCTAAGGTCATCAGTCCCTAAGCTTACACACTACTTAACCTAAATTATCCTAAGGACAAACACACACAGGGAGGACTCGAACCTCCGCCGGGACCAGTTGCACAGTCCATGACTGCAGCGCCTGAGACCGCTCGGCTAATCCCGCGCGGCTTTTATTGAGTGTCTTCGTCCTTGTCAAACTATGCCTTGGCCAATAAATCACTGAATCTCTCACCAGTTGAGAACGTTCGGAGTATTATGGGCAAGGCCCTCCAACCATCCCTGGGTTTTGACGATCTAACGCACCAATTGGACAGAATCTGGTACGATATCCCTCTAGAGGGCATCCAATAACTGTGTCAATTAATGACAAGCCAAATAACTGCTTGCATAAGGGCCAGAGGTGGACCAACGCATTATTAAAATGCTCAATTTGTGAAGCTCATGCTCTTGAAGAAATCATACAATTTTTCTGAAATTGTTTACACATTTACATAACATACAACGATTTCCGTTCCATTCGGACAGTTCCTTCGTGGTGCGTCTTTTTTTCTTAGAGTGCAGCTCCTTAGTAACGCAAGAATTCCCATGCATTTTTGGTCAAGAATAAAAGCGTGTCTCACATGTTAACCTCTCCACTTCTTCCAAGCCTATCATATGACTGATTTCAAATAGCTGGCAGCAGGGACAGATATCTGAGCCTCATTGCAAACATGATATTCTCAAATTAAAATATTACGAGGTCCTTTCCACGTTTCAAATTTAAAGTAACTCTCTTTCTTTCGATTGTTTTCATAAAATGTACAAGTAGCAAGCGAAAATTGTAGTAAGCTGACATTATGTTGCGGTTATGAGTCATATCGGAGTGGCAGATATTGTTCCTCAGATACGTATCTCAAAAATAATAACTTTTCCGTCTTTGTAAAAGGAAATGAATCCATGTACAGGTTTATGTTATAGAAAGGTTCAGTGGAAGTACACGGCACTCGTCCTACCACCAACTGGAACAAATGGTTCAAATGGCTCTGAGCACTATGGGACTCAACTGCTGAGGTCATTAGTCCCCTAGAACTTAGAACTAGTTAAACCTAACTAACCTAAGGACATCACAAACATCCATGCCCGAGGCAGGATTCGAACCTGCGACCGTAGCGGTCTTGCGGTTCCAGACTACAGCGCCTTTAACCGCACGGCCACTTCGGCCGGCTCCAACTGGAACAACTGTGGCCGAGAAACCCTTTATGTTCTTGCCGTCACCAGAATATTTTTTACGGGCTTCATTCGTGGAAAACCGATACTTTCAGAGGCCTAATTTCCTGCGGGTGACCCCGAGGGTCCACCTTGTTGTATAGGAGTGAGCGGGCCGAGATTAAGTCTGGAGAGAAGAGGGAGGTAGCTCGGGGCGTTGTCTTGGTTGGTCTCTTGCGGAAGAGCTCAAGTCACACGGAAGTTTCTCCGCGGGTAGTGGGTGGATGGGAGGGTGGGGGGTGGGGGTGGGGGTGGGGGTGGGGGGGGAGAGAAAGAAAGAAAGAGAGAGGGAGAAAGAGTGAGAGAGAGAGAGAGAGAGAGGACATCCTATTATGTGTCGGCCACTGAAAGCGAAGAGGTGGTCCTCCTTTACTGATGAACAGCAGAACAATTTGATGTACTACACTTGGACTGTGAGTAAGCGGTTGTGGTAGTAACGAAATGATTTAAAACTGTTAAGAAAGTGGTGTGGCCGAAGGGATTATTCAAAGAAGAAAGCGAGTAGTGAAGAATTTTTGTGAAAAATTCCAAACGATCAGGGGTGTTATAGATGTAACTGATTTAGGCTATGGATATGATAGCAAATCTCCATAGCCTAAAGAAACGTATTCGTATTCTGCGCATGTTGCATTGGTTTGATGCTTCTTACAGTCGTGTGTGTGTGTTTTCTTTTCCATTAGTGGAGTGATTACCGACGGAAACGTCCTATTTTACGTCGAAAACATCTGATTCATCCAAAACGGTTCTCCCCATGACATATTACGGTCTGATACCTAATTCTCCTTACTATTTGAGTCTCTTCAATTTCCAAGTAAGTCAGGATATTTCTTCAGATCCGTTGTTTCATCAACTTTTCTGAATGCTATATAGTTCTATCGTGAGTCTTTTTCTCTCGTTTTTCAAGAAATGTGTAAATCCGTACTTAACTGCTTTCCTACTTACATGATTCGGAGTCTCCCTTATCTGATTTATTTATTCTGAGTTCTGTACTGTATCATCTCCCGATAAGTAAACAACCAGTTGAAGCCTTCATGGCGCAGAATACAGATATTGTTTTTCACGTATAAAGCCTACAGTAATTTGGGGGCTCTAATACGCACTTGTCCAAGGATTACAAATGCTGCATGCATAGTTTCATCCATTGGTTCCTTACCTCGGTCTCTTGCGTTGCTTCTGCAACAAGTTTTGTAATGTGAATGTGCCCACACGCATCTACAAAATACGGAGTAGTATCTGGAGAGTAAGATATCGGTCTCTTGAGGAGCCAAAACAATATTGTCAACTACCTGATACAGTGTTAATCTACCTCTGGAAGCCAAAACAGTACTGTCAACTACCTGATACAGTGTTAATCTACCTCTGCAATTTAGTACAGGAGCAGTTATTTGTGCCACGGATTCGACAACCCTTGGTACGTTTCTGGAACTACGTAGCACCAGATGTCTTCTCACAGACCTCGTAATGCTGGCAATTTACCAACCGGTTTGCTGGCGGGGTGCAGGTGCTCGAAAGAGTCTCAGACGAATTCCGTGTGGTTCAGATCAGGCAAATTTGGTGGCCAAGACATCAACGTGATTTCACTATCAAACCACTACAGCGCTATAGGGTGTTGGAAGATGCCATCGCCGTCGGGACGACATCAAGCGTGAAGAGGTGCAGACGTAGTCCACAGCTGTCATGGTGGTGTCGATTACTACCACAGGTCCTATGGGAGCCCAGGTGAATGTCCCCCATACCGTAATATTCCCCACACCTGGCCGTTTGCCTAGATGACGGCCACCGACCTGGTGTAACAAGAAACGCGATTCACCTCATAAGGCGACACGTTTTCATTGATACACGATCGAATCTAAATGATCCTTTGCCCAGTGCAATTGTAACAGGCGATGTGGTTGAGTGCAACTGGGGAGCCATAGGTGTCGTCTCCTGCGGGACACCATGTTCGACGATACGTGACGGACGGCGTGCTGCGAAACACGTGTACCTATATTAGCATCTTAGCCTTTCTACTTTTCTTATCGTGTCAGGTGCCTGCAAATCAACCAAGAGGCATTTATTTTCGCGGTGAGCCATGGTTATATGCACTGAAGAGCCAAAGAAACTGGTACACCAGCCTAAAATCGTGTAGAGCCCGGCGAGCACGCAGTAGTACCGCAATAGGACGTGGCATGGACTCGACTAATGTCTGAAGTAGTGCTGGAAGGTACTGATACCATGAACCCTGCAGGACTTTCCATAAATCCGTAAGACTACGAGGGGGGTGGAGATCTCTTCTGAACAACACGGTGCAAGGCGTTTAAACTGAGAAAAGCGTTGTGGAGCCACTCTGTAGTAATTCTGGACGTGTGGGGTGTCTCAGTGTACTGCTGGCTGTAATTCCCAAGTCCGTGTGAATGCACAATGGACATGAATGGATTCAGGTGATCAGACACGAAGCTTACGTATGTATCACCTGTCAGAGTCGTATCTAGACTATCAGGGATCCCACATCACTCCAACTGCACATGCCCCATATCATTATAGAGCCTCCACCAACTTGAACAGTCCCCTGTGACATGCAATGTCCATGGATTAATGAGGTTTTCTTCATACCCGTACACTTCTATCCGCTCGATACAATTTGAAACGAAACTCTTCTGGCCAAGCAACATATTTCCAGTCATCAACAGTCCATAGTCGGTGTTGACGGGCTCAGGTGAGGCGTTAGCTTTGTATTACTTTTGAATACATTATGGGAGTGACAGTGATCAATGTGTTACAAATATTTACTATTTAAAAACAGTCTTGGTTACGATTTATTTATTAAGGTGACCGGTTTCGACCACCGCTGTGCTCATCTTCAGACCATTGAGTAGGAACCTCTTTCTGCTGGAGAATCACTACTGATTCTAGTGATTCTTCAGCAGAAAGAGGTTCCTACTCAATGGTCTGAAGATGACCACAGCAGTGGTCGAAAACGGTCACCTTAATAAATAAATCGTAATCAAGACTGTTTTTAAATAGTAAGTATTTGTAAAGCTTTGTGTCGTGCAGTCATCAAGGGTACACGAGTGGGCCCGGCTCCGAATGCACAATGCAATATCGATGATGTGTCATTGAATGGTTCGCACGCTGTCACTTGATGGCCCAGCAATGAAATCTGCTGCGATTTGCGGAAGCGTTGCACTTCTGTCACATTGAACGATTCTCTTCAATAGTCGTTGCTCCCGTTCTTGCGAGGTCTTTTTCCGGATGCAACGATGTCGGAGATTTGATGTTTTACCGGATTCCTGATATTGACGGTACACTCATGAAATGGTCCTACGGGAAAATCCCCATTTCATCGCTACCTCGGAGATGCTGTGTCCTATCGCTCGTGCGTCGACTATAAGGCCACGTCGAACTCAAATAAATCTTGATAACCTGCTATTGTAGCAGCAGTAACCGATCCAACATCTGCGCCAGCCACTTGTCTTATACAGGCGTTGCGGACCACAGCGCGGTATTCTGCCTGTTTACGTATCTCTGTATTTGAATGCGCATGCCTATATCCAGTTTCCTCGGCGCTTCAGTGTATTATAGCCGCCTCTATCCGATGTTCACGTTAAACGTGAATCGAAGAGATTAGAGCAGCGATATTTCAGAATGATGTCATATACCAGCATCAAATGATACATTAAAAAAAAAAAAAAAACGAATTCGAAAACAGTTTCTGATCGGTGAAAGACAGTACCACTCGATGTCCAAACAAGTACGTCTACGTGGTAATGGATATGTAATCTTCTTAACAACATAGTGGAAACATAAAAACGGTAACTCGTATCAGTGTATTTAAACTTTTAGATATTGTACCCCAGAAATCGTTAAAGTTACATATAAAAATAACTCGCGTTGTTGTCTTATAAACCAGCTCTCGTCCAGGCCGTGAAGGCCCAACGGATGTCTACCGGCCGCCGTGTCATCCTCTGCTTTGTGCCGTCATGCGGATGCGGTAAGGAGGGGCATATGGTCAGCACACCACTCTTCCGGCCGTTTTGTCAACGTATCAGACAGCCGAACCGGTAGTTCTCAATGTCAATGAAGCTGCCCTCAGTCAGTATCACGAGAGGCTCAGTGCACCTCGTACCAATTCTCCCGCAAAAAAAAAAAAAAAAAAAAAAAAAAAAAAAAAAAAAAAAGAATCCTTTACAGTACCGTGAATCTCTGCTGACCACTCAGCTGTCCTCCTATAACACTAAAAATTTTAGAGGTGATACAGCCTGCTACGACATTGTCATAGTAATATGATGAATGAGAGAAAAGAAGAACGAAATGTAGAAACGCGTGTAAGGTTCAGAGATAGCGAGAAAACTGTTCGAATATGTAAACGTAGCTAGTTGACCGGAGATTACGGAGAGGCAAGGTTGTCCTAGTCACTCATTATACACATCTTTGTTCCACTCCCATAGTAAGACTTATACAGTCTAATCCCCTACGTACGGAAATGCTTCGTGAGCTCAAAGGGGGAAGACGACGCTCTTTTCGCGAGACTCTACTGAGGAAATTTAGAGGGTCAGCATTTGAGACTGACTGCAGAACGATTCTACTGCCGCCAACGAATATTCTGCTGAAGAAAAATGGCTCAAATGGCTCTGAGCACTATGGGACTTAACATCTGAGGTCATCAGTCCCCTAGAACTTAGAACTACTTAAACTTAACTAACCTAAGCACATCACACACATCTACGCCCGAGGCAGGATTCGAAACTGCGACCGTAGCAGTCGCTCGGTTCCGGACTGAAGCACCTAGAACCGCTCGGCCACCACGGCCGGCATTCTGCTTACGAGCTACGAAGATGAGATATGGCTCGTAAGGAATTTATAGACGGTCGTTTTTCCCTCGCTCTATCTGCGGATGGAACGGGAAGGGTAATGACTGTTAGTGGTTTGTGGTGCCCGACGCCATGCACCGTACAGTGGCTTGTGAAGTATGTGTGTAGATATAGGTGTAGGTTTATTACAGCTGGTTCCACGTGTGGTGCCTGCCTTCTTTAGCAATACGAGCAACCAAGTGTTCCGTTGATGTATATGTTCAGTAAAAACTGTCAGTGGAACTGGTGATCATTAGACACCATATGAAGCTGTTTGTCCAATATTATGATGGAGTGCTGAGAAGTAATGCCTCCGAACTTCTTATGTGAAAACACTTAAATATTTTAAAATATAAGTTCATTAACATTCTACTTCTTTATTCTCGGTGTCTACAGATTTGCAGACCTCTGCGGCCAGAGGGCACCAGGTTGTAGTGTGTTAAACGGCGGTGTGTAACATAAATAACCACATCTGTGGGTAAAAATGGCTCTGAGCACTATGGGACTTAACTTCTGAGGTCATCAGTCCCCTAGAACTTAGAACTACTTAGACCTAACTAACCTAAGGACATCACACACATCCATGCCCGAGACAGGATTCGAACCTGCGACCGCAGCGGTGGCGCGCTTCAAGACTGAAGCGCCTAGAACCGCTCGGCCACACCGGCCAGCATCTGTGGGTGAATCACTGCGTCCTGTAATCTAGTTCCGAATCCGAAGAGTGCATCCACAGATGAAACGTCTCCTTCAGCTTAGCAAAAAAAATGGTTCAAATGGGTCTGAGCACTATGCGACTTAACTTCTAAGATTATCAGTCACCTAGAACTTAGAACTAATTAAACCTAACTAACCTAAGGACATTACACACATCCATGCCCGAGGCAGGATTCGAGCCTGCGACCGTAGCGGTCGCCCGGTTCCAGACTGTAGCGCCTAGAACCTCACGGCCAGTCCGGCCGGGTCAGCTTAACAATGCCAAACCAAACACGATCGCTGCGATGCGATATCTGCAATAATTCGATGCTACGGGTCCACTGTCATCGAACATCCTACGTACAGTCCCGACCTGGCCTCATCTGATTTTCATCTGTTTCCAAAACATAAAGTACACCTTCGACGACTTCACTTTGATAATAGCGGTGCAAGCAGAGGTGAGGTTGTGGTTGCGACAGGAAAGACAAGGAGGAATGTATTCGCCGCCAGGGTGACTATGCTGAGAAATAAATATGTAGACATGGAAAATAAAGATGCAAAATGTTAACATTTGTTTTGTTTAAAACGCATTAAGAATTTTCACATAAAAAATTCGGAGGCATCTCTTTTTAGCAAGCCTTTGTGCTTAATGCTTACAACAAACTAAAGAGAAATCCATTCTGGGTTTCATAACAGGACTGAAACGTGTATGTAAATTAGCAAACAAGAAAAAATTCTATCAAATATGTTTTCCAGAAAAGCAGCTGAGGTGATTTTTTTATGAAAAGTCACGACATATGGGAATTGATGGAAGTATTTTCTTCAACATACATAGCACAAAAAAGTTCAGAAAAAGTAGGAAAACATGCTGGAGATGGTTATGAAACTAGTAAATAAAAGATACATGAACTACATCACTTTCAGGCAAATGTCGAGATGATTCCATAAGCAAGTGCAATGTCCGTTTTTGTAGCCGAGGTGGGTGATCGCCTTGGAGGTAGCTCACTCGAATCCTGGTGGCGGAAGACTTTCATCATTATTTAGCCTGCAAGGGACATAGGAAAAGTAGTAACGTTAAAATCGTTAAACTTGTGCGCCATTGTCGTGAATTAAATTCCAAACCTCTTTGGAAGGTTACCTGAAGTGATGGAATGTGAAGCTGTTGATGGTTGCTCACACGAACTCTGTAACTTATCTGCCCAACATACGAACTCGGCAACTTGCCCACACTGCTCTCACCAACAGTACACAAACTCTGCTAGTAACAGCAGACCTGTAACATTCTCTATGTCACTTACAGCAACGTATCAGTAACCCAAATTGTAGGACTACAGCAAAGCTAAAGAATACTATTTCATTTTTATTCCGAAATTAACAGCACGTATTTTATTAATTCCCCTTCTGACAAAAGGTTGTTTTAAAAGTGTTTAAAGAAACGAAAGTATAAGGGACGATCAAAAAGTTTCCGTTCGAAGGCCGTAAAGCCCATAATCGGTACGCCAATCAGGTAAAATCGCCGTGAGCATCGAGGCAATCATCCCACCGACGCACCGTTTTGGTAAAACAACGTGTCCTGCTCCGCGAAGAGGGCCGCAACTGTCTGCTGCACATCCTCTTCCTAAAGTAATAGCCGGCCGCGGTGGTCTCGCGGTTCTAGGCGCGCAGTCCGGAACCGTGGGACTGCTACGGTCGCAGGTTCGAATCCTGCCTCGGGCATGGATGTGTGTGATGTCCTTAGGTTAGTTAGGTTTAAGTAGTTCTAAGTTCTAGGGGACTGATAACCACAGCAGTTGAGTCCCATAGTGCTCAGAGCCATTTGAACCTAAAGTAATAGTCAACGTTTCAAGACCTTTTTTGAAGATAACGAAGGCGTAATAATCACATGGGCAGAGATCAAGATTACAGGGCGGGTGCTCAAGTATCTCCCACTTGAGTTGGCACAACTTCTGAATCTGCATTGCATACACGCTGCAGCATCCCCTCAAAAGGAAACTTTTTGATTGCCCCTTACGTTCTGCGTATAACTGCTATACATGCAGGTAATTCCGTTTGTGACTGAGAACGATGTACTTAACAGCGTTGCATCAGTATTTACGTGATTTGTAGACTAATAATTATATCTATTGCGATTAGTATTTTTTTAGGTTGGGTAGTACCTCCAAGTAAACATGGCAAGAGCACGCCATTAACGCTTATTTTCTCCTGGCCAGCAGGTCAGGTGTCGAGCTGTGGATGTGTGCCGCAAAATGGGTAGTCTATACTGACAGGGTAGACCACTTAGTGGAGCTTTTACGACGACGCAGACAACATCAGGCAGTAAATTATGTGACGTGTTCACGGGAAGACTGTTCGACGCAAAGAAAAAACTATGATCACACTGATATGTGTACATATTAAGATACGACATATAAGAACACCTGCCGGCCGAAGTGGCCGTGCGGTTAAAGGCGCTGCAGTCTGGAACCGCAATGCCGCTACGGTCGCAGGTTCGAATCCTGCCTCGGGCATGGATGTTTGTGATGTCCTTAGGTTAGTTAGGTTTAACTAGTTCTAAGTTCTAGGGGACTAATGACCTCAGCAGTTGAGTCCCATAGTGCTCAGAGCCATTTGAACCATTTTAAGAACACCTGCGCTTACACCCGCTACATCTTGTACAATAACTGCTGTGTTCTCCAGAACAGGCTACTTTCTTGTGTTAAAAATTGTTATATCCTAGCCAGTAATGCCACCCGAGCCCGCTGCCAAAAGGTTGGCAGCATCAAAGTCCGGACGCCGTCCGCATAAGCAGCGCCAGCGAGACAGGAAATCGCCCCAAGTCTGCGCGCGCCACCGCTGGCTTCTGGCTTCTTAAGCGCTGGAGTCGCGAGCGCTAGGACAGTTCTGTACTCGCCGCTCAGCTGTATACTCGCCACCGAATTGTGTACTTGCTAGTCAGTTGTGTGTTCATCGCAGCAGAGTTGTTGTTTGTCGTCAGCCGACGCTGACCTAGCCGCTCCGACTCGAACTAGACAGATCTCTGTAGACACGGAGTTCACTACTGTGTTTCTGTATCTTCGTTAATAAAGATAAGTACCGACTTTTATTTAATCAGAGTGTTTGGGTTTTCATCTTTCTGTTCACTGTTCCAGCGGACCTGTCGGCCCGCTATTAAAAGTGTGGCGGTGACTTCGTAAGCCGTTTCTACAGCGAATTGTTTGTCGCTACGAACGCCGCCACAAAAAAAAATATTGTTCGGATTATTGTTATTCTGAGTGATTAAAACATTCAGATACCATTTACGGCTAACAGTCTTCAAAATATCTCTTATTTTCACGCAAGATAGTTTCACATGATCGAAAACGCTCTGTTACTGGCTGAAGCAATGGTGACGTCACAGACTAGGAGTAAGACGAAGCTACACATGTATTATAGGACTGTTAGCCGAAGCTGCTAGGCTTTTACGTAGTTTTTTGCAAACAGTTTAGCTATTTAGCGTTGGAAAACGCATTTACAACTTTTTAGTAACAGTAGAAAGGAACTCTGATAGTTTAAACTTTCCGAAAGTTGATGGGGTTATGCTTCACCCATTTAGAGAGGCGATATGTGCAAGGATGGACATTCTTTTTCCTGCTCCCTGCAACATCATTTCACTCGCTCAAAGCTAAGGAACTGTAGAAATTTTCCAAATGGCTCCGTAACGTATATCTAGATTATCTACTATCACAAATGTTAGTGATGATTTCCGTGGCTCAGCGGATAGCACGTTGGACTCTGGATAAACCGAAAGCAGAGTCGAATCCTCAAAGCGTCTTATATTTTTGAAAGATTTACGCAGAGAGACGAAAATAGCATTACCAAGAACTCATTGTGACAGTTGTTTCGATGGTGTGATATAGGTGCCAAGCTGCCTACTACTCAGGCGAAACATAGTTACAGTTAGAGAGTCCAGAGAGGGTGTACAGAAGGCGTATGGCATGCATCTACCTTAGGTCACACAAATACCTAGTTCCCTAATGGACATCCACCTGCCAGAAGTCAGTATAAGCGGATGGACTGCTCCACTCAGCAGGGCATACCAGCACGTCAAGACAAGTCGTCGGACAATTGTTAGTATCAGGAGAGTGTCTAAGCAAGTCTCCCAAGACTCATCTGCAGTCATCGCCAGAAGAGTTAAGCTGGACAGTACACAGGTGGTGTTAGCCATTGTGTACTGGATTTATACCAATGTTTAAAGACAGATTAGTGCAAATGAACATTGAACTATACTGCCACGCACAATCTTCATCTCCATTTAAGCATTGCAAAACTTCTATCAATAAAACATTATAAACTGTTGTGAATCCGTGTTGCCGTCTATTTTTGGCACAGCTGTTGCCTAACCCCATTCGGCTCTTCTATAGCTCCTACGAGCTAGCAAACCATCTCATAAGAGCAACTATATGTGGGTGTCAGGTCTTCCTGTCACATTTGCAAGTTTGACGCCAAGTGCGCTTGGTGAATACAACAGTAGCGAGCTTTAATTGCAAGTATTTTTATTCAGAAGAATTTACGAAGCTGATATCATTTCATCTTTGTACGAAACAGACTTCAATAAGTGCAACTGTTTCCCCAGTTCACCACTCGACGGTTTTGTTCTGGACGGATACTTGGTTTTCTCTGTCATTATTGTTGGTTTTTAAAACTGAACCAGAACTGACGCTAATTATCCGAGCATAGGAGACTACACATTCCGCAACGTACTCACAAACATATGAAAGTTAGAGCGTGCCGATTCAAACGAAGAATTAAAACAAGAATAAAAATTCTCACACTCAACGTCGTTCTCCAGAGTGCAGAAGACTCAATTGGCAATATGAACCATCTCTTGCCCGAAGAGCGACTTGTGGAATTCTCGAAGGTTTACTACCGGACGCTTTCTCGAACCTTTCTGAATTTTGGAGTTTGTTTCCGTCCGATGATGGTGATCCATCTCACGAATAGGGACATTAAAAAACTCGTAGGTCCGCTTTGGCCTATTCGAAAGGAGAAGGAAGGCTATGTGCCAGCAACGGGTGTGTCTACCTGGTCCGATCATCACACCACACTATACAGCGTGCCCCAGCAGGAATGGTTAGTATTCTGGGATGTGATACATAACATCATTCGAAGCAAGAAAGTATAGTAATTGTGGCCTCTAAAATGCATACCTTAAGAGCTATCAGCGCTTGTGCGTCTTCAATACTGTGATACAAATCTCTTCTTCTGCAAGTTCTTTGCTTTCCATATTTTGAGAGGTAGAAGTACGGACTAAAACAAGAAAAAGCTCCAATAAACACGGACTCTGAAGTGAATACCTCAAGGGCTCTCAGAAATTTCTTCTGCTGAACAAGTGCTCATAGCTCTTAAGGTGTTCATTTTACAGCCCATGTCTAGCAGATATTTTTGCTTCGAATGGTCGTGTCGTAACCTTGAATACTGAACATTTCTCGTGGGACACCCAGAGACATTCTCCAGGGTGTCAGACGACGACTGCTCGAAAACAAGACATTCAGAAAAACCACGTATATCAGTGGATAATAGTAAATGTTTCGATTCTAATACACGCTACGGTGTGATTAGACTGGTGCGGGGATGGCAACACATGTAGTCAAATAATCTGCTCCACACCGTCGCATCGAATTAACTGCAAGTAGGCAACACAGTGAACAGATTTCCAAGTAGTGTAGGCGCTCCGGTGGTCCCGGTCGCCTACGGTGGACTCGATGGCCGAGCGGTGACCTCTCCAGTTGTCAGGATGCTAGGAAATGGCTGTGGACGCCAGAGAAATTCGTGTCGGCAATTTCAGCAACATATTGACGTTTGCCTCATAACAAACTGATCCCGTGTTAAGCATTAATAAGGTGCGTTAAAAACGTGGAGAGATGGTCTATCCACTGATACGCGTCTATTTTCCGTATGTGTTGTAGTTTTCGTGTAGTCGCCTTCTGAAACCCCAGGGGTACTTCTGAATGACACGGCATATCCATTACAGTGGTCCACACTCACCAGGTACGCTAAAGACAGAACTCTCACGCACCACGAAGAAAGGGCTCATTGTGCGCAGTGTAACAAAACGCTTTCCTTGCACTGTCGATCCTCCAGGCAACTGACAGGTACCAATCTTGCTTCTCTTTTCGCCTTGCTAAATAGCTTATGCTGCTGAGGAAGTGGTACGTGTCTAATGACCTCGGTATCGACGAGACATGAAACTGTCATCACCTTTCTCTCTTCCGCTGCTTTATTCCTCTGTCACACAGCTACGTACTCAGTTTTAGAGTGAGGGAGAGAAGAGAGCTCTGTGAAAGCGGCGCCGTTCGTAATGAGATATTACACGTCTCCGTTACGCACACGTCGCCGTAAACTATAGGTGGTCCATCTGGATCACTTTCCCATTACTGAGGAATGGCACCGGGCCTGTGACGACTCGCAGTTTCTTTGGCGGCCGCGGGCGAGGAAAGCGGTTCGCCAGTACGACGTAACACAAAGGCCTGGGGACGCCGGGTGCCCAGTCGGACCGCGGAGTGGACCAGCCAGCTGCCGGCCCCATCTAACGACCGCTCTCACAGCTGCCGGCGCCGAGAGTGAAACCGGAGCAGCGAGCAGGCGGCGAGCGCTGGGATAGCGGACCGCTAGGGGCCGCCCCGCAGCCGCACTGCACTGCAACTCGGTCCTGCGCAGAGTGGACGCTCGCCTGTAAGAAGCCACTGTATGGCTCTTCCATCGGCAGCTGTCCGTCTCCGTTGTTGAACTCAACGGTCGAAAGACAGGTCTGATGCAGCTTTCTACACTCGTCTACACCGCGCAAGTCTTTTCATACACAAAGTGTATCATAATTAATAACGAAAACTGACACAAGTGAAAGTATGCGACAATACGAGGACCGTTGTGTTTTCAACATCGGATCTGTTGCGAAATTAAAACTGCAGTGAAAATATGGTGAATCTTTGTGCAGGAGTGTTGCTTACAAGGGAAACTCCCCATCACAACCTCCTCAGATTTAGTGGTAAGAGAGCCCATCAAAAACTGACCACAGATAAAGCATGAAAACAGGAAGAGAGTGTACTGAACTGTGAAAAAAAAAGCGAAATAAAAACAGTGAATGGTCTAAGGACAAGATGTGCAATACAGAGCAGAGCGAAATACAACGGCGTCTTGGCTAAGGAAGTAAGGTATTTGACTGCAATTTGGGTTAGCCGTCTTCAAACCACCCACGCGACAATTTCTTTTTTCCGCTGTTCGCTGTATTTAAATTTTGGCTGTATTTAAATTTGTGTATGTGTCGTGGTGTAACGTCCGTATGCAAGAGAGAGGTGTAAGGTAGTTAATGTAGGGATTGGCTCTGCACAACCACTCTATTAAGAGCCGAAAGGAAGCGGCTTTCGAATGGGAACCACAAAAGTTTGATGACAAGGCCACATGTCAACCGAATCCTTCACCGGGAAACACGTCTGCTGTGTCATACACAGCATTAGTGACAGTACGTGTGTCATATGATAAGAATATGTTATCGACGCGCCTACTTTTTACGCCTGGTAAATAAGTGAGATATGCCTCCTGGCCAGATTTAGATGTTCGTATGAACGTGATCACTCCCAAGGAAATGATGAAAACATAATAGTTTGCCTCTAAGCTGCAACAAATGAACGTAACAGTTTCACAAGATCACAGTTTCTCAGTGCGCTATCAAAACATACGCTTTTAACGTTTTTGAAGTTGTAACATAGTTCACACGCGCTTATTTGTTGTTTTTATTTCTACGAGATGTCACGATGATGTGATACATTGATGGTCCTTCGTGTTCCATTCTCTCCACTATAAGAACATGAACAATCGTCCCTTCGAGGTGCTGACTCGTGAGTGCTGTGATCCGCGCTTTTGCGCGGTTCATTGCTTGCTGACGGGCAGGTGAGTGCAGCATTGCGGAACAATCACGCAGAATGCGGTAGTAAAAATCTAGCAAGTGCCACCTCCAGGCGGCGATCTCCCTGCCGTGACCAATCAATGCCTTTCTAAGAGTGCCTTCCTTCGGTGCACTTATCAGCTACCATGAGTGTGCGGTCTGGCAAGCCACTCGCCATCGGGCAAAAGACGCCCACGTTGCCTCCACTAGCTATTGGCATTTAGGCGAATGTAGGTGTGACATGTTCAATTTTCAGGGGACCATTCCACACCATCTGGCGGGGCAAGGTGACTGCATATGTACACTACTGACAACTAAAATTGCTACACCAAGAAGAAATGCAGATGATAAACAGGTATTCATAGGACAAATGTATTACACTAGAACTGACATGTGATTACATTTTCACGCAATTTGGGTGCATAGATCTCGAGAAATCAGTACCCAGAACAGCCACCTCTGGCCGTAATAACGGCCTTGATAAGCCTGGACATTGAGTCATACAGAGCATGGATGGCGTGTACAGGTACAGCTGCCCATGCAGCTTCAACAAAATACCACAGTTCATCAAGAGTAGTGACTGGTGTAATGTGACGAGCCAGTTGCTCGGCCACCATTGACCAGACGTTTTCAATTGGTGAGAGATCTGGAGAATGTGCTGGCCAGGACAGCAGTCGAACATTTTCTGTATCCAGAAAGGCCCGTGCAGGACCTGCAACACGCGATCGTGCATTATCTTGCTGAAATGTAGTGTTTCGCAGGGATCGAATGAAAGGTAGAGCCACGGGTCGTAACACATCTGAAATGTAACGTCCACTGTTCAAAGTGCCGTCAATGCGAACAAGAGGTGACCGAGACGTGTAACCAATGGCACCCCATACCATCACGCCGGGTGATACGACAGGATGGCGATGAAGAATATACGCTTCCAATGTGCATTGACCGCGCTGTCGCCAAACCTGGATGCGACCATCTTGATGCTCTTAAACAGAACTTGGATTCATCCTAAAAAATGACGATTTGCCATTCGTACACCCAGTTTCCTCGTTTACACCATCGCAGGCGCTCCTGTCAGTGATGCAGCGTCAAGGGTAATCGCAGCCACGGTCTCCGAGCTGGTAGTCCATGCTGCTGCAAACGTCGTCGAACCGTTCGTTCAGATGGTTGTTGTTTTGCAAACGTCCCCATCTGTTGACTCAGGGATCGAGACGTGGCTGCACGATCCGTTACAGCCATGCGGATAAGATGCCTGTCATCTCGACTGCTAGTGAAAAACGAGGCCGTTGTGATCCAGCACGGCGTTCCGTATTACCCTCCTGAACCCACGGATTCCATATTCTGCTAACAGTCATTGGATCTCGACCAACGTGTACAGCAATGTCGCGATACGATAAACCGCAATCGCGATAGGCTACAATCGGACCTTTATCAAAGTCGGAAACGTGATGGTGGTCATTCCTCCTCCTTACACGATGCATCACAACAACGTTTCTCCAGGCAACGCCGGTCAACTGCTGTCTGTGTATGAGAAATCGGTTGGAAACTTGGCTCATGTCAGCACGTTGTAGGTTTCGCCACCGGCGCCAACGTTGTGTGAATGCTCTGAAAAGTTATTATTTGCATATGATAGCATCTTCTTCCTGTCGATTAAATTTCACGTCTGTAGCACGTCATCTTCGTGGTGTAGCAATTTTAATGGCCAGTAGTGTAGGCTGCATGGGCGGAAGAAGCAACGGGCCGTATTTCAGTGACCTGTGTGCCCCGAACAATGGTGCTCAAGAGATAGACACTTTCTACATGGCTGGTATAGTGTGCGAAACCTGCCCTAACGCCATGTACATATTCCCACGTTTCCACAAGTCGAAGGCTGGTTATGATGATGGAGAGCGCCGGACATAGAACGTAGTTTGGCACCTGGGTGGAGTTAAAATCCCCACCAAGGATTAGGCATCCTGGCGTCCCATAAAGAGGGGCGCGACCGCATCTGCAAAGAAAGTGAACCGCTCACGGCGTCGTCCCGATCCGGAGGGCGCAGAGATATTAATGATTCTGACTTCATGAAGAGTGAACGGTTGCCTCTCACGTCAGGGAGAAAGCGACGTCTTCGGCAGTTAGGCCATCACGGTGAAGGAATGCCACGCCACTGGCTGTGGCAGAAACCTGTGAGACGTGAGCAAAATCCTCGATATAGACCTCCTGGAGGACGACGTCTATATCCGCCGCATTCAGGCTATCTTGTAACGTCGTAAGTTTATGGTGCGCACAGACGTTCTTGCTGTTGAGAGTCGCCAGTCGGTATCGTTGGGTCACCACGTCCGTCGGGAAGGTGGCGTCCGCTCCGGCGGCGGCCATCAGGGGTGGACCAGCCGCAGCATCCACCGCATTCTCAATTACTGCGTCGCAGCTGTCCCGACACTTCCATCAGCCCAGGTGCTCGTCAGTAGAGATGTGGTGTCCCGCGACGGGTCGTCCGCCGAGCACGTAGGTGGAGTTGGCACAGCAGGAGAGACACCACCCTGACGCTTCCGGAGGGGAGTGGGAGGGGGTGGGGCGCCTCCGCGTCACTACGACGTGGAGCTGTCGTGGGGTGAGGTGGCGGAATGTTATCCTCCGACATCTGCGTATCTGAGGACTTTTCGTCATCGAACATGTCATCATCTCGTGGCTGCATTCTTTGAAGATAACCATCCGAAGGCAGTGCCGCTTCCGCGGGGCCTTTTGTTTATGTACGTGCTGTTCTGTGTCGGAATGGGAGCGGTTGTCCATCGCCTCCTATCCGGATGGAAGCAAGGCAGAAATCGCTGCAACGCTAGGCTTCAGATTTATGCCCCTGTCGCAGTCAGCAGTACGAGATAGGTGTCCAACAGTGCCTCTGGTTGCAGTGACGTAACAAGTGTCGGATTAGTGTTCACGGCAATAGGCATCACCTGCGACGGGTCCAATGGGTCGTACAGAAGTTCAGCAGTTGGTGTTGTGACCCCGGTATAGGTGACGGGAAGAACTGTGGATGTTGCAATGGGGACGGCTTCGTTGAAAGGTGTTGGTTGGGTGGGGTTGGGTTGTCTGGGGGAAGAGACCAAACACTGAGGTCATCGGTCTCATTGGATTAGGGAAGGATGGGGAAGGAAGTCGGCCGTGCTCTTTCAAAGGAACCATCCCGGTATTTGGCTGGAGCGATTTAGGGAAATCACGGAAAACCTAAATAAGGATGGCCGGACGCGGGATTGAACCCTCGTCCTCCCGAATGCGAGTGCAATGTGATAACCATTGCACCACCTCGCTCAGTTTGAAAGGTGTCTTTACAATCCGGTGCTGGAGGCAGTTTTGGCGGACGTGCCCTTCCTAGCCACAGCCAGCGCAGGTACGAGGCTGTCTGTCATACATAATGATGGCCCTACATCCTCCTATAACCAAGTTAGACGGCACACGCTTAACCAGTTCAATTTTCACTTGACGGACGCCTTTGAGTCTCAAAGGTTTTCCAGTTTTCGGGCAGATGACTGAGTACATTGCCATAAGGCTTAAGAGCCGACATGACGACGTCCGGCGGTACCTTCAACGGGAGTTAGAAAACCCTGATTGTACACAGGCCGAAATCCGCCTGGTCAATCATTACATCACCTATGGGTCCGTCAGGGTGGTTAAACTTGAAGTTTCGCACGTAGTTCAAATGGTTCAAATGGCTCTAAGCACTATGGGACTTAACATCTGAGGTCATCAGTCTCAGAACTACTTAACCCTAACTAACCTGCCCGAGGCAGGATTCGAACCTGCGACCGCAGCAGCAGCGCCATTCCGGACTGAAGTCCCTAGAACCGCTCGGCCACAGCGGCCGGCCCGCGCGTGGTGGATCACAATTTCGGTACATAGTTCTTCGTTGCGCATCTTGACCTTCACAGTGTTCCTAGTGATGGAAAAATGAATGCGAGTGTCATCCTGCGGTTCCAGGTGAAGATCAACCCATATAAAGTTTTCAGTTACGTATGGTCTTGTTCAGGCGTATTATGATTGGAATCTTGATCGTTGTCCAGCGGTAAGAGAGTGCCATGGCTCTTACGTAAGAGGAACTCAATACACGAAACCGCAGCGAGAAGTAAACAACACGCGCTCGAACTCCACAGTAGACGGGGCGCAGCGGACGTCGACTGCTCACGGCTGCGCAAACTGAACTGACCACTTAACTACAACGCCACAGCTATTTGCACTCTCTCGATATTGCACTTGTTAAGATTGGGCCGTTCACAGATTATATTTTGCTTTTTTTTTCGCGGTTCAGTACACCTTCTTTCTGTTTCCATGTTAGATCTGTGTTCAGTTTTTGATGGGCTATCTATTGGACCATCTTATTACTAAATGTGTGGGTGTGCGATGGGGAGTTGCCCTTGTCAGTGTCTCTTTCATACTCCCTATACCGTCACATTGCACTTTTCAAATCTCAGCGCACAATGACCACGTAAAGATACTTAGATAATATTATCTCCCAACAAATGTGAAGTCCTGCTGATGGGTTCTGCCTAATGTCATACAGCCCACGTAACGTAACTGTCATGCGTTTCCTCCTTCACGACAATTTTTGTCCATATACTGTAGGGGCAATGAAGACACTACTGCAGTCTTTCCGATGGCAGCCGTTTGATCAGCCTCTCATTTTCATCTCCTCACTCACGTGAACTCCTGGCTATGAGGAGAGTATTTTGAAAAAGACAACGAGCTTCAGACCAGTGTAAGGATGGGCAGAAATCACAGGCTGCTACCTCGTGTGACAATGGTTTTGTAAATCGGTTCCACGCTACGTCAAAGTGGCGGCTATAGAGACGTACGTGGAAAATGTAGCTAAATGTTTGCAAATAAAACATTTCTGATTTTCACAATGGTTCCCAATGCGAGCATAAAGAAGGTTCCGCAAACAACCCATTTGCGAGATAATGACCAGTGTGTGGGTGCGACGTACCACTGATTCCTGTTGCGAAAATGGAATGGATACTGGAAAATTATTACCCATGTTTATTAACATAAGCTGCAGTATTACTGGTTGCAGAAAATATTCCAGCCGCAGATGAAGATCCACCTTCAGCGGCTGACTGCACCCGCTGCCGGGGTTGAAACACCTGGGCAGAGTGACTTTTCTACAGAGAGACAGTTTTGCGGAGCCTCGGGCTCTTGCTGATATAACCGGCTTTTTGCAGGAGGTTTGGTTCTAAGCTGGCGAATCCAAGCAAATCCAACGAATATGAAAGCAGGAAACCTGATAGTGGTGACAGACTAAGCGTCGAACTCCCTGCTGCCATCAACAAATCAGATACTCTCCGTGAACCAGTAAAACACAAGAATTCAGAAAGGCGTGATCAGTAATCTCTATACAATCTGGCTATAGAAGTCTCGGACCATAGGGCTGGAGCGTGTCTGAAGATTCATGTGCTTTGCACCGTCCGCCACGTTGTAGTTTGGCAAACAAATTTACATAGGTCTGTACGTGACAAAGAATTTCTGACTGATTTCTTGATTTGAACTTTATGTCAACAAGTGATGTAATAGGCTGACCCTACACTACGACAAACAAAAAAGAAACGACTCCAAGTAATAGTATTTCTCCCATTCGCACATTTGCTTAGTCATAGACTGCACACCTGTGTTCGCTATTGTACAACTTCGTGTAATATGAGTAAAAGTAAATGCACACTCTGGTTTTATGTTTTGTAAGTCAGGAAGTTGTCATATTTCTAAACGTTTTTGGCATCATAGTTCTTAAAACAAATGCATGACATATGTGGGTTTCAGTTTTTCGATCGAATGGTATGCAAATAATGTAATTCTCTGAATTGCAGTTTCTTGGCAGTTATTGTAAAGCAATACACTAAGCATTCATCTAAAAATATTATTATTGCAGGAAAACTTTGATATATTTTATTGTTACTAAGATCCTAGGCCTGGGGGAGGGGCTGGGAGAGGTAGTAGCAAAATGTGACTCGCCGCAGAACAATACCCGGGATCTACGCCTGCTCAAATTTGACGTAAAAACACATGTTGTTAATGAGTTACAACATCAGCAACATTGAACCTGTGTTCACTGATTAACAACATCTCTTTTTCAGGAAAGTTTTTCTTGATACTGTCAATCGATAACTTATATTCCCTGTACTTCTTCCATCGCCAATAATCTCATTGGGCAAATAGTAAAATCTGTCTACTACTTTCATGCTCTCATACCCTTATCTGATTCCCTCAGCATAACATGACTTCATTCGTTTCCTTAACTTTATTTATGTTTATCTTATAAACTCTTTTGAACGTTCATTTCGTTCAGCTCACCTTCCAACTCATTTACTGTCTGTGAGAGAATTGCAATGTCATCGACAAACTTAAAAGATTTTATCTGTTCTCCCTGAAATGTATCCTTTTGCCCAATATCACCGAAGTCAGTGTACAGGTTTAATAACATGAGGGTTACGCAACAGACCCGTCTCACCTCAGTCTCAACTACCATCTCCCCGGAGATTAGAACTGGAGCCTGAGTTACGCACAAGTTGTAGATAATCTGTAATTTTTTCTGCTTCATCCCTGACTGCTTAGGAGTTCCAAAGAGTGTATTACGGCCAATATCGTTAAAAACTCTTTATAAATCTAAGTAAGCTTTAAATGAGGACTTACTTTCATGAAAATTCGTAGGTTCATTACCGCCTCGCGTGACCTACATTTAAGTGGAACCCGAACTGAGCTTGCCCCACATTGCCCTGCAACAGCAATTCCACTATTTTATAGAAATTTCATGACAGTGTTTTACGGTCACGTCTCATTAAACTGATGGTTCGAAAAATCTGTGCATACTCACGATAAAACACTTAACTCTTTAGAAACTCGTAGAAACATGACCGGACAAACTGTGCATCGACCTCATACGAGGGCAACGAGAAGATATTCCTGCCTGGAAGTGAGACTCTGTTGTTAGGTCAATAATACTCTTGTTTTTCGACGAAATTCTCTTTCAGGTTCAGGTATTCTGCCGTTGAAACCATTTAAAACTGTAATCAATTTATTCATATTAGGGTTGGTTTTATGAGCTCCTTTAGATAATTTGCATAGGTTTTTTTTAGATTGGCAACGTGGTGGCCATGCAAGATTGTAACAATTTGTGGTGTTTGGAAATGATCCGCGTGATATGTCAGAGCAATAAATCTTGCTGGGTTCCTGCCCAATTAGTCCGCAGTTTGTCCGCTGCGATCTGGCGAAGTGGTGGGGGGAGAGGATGCACTCCGTAACGACGTAGCAGGGAGCCCGGCAATATTTTGCTGTGTTACGGTGTTTGTTTATTCACAAGTAATGTTCACAATGAGATAGCGTTTCCTTAAATCATATAGATAACATCCAACACAACTAATAACCACACAGTGGCCCTCGATTACACAATCCAATAAAAGGTTCCTTACTTTCAGCTAGAGTGCACATGTACGTTTCTGCCCTTGTGCAGTTTACGGATTTGTTTAACGTGTGACTAATAGCGTGTCAGATACTGGCAGGAAAGTCTCTAGGTCCAGGCACATCGTCCGACGTTTTACACTGTGTATATCCGATATCCGAAGCTCTAATCTGAAAGACACGCTAATAGCCGTCTGCTGATGCAACAGGCTCGTTACTATCTTAAGGTTTAATTCTTTCTAAAACGGTAGAATAGACGGAAGATGATAATCTTGCAAATCTGGTGAGCAAGTGGATCTATCCCTTGGCACTTAAGATCGATTAGTTTTCAGATTACCGAAGCAGGTGGGTAGTTGCACTGTCCTAAAGAGAGATAAAGCCAACCGCCTTGCCGCATTGGTAACATCGGTTCCCGTCAAGCGCTGTCGGGCTGGGCTAGCACTTGGATGGGTGACAATCCGGTCTGCCGAGCGCTGCTGGCAAGCGGGGTTCACTAAGCCCTCGTGAGGCAAACTGAGGAACTACTTGATTGAGAAGTAGCGGCTCCTGTCTCGTAAACTGATATACGGCCGGGAGAGCGGTGTGCTGACATCATGCCCCTCCATATCCGCATCCAGTGGCGCCTCCAGGCTGAGGATGACACGGTGGCCGGTCGTTACCGTTGGGCCTTCTTGATCTGTTTTGGCGGAGTTTAGTTTTCAAGAGAAAGTCTTCTTTCTGGTATTTGTCGATCTATTTGGTCTACCAGATGTGTTTTTCAGTTGTACGCTTGGCAAGGTAACTGAGAAGGAAAATTCCTTTTCTGTCTCAGAAAACACTGGCCATAGCCAGCTTGGATGGAGAAATCCAATTGGTTAAACGATTTCTACTTAGCTGCTTGGTAAAACAACATATTTATAAATGAAATGTCAGTCTTACAAGGTCATCAGGGGACTATTATAGACTGGTGATGGCCTCCAAAGTCGGAACTACGTTGGTCAACACTGAACAAATACGACGTCCGTCATTCACAAAGGCAAAATTGTTCATTTAAAATGTACCGTATTTTTCTACTTGTATTGTATGAAGTTACCTACTTAATACATAAACAGTCGTGTCTCATCCCGTAGAGTAGAGATCATTTTTCGCTTTTTTCTTGTGCGCCTGAAGTTTTGGTACATCATTTGCATTGACCATTTACGCAGTCACAGGAGGGCCTAGTTTAAATTCTGCTGCCCAATTCTTAGGCCGGTATTAGACTATCAAATTTCTTTGTCAAAGATTTGATCAAAGATGTGATCAAATATTCCGTAAAATATATTTGACAAAGACCTTTGACGTAGCGCTAGAAGGGGTCATCAAATTTTTCGTCAGAGTTCAAGATGGCTGACAACAACTTGTTATTAACCGCAGCAGTTGCACGTACCGCAATTGCATTGTGTGCACATGCAGAAAAGAAGTGAGGGGAGAAAAAGGAACCATACATACGAGGTTGACAGTCTTAAATTCCTGGGATTACAACTTGATAATAAATTCAGTTGGGAGGAGCACACCACAGAACTGCAGAAACGACTTAACAAATCTGTATTTGCAATTCAAGTGTTAGCAGACGTAGGCAACATAAAAATGAAACAGGTTGCATACTTTGTCTACTTTCATTCCATAATGTCATATGGTATAATATTTTGGGGTAAATCTTCAAGGCAAACAAAAGTTTTCAGAGTCCAAAAGCGTGTAATACGTATTATTTGTGGAGTAAATTCACGGACGTCCTGCAGAAACTTCTTCAAAGAAATGGTATACTAACTACTGCCTCTCAGTATATTTACTCCTTAATGAAATTTGTCCTAAATAATATATCTCTTTTTCCAACAAACAACTCAGTTCATACATACAATACCAGGAACAAAAATGATCTGCACAAGGATTTAAAAGCACTTACTTTAGTTAAAAAAGGGGTCCACTACTCAGGAACTCTCATCTTCAATAATTTGCCAGCAAACATAAAAAATTTAGTTACAAATAAAGATCAGTATAAAAGGAGCCTGAAAGACTCACTAGTGGCCAACTCCTTCTACTCCATTGACGAAAATTTTAATAGAAACAAATGATGTATTGTATTTATTCAAACTATTAGTATTGTTATTTCAGCTTAAAGAAATTGACATGTTCCACATCTACGAGGATCTCCTCAGCACGGATCTATGGAACGAAAAACTAATATAATGTGGGTGAAGCCGCGGGTTTTACGACGACACGATAAAATCATTCAACAAAACTTGTTACGTGAGCTTACAGTGGAAGACGTCAAGCCGTACATCAATTACTTAAGAATGGATGAGCATACATTTCTGTATGTGCTCAGTGAAGTGTATCCTCATATCATAAAGCACAGTATTCACTTAAGAACTGCTACATCTTCTGAAGATAGGCTCACTGTAACACACCGATTCCTTGCTACAGGAGAGGGTTATGTTAGGTTAGGTTAGGTCAGGTGAGGTCTCCAATATTCTTAATCTATTTTTGTATTCAGGGTGCTTCACGTTGTAAAGCGCCTCATCAGCTTCATGCATCTCTATTAATTTTGTAGTTATCGGCACACACCAATTGTATTTACCGGCAATGTTTATAAAACACTACAGACGACAGAACGCTGCAGCGATGCTAGCGCTTCATGTGGTAACATGTCACATTGCAGTGAACAGAAGACAAGCGATTTCTTTGATCAAATCAACGAGTTAAAATTTCATAGAGTGGCTGAGATACTAGTTACAGCGCTCCTAGCGGCAACCAACGCTAACTCGGCCGCCATGTTCTCCTTAGTCAAAACATTAGGAAAGCGTTACTGTTGTTTGTGTTGGAAGTGTGTCAGCTGTTGTGATATTACTGCAATATTTAACTTTTCTAGTTGACTTTTTTGTTACAAGATATAAAGTCAACATGCCTGCTGTGTGTTCAGCGTTCAACTGCATAAATCGCAGCGATAAAACAACAAATATTTCATATAATAAGTAAGTATATTAGTACCGAAATACGACACGTTTTTTAATGTTTATTAAAGAGTCATTTGCATTGGAATTGTAATTATGCTTAAGACAAATGCAGGAAAGTAATTTATTTATCGTTGATTACAGATTTCCTTTAAAAGATAAGGAAATTACAAAAAGATGGATTATAAATATGAAGCGAGAAAACTGGTTTCCTACTACAGCCAGTTACCTCTGTTCAGCTCATTTTGAAGAGAAATATATGTACCACACAAATGTCCAGAGGCGCCTTTTGTCAAAAGCAGTACCTACTATCTTCAACTTTCCTCCACATTTACAAAAGCAAGATAAAGTATTACGACCACAACCCAGAAAGCGATCTTTCGACAATTTGCAAGATAGTGACATCATTAGCACAAAGTAAGTCAATAATGTAATTTTACTCCGTGTTCTTATTACTTTGAATTACATATTTTCTATTATAATCTTATGGTGTAACTCTGTTATAAACTTATGATGTAACTGCATTCTTTCAGTGCCTGTCGGACCCATATCTGTTTCTGCAAACCACAATTACTGTCTCCCAAGCCCTAAGAAGTTGAAAACACAATATAACAGAGTACAAGCAGAGAATGTGCGACTAAAGAAGCAGATAAAGCAAATGAAGCAACTTAGTGTACGACACAAAAGAAGAATAGTGCAGTTACAGACTTTAGTTGCTGGTTTGAGAAGAAGGCTATGTAGTTCAGTTTCTTATATGTTAAACAGTGAACATGTAGTTGGTTTGTTGAAGGAGCTATTGGAACTTCAGTGCAGTGCTAAAGTATGCCATTATTCTCAGCAAATAAGGAAATTTGCCCTGACCCTACACTTTTATTCTGCCAAGGCATACAGCTACTTACGAAAATTTGTGAAATTACCCCACCCAAGAACGCTTCGCCGTTGGGCAGTGTAACACATATTTCAAATAAATTCTCGTTCACAGTGTACTGGTTTTTGAGGCTTTGACTGTTTACTTTGAAATAACGACAAAAATATCGCATTTCTGCGCCCGTTACTGTTTCTAATAGTTAACCACATCATGTTTAGAAGTTTCACCGTAATATTCTGGTGGTAGCTGCTCTAATTGCATTAATTTATGGGCAACAAGTAACGTTATAGTGGATGGACAGACTTATTTGAGTTGTCTTGTAGTGTTATCTACATCGAAAAGTTTAGCCATATTTCGACAAAAACATCCCTCTTTGCTGTCAGTGTACACTGAAATCACTGCTGTCTATTGCTTGTTTTAGAAAAAATAAAGCTAGTATGGGCTATTTCAAGTAAGTCAAACGCAGTTACAAGGGGGCGGGACACAGCAGACGAATGACTTGACTAAAGAAAACATGGCGGACAGAACTTCAATTTGCTTCAAACATGGCGGACCTATAGCCACTCTATGAAATTTTAACTCGTTGGATCAAATCTACAGCGAGGCCCTAGATTTGATCAAGTATTGGACGACATTTGACAAAGTTCTTATTACACCATCAAATATGTTTGACAAAGACTTTTGACAAAGATATTTGACAAAGAAATTAGATAGTATAATATCGGCCTTAACTGTCGGAAGTAAGGTAGTAGACATATTTTCAATCTTTGAGCGCCGCAATTCAGTTACAGTGTTTCTACGCCACGCATTGAGAAGTGTCCACATTTAATTTTCATTTAGTGCTTCTGGTACCTGATCTCCTTGCGCCACATAGCCTGGCGCATGCACTAAAGAAAGTTGTGACGTCAGCGCTGCGCTGTCGCCGGCAGTGATGAGTGATTGACGCCGTGCACCAGCTGGCTGGCGTGTCACGACGAGTTAATTTGTCAGCACGCCACAAGACCGCCCATCGTCAAACGGGCTGCCGCGTGTGGCGCGTGAACGCGGCCATTGTTCTGCGCGCCCGCTATGTCAACCCTTGCCGTGTCGTGCGTTCCCCTAGTACACTCCAGGCGCCATAGCTCACTTCCTGAAAGCAAGCTGTCCTCCGCTGCGCGGCAGACTAGGTTATCTGCGACACAGCACGGCAATGTGTCCCCATTGTTCCACTCCAACCTGTATTCGACAGGTTCTTATGCAGTGTTTTATGACAATCGTCCGGCCATAACTGTGTGTTCTTTGACTGCTCTAGGAGATGGCTCATTTCATCTATGAAATATTAGTTCATTATATGAATGATAAAAATCTTGATACAATCCCTTGCGACAGGGGTTTTGATGATTTATAACTGTAATTGACTATTAAAGCAACACTTGATGCACTAATTAACAAACTGTTCTCTTAGAGAACAATGTTCAGCATTTCCGAAAGTGAATTTTCATCAAAGACTTCAATAACTCTTCAGTCCTACTCGAGGATACTGACTGCTTCAGCTGAGGTCACAAACTGGGGCCAAATTGCTTCCATGTTCGGCTCAATACTGACCTCCGTGTGAGTGCGCTGCAGTGCCGAGAGCGGAGCGTGTCATCTTCAAGCCTCTGTCATTCGTCGTTGCGGATTGCAGCGAGACTTCACGAAGGTATCGATGTGCACTGCTGACTTTCATGCGGCGCCGCGATTAGCGAACGATACCACAGAGTGTCTCAGTCTAGTATCAGTAATGTTTCGTTATAGTTTTATCTGCTTGTAAGATGTAACAACCTTAAATATGATTTTAAATCTTCATTTAAAGACAAACCGTGGGCAGTTACAGACTTGAAATTTCCATATTTTGACGGTTTTTCCAGGATTGTCTGTCGAAGCTTATAACCTAAGGAGCCAAAGAAACTGGCACATCTGCCTTATATCGTGTAGGGCCCCCGCGAGCACGCAGAAGTGCCGCAACACGACGTGCCATGGACTTGACTAATGTCTGAAGTAGTGCTGGAGTAAATTGACACCATGATTCTGCAGGACTTTCCGTAAGTCCGCAAGAGTACGACGGGGTGGAGATCCCTTCTGAACAGCACGTTGCAAGGTGTAAGAAGTATGCGCTGCCTGCGATATGCAAGGTATAAGAGAATCGCTGACCAGAGAGCAGTGTTGACTGAGTACAAACTGTGTAGCTGTAGCAGTAAGTTGTTGCTTGTCGCTAGTCTGCGGTTGTCTGCAGTCTGCTCTGGTCGGGAGTCCAGAGCCTGAGTATTATTGTATAAGGTAAAAAGCAGCTTCGCGCATATCTAGTAATGTATCTGAACTGTCATCCAAATGTTTTAAAAATGTCCTAATAATAATTTTTGTAATATAAAATAATTTTTTTAAAAGCATTCATTTCAATTTAAAAGAATTTACTAATTTCTCCAATCCATGATCATTCCGATTGTTGCAAAAGAAAAATCAGTTGCTTCCTTTCACAAATCACAAATGTATAGGCCAGCATTTCACAGAGCTGTGCCGGAAAAATTTTACGCAAGAGCAGATATATTCGCCGTTTTTATTGAGGTAAGAATTTTTGCTCTTTTATTCAGAATGATCTTACAGGGCCATGACGAGGAGAAGCTATTCATGAAATTAATGTGCTATAAGCAGTTAATTATTAAACCTGTTCTAGTACTTGCATTCTTTACCCATTTGTGTGTGTCATTCATGAATGTGATCACATATACTCTACTTGTTTCATGACCTTGCTACAGCTGACTCATGACGAATGACGTTACTAATGCTTATTTGTAGCAATAAGTCAAAAGCAAATATTTTCATGCCCCAGCAATTAATTATCGATCCCAACGCAATGCATTGCTAGCACAAAAAAAATGTATTACCAGTCCCAAATAATGCTACCAGTTTAAGAGAGTTCTGAGTAATACTGAATGATGTTTTCTAATCACAGACCTTGAGTAATAGTTACAGAGTGTTACATTTTAAATATGTCATATGTCACTTGAATAATGAGTTCTGAGTAATAGTGAATGATATTTTGTAATAATGCATACATGCTATGCCAATAATTTCTGTAAATCATGTTTTTGTTATACTCTATAAATGCTATGACAATAATTAACTCTCATTTTGAATGATGACTTCTGAATAATACTGAATAATGTTTTATAAAACTATATGAATACTTTGTAATTGGCCAATGAATGCCACTGTTTCTTATATTTTAAATTTATCTTATGTCACTTACATGCTATTATATATGAATACCAGTAGCTTGATGCTACCCTCATTAACTATTGTTTTGAATGATGGCTTCTGATGGTTTGTAACTGGGCAATGAGTGCCAATGATTCCTATAACTAGATGAATTATGTTAATGCTATGCCATTAATTAACTCTTGTTTTGAATGATGACTTCTGATGGTTCGTAACTGGGCAATGAGTGCCAATGATTCCTATAACTAGATGAATTATGTTAATGCTATGCCAGTAATTAACTCTTGTTTTGAATGATGACTTCTGATGGTCTGTAACTGGCCAATGGGTGCCAATGATTACTATAAGTAGATGACTAATGTAAATGGTATGCCATTAATTAACTCTTGCTTTGAATGATCACTTTTGAATAATGCATAAAATGGTTTGTAACTGGCCAATGAGTGCCAATGTTCACTATAATCAGATGACTTATGAATAATATTCTGTAATACTTCATATATAGTACAGAAATGTTCGGTAACTAGGCGATGAGTGCCACCAATTAATCAAATCGGTTGATAGACTAATGTAATTCTCAATGATGACTAGCATAAGACTTAATGTCCTTCACCTTCTGACCTAATTACCAGAAATTACTGCAATATCCGTTTGTCCTGTCCATCCTTATGATCATGGAGCACCATATTTGGTTTTTGCACTAATTCTACGTTGGTGAAAGACTGTGGTGTTGACACATCATGCTGTCGACCACCTTCAACGATGGAGATGTTATTATGGTTTCACTGTTTGGTGTACCTAATGCACTACCAAAATGATAACATTGAACATTAATACGACATTTCAGTGTCTTGGCTACACTGATTAATACTTCAGGGAAGAGAACTTCAGATTGTCTCACTTGGTGTTGTGCTTCTGTAGAAAGATATAGACTTTTAGTGCAGCTATGTGCAACCTACTGTGCTACAACCATGATGCAATCCTTCCCTTTCCTATCCTAGTTCTTGTAAAATGGTAAAAAAAATATACAGTGCGTGTGCACTTTATGTCATCTGTTAATATGATTTGCACTCATTGCGTATACATTTTGTCATTGCTTGATATGTTCGGTACTACAGTGTGTATGCACTTTATGTCATTTGTTAATATGATTTGTACTCGTCCTGTACTCAGTGCATGTGCACTATATTTCATTTCATGTTCTGCACTTATATATATATGTATATATTCTATGACTGTAAACTTAGTTAATTAAGAAAAATTTGTTGGCAAGTCCAATTGACTCACCATCGCTACCAAATTTTTGCCCCCCCCCCAGTGGAGGGTTATGTAAGAGGTATGCGTTGCCTGCGATATGCAAGGTATAAGAGAATCGCTGACCAGAGAGCAGTGTTGACTAAGTACGAACTGTGTAGCTGTAGCAGTAAGTTGTTGCTTGTCGCTAGTCTGCGGTTGTCTGCAGTCTGCTCTGGTCGGAAGTCCGGAGTCTGAGTATTATTGTATAAGGTAAAAAGCAGCTTCGCGCATATCTAGTAATGTATCTGAACTGTCATCCAAATGTTTTAAAAATGTCCTAATAATAATTTTTGTAATATAAAATAATTTTTTTAAAAGCATTCATTTCAATTTAAAAGAATTTACTAATTTCTCCAATCCATGATCATTCCGATTGTTGCAAAAGAAAAATCAGTTGCTTCCTTTCACAAATCACAAATCACAAATGTATAGGCCAGCATTGCACAGAGCTGTGCCGGAAAAATTTTACGTAAGAGCAGATATATTCGCCGTTTTTATTGAGGTATGAATTTTTGCTTGTTTATTCAGAATGATCTTACAGGGCCATGACGCAGCACTGCTGTCGTCCAAAAATTTACCAGGTTACTGAATTTATTTTTTTATTATTACGAGCTTTAGGAAATTTTCTGTTTCGAGCTTACATTAAACGAGAAAAGAATTTTGTGGGTACATTAAATGTGAACGCATTTCTGCACGGAGATTATAAATGGGAACCAATTTTGTTCTGAGGTCACACAAAAATTAGAATCATTAACCAAATAATATTTATTTAATTTAAAAATTCGTGTGGGGAGGTTACACTATACCTCTTACAAAGGCATCTCAGATATGTTCAATAATGTTCATGTCTGGGGATTTCAGTGGCCTGCGGAAGTGTTTAAACTCAGAAGAGTGTTCCTTGAGCCACTCTGTAACAACTCTGAACGTGTGGGGTGTCGCATTGTCCTACTGGAGTTGCCCAGTCCGTCGGAATGCACAATGGATATGAATGGATGCAGGTGATCAACACAGGATACTTACGTATGTGTCACCTGTCAGAGTCGTATCTAGACGTATCAAGGTCCCATGTTATTTCAACTGCACACGCCCTACACCATTACAGAGTCTCCACCAGCTTGAACAGTCCCCTGCTTAAATGTAGAGTCCATGGATTCATGAGGTTATCTCCATACCCGTACACATCCATTCACTAGATACAATTTGAAACGAGACTCGTCCGACCAGGCAACATGTTCACAGTCATAAACAGTCCAATGTCGGTGTTGTCGGGCCCAGGCGAGGCGTAAAGTTTTGTGTCGTCATCAAGGATACACTTGTTGATGGCCTAGCATTGAAATCTGCAGCAATTTGCGGAAAAGTTGCACTTGTGACACATTGAACGATTCTCTTCAGTCGTCCTTGTTCCTGTCCTTGCAACATTTTTTTCCGTCCGCAGCGATGTCTGAGATTTGATGTTTTACCCGATTCCTGACATTCACGGTACACTCGTGAAATAATGGTTGCACGAGAAAATCATCGCTACCTTGGAAATGCTGTGTCCCACCGCCCGTCCACCGACCATAACGCCAGATTCAAACTCACTTCAACCTTGATAACCTGCCATTCTAGCAGCAGTAACCGATCCAATAAATGCGCCAGACACTTGTTGTCTTATATAGGCGTTGCCGCCCGCTGCGCAGTATTCTGTCTGTTTACATATCTCTGTATTTGAATACTCATGCCTAAAGCAGTTTTTCTTTTTTTTTGCGCTTCAGTGTATTATTATTTTAATTCCGAGAAATTTTCACCTGAAACAAGACGTCGATTTTGCTGGGAAATCTCTCATCATTCTGCCACCCCGCAGACGAAAACAGTTGCTGAAAATGATGAACAAAAATCCAACTGACAAGATTTGAATAAAAGAGTGTGTTCTAAATGACAAGATTGGTCTTTGCGGGGGGCGGAGATGTGTGAGGCGAAATGCAGACAGAATCGGCGCTCAGCACTATCAAAAGAAACTGCAACGTTAAACTACATCACAAAATTTTGACACTACAACTGCTAGGTCGCTGGCGTTTGCAGAAATGAAAAAACAGGAAGTCGACATGAAGTGTTCCGGACAAATCCGATATGTGAACGAAAACGAACGACGGACCCATCAGACGCTTTTATTGTGCCTCTTACATGCAGTTACCATTGTCAGCTAAGTGGTTATCGCCAAGGGTGAACGTGCATTGTTTTCCTTTGATGGGGGATAAACAGGCTGCTAACTTATTGATGTAGAGAATATCTAATAACAGATCAGTATTTAAATATACAGCTCTAAGACCGGCGATACATTTACAATGTCCAGCCATTATCTTTATAGACCTGTAGGTCGAAATTTTTCCGTTTGTATATCGATACTTTATTCGATATATCGAGAGCCTATAATGATATGTTTCTAGATATCGATACAGCGGATCACCGGTATTTTTAAAACTATCAAAAGTCCTAGATCTTATGTGTGGTGCTACGGACGCCACCAGAGGACTCCGTCTTCTTTTCGACTCACAGCATGAAAATGTAACCCTCCGCACGTCTTTTTAAGACACTGCACACGGAGCTTTACCCCAGATCTCGGAAAAATCGCACTGATAATATAAACGACATAGCGCGACGCTCCAAAAATTGTAACACCTAGCAACTGCGTGTATATTTAACTACCAGCAGCTGCTTGAATTGGAGACAGTGTGGAGCAGAGAATCAAGTGATCAAAAGATATGTATTTCACTGTTTATCCTTTACACAGTGCAAATAAATGTGCTTTATTCGTTTCTTAATATTTATAGTGTTCTCCCCATCTCGCGCAAGTATGGACGCAGCAGAACGATCTGTCTGGACGTGTCTTAATTTTCACAACCATCGATAATAACGAAAATCTAAAAACGTAATTGGAAATATCTTCATGACAATCAACTATACGATACGCAGACAAATTTGCCACACTACTCTAAGGGAAGATAATGAACCCAGATGCAGTAAGTCGTACGATCCCTAATGAAAACTGGACTCTAACGATCCAATACGAGCTAAGCGCAGAGCGAAACAATGATGTTCATAATATCAGTCATGGTTGCATTGAATCATTGATACCCTGTAGTTATTTTTATTATTATCTGTGTGCATTCATTTTCTTACGAATACGAACATTGCAAGAAATCTTGCAACGTTTGTAGAATTTCCTCGCTTCTGTTAGTTATTGTCCTATCTGATCCTCTCATGTTCTATCGATTTTTACTTGGGATCTTTCTCTTTAATTTAATTACTGCCTCTTTTGACTTGAGGTTTTCGTTCTGTTGTCATACGTCTTCTGCTAGTTTCATAACTACATTCTTAGGCTCTTTCTTTTATATATCAATTCTCGTAAGTTATGCCTCTGACCTCCTGTCTGATGAGTTTTTTTCACCTTAGCTTTCTGTCTATTGTACTTTTACTATTCACGATACGAGAATATGATCACTGCAATTCCAAACTGGTTCACAACCTTCACGTCCTGCACAATTTCTTTGTTGTTTGATAAATGGAGTCAACCTCATTTTTAGTTCCATTTGGGCGTAGTTAAGTCGATTTATTATTTGTTTTCTTCTAGAACGACAAATTAAGAGAAAAATGCTTTAAGCAAATTTGATTAATGTATGTCATCTTTTATTTGTGATAAGATTTCCAAAGTTTCCCAGTGAAGAGGTGTTCTTTAGTTTGTGTACCTTTTTGCATTAAAATCTCGCTTATCATCTTAAGTTTTCATGACATAATTTAATTTGAAAACGAAGTGAACAGTGAAAAATGATTTTTAAAGAAGAAAGATCGCGAATAATAAAGAACTTGACGCTGAACTGCATTTTAGGGGCTTTCCTAGGAGAACGCATCTAGAAGTCTTGCCAGTGTTACCACCGTCATAAGGTACATGCCTATCTTATCTCGCTAACTATAATACTGTAGCTCCAACATACACCTCGTCAGACACGTGTTTCAGGTATCACATATGATGTTTCTAGAACAACAGAGAATGTTTGATATCTCCATGTCCACTATCACTGCGAAGGCACAGACAAATTTCCTAGAAACGTTTCATGTTTAAAGTGAATTGACGGATATTAGATTGGTTAAAAAGAAGAGTTGTAGCATAATTTACTGAGCAATTCATTTTGCCACGCAAAGGAAGGAAATTGTGTAAAGAGGACAACCTACTCCGCTAATGCGCAGTCCTTTATTCCAAATGAATTTACGCCCGCGTGCCCGGTGTGTGCTGGCGAGAACGGCAACTTCAGTTGCATCGATATCGTCTTCTGGGTCATTAGCAAAGTTCTTGTGAAGTTAGTGGAACAGTAATTAAATGGGGAGCTGGAACGGACGCAGATATAATTAATGAAATAAACGGAACTCAACACAAGTATTGAATTCCGCTGCTACCGAGAACTGCAGCTGGTGTTCACGAATCTTTCCTAAAGGAATGTTTCGGTAGTAACCCTCCATCTGTGGTGCTTCTACTGCACAGTGTTTAATGTGAACGGGAAACACAAATGATGCCACGTTTGTTGTGAATGACATGAACTAAGCTATGCGGCTTATGGTGTAAAGATGCAGCTAAAGAGAATACCTATTTGAAATACGAGTATTCGATGTAAGTCGAATCATACAGTACGATAGCGGAGGTTTAGAGAGTACATAAAGGAGGAGAGAAGCTATACTTGCGTGTTAAACGTACCTGAAATATAAACCAAAAATACATACAGAAAATACATTATTATCGTCAGCAATTAAAAAAGAAACAGTACTATAAATTTATAATTCATCACTCATATTTTCCAATTATGGAACTGTTGCGAATAATTTTATTTACACTGCTATGTCTGCAAAAGATCAACATATAAAGTAATTTCACAACGAATACCCTGCCAGTTATATTACCTCATAATACCTGTACCCGAAACAAAGTATTGTCCTTTATGGTATTCCAGTACAAGTTAACCGGTGTATCCATTTTCTGAGATAGTGGATGTTGTTAAACCATGTAGTACATGTTTATCACAATACAGGAAGTGCCTGCTGCCCAGTCGGGCCATTCAGAAGAACCAAGGCTGAAGATAAACGATAGAAGTTTTCGATAGAAGTTTTAGTAAACCAAATATTTAAACATCTACCGATGTGAAAATGATCAGTAGGTTATTACGGGTAAGAAAGAAAAAAAAAACCAGCGAAACTGGGAAACAATTATTTCCAGTTTAATTTTAAGTGTGACAAGAAGGATTAGCACACATGCATGGACAATCACCTGTAACTCTGAAGAAAATATGAGAATGTGAATGATTGAACCACATGCGGAAGACAACCAGTGAAAGACTGCCTACAGAAACGCCACATTTCTGCCAACGGCTAACAATACAATAGACCATGGTGGCCTTAGAACAGAAAGGCTCCCTAAGATACAGCACTGTCGCAACCAATCATACAAACCATCTTCTGAAAAAAGAGGTTAAAAGAATAAGAGGACGTTAATGAACAAAGCACAGGGTGAGGTAATTCTCAAACCACAATTTGGGACAACTGAGCCATATGCAAAGTTTATGAAAATGTAGCACCACATGTTTCATCGAATAAGTATGTGATACGACATGAAATAAAATGTCAAAAGGTCCGAAAAGAACATAAAAACATATAAATGTGTCTAACACTTTAAAACCGTCATAATGAGTTGGAAAAATTACTTACAATTCTGTGCACATTTTAAGGGAAATTTACCAAATTTACCAACTACGAATAAAATTAACACTATGTACTATAGTAATGAAAGAAACATATCGAAACAAATCCACTCGGTTAAGTGTATGCGATCAGTTTTTCATGCAAATTTATCATCTAGATCGTGGTGGGATTTCGGCACTGCTGTTTATAATAGGTGAAGACGCAAGATTCAAGGAAGACGTGGTAACAGACGTTCTACATGACAAAAGAGCTTTCTGTAAACAAAATCTGTAAACATCCAAAAATAAGAATCGTGATGCCCCAGCAGGGGCAGAAACGAGTTGTTGCTTTTCGCAGAAAGAAAAAAGCTCTGTAAACTGTCTTTCTTCCTCACCAAACAGACAGACGTATCAGTTCGGAATCATTCACAGGAGGCTTTTACGGCCGGTGTTTACTGCAGTTAAAGGTTCAGGGCTGAGTGACTGTGCTAACATTAAAAATTATTCCCCGATACTTCGTCTCCGAATGTAGGAGACTTCTAACGTTAAACGGCAACTGAACTGCATCGTGGAGTCGAGGAGCCCAAGAATTTGTGTAGCTGTATAGAGGGCACCACCTTTCGTCTCCTAGTGATTATCTGCGACTGGTGCCATAGTCCGTCTCTTGACGTAAGGTCGATATCCTTACTTTATCCAACTTGTTTTCTACTGAAATCATTTCAGTCTTTAAATTACTACGGCGTCTATAATTGCCACATGATAATACACTCCTGGAAATTGAAATAAGAACACCGTGAATTCATTGTCCCAGGAAGGGGAAAATTTATTGACACATTCCTGGGGTCAGATACATCACATGATCACACTGACAGAACCACAGGCACATAGACACAGGCAACAGAGCATGCACAATGTCAGCACTAGTACAGTGTATATCCACCTTTCGCAGCAATGCAGGCTGCTATTCTCCCATGGAGGCGGTCGTAGAGATGCTGGATGTAGTCCTGTGGAACGGCTTGCCATGCCATTTCCACCTGGCGCCTCAATTGGACCAGCGTTCGTGCTGGACGTGCAGACCGCGTGAGACGACGCTTTATCCAGTCCCAAACATGCTCAATGGGGGACAGATCCGGAGATCTTGCTGGCCAGGGTAGTTGACTTACACCTTCTAGAGCACGTTGGGTGGCACGGGATACATGCGGACGTGCATTGTCCTGTTGGAACAGAAAGTTCCCTTGCTGGTCTAGGAATGGTAGAACGATGGGTTCGATGACGGTTTGGATGTACCGTGCACTATTCAGTGTCCCCTCGACGATCACCAGTGGTGTACGGCCAGTGTAGGAGACCGCTGCCCACACCATGATGCCGGGTGTTGGCCCTGTGTGCCTCGGTCGTATGCAGTCCTGATTGTGGCGCTCACCTGCACGGCGCCAAACACGCATACGACCATCATTGGCACCAAGGCAGAAGCGACTCTCATCGCTGAAGACGACACGTCTCCATTCGTCCCTCCATTCACGCCTGTCGCGACACCACTGGAGGCGGGCTGCACGATGTTGGGGCGTGAGCGGAAGACGGCCTAACGGTGTGCGGGACCGTAGCCCAGCTTCATGGAGACGGTTGCGAATGGTCCTCGCCGATACCCCAGGAGCAACAGTGTCCCTAATTTGCTGGGAAGTGGCGGTGCGGTCCCCTACGGCACTGCGTAGGATCCTACGGTCTTGGCGTGCATCCGTGCGTCGCTGCGGTCCGGTCCCAGGTCGACGGGCACGTGCACCTTCCGCCGACCACTGGCGACAACATCGATGTACTGTGGAGACCTCACGCCCCACGTGTTGAGCAATTCGGCGGTACGTCCACCCGGCCTCCCGCATGCCCACTATACGCCCTCGCTCAAAGTCCGTCAACTGCACATACGGTTCACGTCCACGCTGTCGCGGCATGCTACCAGTGTTAAAGACTGCGATGGAGCTCCGTATGCCACGGCAAACTGGCTGACACTGACGGCGGCGGTGCACAAATGCTGCGCAGCTAGCGCCATTCGACGGCCAACACCGCGGTTCCTGGTGTGTCCGCTGTGCCGTGCGTGTGATCATTGCTTGTACAGCCCTCTCGCAGTGTCCGGAGCAAGTATGGTGGGTCTGGCACACCGGTTTCAATGTGTTCTTTTTTCCATTTCCAGGAGTGTATGTTATCTTTGCTAAAATGCCCAGCTCACTGAGGTTGATTTCGTCTTTACCATCTCGGAGACATGTTCAGCTATGGCCGATTTGTCAGTATGTGCCAGACGTGAGTTCCTATTGTATTCGTCTACGCAGGTGTTAACAGTTACTTTGTAGTCCAGAACTAAAGGGAATTTGGTATACCTCAGGTATCGCTACTGGATGTCGTTCATCTTTTGCCGTTCTTAAACAATATTTTATTTTTTTGGCGTATTTAGAGATCGGTTCAGTACTTGACCAAAACTGTCTCAGTGTGATCCGTAATCTGGTTAATAAACGACAGGAAAATTTTCTCAGATGGCGGCCGTTGTTCGTCATTAACCCTGGCTGTCTACCATCTTGGATGGAGTGGTCGATGCACCTCCTTACTGGAGTGAACATTTTTTTGGAAGCTGATCGTATGTTATTCAGCACATATTGTAAAAAAGTGGTCTCGCAAATTTCATTATCCTTGTCTACCAAGATTTTGATGACACCTCTTTTCTCTCTTAGGTGATGATCAGATTCCTTGCAGAGGTGTTTTTTTATATTTATATTAAAAATGAAACTCCTCCAGCTGTACTTAAGATTTTATACTTGTATTGTATTGTATTGTATGTGAACCGGGGACCTAGAAACGACGGAGAGGCTCCGTCCCCGCCGCAGCCGCAGTGGTCCACAACCCCACGACGACTCCCGCGGTTCTAGGCGCTACAGTCTGGAGCCGCGCGACAGCTACGACCGCAGGTTCGAATCCTGCCTCGGGCATGGATGTGTGTGTTTCCCTTAGGTTAGTTAGGTGTAAGTACTTCTAAGTTCTAGGGGACTGATGACCTCAAATATTAAGTACCATAGTGCTCAGAGCCATTTGAACCATTTTTGAACTCCCGCAGTCCACTTCACCCCTCCGCCGCCCCACACCGAACCCAGGGTTATTGTGCGGTCCGGCCCCCGGTGGACCCCGCAGGGAACATCTCACAATAGACGAGTGTAACCCCTATGTTTGCGTGGTAGAGTACGCGTACGTGGAGAACTTGTTTGCGTAGCAATCGCCGACATAGTGTAACTGAAGTGGATTAACGGGAACCAGCCCGCATTCGCCGAGGCAGATGGAAAACCGCCTAAAAACCATCCACAGACTGGCCGGTTCACCGGACCTCGACACAAATCCGCCGGGCGGATTCGTGCCGGGGACCAGGCGCTCTTTTCCGCCCGGAAAGATTTTATGTTTACTTCGCTACTAGTTTCGACGTTGGGTCAACGCCATCTTCAGGCAGTAACTGGCCGCTGTCCATGTGGAGCACGTGTTGGTCTCACGGCGGACTTCTAGACTGAGCCACACACAACTGATTTCATCAAAGTGTAGGGGCCTGAAGATAGCGTTGACGCAACGTCGAAACTAGTAGCGAAGTAAATATAAAACCTTAAGTACAGCTGAAGGAATTTCATTCTTAATAAAAGTTATACCATCTGTGTCCCACCTTCATCCAGTTTAAATATGGATGTACGAAGATTCTAAGGTGTCGTTCAGTGTGTGTAGCTTCAAGTACACCTTATGACCTAAATTTTAATTTACATTTGACAAAGAGTACAATGAGAAACTTTATTTTCCGGATATATCAGTAATCAGATGGGTGAACAGGTCTTTGGGCCATAAGAGGTACAGGAAAGCTAACACATTACCGGCCAAGAGGAAACAGTTTAGCGGTGTCTGGGCGTGAAATTGGTGCAGCTCACTCGCCTTTCTCAAAGGAACGTAAGTTTGACTTACAATAATGTTAACTACTTCCCGCGAACTGTGACTTATTAATCAACACCTCAGTGTGGCTTTCGGTAGCAGACACAATCATGTTTCATCGATTATGGGGTAGCAACACAGTGATTTCATTTCGTCACGTTTGTGGTAGGCGTCAGCAACGTAGTTGCCGTCAGCTACGTGGGGCGTTTTTGTCTACTATGATGCAGCAGCGCATTAGTGTAACGTGTATCGTGCTGTGCAGTGTATAGCAAAACGTCGGCGTGCTGCTATATAATTTTTCTTGCAATTTCCGTTTGCTGATGACATTCGCAAGTTAGAAGCTTAAACTGAATTTTTAAAGATGAAGATAGTGAGCCAAAGTAGTAGTATATATATATATATATATATATATATATATATATATATATATATATATATATATATATACACTCCTGGAAATTGAAATAAGAACACCGTGAATTCATTGTCCCAAGAAGGGGAAACTTTATTGACACATTCCTGGGGTCAGATACATCACATGATCACACTGACAGAACCACAGGCACATAGACACAGGCAACAGAGCATGCACAATGTCGGCACTAGTACAGTGTATATCCACCTTTCGCAGCAATGCAGGCTGCTATTCTCCCATGGAGACGATCATAGAGATGCTGGATGTAGTCCTGTGGAACGGCTTGCCATGCCATTTCCACCTGGCGCCTCAGTTGGACCAGCGTTCGTGCTGGACGTGCAGACCGCGTGAGACGACGCTTCATCCAGTCCCAAACATGCTCAATGGGGGACAGATCCGGAGATCTTGCTGGCCAGGGTAGTTGACTTACACCTTCTAGAGCACGTTGGGTGGCACGGGATACATGCGGACGTGCATTGTCCTGTTGGAACAGAAAGTTCCCTTGCCGGTCTAGGAATGGTAGAACGATGGGTTCGATGACGGTTTGGATGTACCGTGCACTATTCAGTGTCCCCTCGACGATCACCAGTGGTGTACGGCCAGTGTAGGAGACCGCTGCCCACACCATGATGCCGGGTGTTGGCCCTGTGTGCCTCGGTCGTATGCAGTCCTGATTGTGGCGCTCACCTGCACGGCGCCAAACACGCATACGACCATCATTGGCACCAAGGCAGAAGCGACTCTCATCGCTGAAGACGACACGTCTCAATTCGTCCCTCCATTCACGCCTGTCGCGACACCACTGGAGGCGGGCTGCACGATGTTGGGGCGTGAGCGGAAGACGGCCTAACTATGTGCGGGACCGTAGCCCAGCTTCATGGAGACGGTTGCGAATGGTCCTCGCCGATACCCCAGGAGCAACAGTGTCCCTAATTTGCTGGGAAGTGGCGGTGCGGTCCCCTACGGCACTGCGTAGGATCCTACGGTCTTGGCGTGCATCCGTGCGTCGCTGCGGTCCGGTCCCAGGTCGACGGGCACGTGCACCTTCCGCCGACCACTGGCGACAACATCGATGTACTGTGGAGACCTCACGCCCCACGTGTTGAGCAATTCGGCGGTACGTCCACCCGGCCTCCCGCATGCCCACTATACGCCCTCGCTCAAAGTCCGTCAACTGCACATACGGTTCACGTCCACGCTGTCGCGGCATGCTACCAGTGTTAAAGACTGCGATGGAGCTCCGTATGCCACGGCAAACTGGCTGACACTGACGGCGGCGGTGCACAAATGCTGCGCAGCTAGCGCCATTCGACGGCCAACACCGCGGTTCCTGGTGTGTCCGCTGTGCCGTGCGTGTGATCATTGCTTGTACAGCCCTCTCGCAGTGTCCGGAGCAAGTATGGTGGGTCTGACACACCGGTGTCAATGTGTTCTTTTTTCCATTTCCAGGAGTATATATATATATATATATATATATATATATATATATATATATATATATTATCTGTGTGTCGTCATTTGACACCATCGTAACTGTAGACGAAAGTGAGATAGGAGTTTTCTTGCACTGTGTAAGTTTCGATTTTCAATTAAAATACATTTAATATTGTTTCCTGATCACATTTAGATTTTGAAAGTCAGTTATTGCTAATGTATTTAACAAAAAAACTGAAATTTTTTACATCTCAGATAGCTCATTTCACTAAAAAATTTAATTTTTTGCGCATTTGGATATCGTGAAATTTTGTGACAAGGATTAGAACAATTCTGTACAACTCAATGACAGGGACCTTTCAGACCACTCTTGTAGCGCAGATGCCGAGCTAGAAGCATATTCACGAACTGACATTCAGACCGATATTGGAGACATGAAGGCAAGGGAAATCAAGGGGCGCAAGGGAAATATTGGCAATGACATCCAAGTAGCGAGATTATAATGTTCAGAGAAAAAAATGAAGGATTCCAAGATACGCTAAAATAAAAAAAAGCCTTTCTCTTGCCTTGATGCTACTTTCCGTGGCCCAGAAATTACTGCTGGTAACGAAGTAAGAAGTATTATCGAAAATTTCAGAATATTTCACCAATGATTTTATAGATTTTTTTTAAAAGCATGTTTGTAGTCAGTGGACAAAAACTGGAAGTCGATGAATTGATGCAGTTCACAAATACGAAAACTGACTGAAATTCGTATTTCGATGGGTACATTAGGATTTCTCTGTTTTTCACGTGTATTAAGGGTCACACTCAGCAATCCCATTTATTGCAGGAACACTGACCGTAAATACTGTATATAATTTACTCTACTAATGTGTCTATTTACGTGTCTGCATCTATATCCCTGACACGATGTGTAATTTCTTCAGTTGTTACGTCATCAGCAGTTCTCCATTCCTGTCACTTACGTCCATCCTCTTCATTCCAGTGCAATACACCCTATTTGTTATTAACTATCTGCTTTGCTGAAATTGTCGTCTTCAGTCCGAAGACTGGTTTCATGTAGCTCTCTACACTAATTTACCCTGTGCAAGCCTCTTCATCTCTGAATAATTATTGCATACGACATTCTCCTCTATAATTTTAACATCCCATCCCGAAACATGCCTTATTACCAGATTAATTATTCCTCGATGCCGCAGGATTTTTCGGATCTATACTTCTTTTAATTCTTTTAAACAAGTTGTTCCATACAGCTCATTTTATCCGAATTCATTTCAACACTTCTTCAATAGTTACCTAATCCTCAGTTTTCTTGTGTAAAACATATTCTCAGGAGAATCTAATCCCTTCTTTCTTGTAGTGATTATTGACAACGTCTCACTTCAGTTCAAACAAATACTTTCAGAAAAGTCTTCTTCATCCAAGTGCGTTTTCTGTGTTAATACGTTTCTGTTTTTTATGAATGCTTTACTCAATATTGGCAGTCTATATTTTATATCCTGTTGGTTCCTGCGTTGTCAGTTGCTTTGTTGCCCACTTAGTAGAACTCATCTACTTGCATCTCATTTGCTAATCTGGTATCCTCTGTATAAACTGAACTAATTCGACTACACACCATTATCCTTGTTTTACTTTGTTGATGTTCATCTTATCATCTCTTTCAAGATACTATTCACTCCATTCAATTAACCTTCGAAGTTGTTTGCCTTCTATGACATAATCATGTAAACAGAAACCTGGAAGTTATTATTTCTTCTCCATAGCACTAACGCCATTTCAAAATTTCGCTTTTCTTTTCTTTATTGCTTTTTACATAATTATATAGACTGAATAACATGGGGATAAATTAGGGCATAGTCACACTCCCTTCTGAATTGTGGCCTGCTATTCGCGTCATACAAGTTAAGATAACCTTTCGCTTCCTGTATTTCATCCCTGATAACTTAAGAATTCCAGAGAGCATATCCCTGTCAGTTTTCTTCTGAACACAGCAGTGCTATAACTGTTGGTTCAACGTATCTAACATGATAGGTCGAAGGGTAGTCCTGGATTTCTCCAGAACTTACACTGATCTTCCTTCAGCGTGGATATATGAGTCGTTTCTTCATTCAGTACATAATCTCTTTCAATATTTTACTAATACAAGTTATTTAAGTGACTGTTTCGTAAAATTCACACTTGTCAGTTCTTACCTTCTTTGGTAATCGAGTTATTACGCACATATTGAAGTCTGGCAGTACTTTGCTTGTCCCATGTATCCTAAAATCCCTAGCAACTGTACTGTGGTTATCTTAATAATTCTAGATGAATGTCATTTACTCCAAGCGCCTTATTTCGACTCAGAGCTTTCAGTTCTCTGTCCTCACCCAAGTAGGGGACTGTTACACACTCCGGTAGATACCATCGTCATCAAACCACACTGTAAAGATACATCTATTCGGTATATGTAGCAGCTGTAGTTTATCTTTGATTTCAGCCGTTGTACTAACATACAAAGTCAATCTTGGCTAATGTTGCAAGGCAAGATCAGTAAATCACTGAGGCTGTTATCCCTGCAACCACCGAAGAGGTTCCTATCCCTCTTTAGGAAGCGTCCGTTAGTCTGGGTTGACCACGGACGTAAACCCCATCAACGTTTCAGGCGTCCATATCACTGAGACACGTAAGACACGCAGTCACATCAGGGTCCAGGGTACGGGACGCTTCTAATGTACATTATTCATTTCCTCGCTAAACCACACGATCGTGCAGGCGCGGTTTATGTTCCACACAGAAGTGAGCCTGTTGCCTTACTTCCAACCAACGCACAATGATAGCGCAGATTTTCCGAAATGTGCTCCTTTTCTTTGTATTATAATTCAAAGTCAACAGACTAAAATTTTCAGTTAATTCCATTTCATTTCTATTTAGATAAAAGTGTCAAGTTGGAAACGGCTATATTCATACCTGCCCTTGCGATTATTTTGGACTTTAACGGGACAGTAAAATTTTCTGGCTCTCTAAAAAATATGATCTGCTGATTGCCACAGAGATCGAACGCATCAACTACTGGAGGAAATGGTCCAAACAATTAGTAGGGTCTAAATATGGGCTAGTTGTTGTCTAAAGGCATACAGGTGCTGCAGACTAGCGGCGGCAGTGTTAAAGTGTTAGAGAGGTATGCACCGAGCGAAATGAGCACTGATCGCTTGCAGGCGAAGGATTTGGATGCAGTAATATAGAATTCGTCATTTTGCTGTTTCCAGTGCCTTGAAACATTTTGCAGTTATGTTCATTTCATTTTATTTTATTTACCATTGACTGTTACAACAAGTCACTTTTCGCTAAGAGCATCTTGTTACGTATATTCCGTAGTTCGTTTGGCATTAGTTATTTATTGCATAACGTAATTTGGCAGTAATTGGAAATTTGTGGTAAGTTCTATGGGACCGAACTACTGAAGTCATTGATCCCTAAGCTTACACACTACTTAAACTAACTTAAACTAATTTACGCTAAGGACAACACACACACCCATCCCCGAGGCAGGACTCGAACCTCCGATGGGGGCAGCCGCGCGAACCGTGACAAGGCGCCTGAGACCCTACCCCGCGCGGCAATTTGGCAGTGAGTTACCACCACTCTGAGAGTTATTACGCAGGTAGTCTAAACATGGGCTACACAAGCGGGTCTAAATACGGGCCAGCTCATAGTTTCACCTTATTGTGACACACCTGATGCAAAACGATGGATTTATGACATCCGTTGTGTGAGGAGATCCAGAGAAAAGCCAAAGTAGTTTGGAAAGAATAAAAGAACGTGCTAGAATGAAGAGGACGTGGCGAAAGGTAAGAGAATTGGGATCCTGAAAGCAGCAATGACGTATAATGTACCTTGCTCGATGCTCCACATCTTAAGTAAAAAACATGAAATAACTCCAGCCGCAGTGTCTCGTACAAAACTAAGGAGAAATGCATTATTAGAAGAACATCTAGCTAAATAGCTAATTATCATGGAACAAAAATTCCGCGTGAATACTGGAGCAGATTTGAGACGGGCGGCATTTTTACTTTCGATTAGAAATGGTCTGCAATCTCATTCCAAGTCAAATGACGCTGGCAGAGCCTGCCTGGATTTTTTTTTTCTTTTTTTTTTTGGTTCGACACAAAGATTGTTTATCATTTCACAAACCTTGTGGAAAATGGTTTGCAACAGCACTAGGCTTCGTGAAAGAAAATAGCCATGTCTTCCATAATCTTTTGTTGCACAAATTCACTGCAGATAGAATATTCAACGTGGACGGAACAGGGCTTTCAGTTTTCCGGACCAGAAACCCATATGTCGTCGGGAGAAAGGGTAATAATCAAAGAGCTGCTCTGACTTTCACGAAGAGGTTCTACAGTGACAGTTATTGCCTGCATGAGTACAGCTGGGCAGTTTTCTCCTTCTACGGTCATTTTCCCACGTACGAACGAGACCCACGTCCTAACGAAAGGGTCTCCCTCGGTTTCGATAGGCAGGTCTCACCCATCTAGTTCGTGCAAAGTAATCAGGTTCGAGTTAGCTTGCTCATATCATTGCAGAAGTCGGCACGAAAGAAATGTCACCAGTTCTACTGATTTTAGATGGATATTGTACCCACATACGGAGCATTGGCATTATTATATTTCTAGAACAAACCATGCGACGATCATCTCTCTTCCTCCTCATTCCGCTCATAATGTTCATCCCCTGGATAAGATATACACTGTCCCACTGGAAGTTTACTGTAGAGAGCAAGTTAGACAGAGATTCGATCCTCCCGTTGTCCTTTCGCACCATATGACACAATGGAGCTGTTTGAAAATGCATATCTCAAAATCCAGACTAGAAGATTGCAGTGAACGAATTCAAAACAACTGGAAAATTCCTCCTGAACAAATGCATTTTTTCTGATACTGATTTTCTAGTTTCCGCAACCGAATCAGAGAAGACGTGCAGTTCTACAACAACCGCCGAGATCGAGCCTAACGTAATTGCTTCAGCATAACGTGCGACTTCCACTCCCGCCACTCCTTAGGCTCTTCCAGGAACGTCAGATCAAGTGAGCCCTTTCGAGATCATGAAAATGGCAACAAATCGTGGTCGTAAGCCCTCACTTTTGTGCGCCGTTACTGGAGCACCACAGCCTCAAGAATTGTTTGTTTCTTTGGAACAGTCTGTTGTCAGGAAGGGTAAGAGGAAGCAGTGGGGACTGTGAAGAGAAAACCCACACTCCACTGGCAAACACAAGGGAAGACCTTCAAAAGTGAGACAAAAATCCACAGATTCGGAGGACGATGGTGCAGCCGTACAACGGGTTGTGTCTGACGACAGTGACCTGCAAATACCTATAGGAGAATACCCAGATGATTATGCAAGTTACATTTTTTGCGAGGGTCTCTTTTCTGAGGACTCAAAAGGAGAAATTTGGTTCAAATGTTTTGAGTATAATATGTGGGTGTACAGTCATATGGCAAATAGACCCTTTTGGTTTCATTAAATATTGTTTTGTGATTTTCTGTATTTTGAACCATAAATACTTATATTGTTCTGAATTCATGTTATCTTATGTGTGTATGTTTAGCTTTACCACTGCTGGTAACGCCGTCTTAAAAATAACGTTGATTCTTGACACATTTGCGTTCTGTTTATAGCTGTTTCATAGCAATTTCGAGGTAGCCCATATTTAGATCCTACAAAGGTAAACGACAAAATTGCAGTCCTCTCTGATTAAGCTATTTCTTTCAACCTTTCCTTCGACCCTGCTTCTCTTAACCTCACTGTTGGAGAGCTTACATGTCTTAGAGTTCCTTTAAGATGTACTCTATTTGAAATGTTCAACAACATTGGCGGTATACCCTTTAAAGACAGTAGTACCCCGTATTTGGACCATCTCCCTTATGTGTTGCCAGCAGGTTAATTGGCATACAGTAAATACGTACACAAGTCACTTCTGGTAAGCTCATTCTACGGCCATCCAATCTCAACATTTTCCACAATTTACTATAATTATTCGAAAGCACAGCGGTATTGGTAGTATTAATTTTCACTACACCCATCACACACAAACTATTGTCGCTGTTTCCTCATCATTCGTTTCCTAACTGTTCATATTTATTTAAGTTATCTCTAGTATACTTACGACTGGATTTAATTAGGAAATGTATGTTACGCCGGCCGGAGTGGCCGAGCGGTTAAAGGCGCTACAGTCTGGAACCGCACGACCGCTACGGTCGCAGGTTCGAATCCTGCCTCGGGCATGGATGTGTGTGATGTCCTTAGGTTAGTTAGGTTTAAGTAGTTCTAAGTTCTAGGGGACTTATGACCACAGCAGTTGAGTCCCATAGTGCTCAGAGCCATGTATGTTACATTTGCCGAAAAATAATTGCAAATACGCATCATTCTCAGAATACGTTGTAAAAGTGAGATTAGTGGATATCAGAAATATTACGAAAGCAATAATCATTATATATATATATATATATATATATATATATATATATATATATATATATATACTCCTGGAAATGGAAAAAAGAACACATTGACACCGGTGTGTCAGACCCACCATACTTGCTCCGGACACTGCGAGAGGGCTGTACAAGCAATGATCACACGCACGGCACAGCAGACACAATAGGAACCGCGGTGTTGGCCGTCGAATGGCGCTAGCTGCGCAGCATTTGTGCACCGCCGCCGTCAGTGTCAGCCAGTTTGCCGTGGCATACGGAGCTCCATCGCAGCCTTTAACACTGGTAGCATGCCGCGACAGCGTGGACGTGAACCGTATGTGCAGTTGACGGACTTTGAGCGAGGGCGTATAGTGGGCATGCGGGAGGCAGGGTGGACGTACCGCCGAATTGCTCAACACGTGGGGCGTGAGGTCTCCACAGTACATCGTTGTTGTCGCCAGTGGTCGGCGGAAGGTGCACGTGCCCGTCGACCTGGGACCAGACCGCAGCGACGCACGGATGCACGCCAAGACCGTAGGATCCTACGCAGTGCCGTAGGGGACCGCACCGCCACTTCCCAGCAAATTAGGGACACTGTTGCTCCTGGGGTATCGGCGAGGACCATTCGCAACCGTCTCCATGAAGCTGGGCTACGGTCCCGCACACCGTTAGGCCGTCTTCCGCTCACGCCCCAACATCGTGCAGCCCGCCTCCAGTGGTGTCGCGACAGGCGTGAATGGAGGGACGAATGGAGACGTGTCGTCTTCAGCGATGAGAGTCGCTTCTGCCTTGGTGCCAATGATGGTCGTATGCGTGTTTGGCGCCGTGCAGGTGAGCGCCACAATCAGGACTGCATACGACCGAGGCACACAGGGCCAACACCCGGCATCATGGTGTGGGGAGCGATCTCCTACACTGGCCGTACACCACTGGTGATCGTCGAGGGGACACTGAATAGTGCACGGTACATCCAAACCGTCATCGAACCCATCGTTCTACCATTCCTAGCCCGGCAAGGGAACTTTCTGTTCCAACAGGACAATGCACGTCCGCATGTATCCCGTGCCACCCAACGTGCTCTAGAAGGTGTAAGTCAACTACCCTGGCCAGCAAGATCTCCGGATCTGTCCCCCATTGAGCATGTTTGGGACTGGATGAAGCGTCGTCTCACGTGGTCTGCACGTCCAGCACGAACGCTGGTCCAGCTGAGGCGCCAGGTGGAAATGGCATGGCAAGCCGTTCCACAGGACTACATCCAGCATCTCTACGATCGTCTCCATGGGAGAATAGCAGCCTGCATTGCTGCGAAAGGTGGATATACACTGTACTAGTGCCGACATTGTGCACGTTCTGATGCCTGTGTCTATGTGCCTGTGGTTCTGTCAGTGTGATCATGTGATGTATCTGACCCCAGGAATGTGTCAATAAAGTTTCCCCTTCCTGGGACAATGAATTCACAGTGTTCTTATTTCAATTTCCAGGAGTGTATATAAAAATAACTATGTAACATATCGCTAAAGAGAGACAGATTCATCGTGCGCGAAAGGAAGCAAACAAATTTGTTTTACCTACTGCTTTCACACGAAAACGAACCAGGACAAAGAGCGGAAAGCTGTTAAATTTATCAGACGAATGCAGGTAATGTGTTTTAGAAGAGAACTGGAGAAATTCTAACATCGCATGACCTTTGCGAAGTTCCATTTGTTTCCGGTTATTCAGTTTGCAGGAATGCAGATGGATTAAACGTCACGGGGCTGACAGCAGGACGAAGGAGAAAGGATCGCGTGATTCTACGGCGCCAAAATATCAGAAAGACAGGGGCAGTGATGGTAGCATAAAAAATCAAGGTTTTGCCTTGTGGCTCACAATTCCTAGTATCCACTTGCGTAACTTGTTTTGTTGCTGCAACATACCGGTTGTTACGTTTAGCTTTAATATCGTTTTTGCTAGAAAAATGTTTCACTTACGTTCGAAATTTAATTGCTTACATCGTAAATTTATGTACTTTAATATGATTTAAAGTATTATGCATACTATTGACTAATTGCGTAAGAACACAACTGACAGAGGCCATATGATTTTCAACTCCTGCTCCAACGTATTTCTTGCCGTAAGTGCTTGACCTATTATATAGTCGTAGTTCTCTTCATCCAGTTACCAGGCGAACTCTTACTGGGGCAGAGAGGTTCGCAATTTAGAAGTACTAGCATTTGCCTTACCACCAAAGGAAACTTTCCGAGAATCTTTATCGGAATCGCAGAATCTGAACTGTTTTAAATTTTAATAAAATATTTGTGTGTGTTTATGTGTATTGTGTGTGTGTGTCTGTGTGTGTGTGTTTGTGAGGGAAAGAGAGAGAGAGAGAGACAGAGAGAGAGAGAATTTTTGTTTTCATTCTTGCTTCCATACTCGTGAGAGCAGGGCGAGCTGTTGAGGAACTTCGATGGAGTGACCCAAGGCCTACGAATAGTCGTCTACAGTATCCACCTGGTCTATGATCGGCGTTTGGATTTCGACTTTCTAGACGTTATCTACTGGTAGCAGAGGAGCCTCAGGATCTTACGATTTATGTGAGCCTGTGCTTTCACGAATTTTCACAAGCGTCTTAAATGAGCAGGAAGGGAACCGCTTCGAAAAATATTTGCGTTGATGTGCTAATTCACGTAACTTGTCCACTGTCGGAGAGTTGAACTGCACAAGCTTCTAGGTAAGCTTTACAAGAGAATAATCTTATGGAATACAGTGTTGCAGTAAGTCAATATTTATTATGAGCAATACTTCATCACATGAAGGTGCTACTGAAGTTGAACCACATGTCGACAACAGTAATAACTGCCTTCATTGATTCATGAGTCACACGAAAGAAGCTTTGATTCCCTTTTGTTAATATGTACACTTACCAGTTAAAAAAAAAAAAAAGCGTATTTTCAAAGCTTTAAGCATACTTTAGCTAACATTAACTGCGAAAAGCTAGACAACTTCTACCCCTTTATTTTCAAAATTATTTCATAATTTTCCAGATTTATATTCCATATCGAATATGCAGATATCAGCAGCATTATGCAGAACTACTAACAGGGAGTGAGATACGGCTCCCACGCTAGCTGAAGTAACGGCTGGGCCGTCTGGCGTCGCTGGTAGAAGGGAGGATGTGGTGCTGAAGGAGGCTAGCTGTGAGAAAGTTAAGCCAGCGCACGATACCGCAACCAGTCTTCCACGAAGCAAGTAATTTTGTGTAGTAAATATTTACTAATAAAAGTAACATAGCCACTACAGGTGTTGGAAGAAGCCTACTGGTACTAAACACTTCCTTATACACTACTGGCCATTAAAATTGCTACACCAAGAACAAATGCAGATGATAAACGGGTATTCATTGGACAAATATTTTATACTAGAACTGACATGTGATTAGATTTTCACGCAATTTGGGTGCATAGATCCTGAGAAATCAGTACCCTGAACAACCACCTCCTACCGTAATAACAGCCTTGATGCGCCTGGGCATTGAGTCACACAGAGCTTGGATGGCGTGTACAGGTACAGCTGCCCATGCAGCTTAAACACGATACCACAGTTCAACAAGAGTAGTGACTGACGTATTGTGAAGAGCCAGTTGCTCGGCCACCATCGATCAGACGTTTCCAATTGTTGAGAGATCTGGAGAACGTGCTGGCCAGGGCAGCAGTCGAACATTTTCTGTATCCAGAAAGACCCGAACGGGACCTGCAACATGCGGTCGTGTATTGTCCTGCTGAAATGTAGGGTTTCGCAGGAATCGAATGAAGGGTAGAGCCACAGGTCGTAACACATCTGAAATGTAACGTCCACTGTTCAAAGTGCCGTCAATGCGAACAAGAGGTGACCGAGACGTGTAACCAATGGCACCCCATACCATCACGCCGGGTGATAACGCCAGTATGGCGAAGACGAATACACGCTTCCAATGTGCGTTCACCGCCATGTCGCCAAACACGGATGCGACCATCACGATGCAGTAAAAAGAACCTGGATTCATCCGAAAAAATGACGTATTTGCATTCGTGCACCCAGGTTCGTCGTTGAGTACACCATCGCAGGCGCTCCTGTCTGTGATGCAGCGTCAAGAGTAACCGCAGCCATGGTCTCCGAGCTGATAGTCCATGCTGGTGCAAACGTCATCGAACTGTTCCTGCAGATGGTTGTTGTCTTGCAAACGTCCCCATCTGTTGACTCAGGGATCGAGACGTGGCTGCACGATCCATTACAGCCATGCGGATAAGATGGCTGTCATCTCGACTGCTAGTGATACGAGGCCGTTGGGATCCAGCACGGCGTTCCGTATTACCCTCCTGAACACACCGATTACGTATTCTGCTAACAGTCATTGGATCTCGACCAACGAGAGCAGCAATGTCGCGATACGATAAACCGCAATCGCGATAGGCTACAATCCGACCTTTATCAAAACTCGGAAACGTGATGGTACGCATTTCTCCTCCTTACGCGAGGCATCACAACAACGTTTCACCAGGCAACGCCGGTCAACTGCTGTTTGTGTATGAGAAATCGGTTGGAAACTTTCCTCATGTCAGCACGTTGTAGGTGTTGCCACCGGCGCAAATCTTCTGTGAATGCGCTGAAAAGCTAATCATTTGCATATCACAGCATCTTCTTGCTGTCGGTTAAATTTCACGTCTGCAGCACGTCATCTTCGTGGTGTAGCAGTCTTAATGGCCAGTAGTGTAACAATATTACGACGCAAGAAATCCGTCATTTCAATAAACAGATGAACAATGTTTAAGCAAACCAAGTTGTACGAACAAATACGATGTTTCACGATTGTAAGTACAAGATCTAGATCGCACACCACAGTCGCCAGTCTCCGATAGCATGGCTTTCGATTTAGTTTTGTCGTAACACCAGTGATGAATAGTTTCATTTCAGATAACGGTGTTTTCGAAAATAAACACATCATAAGGGCATCAAAGAACATTATTCCCGATTTCATCATTCAGAAAATAAAAGATACAGAATTGCACTTTGCAGAGACTCCGATGGTTCTGAAACTGCTTTTGCAAGGGACATCAACTACAAGAGCTTTGTGGCAGAACAGGTAGGAGGTAAATGGTACGTGGTAGGTGACGACCCACTAAAATAACCCAAGGATGGTTTTTCATCTCTGTAATTCCAGTCTACGGACTAAAGCGAAACACTTCACTTCTGGAGCTTTAGTCAAAAGGAAAGCAGACGTACAAATTGCTTACCAAATAAATGCTCTTAAAATAATTATTTTTATGCCGTTTTTGCTATGATTTTATTGATGCCATGTGTTTGAATGTATTATGAGCTTCATCGTATTTCAACAGCGCCACTGTTAAATCTGCTTATTATTCGTTACGGCTCATTATGGGCATTTTAACATCTATAGAGAGAATCAGTTTCTAGTTTTAACTGACCTGGGCTTTATTAAGAGGCCATAAATAATCTATGCAAGTAATCTCAACGCTCTAGTAATGCAGAGGGACAGCAACGTTCATCTTGTGAACATAATGCAGAAATTGATTTAGCCACTACGTTATGTTGCTAAGGTGAAGTTTCACTGGATTTCATCACACTAAGGCATCCAACAAGCGGCTTCGTCGACCTCATCACAAAGCTTGGACACCTGCCCATGCCCGAATTCGTGCATTTGGCCATGTCCTTAAACTTAAAGTGAAAGCATATAATTCATGGAAAGAAATGAGGGAAGAAACAGGATGGAAAGGATGCGTCGGGTATCATGATCTGCCATCTGCTGTCCGCACAAAAATGGATTCGGTATGCGATAGACGATATTCAGCGACAGCCTACTCTTTAGATGAATATCTTAACAGGGACTATTAGGCCAGCTTAAGTAAAAATGTCTGTTACATTTCAGTTTTGCCAACACTTGATCAGGTATTTCGTGTACGATGAAGTTATTAAAAGTGCATAACTATGTTTCATTCTGACAGTGTATTAATTCTGTAAATATTAGCAGCTCCAGTTTACTATAACGTATTCACACACTTTGACAATCTTCTGACAAATGATCAGGGAATTGAGTAATATATTCAAATGTTTTATGTTTTTTACGTTATACTTCCTGACTTGTTCCACACCCACGAGAATTATCTCAGTTTTTGAGTCTATGGAACGAAAACTGAATCTAATCTAACCTAAATCTCCAACACAGATTATAGACGTGAAATTATTAAAAAAAATTTCACTGCGTTTCTTTACGCTATGGTTTAAAATCGAAATACTTCGGCAACGTTTTCACTTAATAGAAGCAACATTTCTTAGGTCCTGCTCCTTCATTTTACTCTGGCTGAAGTACATAGGAAGATTCTTCAAGAGTTTATGTTGGTTGTTTTAGCCGCTGCAGCCTGAGCGGAAGTATTTTCAGTTTCGGCAAGCACTACCAGCAACAAGAAAACGATATGTCGTTTTTGCCGTTGAAAAGTGATGTTCACTAAAGACAAGGTCAACTTAAGGATCGATCAAGAATAACCAGATATATTACCCGTTATTGCTCAAGGTCTTATGAAGAATGTCTTGAAGATTATAATCTACATCTACATTTACATGGTTACTCTGAAATTCACATTTAAGTACCTGGCAGAGGGTTCATCGAACCATTCAACTCTCGAATGGCGCGTGGGAAAAAGGAACACCTAAATCTTTCCGTTCGAGCTCTGATTTCTCCTATTTTATTATGATGATCATTTCCCCCTACATGTCAACAAAATATTTTCGCATTCAGAAGAGAAAGTTGGTGATTGAAATTTCGTAAATAGGTCTCGCCGCAAAGAAACCCGCTTGTGTTTCAGTGACTGCCAGCCCAACTCGCGTATCATATCAGTGACACTCTCACCCCTATTGCTATAACACGAAACGGGCTGCCATTCTTTGTACTTTTTCGATGTTCTCCGTCAATCGTACCTGGTAAGGATCCCACACCGCGCAGCAATATTCCAGCAGAGGACGGACAAGTGTAATGTACGCTGTCTCTTTAGTGGGTTTGTCGCGTCTTCTAAGTTTTCTGCCAAGTAAGTGAAGTCTTTCTTGCGCCCTCCCCACAGTGTTATCATTGTGGTCTTTCCAGTTTAAGTTGCTCGTAATTGTAATTTCTAGGTATTTAGTAGAATTTGACAGCCCTTAGATTTGTGCGATTTATCGTATACCCAAAATTTATCGGATTTCTTTTAGTACCCATGTGGATGACTTCGCACTTTTCTTTGTTTAGTGCCAATTGCCACTTTCGGCGCCATACAGAAATTCTCTCTAGATTATTTTGTAATTGGAATTGATTGTCTGATGATTTTACTAGCAGGTAAATTACAGCATCATCTGCAAACAATCTAAGGGAGCTGCTCAGATTATCACCTAGATCATTTATGTAAATCAGGAACAGCAAGGGGCCTATGACACTACCACTTGTCTTCTACTCGATGATTTACCGTCTATCACTATGAACTGTAACCTTTCTGAGAGGAAATCACGAATCCAGTCACACAACTGAGACGATACTCCATATGCACTCAATTTGATTAATAGTCGCTTGTGAGGAACGATATCAAAAGCCTTCTGGAAACCTGGGAATATGGAATCGATCTGAGATCCCTTGTCGACAGCACTCATTACTTCATGGGAATAAAGAGCTGGCTGTGTTGCACAAGAACGATATTTTCTGAATCCCTGTTGGTTATGTACCAACAAGTCATTTTCTTCAAGGTGATTCATAAAGTTGGAATATACGATAATTACCAATAACAAACTGAACTGGTGGCAGAAGTTTCGACTTGGGGTTTTTAGTTTCTCATCGTGAGGAGCGTTGGTAGTATCTGTACGATGGTGCTATATAGAAGTATGAACATTGCTTAATTAACCGGTGGTTTTACCTCGCTTGTCAACCTACCTCGGCCTCCCCTACTCTTTTACGATGCCATTTTCGTCATGATATGTTTTACAAATGCAAAAAGAGCTTGTTAACTTCAGCGTGAGTATTCGTATGCGTCATCGGTGTGAATCGTGTAAACTGTGCCCTGAATGTGTCCCTTGTATTTACATTGATGAGCAGAAACATGACCACCTCCTTAAGAGCGTGTTGGTCCACGTTTGGAACACAATCCAGCGACGGTTCTGCGTGACATAGATTCATGAAGTCCTTGATGAGTTTGCGGAGATACGTGGAAAAAATTGATTGCGCAAAAATTATGGATGAAGATCGTTTCCAAACCCGACAGCAATTCTGTAGGCAGTAGAAGAAGGTACATCGCAACCTGTGAGTCAGAGAACATTGCGACGGAAACTACATGCAGTGAACATTTGGAGTCGGTCATCTTGCAAAAGGCCATGAATACTGCTACATTTCAAGACGACAACAGCAAAGTCCATCGGGCTGGAAGAATATATTACCGCTTTACTGAACACGCCACCACCGCGTTACACGACGACTTGACGGCAAACTCACCTGACTTGGGAAGCTATAGATAATCTCTGAGACCTGGTGTAACAGCAGGTTGTTGTTGTGGTCTTCAGTCCGGAGACTGGTTTGATGTAGCTCTCCATGCTACTCTATCCTGTGCAAGCTTCTTCATCTTCGAGTAACTACTACAACCTGCATCGTTCTGAATCTGTTTAGTGTATTCATCTCTTGGTCTCCCTCTACGATTTTTACCCTCCATGCTGCCCTCCAATACTAATTTGGTTATCCCTTGATGTCCCAGAAAGCGTCATACCAACCGATCCCTTATTATAGTCAAGTTGTGTCACAAATTCCTCTTCTCCCCAGTTCTTTTCAGTACTTCCTCATTAGTTACGTGATCTACCCATCTAATTTTCAACATTTTTCTGTAGCGCCACATTTCGAAAGCTTCTGTTCTCTTCTTGTCTAAACTACTTATCGTCCATGTTTCACTCCCATAGATGGCTACACTCCAAACTAGTACTTTCAGAAAGGACTTCCTGTCACTTAAATCTCTACTCGATGTTAACAAATTTCTCTTCTTCAGAAACGCTTTCCTTGCCGTTGCCAGTCTACATTTTATATCCTCTGCACTTCGATCATCATCAGTTATTTTGCTCCCCAAACAGGAAATCTCATTTACTACTTTGTCTCGTTTCCTAATCTAATTCCCTCAGCATCACCTGATTTAATTCGACTGTATTCCATTATCCTGGTTTTGCTTTTGTTGATGTTCATCTTATATCCTCCTTTCAAGACACTGTCTATTCCGTTCAACTGCTCTTCCAAGTCCTTCGCTGCCTGTGACAGAGTTACAGTGTCATCGACAAACCTTCGAGTTTTTATTTCTTCTCCATAGATTGTAATTCTTACTAAAAAGATTTCTTTTGTTTCCTTTACTGCTTGCTCAATATACAGCGAGTAAAACGCCAAAATCAGCATCTCCGTTATTTGGTGGAATGGTGCGTTCAAATCCTCAGCCTCTGCCTTAACCTGGATGCGACGTATCTGCACTCACCTGGTCTTACTTCCTAACCGAATCTGGGTGGCTATAAAATCCAGGTGCGGAATTATACGGTACTAAATGATGCCTCTAATGATTTTCTAAATCATTTCAGGCAAATGCCGGGATGGTTCCTTTGAAATCCAAGCTTGTGCTCCGTCCCTAGTGACCTCGTTGTCGACGGGGCGTTAAATACTAATCTACTCCTCCTCCTCCTCCACCAGCAGCTAGCAATGATGATAATTTTATGGCTCATTTGTGTATGGACCTGAGACGTATTGGTATGTGCATAGATTGCTCATTGTACCAGAACAACGGCATCGATACAATGTGCAAATTTATCACGGTTCGGTCTCGACAGCCAGCACAGTATGTGTCTAACTGTAGCAACAGGTGTGTGTATTGCTACTCTCTCCGTAAAACACTTGCACATTTCATCCAAGGGATTTGCACCTCTTTCACTACTGCCGTGGCTGTGTAGTGTAGGCAGTGGTGCATAGTGGGTGTGTAGTGATGCTGGGTGCAGGTGTCGGCGACTCCGGCTTCCGGCAGGTGATCCTGGGATGAGGAACGGACACCTACTGGACAACTTTCTCTCCAGGCGCCCAGGGCGCCCGGTTACGGCGAAACCGTTTCGCATCACTGTCGTCATCGGTGAATGACGACAATAGTTAGGCGTGCGATAGTTCCTTTAACCCGTAGGACTACTTTGATACTACCTGAAAGATGGCAGTCATCTATCACATTAATACACTATCAGATCAAAAGTATCCGGACACCTGGCTGAAAATCATTTACAAGTTCGTGGCGCCCTCCATCGGTAATGCTGGAATTCACTATGGTGTTGGCCTACCCATAGCCTTGATGATAGCTTCCACTCTCGCGGGCATACGTTCAATCAGGTGCTGGAAGGTTTCTTGGGGAATGGCAGCCCATTCTTCACGAAGTGCTGCACTGAGGAGAGGTATCGATGTCGGTCGGTGAGGCCTGGCACAAAGTCGACGTTCTTAAACATCCCGGAGAAGTTCTGTAGGATTCTGGTCAGGACACTGTGAAGACCACTCCATTACAGGCATGTCACTGTCGTGTAACCAATCCACCACAGCCCCTGCGTTACGAACAGGTGCTCGATCCTGTTGAAAGATGCAATCGCCATTCCCGAATTGCTCTTCAGCAGTGGGAAGCAAGAAGGTGCTTAAAACATCAATGTAGGCCTGTTCTGTGATAGTGTCACGCAAAACAACAAGAGGTGCAAGGCCCCTCCATGGAAAACACGACCACACCATAACACCATCGCTTCCGAATTTTACTGTTGGCACTACACACGCTGGCAGATGACGTTCACCGGGCATTCGCCATACCCACACGCTGCCATCGGATCGCCACGTTCAATAGTCCAACGTTTACGCTTCTTAGACCAAGCGAATCGTCCTTTGGCATTTACTAGCATGATGTGTGGCTTGTGAGCAGCTGCTCGACCACGAAATCCAATTTTTCTCTCCTCCCGCGTAACTGTCATAGTACTTGCAGTGGATCGTGAAGCAGTTTGGAATTTCTGTGTGGTGGTCTGGATAGATGTCTGCTATTACACATTACGACCCTCTTCAACTGTCGGCGGTCTCTGGCAGTTGACAGACGAGGTCGATCTGTACGTTTTTGTACTGCACGTGTCCCTTCACGTTTCCATCGGAAACAGTTGACATAGGGATGTTTATGGTGTCGAAATCACGCGTACTGAGGTATGATACAAGTGACACCCAGTCACCTGACCACGTTCAAAGTCACGTTCCACGGAGCGCCCCATTCTGCTCTCTCAAGATGTCTAATGAGCACTGAGGTCGCTGATATGGAGTACCTGGCAGTGGGTCGCAGCACAATGCGCTTAATATGAAAAACATCTGTTTTGCGGTGTCCATATACTTTTGATCACACAGTGTACGTAATAAATTGCCGGTTGCCACAGTGCTTTGTAAAACAACCAACATGTCAGCCGTGGACCAAACTCTCTTGATTGTTGGTGGATAATGAGTAGAATATGTCTCGGGCGTTTCTTCGTGCAAGTCGCTAACATTTTTCGAAGTGACGTTTTAGTCTCAGGAACAAAAGTTGATGTTCTTTTCGACGGAGAGAATTGCTGAATTGTTTTTGACACATCGATAATAATTGAAACGTCCCCTTTGAACAATTATACAACGTCCCCTTTGAACAATTATACAGGACTGTGCTTAAACTGGCACACAATATTTTTTTAGCGCAACGCAATCTGACTTTCAAAAATCTCTACAAAAGAACGGCCCTGACTAACATTAACCTATACCTTTCACAAATCACTTACCTCACCAAAAATCTTCGTTACTCGCACTACTGCAATACAGCGAGCGCCACTACTGCCAGCTAAATAAAAGATTCAAACTACTGAAGGCACTAACTACTGATAGGCATAGTTAGCAAATGAAAGATTTTGATAGAGAACAAACAATGTATTTACCTTAATAGTCATAATATATATAGCAGTTCATGACATCCAGTGTTACAAATTTCAAAACTCCGCCATCTCTCTCCCCACATCCACCACTGCTGGTGGCTCACCTCCAACTGCGCAACGCTACGCGCTGTTCACATCCAGCTGCCGCTGCCCAACACTACAATGGCAGACAACAATGCAAACTAGCCACAGACTGCACACAGCACAGCCAGTGATTTTCCTACAGAGCGCTACGTAACGTTGCCAATTAGAAAACATAAACAGCCTACTTACATAATGTTCCCGTTCCTTAACTCCATTTCCCAGAAAAGTCCGTATTCAGCATAGTTCTTATGTACATCCAGATGACGAAATGACGATTTCAGCGTATGGTAGTTGGTATAAGGGCGAGTGTTCTCTTGAATGGTTAGCGCACGTAACTCTTTTTTTTATTTTCCTGGATCCTGAAGAAATATTTTTTCAATGAAACGTTCTTTTTATCATATTTTGGTGCTCTTCAGAATGCAAATGCAGAGCTAATATTACAGTGAAAATTTAAAAAAAGAACTATCTATTACACATGTTTATGTGATGGTGGCGGTCTGTCGATTTAATGGAAAGAAATTTCTTCCGAAGCCAAGATCGCTAAATATTGTTTATTTCACGACGACTGGTTTCAATGGAAGCTTGGTGTCATCTTCTGAAATTAGGAAATTTGAACGGCATACATATCAATCACATAGCGATAACACAATCCACTCACCAGTGTGCTTACGCTGTACTATGAGTCGATTGCGTTCCCGCTGTGTGGTTGATATGTATGTACTTTAAATTTCCGAAGAACTGATGGTGACAGAAAGTTTCTGTAGAAACCAGGCATTGTGAAATAATAAATATTTAGCGATCTTGGCTACTGAAGAAATTTCTTTCCAATCAAGAAGCAATCGGTAGCATGGCTGACGCCACAGCTACACAGGCGTTGCAGAACGTAAGGACGAAAGCAGCTTTCGCAGGATATGTCACTGCCAACTCGACGAAAGTTGGCCCATACATAAAAAGAACTGCTGTAGTATAGCACAGTAGCACGGAAGCTAACTGAAAGAAATTCGCAGTGAGACCACATTTTTATTCAAAGACTAAAATTGTAGTGAAGTCACCGAGTTTTATGGAAGTCCGCTGGACATTAAACAGTGCGGGGCATAGCTCTTGGCAGGGTGTCTGATCACCACGGACAGCAGTGTTCACTGTGCAACGTACATGCATGATGGATACAGCGATGGTAAAGGGATCTTGCTGTGGGCGCTCCATTTCTCCACGAGCGCAGTTGAGAACTGTTGGACGGTCGTTGGCGCATCTGGACGCGCTGCAGTACGCATGTCCAACGCGTCACGAACGTGAACAATGGTATTTAAGTAGGTGTAGCGGGCAGCTCAGTCCATTCGTGGGATATCTTTATGTTCTAAGAGCTCGGTGACGCTGCGCATTGTCGCCCATAAAAGTTATATCATGGCCGAATGCGACACTGTAAAGACACACATGCTGAAGAAACAGAGTGTCTCAGTTCAAAAGATTAGGAGGTCAGTACGCCCATGCAACGTTGTCCCTCCTCCACTATAATACATGGACCCCCAAAACGATAATGTCCGATGTTGTTCCTGCGCACATAACGTGTTCCCACCCCTCGCCATACGTGCAGGATCACTACTCAGGTTGAATCTCCTCTCATCCGAGAAGAGCACGTGATCCCATTCCTCGTTGCAACAGTCCTTGTCTTCTTGGCACCATCGCAAACAGTGCCGCCTATGCGCGGGTGTGACCGGAACACAACGCTCTGGTTGCCGGGCAGTGCCACTGTGGAGCTTGAGACTGCGTGCCTTGCAGTCCTGTTAAATGTGGTTGCAAATGCAACCGCTGTATCATGTAGGTTCCTCCTTGCCTATTACACAATGTAGCGGTGATCTGCGGCTCTAATTGAACGTGTTCGACCACCTTCTCTCCTTCAGGCAGCAGCGCTTCTGCTTCGGTACGCTGTCGTTGCACGCGAAACAATGCTGAGGGCAATACCAAACTCATTCGTTAGCCTCGTCACTCTTCATCCTTCTTCCAGTTTCCTCATGACTCTTCCCTAAATGTTGTCTCCAGGCTATGTAATGAGGAACACCACTACAGTGACCGTAACTGCTCGCTCGCTGACACGCACAGTGTTTCCCAGTTCCATCACTTTCCCAGTGTTGCGGGGCCAGACCCATTTGACTCTATAGTCACGTTGATCTCAAGTCAATGATGTCCAACTTTCTGTGCACAACTGAGAGGCCTCTGACGACATGTCTCGCACTTTTGTTCATTTCTACCGATTAGATAACACACTGAAGAGCCAAAGAAGCTTGTACACCTGCCTAATTTCGCGTAGGGCACTCGCGAGCGGGCAGAAGTGCCTCAACACGAGGTGGCATGGACTCGACTAATGTCTGACGTAGTGCTGGAGGGAACTGAAACCATGAATCCTGCAGGGCTGTCCATAAATACGTAAGAGGGCGAGGGGGTGGAGTTCTCTTTTGAACAGCACGTTACAAGGCGTCCCAGATATGCTCAATAATGTTCATGTTTGGGGAGATTGGTAGCCAGCGGAAGTGTTTAAACTCAGAAGAGTGTTCCTGAACTCACTCTGTAGCTCTGAGCACTATGGGACTCAACTGCTGTGGTCATAAGTCCCCTAGAACTTAGAACTACTTAAACCTAACTAACCTAAGGACAGCACACAACACCCAGCCATCACGAGGCAGAGAAAATCCCTGACCCCGCCGGAAATCGAGCCCGGGAACCCGGGCGTGGGAAGCGAGAACGCTACCGCACGACCACGAGATGCGGGCTCACTCTGTAGCACTTCTGGACTTGTGGAGTGTCGCATTGTCCTGCTGGAATTGCCGAGATCCGGCGGAATGCAAAATGGACATGAATAAATAAATGTGGTCAGATAGGATGCTTACTTATGTGCCAACTGTCAGAGTCGTTTCTAGACTATCACGGGTCCCATATCACTCCAACTGCACACGCCCAGCAGCAGTACAGAGCCTCTAACAGCTTGAGCACTCCCCTGCTGATGTGCAGGGTCCATGGGTTCATTCTGTTGTCTGTATACTCGTAAATGTCCATCCGTTCGATACAACTTGAAAGGAGACTCGTCCGACCAGGCAACGTGTTTCCAGTCATCAACAGTCCAATGTCGGTGTTGACGGGCCCAGGCTAGACGTAAAGCTTTGTGTCATGCAGTCATCAAGAGTACACGAGTGGGCCTTTGACTTCGAAAGCCTGTATCGATGATGTTTCGTTGAATGGTTCGCACGCTTACACTTGTTGATGATCTAGCATTGAAATCTGCAGCAGTTTGCGGAAGGGTTGCTCTTCTGTCACGCTGAAGGGTTCTTTTCAGTCGTCGGTGGTCCCCTTCCTGCAGCATCTTTTTCCGGCTGCTGCGATGTCGGAGATGTGATGTTTTACCGGATCCCTGATACTCACTGTAGACCCGTGAAATGGTCGTACGGGAAAATCCCCACTTCATCGCTACTTCGGAGATGCTGTGTCCCATCGCTCGTTGGTCGACTATAACACCACGTCCAGACTCACTTAAATCTTGATAACCTGCCATTGTAGCAGCAGTAACCAATATAACAACTGGACCAGATACTTGTTGTCTTGTATAAGCGTCACCTACTGCATCGCCATATGCCGCCTGTTTACATATCTCTGTATTTGAATACGCATGTGTATACCAGTTTCTTTGGAAGTTCAGTGTATGTTGCTTTATCTAGCTCGCCCTTTTGTTTTGCCGAGTTTCACATGATCTGAGTTTTTCTGCACGATGGTCATGTGGCAGTGGACCTACAGTAAAGGTCATACAGTTACAATACTACTTACCTCTACGGGTATTTTTCTGAGTGGTGGTCCATAGCTGATAAGTAATGGACGGAACTCATTATGATAGATACATCAGCAGTTGACAGGTGTATGCCTTTTTCTACCCAGTGTCAGTCTTTCAGACCATCTTAAGGCACATAAACATCACCGCAATGTACAAATGCTGACATTTTGATTACAAACATGTTTATCAAGTCAGTCTGTTTCAAAAGTTCCTTAAAGGCCCACTTATTTGATAATCAAGTCTGTAAATCACAATGTAAGCCTGTATACTGTGGTGATTTTTTGTCCCTGAATATAGTTTGCAAGACCGGAACTGTTGTGAAATAAAAACGGTTCACCTCTCACCTGCTGGTGTATCTAGTCTCTACGTGTTTGACACAATACAGTTTTTAAAAATTCCGTTGAAAACAGTGACAGACATCGACTCTCCACGGAAATACGTTATTTCTACTTAAATATCACTAGACAACGTCTTCATATCCATCTTAACTTTTCCCCCAGCACTAAGTATCACTTCTCTAAAAACCTTGCTTTGTTACTTTGCTTTTGAATTCAGCATTGACATCAATGACAGCTTCACCCATGGCAACGGATGGTTAACTGTAGCCATTGTAAGAGGTGGTTCTGGTGTTCCCGCTGTTGGTGGCTTGGAGAGTTTCGTCGACAGGGACATTATTGCATATCCCACATACCATATTGGAGAACTTGCAAATAAAGACTTTGGTAAATCTGTGAATATGTCACCCTCCCCACTATCCCTGTATACCCGTAGTAGACGTAAGACTTCCGTAAATGAATCTGTATACATTTGGATTAAAGGCAAAGGTGTATGCGAATATGTTAAATTTGTTGGAGATTGTACTTTGTATTTTCATAGATAAAGTATCTGTAGCGTAGCTGAGAACCAAACAACGTACATCTAGAATCTGTCGGCATAGAGTATGCAACAGCATGTTACGTGTCTTATTCTCTATTTTACGGATAAATTTTCTTCAACATATCACTCAGATACTGAAGGTTTGCCAACTCTCAAGAACAGCAGCCACTAGTACTAAAGACAGAAACGAAACGTCAGCCCTGTATTCATAACCCTAATGACAAGGAGATCCGGTGGAGTCACTTATTTGACGAGGCCATCTGTGACTTTCCCTCCACGTGTAAATCCTCTCACTCAACAAGATGTGATGTTAACAACAATTTAACGTCTATTGACATCCAACAGACTCTTGTACTATTGGCGTAAGGAACTCGAGGACCGTGCATATCGAACCACAGCCTCGGTAACATAAAAAATGTTCCATCAAACTGTTTGGTAAAAATAAGTACGGTCCTGACCACTAGAACTGCAACGTCATGAAAGCAGCATGCAACAAACATCAACTGACATTAAGCGTACAATATGTTTTGGTATTCGAATGATCAGTATTTCAGCGCAACCGCACGAAGTTGATAGATGTAACACCATATACATTTTGTTTATAAGGAAAGAGTACACAGCAGGTCTGTTACTCAGAACTAGCATTTGATTGCTAGTTGTTCCTGAGACGATCATGTTACGGCTCTTGTAAAGACGAGAAATATCTGCTACCCCACGTTGCAATTCGACAGAGGCAGCATAGTAGTCTATCGAGTGGCGATTTATCTTTCCACTGCATGTCTGCTTGTGTTGGTTGGGATCCAGTGACAGTCATGTGAATACGGTGTAGATGGGTGAAGTAGGGACACACTTAAACGCTATACAGAATCTCAGTGACCCACGAGACTAGCTCTCGAGAGGACAGGCATATACACTCATGTTCAGAAACAGACTAGACATAGAAGGACTAGAGATAGGACGTTCATATTCACATGACGAGTACATTAGTATGTTCTGGAGAAATTATTAGCATTTCAATCACCAGGACACATGCTGATGTGTCCTGTTGCCTAGTAGGCACAGTGTCCACCATGGGCCCTGATAACTTGTTCCATGCGTGATAGCATCGACGCGTATAAGGCGCGAATGGCGTCCTATGGTATAGCCATCCATACTGCATTCTCCTAGTTCCAATGTTCAACTGTGGTAGTTGGTGTTGGGTCACAGCACTGCATCTGTGGTTTCACCACATCGCACATATTTTTCATTGACGGTAAGTACGGTGATCTGGCGGGCCAGGGCAAAATGCTGACATCCTGTGACACCAAGAAGACACGTGTTCGTGTAGCAACATGTGATCACGCATTATCTTGCTGAAAAATAGCTTCTGGGTGTTGTGCAGAAATGGTATGGCTACGGGTCGCAGGATGTCATTCAGGTAGATAACACTGGTCATGGTGTCCTGGACACGCACCAGCTGTGAATTGTGGTTGTGCCCAAAAGCACCCCACACGATAAGGCCTCGAATTGGCGTTGTTTGTCATCTGAATGCAGTCATTATGATGCGGCTCTTCCTGTCTGCGACGAGCCAAATGCGACCATCATTTCCAAACAAACAGAACCTGGATTCGTCCGAAAACACTATCTGATTCCATTCCTGTCCCCAGTGACGTCGCTCCATACACCATTGCCATCTAGCATGTTTCTGCACGTTCGTTAATATCTCGGGGGCTTGTTTGGGTAATGCTACCTGGCCCATCTTGTCGTGTTCTACGGCATTCCGTGAACTATTCTGCGCACACCCGTTGCCCTACTGTTTGGGCTCACAATGCCCATCTGGCGACAGTCTGAAGCTGGACAGTGATGGTGTCCAGTCTGGTCTGCCCCCAGTGTGAAATGTTGGAAATCTAAGGGTAGCCTGGCCACCATTGTGCGGGCCGAGTTTCCGCCGGCAGGTAAACATTTTTTTTGTTCCACTGTTGCCCCAGCCGTAGTGCTGGGAGCTATTGAGACTGGTTCGAGACTCGGCCGCTGCCGGATGTCACATGTCGGACGTCTCAGAGGGCTACCGCTGCTAGGCACCTCATTGGTCGGACGTCTCAGAGGGCTACCGCTCGTAGGTACCTCATTGATGATTGAAACTTCCTGGCAGATTAAAACTGTGTGCCCGAACGAGACTCGAACTCGGGACCTATTGCCTTTCGCGGGCAAGTGCTCTACCAACTGAGCTACCGAAGCACGACTCACGACCGGTCCTCACAGCTTTACTTCTGCCAGTATCTCGTCTCCTACCTTCCAAACTGGCAGTCCGCTGTTAGCAGCGGTGGGGCAAGGTCGTCGTGCCTGTGTCCCCCTGTTAGCGCACCGCGCGCGCGAGTGTTTACGTTTACCTTCCGCTGCGGCGAGTGTCACGCGTCCGTGTCTCGGTAGCGCCATGGCGCACTCGTATCGCAAGTCCACCATTAAGATCACATTTCAAGCGGACTATGCAAGACCTCGAGCACTTGACATTGAACGTTTCATCCGGGAAGAACTTCATATTGCACCTCACGACATCATTGGGATCCACTTTTCTATAACACAAAGTGTCGTCTACATAAAAATGATCAATGAAACGGCGTGCACTGATGTTGTGTGTCGACACGCTCATGGACTTAAATTCAAGCATTCTGATGGTCACATAGGAACTGTCACGATCGACCACGCTGGATTAGGCCTTCGCACTCTGAGGGTCTTCGAGCTGCCATTCGAAGTCCCGCCAGATGTTGTGGTGACAGCTTTCAAACCATACGGCAACGTGCTAAGCCACTTGGCTGAAAAATGGCAAACGTTTGAAACGTACCCCGTCTTAAATGGAGTGCGACAAATTAAGATTGCACTGACGAAGCATGTGCCATCCTATTTAGTAATTGGCGGCTGCAGAGCCATTGTCATGTACGACGGACAACCGCGTACTTGCGCCGGCTGTGGCCAGGAAGGACATGTTCGATCGGCCTGCATTCAACGCCGACTGACTCAGACACCGGTTGGTGAAGTTCCATCCCCGGCGACGCCTACTTCACTCCCCATCACTTATGCAGCGGCTGCAACCGCAACAGCTGTTCCTGCCCAGGATCGTAACACCTTATTGCAGTCAGTGGTTGATGACAGTGTGGCGGACAGCATATCCCCCTCTACGACGTCATCGGCAGACTTGCCTCAAGACGGTGATCAATAGTGCCTCCAAGACGAGCCTAAAGAGAAGATGGAAGTAGAAACTGAAATTGTCCCGACCTCTGCCTTCCTACCAATGGAGACCGCATCAGATGATTGTCGCCCGCACTCTGACACAGAACAACATGTCCGGAAACAACGGTCCCCTCGCAAACGCAAGAAACGGCGCCATACGCCATCCGATGATTGCCTGCTTCGGATGTGTGACTCGGACGAACATCCGGCGTCGGACGACAATCAGGACTCTACCACCACAACTCACCCTTCCCGTCACGATGCTACGGCGGATACAATTTCTGAGCCTCAGTCTGACAACATCACTTCTGCTTCTGAACATGCGCGCGAGTGCTCTACTGACAGCACTCATCAACAGTTACCAATTGCTGCATCTGATTCTTGGGCGGATGATGTCGAGGATGAGTCACAGCACCAGGAGGATGCCGAAGGCAGAGATGCTCCCTCGGCTGTACCCAGCACCGACCAACAACAGTGACTACGGCTGTATCGTTAGCCTCTGTGGGGCCGCCCCTGCCGCCCACACCTGGCCTCCTGCACAACCCAGTTGCCGACCTGGCTGACCAAACGTACCGTCTAGCGACGATTAACATCAACAACATACGTGCCCGACATAAACTAAAGATGCTACAGGACCTGCTCAACGCAGCAGACATCGACATTGCGCTCCTTCAAGAGGTGTATGTCACAGACTTCAAGGGACCCTATGGCTACAAGACTTGGGTCTCACATGCGTCTGCAAATGGCAGTGGTGTGGCGATCCTCCTCCGCGAAGGAATATCCGCAGACGACGTCGAGTATCTCCCTGACGCCAGAGGCATGGCTCTTACTATCCAAGGAGTCAAACTTATTAACATCCATGCACCGTCAGGATCTGGTCGGCGTCGGGAACGATCCACCTTTTTCGCTCATACAATCACGCTCCTCTTTATGGGCCGTCAGGACGCCTTGATAATGGGAGGGGACTTTAACTGTAGCCAAGCACCTAAGGATCAGTTACCACATCATTCTCCCTGCGCAGAACTTACGACAATTATTAATAATCTTTAATTGGTGGACTCGTGGAAACATGTTTGTGGCGATCGGCCCGGATTTACTCACTACACCAGCCATTCCTCCAGCCGCATCGACCGGATTTACATCTCGCGCTCCATAGCGGTGGGGACAAGAGCTGCCGAAGTTTGGCCCACAGCTTTTTCTGACCACGAGGCCTACATCTGCGCTATTACCCTCGGCCGCCAGAAGGTATGGCACAGCCGTGGTCCTTGGAAGTTGAACGCCGCCCACCTCGCTTCTCAGGAATGCCGCCGCCTTATAGAGCACACGTGGGACTCTTGTAGCCGCCGGCGTGGTACCTACCGGTCTACACTGTCGTGGTGGTTACTCTGCGCCAAACCAGCCCTCCGGAAGACCTTGATAGGCTACGGCCGAGATGTTGCAGCATGGAAGAGACATACCATGGACTTTTACTACAGCATCTTAAGGGAATGTACAACACTGCCGTACTCACCTGCACGGCAGATGACAGTGAACCGTGCCAAGGCACAGATCATCGGATTAACACGTTGCCACCTTGAGGGTGCGATCGTCAGAGCGCGCACTCACGACAGAGTGGCCCAGGAGGAACCGTCTATGTACCACGTCATTGCAGAACGACGGCGCCGACGCAGGGCACTGATCCACGCTATCACGACGGAAGACGGACGACGCCTTGATACCCAGCGCGACATAGGAAACGCCCTTCATGCTCACTACACTAGGCTGTACTCGGAACATCGACATCCCCCAGAGGTGATCGCCGAAGTCTCTCAACTCACTTATGGCTCGATGTCTCCGACAGCGGCGGCGGATTTGACTGCAGATGTAACGGAAGAGGAAATCATTGAAGCAATACAGGCTGGGGCTGCTCATAAGTCCCCGGGACCTGATGGCCTTCCTCTGGAATTTTACCGGACGTATCAACAATTGCTGGCACCAGCATGGACTGATATTTGCCGCGATCTTATGTCTCCCACGACGCAGATACCTGGGGCCTTCCTAGAAGGACTGATTGTGCCTATACACAAACCACGAGGCGGATCCAGGATCAGCGACTATCGGCCCTTGACCTTACTCAACAGTGACTTGAAGATTTTCACCCGGCTTCTGGCGGCACGCCTAAAGCAATCAGTACGATGTGTTGTGTCGCAGGACCAGGCATCGTTAGGTGGTGACCATAATATTCGCACTGCATTGTGCCGATATAGAGATATGATCGCGCTAGCCAAAGCTCGCCAACTGCCAGGAGTTTTGGCCTCCCTCGACTTTAGCCAGGCCTTTGACAGAGTCGACCACACATTTTTGATGGAGGTACTGCGACACATGGGGTATCCGGACGTCATAGTTAATGTACTGATGCGTCTCCTACGCGGCGTGACGTCCAAGGTGTTATATAATGGCCGTCTTACGCCGCCGATACAGATCCAGCGATCGGTGCGACAAGGCTGCCCTCTTTCGGCGATATTGTACGCCCTCGTCTTGGGACCACTCCTCTGCGGCCTCCGACAACGCCTGACTGGAATATCCCTTGGTGGACACACTTTTTGCTGCACTGCCTATGCGGATGATCTGGTACTCCTTCTTCGCAATAATGACGAAGTTCGTGCAGCACTGGCGTGGGTGGCGACCTACGGCGCGGCATCGGGGAGCCATCTCAATCTCCGCAAATCACACGCCCTGTCTATAGGCAGAGGCCTACCCGACGAGAGTGTCGCACCGCTAAGAATCAGTGACACAATCCGCTGTCTTGGCATTGATTTCACATCTGACATGAAGCGTTCAACAGCCCTTAACTACAGGCGTTTATTGAATCAGATGAGAGCAGGAATAAGTGACCACCGTCTGTGACATCTAGACCTCCTGCAACGGACACGATATGCTAACGTCTATTTGGCGTCACGTATCCCCCATTTTGCACAGATACTCCCCGTACCACCTACCCTGGCTCACCGCATGTTGGCGGTTTTGGGATCCTTTGTTAATACGGGCATGTTATTTAAGATTCGTTACGAGTCCCTAACCCTCCCGAGGAGCAGAGGGGGTTTAGGCCTTTGTCATGTTCAGAACAGAGCGAAGGCCCTGTTCGTCAGCTGTCACCTGCAACTGTGGCGACGAAGTCCGACGTGCCTCACAAGTCTATTACTGGAAGCCTTACGACCAATCTCACTCGCACCCCCTGTGATGATATCGGACATCCCAGCACCTTTCTTCTACATTAGCCAGTTCTTCCTTGAATTAAGCTACATCCGCACCGCACTACTACCCACACGCTTGATGATGACGAGGGCGGTATATGCTGCCATGCAAATGAACAGGATGCCGAATGTGATTGAAAGCAAACACCCCAACACCAAGTGGCGCTCGGTGTGGCAGGCAGTGAATGCCACCACCCTTGATACTAACGTGCAATCTGCATGGTACGTAACTGTTAATGGGAAACAGTTGTGTCAGTCCCGCCTACATCACATCCACCTAGCTGCTTCACCCTTGTGTGCCACATGCCAAGTAATTGACACGGATGAACATCGTTTCGAATGCGGGTCGGCAAAGGACGTTTGGTATTTGGTGCGTCAGATATTGGCTTTTCTCACACGCAAGACTCCCGACAGGATAACTACCCGATCACTTCTTTTCCCCGATAAGATTTATTTCCCAAGAGCAAAAACGAACTCTGTGACGTGGATCAGCGGCCACGCTGTTCACTACCTCGTCGGTAATGGTGAAAAGACGGTACCCGATTTTTGGTATTACCTCAACGAACGACATTGTGCGATCGTCAAGAACCCTAAATATAGGCAATATTTTTCCAATTTTCTTTGGAGCGCATTCCATAATCCGCCTCGCAGCTGGATTATCGATGACATGAGAAGATAACCATAGCACCTCTTCCCAGTTCCTTTTTTTTCTGAGATTGAACAAACAACGGAAACAACACAGCAACGAGAAGACAGTCATCGAAAAATTCGCAGCGGGCTATAGTATGGAGCATCCTTTGTCGTAACGGGACGACTTCCTATTATTCTGTTTATGTAGCCGAAGAGGAACGGCCTTCCTTTTATCCATTTGTAAAAAAAAAAAAAAAAAAAAAAAAAAAAAAAAAAAGTTGGTAGAGCACTTGCCCGCGAAAGGCATAGGTCCCGAGTTCGAGTCTCGGTCGGGCACACAGTTTTAATCTGCCAGGAAGTTTCATATCAGCGCACACCCCGCTGCAGAGTGAAAATATCTCATTCATTGATGATTGTTTAGCATAGTACTCGCAGTTGGCAAGTATTGTGCTGTGTACTGAGACGCAATAAAGTGTTTTTAATATCCAACCTTGTTACGTCTACTTATTTGTGCGATGGTGGAAACGATGGGGAGATCATAGTCTGTCGGATCTATACATCATCAACAAATGTACGTGGGAACCAGAGGTGCGTACACCTACCGAATCACTTCGTCTCACACGAACAGCAATTTCCCGGATGGATGCATAACATTCTCTCTTGCCAATAATGGCCCCATCTTTCAGTCTCACTAATTTCACGCTGCGGTTCGCGCACGCTTCTGCGAGGCATCCTGCAGCTTGCTCAAGGTACAATGATTCATCATTACCTTCGGTTTACACCGGCGGCTGGTGTTGTGTCACGATATCAATGTCGACCTTGAATCCACGGGCCGACATGATTCAAATGCTAATCATTTTTGCAGAAGATAGTAATGTATATGTGTTGTGATTATGGGCGTCCTATGTCTAGTCGTTCAAGGTGGTGTGCTTTTTCTGAACTGAGTGTAGTTTACAAATCTGTGGAGGATCGTACAGCCACGTCATGTATCTTAAAGTCACGACGTGAGCTTGTTTGCAGGGAGACAAGCATCCACACGGACACCGCGATGAAACGTCGGTACAACGACCGCTTTTGCTGTTTTCCTTGATGTGCCAGCAGGCAGAGAGTCGCACCGACAATGGTGCACTCAGCGACAGTCCTGGACTCTGGACTGGTGCGACTTTGCATTTTCAGTTGAGTCCTAGTTCTGCATACAGCTTCAAGGCTGGAGGTGTCCGTCAGTGTGGTCAACACATTCTGCAGATCCACCATACTTGCAAAATAACTGCTCTTGGATTGCCAAAATACCGTCATATCGCCACTCACCGGCCTTTACGATTGATTAACTCGATCATAGAACTGAAGCAGCAGGGAATGTCACACCCTTTTCTGTTGTGTATGCCCAGCTCTACTCGATGCCCATCTTGGTTAGAGCCTTTGATACCGCGAAAGACGGCACTTCTGAGAGCAGATTTGCACCACGTGCACATTCCACATCACCTGCTGATTTAATCATCAATTGTTACTACAGTGCTAAACACACACAGAAAGTAAAATTTCATTGTTTGTTGACCTTCTTTCAGGAGCATTTTTAGTGGCAGGAGGGTACTTTATGTAGCAGTATCAGAGCAGTGGTGCTGAATAAAGTACTTTTTGTAAGAAAATAGCAATGCGAAGATGCTGTCTTTCTCTTAATGCTGCGTTGGGCAGAGAATGGTCTTATTGATGAACAGAGCAGGTTGGCGTGCCGCAGAACTGGTATCTGGCCTTCGGTAAAACAGTCGAGCTGCAAAACGACGTCTTGCGAACCCTCCCAAGAACGCCACGTGCTGTGACCCGCTCGTGGGCTGCTGTAAAAGGCCGAAAACAAACGATGACTCGGATAGAAATCAATAGGTAGTCGATCAGCTGATAGATTCAGGACAATTTCATTATGAAAAACCGGCTGGTGTATTCGTAATTTACACACCTGTTTCATTTCGAAGTACTTATCGCGAATCTAGAAGTTAAAGAAATTTCAGAGAAGAAAGAAGATTTATAAGGGGTGTTCAAAAAGTCTCTCCGCAGTGCCGTATGATTGTTAGCCGCGCGTGCCGTATGATTGTTCGCCTGCCTGGGTTACTTCCCTTCAAGTGGACTCTCCCAACATTCCACTGTTTCGTTTATCTCAGCCAGCGTCAGTAGTATCGTTGGTGTGTGTCGTTACGTGTTGACGTGAACGTTTAAGTTTAGTTCCTTTGTTCGTTTGTTTCGTTTTTGTCGCTGTTAAAATGCTAACCATTGAAGAACGTGTGTTTTTAGTCGAACAAGGTGGCGGTAAATACAGTTTCAATTCGTCAAACATTTAGCTGAGTTTTTCCGGAGACAGCACTCCCACATTGCGATGCTGTGCGAGATTTGATTAACAAACTTCGAAGTACAGGTTCAGTGACAGATGCACCGGGAAGTGGTGGTCCTAGCGTTCCCATAAAATGTCCATGAGTCCGAACAAGTCAGTAAGAAAACTCGCCCAGGAAATCGATGTTAGTGTCGGAACGGCCCACACAGCTGTAAGGAAGAAATTAGAACTTTTCCCATACAAAGTGACAGTCGTGCAAGAACTGAAAAATACTGATGATGGCAAGAGACTGCATTATTGTCAATGATTCAAAAATTTCGTTCAACAAAATGGAAGAGATATTCTTAATGAAACGTTTTTCACTGATGAGGCGTGGTTTCATTTATCCGGGTACATGAACTCGCAAAATTCTCGTATGTGGAAATCCATTGTGTATTCATGAGGAACCACTTCATTCTGTGAAAATAGAAGTTTGGGTTGCAATTTCTAGACGTCGTATTTTGGGTCCCATATTTTTCAACGAAACAATAAATGCACATCGATACTGCAGTGATATTCTGCACCCATTCATAGGAGAACTTGTGTTAAGTGTAATACTGAACGATTATTTTCAACAGATGGTGCAACAGCTCGCGTTTCAATGTCACTGCTTGCTGATGTTTTTGGTTCAAATGGTTCAAATTACTCTGAGCACTATGGGACTTAACTTCTGAGGTCATCAGTCCCCTAGAACTTAGAACTACTTAAACCTAACTAACCTAAGGACATCACACACATCCATGCCCGAGGCAGGATTCGAACCTGCGACCGTAGCGGTCGCGCGGTTCCAGACTGTAGCGCCTAGAACCACTCTGCCACTTCGGCCGACTATGTTTTTGGTGATTGCATAATTTCACAGGGACTTTGGCCTCCACGATCGCCTGATCTAACACCACTTGACTTTTTCTCCTGGGGTGTAGCGAAAGCAACTGTCTATAAAAACCGTCCAAAATCCATCGTTGAATTGAAAACTGCAATATCCATTTTCACTGTTTCTGTTACAGAAGAAAAGTTACAGCTTGTGTTTGGAAACATGATTAGTCGAATTGAATTGTCTATTCAACAACTGAAGGGACACTTTCAACATTTAATGTAAATATTTGTAAGAAAAAAATGAATATTCAATAAATTAATAAGTTGCATTTCACCGAGTTTCATTTCGGTATATTCACTGCGGCATACGGCACGCGCGGCTAACAAACACTTTTTGAACACCCCCCAGTGATAATTCGTGGCGTGTGGAGGAACAGAAATTCGGAAACAGATTTCGGCTGCCGTTATTTTGAGAGTAGTTGATAATTTGTTCAAATTCGCGGCGGCCGTTTAAAACGGTCAAGTTCGGAAGGAGCAGTTTCTTGTTCGTGAGGCACCTAGGAATACAGTAAAACCTGCCGTTTCGACAGATGAGACTGTAGCGGAGTGGAGAACCTCTGCGGCAAGAAGGACGTGGCCAGTTTCTGTGTCCCAGCAGGCGAGCACTAGTGGCTCGCACCCACAGCCGGTTGAAAACGGCACTATTTATTGAAGTCGTAGCTATACCAGAGTGTGGCGTCGGTCAGCTTTTAAAAGGCCTGGCAGCCGCCGCTGTTCCCTATTCTGTGAGATCTTTTTGTAACGAGCAGCAGCTGCAGCGTCATTCGCGACGGAGTATTGGCTATAGGCTTTCACCGGCCCTTCTATCCTTCAGCTGAATGGTCATTACCTAGAATCGAGCTTAGTAATGTCTCTCATTCTCGTTTTCCGTTCTGTTCGCTTGGCGATCACGAGAATTTCGCGATACAATGGCAGAGCAGACATGCGGTCCAATTCATCGAAGTCATCGATCCCCCATTTTGCCACTTAGATCTGCTTCTCATGGTCCAGCATGTTCCGATGTGTTCTCATTTGTGTTTGTGTAGCTATAGTTCTATACTTGTTACCTATGTATTTTTGTGTAATGAATCATTACTAATGATCTATACTGATCAATAAACTGAACTCTGTATTGATCAGTGTCGCTTGTAAAAGAAAATAAAACCTGTGTAAAGGAGGGCTTTTCAGGAAGACACAAATGTAAAACTTGCAAGAAATCAAAGCTATCATATGACGATGGACTCATTCCCGAACTAGTAATGGTATAATAAAAGCATTTCAAGAAAACTTGTGGCTGGTTGCACTATTATCTACAGTGAAATTTACGAAAACAGTTGTGGTAGTCTCCATCCAAAATGGATAAAATAATAAAGCAAATCGATCAAGAACTTGTCAAGGGTTTTTGGTAGTGACTTTTCACCTTCATATATTACCTAGCTATTTATACATTATGTATATTGTAAAAAACAAGTATATAAAAACACGCGCTTATTTTTGTGTCAAAATTTCGAAGCAATCGGTGAAGAACTTTCATAGATTTAGGGTTTTGAACAAATGAACATTTACGTTTTTATTTATATGCATTGATAAATAAATAAATAGGCGGAATCTCTCGCGAGCGAGTTAAGTGATTTTTAATTTGTTAAACGTGTGGACCTTCTTGTAACTGTATGTATGTGTATAAGTACACACTTATACGAGAGCCAGCAGAGGTGGCCGAGCGGTTCTAGGCGCTACAGTATGGAACCGCGCGACTGCTACGGTCGCAGGTTCGAATCCTGCCTCCGGCATGAATGTGTGTGATGTCCTTAGGTTAGTTAGGTTTAAGTAGTTCTATGTTCTAGGAGACTGATGACCTCAGAAGTTAATTCCCATAGTGCTCAGAGCCATTTGTATAAGAATGTGAAATATCTATGGGGAACTTTAGGGGTTTATTCTTGACATCGAAACATTACAAAATTTCATATACACGTGGGTCTGGAAATCTTTCGTTAGGAAGATGCGGAAGGAATTCCCTGAAGTGACTCCTGGTCATGTAATTTCCCCCTGACAGCTTGGATGACAGCGGGTCAGCGATATTACATGCAATGCGGGCCCCAAAGAATGAAAGATGTATTCACGGTCTGAAATGACGAGTATGCGTTACATGTACGGCCTACCATATAGGAATGCGGACTCAGCACATCAGCTTTATGCAGGAAGTCACCCTGGCAGGTAGTAAACTTATGCCTTTGTACGTCGTGCCTTTGTACGACTGTACGAACGTTTGCGAGACAGAGGTTCATTTGAGAAGATATTTGAAGGTGGTGGGAGGCCATGTGATGTAGGAAGGCCTGAGCTTGAGTTCATCGTACCGTGAATGAAACTCCATCAACTAGTACAAGGAGAATTTCAAAATGGGAAAGCATTAATCACAAAACGGCATGGGACGTTCCGCATGTAAAGCTCCTGTAGCTGTATGAGCTTCAACTGGTGCAATGATTAAATGAGGCAGACTTTGAGCCAAGAATAAGTTTTCGTCAACGCTTCTTAGAGCAGTGTGCTCTAATTCTGCAGTTTTAGCATGTACCTTATTTACTGATGGGGCTGGCTTCACCCTTGGTGGGACCTTGAGCTATCTTAACAGTCATGTCTGGGCTTGTGAAATCCCTCATTAAGTGTGACAAGACAGACATCAACGGGGGTTCAGCTTCAAAGTGTGGGCCGGATGATAAATGATCATCTCACTGGCTCCTAATTGCTTCGCAACCTCTTCTACATCTACTTCTACTACTACATGGATACTCTGCAAATCACACTTAAGTGCCTGCCAGAGGATTCATCGAACAACCTTCACTATAATTCTAATACCCACTCTCGAACAGCGCACAGAAGAAACGACCGCATATATCTTTCCATGCGAGCTCTGATTTTCCTTATTTTATTGTAACGATCGTTTCTCTCTGTGTAAGTCTGCGTAAACAAAATATTTTCGCACTCAGAGGCGAAAGTTAGTGACTGAAATTTCGTCAGAAGTTTCCGCCGCAATGAAAAACGCTTTTGTTTTAATGATGTTCACTCCAAATCCTATATCATGTCAGTGACACTCTCTCCCCTACTTCTCGATAATACAAAATGTTCTGCTCTTCTTTGAACTTTCTCGAAGTACTACGTTAAACCTATCTGGCGAGGATCCTATACTGTGCTGCAGTGCTCCAGAAGAGGACAGACAAGCGTAGTGTAGACGGTCTCTTTAGTAGATCTGTTGCATGTTCTAAGCGTTCTGGCAATAAAACGCAGTCTTTGGTTCGCCTTTCCCACAACATTTTCTGCGAGTTCTTCCCAATTTAAGTTGTTCGTAATTGTAATTCCTACGTATTTTGTTGAATTTACGGCCCCTAGATTGGATTGATTTGTCGTGTGATCGAAGTCCAACGGATTCCTTTTAGCACTCACGTGGATGACCTCACATTTTTCATTTTTTCGGGTCGACTGTCAATTTTCTGACCATACAGATATCTTTTTTAAATCTGTTTGCGATTTGGTTTGACCTTCTGATGACTTTACTAGACGATAAAAGACAGCATCATCTGCAAACAGTCAAAGACAGGTACTCAGATTATCTACTAAATCGTTGATATAAGGAACAGTAAGGGCGTGTAATACTACGCTGGGGAAAACCAGAAATCGCTTCTGTTCTACTAGAAGACTTTTCGTCAGTTACTACTGTGACCTCCCTGACACGAAATCACGAACCCAGTCACGTAACTGAGACGATATTCCATTAGAACACAATTAGATTACAAGCTGCTTATGAGCTACGGTGTCAGAAGCCCTCTGGAAATATAGAAATTCGGAATCAATTTGAAATCTCTTGTCAACAGAACTAAACACTTCGTGTGACTAAAGATCTAGTTGAGTCCCACGAGAATGATGTTTTCTAAATCCGTGTGTCAACTGACCGTTCTCTTCGAAGTAATTCGTAATGTTCGAACACACTGTATGTTCCAAAATCCTGCTGCATAACGACGTTAATTATATGGGGTTGTAATTTAGTGGATTCCTTCTATTGCTTTTCTTGAATATTGGTGTGACCTGTGCAACTTTCGAATCTTTGGGTACTCATCTTTCGTCGAGCGAGCGGTTGTATGTGACAAACGTATTTACAGTTTCTCAGGCACGAGTCGCTTGCTTCACTTTAGTGTTGTACATCTAGACGTCATCCAACGAATGTGTCTTATTCACTGCTCGATTGCCAGATTTGAATCCAATGGATTTTTTTCTTTTGGGTACGTTTAAAGTCCTTGGTATTTAACTCCTGTACCCAATGACGTTGTTTTGTGGGAGCGTATCCAACGTGAACTGGACCAGTCATGGAACACACCAGGAGTTTTCCACAACGTACGGCAAAAATTGGAATGCAGGTTCACGGAATGCATGGAAGCAGGGGGCGGTCACTTCGAGCAGTTTTTGTAAATGTAAATCTCTCATTTTCGTGCCGTGAATAATAAATGCCTTCGCATGTGTTAATATGTTTAGTGAAAATTTCATTTGTGAGCCATGAATACTAGATCCTTTCATACCTTCCAAACGAAGGATTTTTGGACCCATGTTGATATGAACTTTTTCAATGTTTTTATGTCGAGAATGGATAACTAAAGTTTCTGACAGATGTTTTTGAGTCTGTAATCGACTATTATGTGACTAGAGATACACTGCCTCCTCCTGTCCTCGATCTTAATCATGCTTGGTTGATCGTCACTGTGATCAAGAGTGAGGCAAAACCTGATTAGGTAAGTGAATTGCAATAGTAGAGGTGCTCGTTTTAAGACAAGGCAGTGGATAAACGGCACGTTTGCACAATATATTCCTCAGCGAAAAGCGATACAGTCCGATTAAGTGCGTGCGTTTGTTCAGTCCTAAGGTGACGTAAATTTCCAGGAAGACATACTGCCACTCATTATCTCCAGTATTGTTTTAGTGCAACTGGGATTTGAAGTTTCTCGTGTGGAGCTTCTTCTATCCAGTCGAACACGTCAGTGACACCACCGAGAATTGTTGACGGCGGTTAAGTTGGCATGGATCAGGACGCCATTGCTACACTTTAGGCAGTCGTGGTGTGCGATACTCCGTATCTGTTGAATTGAATCTGTTGTCGACTCTTACTTAGCTAGAGTTATACAGTCCTCTCCGATCATTAATTTTCATCATGCTCCTCGCTTCCCTCATGAGGGTGAAACAGGATGGTAAACGCTGCTTGGCAGTAGTACGTGTGGAGTACGTAGCAAATTCACTTTCGGAGAATGAACACTGCTAAGTGCGTCGATTACGTTTTGCGCCTCTATAAAATCTGCAGCGGAATCAATGTGTAACACAAACAATAAATGGCGAAACTCATGTGGTTTTGACAACCACTGTAGCACGCAGTAAGTACAAACATCTGCTGAGTGGGTTACTAAAAAAGCAACGGAAGGTTCATGTAAATGGAACTCGTTTGGGCCAAAAAAAAAAGGCCAGTCTAAAAACATCGCTTAATGCAGTGTTCCGCCAAGGGCTATGAAACAGAATTTCATTTGTGCCTCTGATACGTGCGGAATTAATTTCTCTGTTTTTATAAATTACCCGCTTTTAATTATTTTAATTCGAATACGATATTAAAATATTCTGTCGCCGCTTCACGAATCGTTCCATTAACCACAAACGAGACAAAAATTTTGTGTGGTTCTAGAATATTTATTTAGCTGACAGTCCAGTCACCCTGTGACAGACCGGTGTGTTTAATCTGCGGGAAACAGAAATGTTTGCTCAAGCAGATCTGTTCTTCTATGTTGTTAACGTAGCTGATGTGTGAACTGCATAGACGTAATACCACAGAAAACCAAAGATAAGAATTTGTACTACGATATATTAAAAATCTTTAGAGAGGCACTAAAACACGTTTTTCTGTGACGAACCAAACTGGCAGGGCGATAATATCAAGAGACGAAAACCTAAACAAAGGTAAACTGCATAGTAGATCTTGCAGCTTCTAACGGGATTGACGTAGTGGACAGTAACAGTATAGAGACAGGGATTGGTGATCATGAACTCATCGTAACGTCGATGATTACTGAAGTTAAGAAATGTATCAACAAGACTAGAATAGTATTTATGATGGAAAGAGCAAATAAGCAGTTTTTAGCATTTTATTTAGACAATGAATGGACATCATTTATTTCCAGTACGATGGACATAGAAGAATTATGGGCAAAGTTTAAACTGACTATAAATCGCGCTCTAGAGAAGTATGTTTCAAGTAAGTGGATTAAGAGCTGAAAATATCTAATAACACTGTTCGAATAATTTCTGCATTCTAGGCAATAAATAAATAAATAAATAAAATAAAAAATAAATAAAATTTAAATGTCAACAGGTAAAAGTTTTAGTAGACAATCATGAGAGTATAAAAAATGAATGAGCGAAGCCTACGACTACCGCCGTCATAACTTTTCTAAAGCTCTTGCCGCCAACCTAAAAAAATGCCGATACTAAGTTAAACCGATAAGCGAGTCGAAGGCTTCTTTGCACTCACTCGCTGACTAGCGCAGTGCGGCAATAGAAGACAGCAAATGGAAAGCCGAAGTTTTAAATCTCGGGTTTAAGAAATTATTCACGCGGCAGGATCGTACACACACACTGTCGTACTGACTCCCGTATGAAGGACATAGTAACAAGCATCCCAGGTGTAGAGAAGTAACTGAAAGAGCTGAAAACAAATACGTAGCCAGGTCCGAATGGAATCCCAGTTCGAATCTCTGTAACAGAGTACTCTATTCTGTAACAGAGTGCTCTACGGTATTGACCCCTTACGTACCTTGCATTTATCACGAATCTCTCGCCCAACGATAAGTCCCGCGCAAATGGAAAAGAACGCAACCGATTCCCGCGTATAGGAAGGGTAAAAGAACGGACCTGCAAAATTACAGACGCATATCTTTAACATCGGTGTGCTGCAGGATTCTTGAATGTATTCTAAGTTCGAATATAATAAATTTCCTTGTGACAGGAAAGCTTCTACCCACAAATCACCTCGGCTTTAGAAAGCATCGCCCGTGTGAAACTCGGCTTGCCCTTTTCCCGCACGGTATCCTGCGAGCCGTGGATTAAGGGCAAAAGGCATGTTCTGTATCCGAAGATTTTCGGCAAACGTTTCACACGTTGGTCTGCTGCGTACGGAATAGGTTCCCAAATATGTGAGTGGCTCAGAAGATTCTTAAATAATAGAACCAAGTGCGTTGTCCTTGAAGGCAATTGTTGATCGGACACAGTGCCTAGAGACGCTTGATTTGACCACTCTTGTTCTCTACATACTGGGCGAATCACATAACGCTTTCACCGAATATATTGCGGAAAAGGAAAGCGCTTTTGACGTGCGGTTTTCGCAGAATAGATTGGTTGTCAAGGGCTCGTATTTTTAACCAATAAACGGGTTGTAATAATACTTTGAAAGTATTTTTATTGCAAAAATACACTTTTTTAAATGGAACAATGCCTATTCATAATGAGAGACTAAAAGTGTGCTAAATTAGAATTCCAGTGGGGTTTGCAGCGGGATTCAAATGTGTGTGTGAAATCTTATGAGACTTAACCGCTAAGGTCATCAGTCCATAAGCTTACACACTACTTAACCTAAATTATCCTAAGGACAAACGCACACACTCATGCCCGAGGGAGGACTCGAACTTCACCCGGGACCAGCCGCACAGTCCACGACTGCAGCGCCTGAGACCGCTCGGCTAACCTAGCGCGGCCGGCGGGATTCCAGTGCGAGTCATTTGCAAGATATCGTATCTTGAAAAGTTTCCACACCGGCACTTGTTTGTGCCATTCAACTGCGTAATTGTTAGGTACGATGTTGTTATGTTTGCTTACAAAGTGCTTATGTGTTACTTGTGTGCACTGCGACTTGGTAGTGAGTTAGTGCGTGACAGTCCAAGCAGTAGGTCGTGAGTGGACGATTGGATTTACCAATGCAGAAAAGCCTGACATGTTCATAGTGAATGGAGAGTGTAGGAAGAATACACTTCATTATTGCCTGAATAAGATGCACCAAGAAATCTCAGTAGACGTCAATCATCCCGCAAATTATTTTTTTACAACATCTTCAACCAGTATCGTAAAAGTGATTCTATAACACCTACACAACTTAACAGAAGGAAGCAAGTGACGACAGAAGAGGCGGAAATCATTGTACTTGCTGCTGTTGCAGTTCCTCCGCTTATTAGCGTCCGCACAAACGCACGAGGAAGTATCACGAGTCAGGCAAGTCTCCATCGACATAGGTTCCATCTCTTTCACATCCCTCTCCACCAAGAGTTGCATGAAATGATTATGAGAATCGCGTTAACTTCTATACAAGGACATTAAGAGAAGATACTCCAGATATATAATGTATCTTGTTTAATGATGGAGCCACATTTACCAGTCATGGCCAGGTAAACCGCCAAAACACGCGATACTGGTCTGTTGACAGTCCTCTTTGGCTTCGTCAGATAGACGTCAGCGTCCTTGGGCTGTAAAACTGTGGTGTGACATAACGAAGCATCAGTCCATAGGCCCGTTTTTTAGAGACGGAACACAACGAGCGCAAGTATCGCAAACTCTTAACAGACCATCTTCCATGGATGCTAGAACACTTTCCTCTGGAAACTAGGAGGGACATGTGGTACCAAGATGATGGCTTTCCAGTCCATAGTGTTCTACAGCATGTCTTCACGAATTGTTTCCAAGTCGCTGGATTAATGCGGAAGACCTGCACCTTGGCAGGCCCGTTCCCTGTATTTGACGCCTCTAGACTTCTCCTGTGGGAAGAGCTGAAAGTCGCTCTCTACACGGATATGCCAAATACATTCGATGATATGCAGCGCCGTATTACTGCAGCCTGCTGAGACATCTTCGCTGAAATGCAAGCACGAGTGCAGCAGTCGTTCCCTACCAGACTACAAGCTTGTATTGCCGCTGCCGGTGATCATTTTGAACTCAGCCTGTGATGGTCAGTTGTCTCGTCACTGCTCAGAATCCTCATTACTAGTGTATGGTGTCTATGTGGGAACTTTTCAAAATACGCTCGCAAAAGGCTCGCACTAATATCCTGCAACAAATCCCCCTGACAGTCTAATTTTCCCTACTTTTAGTTTGCTAATGTCAGTAGGCATTGTTCCATTAAAAAATGTATGTTTGGACAAAAAATACACTTTCTACGCATTATTACAATCTGTTGATCGGCTAACAATACGAGCCCCAGACCACCAATTCATTCTGTGTAAACAACACGAAATAGTACTTTCCATTTCCGCAATATTTGCGGTTCAAGTTTTAAGTGATTCACCCTGTATGCTTAACTGTTGTGACCGACAGGGTGAGTCGCAATCTACTACTGTTTGCTGACGACGCTTTAACATACAGGAAGGAATCGTCGGTGAGTGACTGTAGAAGGACAGAAGATGACAGACAGAAATTTCATGACATGAATGACAGCTTCCTCTAACTGTAGAAACGTGCGACATAACGCAGATGAGTTAGAAAAACAATCCTTTAATATTCGAATACCGTAGTAGAGGTGTGTTGCTTGAGACAGTCACATCGATTAAACAGCTAGGCGTGAGGTTGCAAAGCGTTATGAAACGGAACGATCACTTAAGAATGGAGGTGGGGAAGACGATTCGACTTCGATTTATTGGGAGAATTTTGGGAAAGTGTAGCTGATCTGCAAAGGAGACCGCGCGTAGCACTCTTGTGCTACACATTCTTGAGTACTGTTCGATTGTTTGGGATCCACGCTAGGTCGGATTAACGGGAGACATCGAAGGAATTCAGAGGCTGCTTGATTTGTTAGCTGTAAGTTCGGTAAACACGCGAGTGTTACGCAGATGCTTCGTGAACTTAATGGGGAATCCTGGAAGCATATAGACAGTCGTTTGCAAGTGGAATAGGGAAGTTAACGACCAGCAGTGATACATAGTATGCTTCACCATACACCATTCGATGGATTGCGGAGTATGTACGTAGATGGAAATGTAGATGTAGTTTGTAACCATGATAGACATGTGAACTGCAGAAGACTGTGTTTTTCCTGTTAGACAATTTATTCTGCAGAAACATGAAGAGTTCGCATTGTATCGATTTTTTTTTTTTTTGAAGAAAACAGTGGATCCTTGTCATCAGAGGCTAGAAATTTTGTGTAACAGTTAGCTGCAGGCACATTGCGGACATATGCATATTGTTTTGCCATTTTTCCGACGTCATATTTTTGTAAGATGTCTCCCTTCGAAAAATCCGATTGCGTCGAAATTTGGAGGAAAGGAAAGGAGTTTACAGTGTTCTCGTATTTGGTAGAAATTCCAAGCTTAGCGTCACGAAGGACTGAATAAAGTAACGATCCATAACATACTAAAGTATTTATTCATACAGCGGGTTTCCATCGCAAACGAACCAGAAACTGTTGTGGCGTAACAAGACAGCCACGCCACTCGGAAGTAGCCGAAAGGCACGCGTTAACTCACGCAGGCTAGTAGATAGGTCTGAAACAGGATACGTAATGAATGCTATAAAGAAAAGTACGTAGCTCCTGGAATACTTAACTTTAATCCATCCTTGTGGTACATCGCTCTTGACGATACAAATTAGACTCTTTAGATACAAGCTATGTAATGCTAATGGCGCCTTGCTAGGTCGTAGCCATTGACTTAGCTGAAGGCTATTCTAACTATCTGCTCTGCAAATGAGCGAGGCTTCGTCAGTGTGCATCGCTAGCTAAGTCGTCCGTACAACTGGGGCGAGTGCTAGTCCGTCTCTCGAGACCTGCCGTGTGGTGGCGCTCGGTCTGCGATCACTGACAGTGGCGACACGCGGGTCCGACATGTACTAATGGACCGCGGCCGATTTAAAGCTACCACCTAGCAAGTGTGGTGTCTGGCGGTGACACCACAGAAACAAACTGAATTCTGTGAGCCATCTTCGAAAAGTGTAATAGATCATTAAGGTTCATGAAGTCGCAGACTAATACTATAAAAAGTGCAATAAACAGAAATCAGTGTCAGTTTATCGTAAGAATTTAGCACGTTGTATTTCAATACTAAAGATTTTAGCTCACGCAAACAAAACTTCCATTTTACTGTTTCGTGTTTTTCTTCTGGTGTAATGACCAAAACATCACCATAATAACCAGTGGGTGAACAATATATTGGATGGTCTAATGAGAAGATGCTTCTTATTGAGTTTAGAACACTGAAAAGCGTAATCATAAACTCTTAACATGTAGGTTGTCTTGCTCTTTTACGCTGTTACGTAATGTGGTCACATTAAGGCGAATTTATAATCATTTTCTTATATTCATTTATGTCCACCTGTCTTTATGGTCTCATCGTTATAGAGCTTGGGACAACAATTCAATCACTGTTCCAAGTAACTTTCATTACAGTGGTATGTTAGAAAAACGTAGGCTTTCATGTTATTTTTGGCTCTGTAAGTCGACCAAAAGGAATGTTAAAAAAAATGTGTGCTTCGTCATTTCTCTCCTTCGAAACTATTAAATTGTTTGAGAAATGTAAGCTTACGGAGTGTTACGACATTTCAATACAGTTGAGTTTTCTTAATGAACGTCGGCGTGGATATCGTCGTCAGTTTCAGCCGTTTTATGCTGTCGATACGAATGTTGTCATAAAACTAAGTTTCCTGTAAAAAAAACACGTTTTAAAAAGTTTGCATCAATTTCCATTTTCTTTTGTTTTTGTGTTTGTCGTTGTTTAGGCAGTTCTCTCTATTTGAAGACACACAGCACCACAGGAAAGGCGCATGTGAAACAAATACCCGTGCCTAAAGGGAAATTCTGAACCGTAATCCGCCCGAACGAGGCAGCACAGCCTCATTCTTCATACCCGTCAGATATTAATAGCCGAACGTATGTAATAGTTTTATACTTCACATTAACTCAGACGTTTACAAATTTGAACAAGAACTGAAACCTCAGATTTGTTAAATTGCTCAGTCTGTCGACCATTATTAATTTTTTAAATTTATTTTCGACTCCTTCTCGAGCTGTTCCCTCACCAAGGTGTTTCCAATACTCATTAGATTGTGGTGGTGGTGGTTAGTGTTTAACGTCCCGTCGACAACGAGGTTATTAGAGACGGAGCGCAAGCTCGGGTTAGGGAAGGATTGGGAAGGAAATCGGCCGTGCCCTTTCAAAGGAACCATCCCGGCATTTGCCTGAAACGATTTAGGGAAATCACGGAAAACCTAAATCTGGATGGCCGGAGACGGGATTGAACCGTCGTCCTCCCGAATGCGAGTCCAGTGTGCTAACCACTGCGCCACCTCGCTCGGTGGTAATACTCATTAGACTAGCAGCTGTTAGACGCGTAAATGTAAACAGCAAATGCATTTACCATCTACCCATTTTCTTTTTCTTCACTATTATTTTTGCCGCACAGAGCATTTATCTATTTACAACGCTCGCACTAGTTTTAAATGTGTACAGAGTCGTTTTATCTTACCTATACAGATTTTAAAATATTGTGTGTCTTCCTAGAAGACTGAAACTGTTTGCCGGACCGGGACTCGATAACCGAACCTTGACATATGGGGAGAGATACAGCTAGAAGGAAGATTTGTATCTTGCCTGCGTAACTCAGTAGGTAAGAACATTTACCTCAAAGGCGAGGTTCCGTGTTTTAGTCCTGATCCAGCACACATGTTTAATCTACCAGAAAGCTCCAAATTAGCGCACAATCCGCTAGAGAGGGAAAGATATAATCTGGAATAAGTTCTTTAGTTCTTCAACATTTAAGTTGAAAGTGATCCTCTTATTTGAATCATTGTGGTCACTGAGATTTTGTCACTTACTGTGTGGAAATAATAAGATATGGGTGGTAACAGCCGGCTGCTGTGGCCGAGCGATTCTAGGCGCTTCAGTCTGGAACCGCGCGACCGCTACGGTCGCAGGTTCGAATCCCACCTCGGGCATGGATGTGTGTGAAGTCCTTAGGTTGGTTAGGTTTAAGTAATTCTAATTTCTAGGGGACTGATGACCTCAGATGTTAAGTCCCATAGTGCTCAGAGCCGTTTGAATCATTTGGTTTGTAACCTTGGAGTGAAGAAGTCGTTTAACGGAACATTAATTTACTAGGCATGCTGGTTTGGATGGTGACATGTCTTTTCCAGCCAGTATGCAAGATCACTCAATCAGTCATACGTCGGATTATATTTTGAAGATCTCGTTTTCAGGGTACTCCTAATCCTTTTGGCAGCATGGCTTTTTTCTGCACAAAGAATTACCGCATATGAAAACTATGTTAACCGTGGTACCACACAAAAAATCGTCTGAGTTGTAAAGAAACGAAAGGAAAGTTTGGAAATCCTGGATGCATTTTACCGGCGACATCGAGTTTATCAGAGTCAGAGAAACAGCACAGGGAATGCCACGGAAAATCTACATTAAAAAAATCATTATAATAGGACAGAAATTTCGACCCCACTCAATGCGAATAAGATTGCCCCAACTCAGTCAAGTCCTTCTGCAGAGCTGTGTTACCCTGAGGAACATCTGATATATCTTCAGACAACGGATAACAGTCATGTGCTACCTGATCTGGTATAGATAGTTGTAATTGTACCATGTAAACAGGATCTTGGCATAATGCCTCGTGTTAATAATAACTTGTGTGAGGACCGCGGATTACCTTGTTACAAAAAAATGGTTCAAATCGCTCTGAGCACTATGCGACTTAAATTCTGAGGTCATCAGTCGCCTAGAACTTAGAACTAATTAAACCTAACTAACCTAAGGACATCACACACATCCATGCCCGAGGCAGGATTCGAACCTGCGACCGTAGCGGTCGCTCGGTTCCAGACTGTAGCGCCTAGAACCGCACGGCCACTCCGGTCGGCACTTTGTTACATTCCACATAGCTTTGAAGAACTTACTTGTGACGAATATGGGCCAAGACCGTCAAGAATCTAAAGGACGTTGGGGAGCTTTTACAGTTATGTAAATTTCACTGGGTGGCATACACGTCACGCCGAACTCGGATTTCATAGTAACTTGCGCAGTGATGACGTGAGTTACATGCAGAAGCTGCAGTAAACCGTGACACAGTAAACACAATGAACGCTTTCTTTTTTCTCTCTCGAGTGATAATACATAACAGGCAGCCAACAAAGCGTCGGACAAAGGAGATCCCCGATAGGCTTGAGTCTCTTTGTGGCGACGCTGTTCGTCGGCCGAACCCTTGCCTGTCAATATTTTGGACCTCTACCTGCGTTCCGGAGCTTTAAAAGAGAAAGATTCGCCGCTAATGGCCGCCACTTCCCTTTGAAACTGGGCCCATTTCCGGGCGCTTTTGGCTGACGGCTGACAGGTGATTTCGGAGTTGGACGCGGCGCTGTCTCCCAAATCTGTCAGGCATTTGCCCAACCTGTTTGTGAGAGGCACGACCGCAGTGACGTGTAGGCATTGTCAAACTTCTATAGCGGTTTTATTTTTATCTTCGTTGACCCATTGAAGGAGCGTTTTCTTCTTTCATTTTCAGATGAGGTGATCTCGTGTCGTGCATAGTGTGGTGATTAAAGAGACTTCGCTTGACACGTTGTAGGCAACTGGTACAGTATCATGACGAGAACTATATTGTACTTAATCTTCGAGGAAAGTGTAAAATATAGTTAAGAATCTTGGATGATGGAAAGAATGACAAAATCTACGTTTCATGATAATGATTTTGTTACAGATTGCATTTGATGCTACTCTGCCTCTCTAGGATATCATATTAGATAGTTTGCATCCGTATTGATCATTAACCGAATGTGAATGTTTCAAAAAGATGGAAAGGTTTTCAAATATAATTATCAGACACAAAATTTGTGCACTACAAAATTATTTATTTAGCTGCATATCTCGAGGTGATGTATCATCATGAGGCTATAGTGCCATTGCAACAACATTTAACATATGTGTATATGGATATTAAAGTTTCTTTACATGAATGCTATGATCATACTGTGGAGACCGCGAGCGCTCGCGCGCGCGTGTGCGTGTGCGCGTGTGTGTGTGTGTGTGAGAGAGAGAGAGAGGGAGAGAGAGAGAGAGAGAGAGAGAGAGAGAGGAAGATATACAAAGTGACATCTCCTCTTACCAGGTTATCCTGTCTCTGCACAGGACGAACACAGTAGTCATGTAAAGTAACTTTTATATCTGTTTACCCGTATGTTAGATGTTTTTGTAATGCCATTATAGCCTCATGATGGCGTATCACCTCGAAACATGTCGCTAAATAAATAATTTAGTAGTCAACAAATTTAGTGTCTTGTAGCAGTATTTGAAAATCTTTTCATGTTAGAATACTGCAGTCACATTGTCTCCTACTAGCATATTATTTGTGAGCGCAATTTGTCCTAAAGAAAAAAACAGTGTTTTGGGCAAATAGTGACGAATGGAGGAAAAGTATAAGTAAGGAGACGACAATAACTGAAAAAAAGGAGCTGCGTTGAGTACAACTTCAACGCAATGAAAAATTTCAGAAATTTTGGACGAAAAAGCCATCAGTGCAACAGTTCGTTGTACAACAGGTGGACTGGATTTGTATTATTCAACATCTAGGAAGTGGCAACAAGATGAATCTGTAGTTTATTGGAAACTTATTGCAAGCGTTGAAAACTGTGCAGCATTAAATACATAACGCTTACAGCATAATATTTACGATTGTATCACGTAGGCCTGAGTATATTATGATTTTAGGAGTGTTGGAAAGGAGTATAATTTCTAGATCTATTTGGATTACAAAAATAAACTGATTTACTAGTGCGCCATAAAACTTCGTTTCGTCATGATTCTGCTATTCCTTAGCACTCTGCTTTACACAGAAATTCTGATTGATTTGTATTTTAAACGACATTAATAGGACGTGTATAGTAAGACAAATACAGGAAATGAATAAAGTACGAGGCTACATATGGTATTAGCATCAGCAAACTATATGCGAGATACAGCGGCCTTTATTAGAGCTCATAAGAAGGATATTTTCCATTTGTGCTGTGTTGAGACTTGTTTGGAGGCAACCCGGTCACGCTGAACACCTAAGACACACTATCCAGCGACTGCAGCAAGGTGGACGTTTCCTGCTGTTTTCTGTGAGGGGGGGGGGGGGGGGGGAGCATTATGTGGGCCGACGTACGCCGTTGGTGGTCATGGAAGGCACCGCAAAGGCTGTATGATACGTGAATGCCATATGCCATCCTCCCACCGATAGTGCAACCATATCGGCAGCGTACTGGCGAGGAATTCGTCTTCACGGACGACATTCACACCCCCATCGTGCACATCTTGTGAATGATTTCCTTCAGGATAACGACATCACTCGGACTACAGTGGCCACCATGTTCTCCAGACATGAACACTATCGAACATACCTGGGATAGATTGAAAAGGGCTTGATGAACTTGTGGATAGTATGCCACGACAAATACAAGCATACATCAATGCAAGAGGACGTGCTACTGAGTATTAAAGGTACCGGTGTGTACATAAATCTGGTTGGCACAACATGCAATGTGTGGTTTTTGATGAGGAATAAAAACCACGAAAATGATGTTTATCTTGATCTCTATTCCAGTCTTCTGTAGAGGTTCCCGAACTCTCGTAACCGAAGTGATATAAAACTCTTTTTGATGTGTATATTTGTTTCATTAGTATCTGTACAGATCTGTCTCAGAAAGTGTTTGAAATTCTAGAGTACGGAATCCGACAAATTAACTGTATCCGCGAATATTACAACATAGAATGTGATTATGACGAACAGGAAATTGCACACTGTGTTTAAGAGTTCCCGTCAATATGCATCTGAAATGTATGTGCGAGATTCTTTTGCAGTAAGTGCAAAATACATTTTCTTGTAGCACTTCTCAATTAGGAACTTCATCAGTAAGATAGGAACTTTTGCTCCTTTACTTGTGTTCTTCGTGTTGGAGTTCTTGCAGCACTTGAAGAATAGTCAGATTCCCGATTTGCTGTTTAAGTTATTTCTTTGCTTCTGGTGGGTGCTAAGAGTTAAGATGAGCATGTAAAAATATGTTTCTCCAGCAGCTGTAGTTATTCAACGCGTTGTCATTGTTCTTGCATCCAACAACACAAAGGATAAGGATGCTGTATTGTACAGAATTCAGTGTTGTTAGCAGTGAACAGTGAACCATCATTGCCATACTGTTGCCTTAGATTTATTTTTCATATATCCAAAAAAAGACAGTGGAGGAACTATCAGATAATCTTATCAATATACCTTTTAGACCAATCGCGAAACTGATAATCGAGGGTAAAAAAATTTACCGTATCTTTTAAGTAGTGCGGGTCATCAGCCTTTGTATGATTTGATGCAGCTCTTAATTTTCGTCCCACAGCTATCCTCTTCTTTTAAACATAACAACTGCATCCCTATTTATTGACGATCTCTCTTACATTTTCGTATATAGGCCTGTCCCTGCGAATAACTCCTTCCACCATTCATTAAAAGAACATAATTCAGACAGACTCTCATCGAAATATACACAGCCAATCTGTCTGTTCTACGTTAGCTATTTTTCTCGTTGGATTCTGCTAGACGTCTTAATTTATTACTCGGTCAGTCCATCTTCAATCGTACTCAGTAAACACACTTCGCGCGTCAGCTTACGTTGCCATACAGTCCATCATCGGACCATTGTCACATCCGAATGCTCCCCAAATCTAGATATTTCTTGATTCGATGAGCCCGTCAATTAGATACCCCCAGTGAGAACTCTTTCAAACTCTGTGAGGTGCTAAGAAAGCTGCCCCATACGATTACGTGGAATCTCCACCTCCTTCACAGTGATTACCCATCAGCGCTGATCACGCCCCTAATACACGCTGAAATGAAATGATCGTATGGCATTCATCTACATCTACATACATACTCCGCAATCCACCATACGGTGCGTGGCGGAGGGTACCCCGTACCACAACTAGCATCTTCTCTCCCTGTTCCACATCCAAACAGAACGAGGGAAAAATGACTGCCTATATGCCTCTGTACGAGCCCTAATCTCTCTTATCTTATCTTTGTGGTCTTTCCGCGAAATATAAGTTGGCGGCAGTAAAATTGTACTGCAGTCAGCCTCAAATGACGATTCTCTAAATTTCCTCAGTAGCGATTCACGAAAAGAAAGTCTCCTTTCTCTAGAGACTCCCACCCGAGTTCCTGAAGCATTTCCATGACACTCGCGTGATGGTCAAACCTACCAGTAACAAATCTAGCAGCCCGCCTCTGAATTGCTTCTATGTCCTCCCTCAATCCGACCTGATAGCAGTACTCAAGAATAGGTCGTATTAGTGTTTTATAAGCGGTCTTCTTTACAGATGAAAAAAATTTACCTTATCTTTTAAGTAGTGCGGGTCATCAACCTTTTTATGATGTGATGCAGTTCTTCATTTTTGTCCCACAGCTATCCTCTTCTTTTAAACGTAACAACTGCATCCCTATTGATTGACAATCTCTCTTACATTTTCATATATAGGCCTGTCCCTGCGAATAACTCCTTCCACCATTCATTAAAAGACCAGGAGTCTGCACCAGGGGATGTTGCAAGTCTGTCCAGTTGACGTCACACAGGGTGACTTACGTGTCGGTGATGGTGGGGGCAACACAACTCCTGGCCCCCAGCGGAGAAAATCTCTGACGCAGCCGGGAATCGAATCCGAACTTTCTGCATGGCAGTCAGACATGCAGGCGGTTCAGTTAAGGGGCCTGGTAACAATACCGAACAAACAACATTAAAGTACGCTCGTGACCATTCTACTTGCCACAGAGAACTGCAATTAGAGTAATTTCCATACAAGCAGATGGTGCGTACGTATACGAAGTTACGCTGGCATCCGGCCGTGTCTTCTGGGTGCTTTTTTTTTTTTTTTAGTCGCTGACGTACCTTTACAATGAAGACCCATAAAATTCAACACTCAGTACTCTAAAGAAACTGTAGGGAAGGAAAACAGACCGTTGGTGGATGTTAGAGACTGTTGGGATTATCGCGGCACCGAAAACCAGATTCACCCATACTCCACAGCTAAAGCCGTGACGGCAATCGCTGGACGACCGAAAGACGGGGTGTGAAAGTTCCGGAGCGACCCTATCCCTGACACACTTCTGCGCCCTTTCTCCCGCGGCGGATACACATTACGCCCAGAGTCGGCCACGCGAGGGAACGCAAAGAGAGCTCACGCTCGAGTGCGAACGCAGAGCGAAGGGCTGTCTGCTGCAGGATTGCCGCTCGCGACTGCCTAGGGTCGGCGTTTGCTTCCAAACTGCGCTGTAAACGACTGCCTTTACTGCGCCGGATAAGCTGACTGACGTAAACACTAGCGGAGGGGAACGGCGTCGCGACCTAATAGCGCGGCAACAGCTGCAAACAGATTCCGCACAGCGCCGGCAGTTACACGTCGGCGACCCTCAGTAAAACGCTCTATTTTCTTTCTCTTCTTTTATCCGACCCTGTGTAACTTCAAGTACCGACACATTTGTACTCAAGAGGCGTTCGGCGTTTATTGCGAACACCGTGGTCATTGATGTCAAATCAGTGAAGGCGAACATACCGAAATTTTAATGGCTCTTCCTTTTATATTGACATTACTGACTTAATGGTTCAAATGGCTCTGAGCACTATGGGACTCAACTGCTGAGGTCATTAGTCCCCTAGAACTTAGAACTAGTTAAACCTAACTAACCTAAGGACATCACACACATCCATGCCCGAGGCAGGATTCGAACCTGCGACCGTAGCGGTCTCGCGGTTCCAGACTGCAGCGCCAGAACCGCGCGGCCACTTCGACCGGCTTACTGACTTAATGACCAATCTTATACGGAGTCTTAAAAGAAGTCCCATGCTCTTACAGGAAATAGCGCTGACCAAAACCAGAAAAATAATGCCATGAACGAATGTCCAGACACAAATACGTTTTGTCATATGGGCCATTTTAATTTTGTAGAGAGTCAGAGCTCGGTGGGTGGACTATTTTCCTCTTGACGTTCATTCCTCAAACAACAGGAAATGAACAATGAACGTCAGAGGCAGACAAGCTACACCAGTGAATACTGACCGTTCTCTACAAAAGTAAAGTGCACGTAATTCACCAAGAATTTTTATCTGGATGTATGTTTATGAGAGTTTTTTCTAGTTTTGGCAAGTACTATCTCCTATAAGAAATTGTACACACTAATGCCACTGTGCACTTCTTCATTAAATAATTTACCAGCATTAACTGTGTTTATTTTATCTGTATTGTAAATCTTCCCATGCTTCCAGCGTTCCGTGTGTATCACCTACCCAAAAACTCATGGAAACCTACATGCGTTATTTGCACAATACTTACGTTCCAATGTTTCTCCGCAGCGGTATTTTTGAAATTGCTGTATTTGTTTTTTCTGAAATTGAAGGACGTATTGTGTATTTTTATGATGTGTGGAAACAGGCAAGTCATAATACTGCTGATTCAGTTTTTTTAATTTTTTTTTTTTAAAGGAGTGGCTTATGGCAACGGCCTTGCCACAGTGGATACACCGGTTCCCGTGAGATCACCGAAGTTAAGCGCTGTCGGGCGTGGCCGGCGCTTGGATGGGTCACCATCCCGCCGCCACGTGCTGTTGCCATTTTTCGGGGTGCACTCAGCCTCGTGATGCCAATTGAGGAGCTACTCGACCGAATAGTAGCGGCTCCGGTCAAAGAAAACCGTCATCACGACCGGGAGAGCGGTGTGCTGACCCCATGCCCCTCCTATCCGCATCCTCACCTGAGGATGATACGGCGGTCGGATGGTCCCGATGGGTCGCTTGCGGCCTGTAGACGGAGTTAGTATAGTATAAAGGAGTGGCTTATACGCCAGTAATATCATGATCCACACACAACGGTTTCAATGTTCAGGAATATGTACCACGGAAGTCATACATAAGTAGACATAAACTATCTTTTTGTTATGTTTTTTCACCATTACAATGTATTTTTGTCTTAGTTATGCCAACATGTCACTGATAGTGAGTAAAACTAGGCTTAAGGGGAGTTACAATGGAAAAAAGTTTTTTTGCACATTTTCGGATTTTTATCTCATTATAAAATTTGCAATTTTTCGAATAAAACGATATATATACCACTTATAAACTCACACGGGTATTTTATTCTATTTTTTAAAAATATGATCTACACGGGTTGAAAATGTTAAAATTTTTACGTGCATTACTTCAGGATTTAATAAAATCGGTAATTTGTTATATATGAGGCTGTGGATTGCTTGTTATAAAGATTAAATTACGTGTTTGTATTAGTAGCGCTGTCAAAAACAGTATCGTATCATTTCATAATATAAACACGCGTTGCTTGTCGAAGTGCTAACGTTTTTCGAGGAAAAGTGGTGAATAGATTGGTAAATCTCTTAAAAAGTAAAGCATGACTGCAAAACAATGTGTTTTTAAGAAATGTGAGTATCATGGTAATAGATTTTCGAATAAAGGGGAACATTGTGTTCAACATGTGGCGTCTGAAATTAAAGACAATGAAATACGGGCAAACTCGTCAGTATCTAGAGAACCATCCTTTCGTGCTTCGAATATTGAAATAAAACGTTGTGATACACAGTTTCCTTAAAACGAAAGTGATGTAAATGGTAAGTTATGTTGCATTCTGATATACACATCCTAACAAGGGTATTAGGTGAATGTGTGTGTTGTAAAATATGTTGAGGGCCAGTTAGTTTACATGAAGACAGTGAGGTATATAATGGACTAGCCAGGAAACTTATCATTAATTGTGCCAGTTGTAAATATACCCATTCATTTTCAAATTCTGGTAACTGTAAAGATAATTATTTTGAAGTAAATATTAGGTGGTATTATGGATTGAAAGCTATTGGCAAAGGACACACTGCAGCACAAGTATGCAGGATTTATTGGAGCTGCTATGGAATCAGTTGCATGTGAGTCAATGAGGGGTGCTGCAAACGAAGCTGTTGAAGTAAAAGATGGTATGACTGACATACCAGTAGCTTTTGATAGCACTTGGCAGAAGCGCGGCAGCAGTTCTAAGAATTCTGTTGCTGTGGTGACCAGTGTAGATACTGGAAAGTTAATAGATTACCAGATTTCAAGCAAACATTGTTATAAGTGTAAATCAGGGAACGAAGAAGGGCATATCTGTGACAGAAATTATGAAGGAACAAGCAGTGGTATGGAGGCCTCTGTAGCTATTGAAATTTTTAGTCGATCAGTGAACGAGGGGGGGGGGGGGGGAGTGTGTTACACTAAGTTCTTAGGTGATGGAGAATCAAAAGCATAGAACAGTGTAGAATCCGCTCAGCCTTGTGGTGAGAAGATTATCACAAGACTGGAATGTGTTGGTCACGTCCAGAAGAGGATGGGCACCAGGATGAGGAAGTTAAAACGAAGTTTGAGAGACAATAAACTTTCTGATGGTAAAACCATAAGAGGCAGGCTGACAGACAAAATGATTAATGAACTACAGCAGTATTAGGGGGTGGCCATTAGAAATAATACTGAGGATTTGTTGAAAATGAAGCAGGCGGTATGGGATACCTCCTTCCACAAACTGACGAAAAACCAGTACACCAACTGTGTCCACCTGGACCTGCTTCATGGTGCAATTACCGCAATGCCCAGTACTCAAACAGTTCATTCAGCCATAAACATTCCATCCCAGCAGCGGTCGTGGATATTATAAAACCTGAGACCTGGTAAATCCTGAATTACTGAGGAAGTGTCTGCATGGTCAGACTCAAAATCTCAATGAGTCGTTCAATAATCTTAAATGGACTCGCTTACCAAAAATAGTTTTTGTTGGAATGAAGACACTAAAGTGGGGGGGAGGGGGGGAGGGAGTCAGTGATGCCGTTATTACTTTTAATAATACAGCATATGGGAATCCTGGAGCAAACTGCATCAGAGAACTTGAACGGATGTATATGGTTCGCATTGAGAAAGCAGAGGCCGGCCGAAGTGGCCGTGCGGTTAAAGGCGCTGCAGTCTGGAACCGCAAGACCGCTACGGTCGCAGGTTCGAATCCTGCCTCGGGCGTGGATGTTTGTGATGTCCTTAGGTTAGTTAGGTTTAACTAGTTCTAAGTTCTAGGGGACTAATAACCACAGCAGTTGAGTCCCATAGTGCTCAGAGCCATTTTGAGAAAGCAGAGTATGCAGCACACTTGGCCACTAAGGGGTCCAGAAAGAGGAAGAGAAGAGAAAAACTTGGAAAAAGGTCAAGAGGATGATATAGAGATCGTGCAGGGTGCTTCTGAGTGACTAAAAATAAAAAATTAAGCATATATTAAGTGAATTACACTCTTACGAAACTTTGGAAGCCGTTCCTGAAAATTTACATTTTCTATTACATTTTCCCTAAATGGCAGAAACCACTTCGAGTAGAGTATTCAAATTTTCAGAGAGTTATAACATACATATTCTGAGTCTACTGAACTAAAAAAAGAACACAATGTTATGTATGATTAAAATTATTTAGGATAACGAACAAAAAGAGTACACAAAATTTTAACAGTGTAATTAAAAAATTGTATTTCCGAAAGCAGTGGCTGAAATACAGTTAGTGCAGTTCAGTAGACTCAGAACATACAGTTTAATGTCCCTTAAAAGTTTCATGTCAATGGCTGCAGTGGTTCCGGAAATACAGGGAAGCCAAGTCGCTAATTTTAACATTGTCGGGATAGGGCGTTCCAACTCCCCTTAAACCAGCAAGTGCGGAAGTCCGTCTTTACATGGAGGATACCGTTAACGGATCATCACCGTTAACGGGTCACCGTTAACTAAAGATGTAAAGCAAATTTCATGCTTCTTGTTTGTCATTTAGCTAATTTTACTCTATCCTGGCTCTAATGTACACTCCTGGAAATGGAAAAAAGAACACATTGACACCGGTGTGTCAGACCCACCATACTTGCTCCGGACACTGCGAGAGGGCTGTACAAGCAATGATCACACGCACGGCACAGCGGACACACCAGGAACCGCGGTGTTGGCCGTCGAATGGCGCTAGCTGCGCAGCATTTGTGCACCGCCGCCGTCAGTGTCAGCCAGTTTGCCGTGGCATACGGAGCTCCATCGCAGTCTTTAACACTGGTAGCATGACGCGACAGCGTGGACGTGAACCGTATGTGCAGTTGACGGACTTTGAGCGAGGGCGTATAGTGGGCATGCGGGAGGCCTGGTGGACGTACCGCCGAATTGCTCAACACGTGGGGCGTGAGGTCTCCACAGTACATCGATGTTGTCGCCAGTGGTCGGCGGAAGGTGCACGTGCCCGTCGACCTGGGACCGGACCGCAGCGACGCACGGATGCACGCCAAGACCGTAGGATCCTACGCAGTGCCGTAGGGGACCGCACCGCCACTTCCCAGCAAATTAGGGACACTGTTGCTCCTGGGGTATCGGCGAGGACCATTCGCAACCGTCTCCATGAAGCTGGGCTACGGTCCCGCACACCGTTAGGCCGTCTTCCGCTCACGCCCCAGCATCGTGCAGCCCGCCTCCAGTGGTGTCGCGACAGGCGTGAATGGAGGGACGAATGGAGACGTGTCGTCTTCAGCGATGAGAGTCGCTTCTGCCTTGGTGCCAATGATGGTCGTATGCGTGTTTGGCGCCGTGCAGGTGAGCGCCACAATCAGGACTGCATACGACCGAGGCACACAGGGCCAACACCCGGCATCATGGTGTGGGGAGCGATCTCCTACACTGGCCGTACACCACTGGTGATCGTCGAGGGGACACTGAATAGTGCACGGTACATCCAAACCGTCATCGAACCCATCGTTCTACCATTCCTAGACCGGCAAGGGAACTTGCTGTTCCAACAGGACAATACACGTCCGCATGTATCCCGTGCCACCCAACGTGCTCTAGAAGGTGTAAGTCAACTACCCTGGCCAGCAAGATCTCCGGATCTGTCCCCCACTGAGCATGTTTGGGACTGGATGAAGCGTCGTCTCACGCGGTCTGCACGTCCAGCACGAACGCTGGTCCAACTGAGGCGCCAGGTGGAAATGGCATGGCAAGCCGTTCCACAGGACTACATCCAGCATCTCTACGATCGTCTCCATGGGAGAATAGCAGCCTGCATTGCTGCGAAAGGTGGATATACACTGTACTAGTGCCGACATTGTGCATGCTCTGTTGCCTGTGTCTATGTGCCTGTGGTTCTGTCAGTGTGATCATGTGATGTATCTGACCCCAGGAATGTGTCAATAAAGTTTCCCCTTCCTGGGACAATGAATTCACGGTGTTCTTATTTCAATTTCCAGGAGTGTATTTTGTAGTCTTTATACCATATTTTCTTATTTTTTTTCGAGGCTAGAAGCATGATGTATTTTCAACACTTTTGAATGTGAGCTACTTATATCCTATTTTCTGTGCTGGCTAAATTTGAATTAATAGGTATAATTGTTGTGCCAACTCTACATCCAGGTAACTGTTAACTGATTATCCATAATATTTATTTTTGTGCTTCAACAACGAAGTTTCAGATCTTCGTCCGGAAATACAGTTTTATGTTTTTTGCTATTTCCCTAAATGCTCCAGGCAAATGCAGTGCCGGCCGGAGTGGCCGTGCGGTTCTAGGCGCTACAGTCTGGAGCCGAGCGACCGCTAAGGTCGTAGGTTCGAATCCTGCCTCGGGCATGGATGTGTGTGATGTCCTTAGGTTAGTTAGGTTTAATTAGTTCTAAGTTCTAGGCGACTGATGACCTCAGAAGTTGAGTCGCGTAGTGCTCAGAGCCATTTGAACCATTTGAACCAAATGCTGTGATGTTTTCTTTCTTCCATCCTTCCCTAATCCGATATTGTGTTCCATTACTAAGTCCTCGCTGTCGACGAGAAGCTGAACTCTAATCTTTCTTTTTTAACAAAGAAACGTCAGGTTACAAAATGGATCGTGTGGAATATTTTCTTTTTATTGTTTTCGGCAAGTTTGACATTTCTCCGTTTGTGGTACGGGCAATTACGTCTATATTTTCTTTATCTTCATATGATGGTATTTACTGCTGTTGAAGTAGGACTATTTTCTGTGCATATATTTGTGTTCGTTGGAGTGGGGGGAAACGGCGCAGATTTTTGAGGGGGGGTGGCGGGGGAGGGGCTATAACTGCGTGTGCACTCCACCACACACTAGGTTTAGCAATCGTTCGTTGATGCTAATGCTGTCCACGACTTCCCTACAGACATTGAAGCGAACGTCCACACGGTTTCTTTGGAACAGCTGCTCTTCCTCATCCTTCTCCAGTCAAAGATTATGTTACGTCTCTACTGACCTTAGCGTCGATGAGAAGTGAACACTAATATTCCCGCCTTCGACTTAAGAAGTTCTCGAAAATGTGGCGTGCTTCATAAAAATTCAGATTTTAACTGCAGAAGAGATTAATTTAACTGTGGTGATAAATACTTTTACGTGTGGAGGAATGTCGTGGTGTTCCTGACTTTTTGTTAAGAGTACATCAACTGTAACTAAAGTGATTTCTTTAGTTCGCTTGCTTTTTAGACACAAACTTGAAATAAGACGATAAACGGTGCAGGTATAAAATGAAAAGGGATGACTATCTAAAGTAATAAATTGCGAAGCGGACGTTAATCATAGGTAGCAGGATTTTTAGATGTTTTGCACCCAGAGTAGACGAGATCACTATTCGAATTGTTTCGCATGCAACTCCTCTTGAAATGTTTGCCAAGTGAACAACTTTCCTAGATTTCCGGACTTAAATTGTTTTATGAGACCTAACCTACTTCACCAGAAAGAAATATTTACTCTCCTTTGACAAAGGAGCAGTAGCAAGATATGAAATTTAGAGGACAACACTTCTTTCTGAGTTGTTGCATTGCACTTCTGGTTGGTTTTCTGCAATCAATGATGTACATTTATGTAAACCTGATACCGTTGCCTTAATTTCTTACAGCCAGAATAGCGCGCACGTGTACATTAGTATCCATATTTAGACTATGAAACCCAGTTCACTATGAATCCCAGTTCTTGGTGAGTGGCGCGGGGAATTTGATACTATAATTGCCTGTCTTGCTTCTCAATTTATTTAGGGAAACTGAATAAAGTGTTTTTAAGCACTGTATTTACTGTGGTTCATTCATTGCGACCATCAATCATTGTTTAAGAGGGCTGGTTTTCTTGTTACAACCCTTTGAACAGGATACAGCTCGAAACTATTGTTTTCATAGCGTGAACCAAAGACTCGTAAATTCAACTGGATACTGAAGTCGGATGCTGCAGTGCAATAGGAATACATACGTCTTTGCACAGAAACATCTTCGCTTAAAATTTCGATAAGTTTTGTTACTCGTTAGTTATAATAATATAAGCACTGACCAGTCGCTCGTTGACACCATGACACTGTAAATGAAGCATTTCTCACTAAGGAGGTGGTATGAGTGAGGATTTTTCGAGAAGACTACGAGCTAAAATAATACGACTGCTTAAGATTTTTGTTTCCCCTGACATCACCTGTAGCACCAGCGAGTACGAGTGAGTTTATGAAGCACTGCTTACACCGTGGCTCGCATCTGGTTCGGCGTATCCGCACGTTATGGTTTCACGCTTCTAATCGAACATCTGACTTGGTGGTACGAACAATAAAAACTGAAACTATGAACATGATGCATCCAAATTTTGGCAGCTAACTCATGTACTATACATGCTGAAACTGTGTAGAAACAGTGACAGAGAAAAATATACCTCCACCCGACGTACGACGTCTCATCGATATCAACACTACTCATTATAAATTACTGTGTAGTCCATTTAAGTTCCTTGCCGTTTCTTTGTACGATCTATTACTTTCATATTTTCACTCCTCTCTCGCGGCAAGTTGGTGGCAGCTAAATTCCTGTTTCAGAGGCGTACTGATTTCATGTGTAGAAAAGTGGAAAATAAAAGTACTGAACGACGAAAAAAGTGCAGGTCTCAGTAATTGAAGGGGCAATCCAAATACGGAGATAAATTTACTGCGATAGTAATGGAGTTCTCGTCGTTTTGTTCCTGACGTTGTTAACGTTTACAGAAATAGTAGATCTGTTTTTATAGCTTTTCAATAGAGCAAAATTTGGATGTGAAACTCGCTTCGAATGCACGCGTTGAAAGACAGTTGTCTGTGTGCCGCACTAGCCACACTGACAGTGATTTTACGTGCTTTTTCGTTTCCTTCCTGACCAATACCGGACTATTTTCCCTCTTCGTCTTAGAAATCCAGTAAATAATTCATTATAATAAGAATGGACTTACACACACACACACACACACACACACACACACACACACACACAGAGAGAGAGAGAGAGAGAGAGAGAGAGAGAGAGAGAGAGAGAGATAGAGAAGAAAGTCATTCAAAGACAGATAGAGCACACGACGTTTCTTTCTTGGGGAAGAAAGATGGAAAAAACTAAGAATTAAACTGCAATCGTGGCTGTCTGACTGCCCACGAATAATGGGCCCAGCTACAGGCAGAGCAGAGACCACCGGAAAGGAAGGTTGTGTAAGCAATGAGACTGATTTTGATCTGATACTGATGAAATGTGTCAAGTACACTAGATGTAATTACCTACTTTGCAAACCAGTGTGAACTGCATCGTTTTTTGGAATAAAAATGAAACAAGTAGACTTTTCTTAGCAAGTTTAGTTTTGCATGCAAGCCTATACTCTAATCTGCTTATCTACATAGTTGCCACCAGTATTAAGGCATTTACCGTATCGTACAACCAGCTATAAATACCACCCTCGTAGAAATCTGCCGCCTGATAATAACTTCGACAAGTTAAACGTTCTGTAACAATTGCATAAATCACCCTTTTTAACACTTGTGTACGATCGGATGACACGGAAATGGGTGAGAGCTTCTAAATGCTTGACGTGGAACTAAACGGGTGACCTTCACTGGGTGGTGATGATTTGGTGCAGCAAGTTGTTGAAAAAGTTAGAGAGAATAGACGCTTTACGATTTAGACGTTATGTGGCCAGTTTCCTCAAGTGTCAAGAAGTATTCTTTATGAAATTGCTACATAAAGTTTAAATTATCGAAAGTTACGCTCAGGCGGCAGATTACTAACGGAATAGCATTCGAGAATGGTTATACCATACGATAAGTGCCTTAATATTGGTGAGAATTATGTAGAAAAGTAGATTAAAATACAGTATTTATCGTAAAAATAAAATTGCTAACAATAGTCTACGTGTTTAGTTTTTATTTCAAACCCGTTCTTACTTAAAAAAAAAACATACCTCGTATTGGAGTTACTTCCCGCTCCAATTGCGTACCGAAAGCGGATATAATGACTGCTTAAACGTGCGTGGAGCAGTTAGTCTAATTTTGTCTTTGCTGTACCTACGGGAGATACGCGACACACAAAAATGGAGAGAATCGTAGTGCAGCAACAAGGCACGTCTTCTGCATCTACATCTTCATCTACCTAGATACTCCGCAAGCCACAGTCCGGTGCGTGGCAGAGGGTACTCTGTACCACTACTTGTCACTTAGCTTCTCTGTTCCACTCGCAAACAGAGCGAGGGAAAAGCGACTGTCTTTATGCCTCCGTATGTGCCCCAATTTCTTGTATCTTATGTTCGTGGTCCTCACACACAATCTATGTTGATGTTGGTAGAAACGTTCGGCAATCAGCTTCAAATGCCGGTTCTTTAAATTTTCTGAATTGTGTTTGCCGAAAAGAACCTCGCATTCCCTCCAGGGATTCCCATTTGAGTTCCCGAAGCATCTCCGTAACACCTATGTCCTGTTCAGACCTACCGGTAACAAATCTAGCAGCCTGCCTCTGAATTGCTTCGCTATCTCCCTTCAGTCTGATCTGGTACGGACACTAAACACTGGAGCAGTACTCAAGAATAGGCTGCACTAGGGTCCTACGTGCTGTCTCCCTCGCAGGTGAACCACTATTTTCCAAAATTTTCCCAATAAATCGAAGTGAACCATTCGCCTTCCCTATCACAGTTATCACATGCTCGTTCCATTTTACACACATCGAAAAAAGTTTAGCATCACCTCGGTTCAGAGAGTTCCGAAACCTGTACAGAACATCGGAATAGAGATCAATATAAACATCATTTCTGCCCTTTTTATTGCTCATGAAAACCACACATTGCATGTTGTATCACCATACAGCGAGACCTTCAGAGGTGGTGGTCCAGACTACTGTACACACTGGTACCTCTAATACCCAGTAGCACGTTGTCTTGCATTGATGCATGCCTGTATTCATCGTGGCATACTATCCACAAGTTCATCAAGACACTTTTGTCCAAATTGTCCCACTCCTCAACGGCGATTCAGCGTAGATACCTCAGAGTGTTTGGTGGGTCACGTCGTCCATAAACAGCCATTTTCAATTTATCTCAGGATGTTCGATAGGGTTCATGTCTGGAGAACATGCTGGCAACTCTAGTCGAGCGATGTCGTTACCCTGAAGGAAGTCATTTACAAAATAGGGCACGATGGGCGCGCGAATTGTCGTCGATGAAGACGAATGCCTAGCCAATATGCTGCTGATATGGTTGCACTATCGGTGGGAGGATGGCATTCGCGTATCGTACGACCACCAGCGGCATACGTCGTCCCCACACAAAGCCACCTCAAAACAGCGGGGAACCTGAACCTTGCTGCACTCACTGTACAGTGTGTCTAAGGCGTTCAGCCTGACGAGGTTGCCAAGAAACACGTCTCCGACGATTGTCTAGTTGAAGGCATATGCGACACTCATAGGTGAAGAGAACGCGATACCAGTCCTGAGCGGTGCATTCGGCATGTTGTCGGGCCCATTGGTACCGCGCTGCATGGTGTCGTGGTTGCAAAGATGGACCTGACCATGCACGTGGCGTTGCTTATCATGCAGCCTATTGCGTACAGTTTGAGTCGTAACACGACGTCCTGTGGCTGGACGAAAAGCATCATTCAACATGATGGCGTTGCTGTCAGTGTTCCTCCGAGCCATAATCCATAGGTAGCCGTCATCCATTGCAGTAGAAGCCCTTGGGCGGCCAGAGCGAGGCATGTCATCGATACTTCCTGTCTTTCTGTATCTCCTACATGTCCGAACAACATCGCTTTGGTTCACTCCGAGATTCCTAGAGACTTCCCTTGTTGAAAACCCTCCCTGGCACAAAGTAACAACGCGGACGCGATCGAACCGCGGTATTGACCGTCTAGGCATGGTTGAACTACAGACAACACGAACCGTGTACCTCCTTACTGGTGGAATGACTGGAACTGATCAGTTGCCGGACCTGCTCCGTCTAATAGGCGCTACTGAGCAACGGTTGTTTACATCATTGGGCGGGTTTAGTGACATCCCTGAACAGTGAAAGGGGCTGTGTCTGTGATACAATATCCACAATCAACGTCTGTCTTCAGGAGTTCTGGGAACCGGAGTGATACAATACTTGTTTTGATTTGTGTACATTCCGCTTGATGCGGCTAACAGAGCAACACTGAATACTAATTTCTAAATTTGTGAGTCAGTGTTCCACGTTATTGTGTAACTAGATTCGCTACGGTCGCAGGTTCGAATCCTGCCTCGGGCATGGTTGTTTGTGATGTCCTTAGGTTAGTTAGGTTTAACTAGTTCTAAGTTCTAGGGGACTAATGACCTCAGCAGTTGAGTCCCATAGTGCTCAGAGCCATTTGAACCATTTTTTTTGTAACTAGATTCTGGCCTTACTGTGACATTTACAACAGTTGCAGTTAGAAGAGACGGTGTTAAGCTGCGCCCGACGTAGTCGTGGTGTGCGCCGGCGATCGGCGCAGCGGCCGCACGCTGTATTTGGCGAGCGCAACTGACCTACTGCACTGCTCTGCGCGCGGACCCGCCGGCTGGCATTGGCAGTGGCGGTGGCAGAGCCAGTAGCGCGCTCCGGCTGCCGACTTGTCCTTGGCCGCGCGCTCACCACGGCCGTGGACGCGCCTCGGTTCCACGAACCGGGAATCCACTGGGAATCTCACTTTCCAGTCGCCTGCAGCCTCCCTCTACTCAGTTTGCTGTCCTTATTAAATTCAGTAATAAATCCTCCAGTGATTGCCCATATCAGAAGTGGAATGGCGCGGAGAGACGAGAAAAAAAAGTTTCCTCGAAGAACCATCAAATATTTACTTTATATTAAAAGTTCCTGGTAGCTTACGTCTTCCTTTGTACGGAAGTGGAGTGGTTACCGTGGTAAATTGAGAGATGAAGGAAGATTGTAGTTTGCCGGCCGGAGTGGCCGAGCGGTTCTAGGCGCTACAGTCTGGAACCGCGAGACCGCTACGGTCGCGGGTTCGAATCCTGCCTCGGGCATGGATGTGTGTGATGTCCTTAGGTTAGTTAGGTTTAAGTGGTTCTAAGTTCTAGGGGACTGATGACCACAGCAGTTGAGTCCCATAGTGCTCAGAGCCATTTGAACCATTTTTTTTTTTTGAAGATTGTAGTTTAACATCTAGATCATTAGAAATGGATCACAAGCTCGGATTAGGGTAGGATGGAAAAGGAATGGGCTGTGCCCTTTCAAAGGAACGGAATTCGATTTAGGAAAATTTCGGTCAAGCTAAATTCGCATGGACGGACGAGGATTTTAACCGCCCAACTGCCGAATACGAATGGAATATTTTACCACTGCGCCACATCGCGCAATGAAATACAGACGACACGTTAAGTACAGGGTGTTTAAATGAAGTTGCTCAATGAAGTACTTGGGCAATACGTAGTAGAAGAAAGTCTATTGCAAAGCCTTACGAGCGGTTCTGGCGCTACAGTCTGGGACTGCGCGACCGCTACGGTCGTAGGTTCGAATCCTGCCTCGGGCATGGATGTGTGTGTTGTCCTTAGGTTAGTTAGGTTTAAGTAGTTCTAAGTTCTAGGGGACTTATGACCTCAGCAGTTGAGTCCCATAGTGCTCAGAGCCATTTGAACCATTTGAGCAAAGCCTTATCGGAAGAGCGGACGGATTAGTGGTATATTCCGCAATAATACACTCCTTACGATTCCGTTCCTAAACCGGTGAAAACTGAACCTTAACAGGATCCGCTTTGTTGTCCATCCGACTGTCTGTTCGACTGCAAAAACCGTTTTATGTCACGTATTGAGGTCTACGGTGCCTTGACGATGTAAAATTCTGAAGCTTTGAAGTCAGTGCATTCTGGAGATACGAAATTTTGAAGCTTTGAAATCAGTGCATTCTGGAGATACGGCAATTTATGTAACATATTTTGGTACTCGTAAACTCACTCTTCAAAACATACGGTACTTACCCTTGGCGTAGAATCATGAAAGCTTTCACAGTACAAAGAGATGAAAAGAGGCAGAAAACAATTGATTTGTTATTTTATCGTACTTCAAACTCGAAGTTACAACATTTCGATAGTATTGGAATCCCTAGGATCGACGTCCTGCCAGTATCAATGTCGATAACAGACAGAAATAGTCGAGATCCTCGATCCCCAGAATGGATAAAAGTCTATATACACGGTTAAGTTGGTATACGTGGCCATTATTATTATTATTATTGTTATTGCTCCAAATTTTCACAAAATGAGCTAAGAACTGTACCAGATTCTATACATGTAGATATTTCTTTCCGCATGAAAAGGGCTTTATTCCACAAATAGTAAACATGGTTTTGCGACTTTGTTCGAGCTCCGTTATTTTTGAAAGGGCTTTAGTGATTTTGACGGTGATGATCTTCGCATGCTACTTATCGAATACTTAATGCACCTATGCGTTACGTTTCGCATTTCCTTGTTCAACTGTTGTTATTTCTGAAAATGTCTTGTGAGATGTGAAATGGCGTCAAATACTGAGTTGGAGCGCAGTGGAAGTGCCAAGAAAAGAGAGAAAGGACAATGTAAAGTAGGAAATTAGTAATAGAATGTTATAAAAAAGCAAGAGTGAAAAGTCATGTGTGTGCTATCCGTAAAGGAAAACATGTTGCATAGATACCAACGGGTCATCGATGCAGGTCGGTATGATAAATTCACAGCTGTATCAAAATATATTACTACTTTTATTGGTGCATATTGTACATGAAAATATGGTGACAAGGTAATGTTTTATTCGTTTTGTTTCCTTCTAGTACCTGTAACAACTGTTTCGAAAAGCTCCAAGAACTTAACAGAAGAAATGAAAAGACACATTCATAATTGAGTTTCTTGTTGCAAAACCAATATTGTGGAAGAGGAACAGCCGCGGGGGATGAGTGTACTAGGAAATACTCATAGATGTATTCCTGTGAGCTTTTTGTGCGATGAAACACTGAACGACGTAAAGTTTGTCGTACAGTTTCCGTATCTCTGGTGTAGCAGTGAAAAGAGTAAACTTCAGTCATTAATGATTCAGAAGGCGAATCAACAAGATATGTGGGGAATTGTTAACAAGAACCGTGCTCTGGCACCTGCAGTTAGGAAACTCACAGATGATCACCTAATTTCCTGTGCACTCCTCATGTGTATTTAGATATTTGGATACCAGGCTCACGACTCATGCATTGTACGACTTGTTTCAAACAAAACATTCCAGTTCTGGCATTCCAAACAAATACTATACAAAATATTTCAGGATACATTTCAGTCTGTCATTCGACCCACCATTAGCTGAAACTTGTATGAAATGCGAAAAAGTCGAATTAAAACTGAAAAACCCTGTGTTGAACGATACTGGTAGGGAAGTAGCTGCTGCAGAGTTTGTTGTACATATATGTCGAGCAGTAAGTCCTCCAAGAGCATGAAAATTACTGAGGAAGAATGCAAACATAGTGATTCACCTCTTGCTATTTGTTTTGACTTCATGCAAAACTTACCGCTAGCAAAACTGTCTACACAGGATGTACTTAACTTCAGCATCTATGTGTAAATGTATTTTGTATCCATAATGTGACAAATAAGGAGTCCGTAATGCATGAATACCATGAAGGGATTATAAAAAAAAATAATATGTGACAGAAAATTTCAAAGAGGTACGTTTGTTTACCGAATGTTGCACGGGGAAACTAAGAATCACTGTATGATTCGAACGTGTGAATCTTTGGTGGGTAGCCGGCGCTTCAGTCCGGAACCGCGCGACTGCTACGGTTGCAGGTTCGAATCCTACATCCGGCATGGATGTTTGTGATGTCCTTAGGTTAGTTAGATTTAAGTAGTTCTAAGTTCTAGGGGGACTGATGACCTCAGAAGTTAAGTCCCATAGTGCTCAGAGCCATTTGAACTATTTTTTTAGTCGATAACAAATGTTTTGATAAAGTGGAACAGTTTTTTCCGTTCGTGGCCATTCTCATAATGTATGTAACAGAAAATTTTGCAAGGTGAAATGGGTAACCAGATGAGCTGATAGAGTATATACGGTTGAAAAAAAATCTTAAATCCTACATTAAGCTAATAAAACTGGAGATATCTACAACATCTCTTAGTGATGGCTAACTTACTACAGGAAAGGGGGATCTGTCGAGCGAATCACAAGATAGACACGTTCCAAAAAGCTAGAAAGTCAAGTTTTTAGTTATGTTTCTTCATGCGTTTGTAAAGAAGTTGCAGACAAGTCTTGTGGCTTCTGAATACATGGGAGGGCTACCGAAGCATACATTCTATCTTTTATTTCCGGAAATGTCTGTTATCTTTAATTTAGAAGAGGCTTCAACTGGACCAGTGCCTATTAAGAGGATCAAAATACAAGACATTCAGTGATTACCATCATCATCAATGAAACCACTTTGTATGACCTGAACGTTTGTTTAAAACAATACTTAAAACACCAATGAGAAACCAGCTTGACTATACAAATGATTATTTCTTCAAGAAAAGGACCTTCTTCCGATAATATGGACTTTTTTCCAAAGACACTGCGAAACTTAGCAACTGCAGTAATGGCAAAATATCCATTTCGTTCTGCTCTTTAATTATTCGAAAGTCCATCTTGTATTCCACATACTCACCCGCAGACAGTTTTCCTTCGTTCCTGAAAAATTTAGGTTTTGGAAGTATGCCCTTTCAAAAATGACCGTATCATATTGGACTGCCGCTGAAAAGGAGCGCTGCAGGAAAAAGGAAGATCAAAAAAAAAAAAAAAGAATAGTGTGATACCGGAACATCTGAACCAGGTTACTGACAAGGGAACCTCCCCATCGCCCCCGCCTCAAATTTAGTTGTAAGTTGGCACAGTGCTTAGGCCTTGAAAAACTGAACACACATCAATCGAAAAAACAGGAAGAAGTTATGTGGAACTATGAAAAAAATAAACAAAGTATGCAAACTGAGTAGTCCATGTGCAGGATATGCAACATCAAGGATGATGTGAGCTGAGGAGCACCGTGGTCCCGCGGTAGCGTGACCAACTGCGGAACGAGAGGTTCTTGGTTCAAGTCTTCCCTCGAGCGAAAATTTTATTTTTTTATTTTCAGGCAATTATCAAAGTTCAAGCACTCGCACACAATCAACTTCGCTCTCCAAAATTCCAGGACATGTTCAGATTTGCTTGGGCATATGCAGGATTTGACGGTCTACACACGGAAAAATTTGAAAACGTTAAAGACATGTTTTGACAGAGCACAGAGAAAACTGTGCGACTGTGAAACTGTTGCATTCATTTGTTGCAGTTTATGTGACAAACTCTTATGTTTTCATCACTTTTTTTTGGGAGCGATTATCACATTACGAGAAAACCTAAATCGGGCAAGTTAGAAGAATCTTTTTACCCATTCGCCAAGTGTACAAGTTAGGTGGGTCGACAACATATTCCTGTCTTGTGACGCACATGCCGTCACCAGTGTCGTATAGAATATATCAGACGTGTTTTCCTGTTGAGGAATCGTTTGACCTATGACCTTTCGATCAAATGTTTTCGGTTCCCATTGGAGAGACACGTCCTTTCGTCTACTAATCGCACGGTTTTGCGGTGCGGTCGCAAAACACAGACACTAAACTTATTACAGTGAATAGAGACGTCAATGAACGAACGACAGATCTTAACTTTGAAAAATAAAGAAAGTACACTCGAGGGAAGACTTCAACCAAGGACCTCTCATTCCGCAGCTGATCATGCTAATCACGGGACCACGGCACTCCTAAGCGTATATTAGCCTTGATGTTGCCTATCTTGCACATGGACTACTCAGTTTGTATATTTTGCTTATTTTTTTCGTAGTTTCACACAACTTCTTCCTGTTTTCTCGATTGATGTGTGTTCAGTTTTTCAAGGCCTATCCACCGTGCCAACTTATAACTAAATCTGAGGGGGGTGCGATGGGGAGGTTCCTTGTGAGTAGCATCGTTGTTGCACATACCACGAGATAAAAGTACGAGAACAGTATAGAAATATTTCTGGATTCACAATAGCCGAAAGACATACGACAAAAGAGTGAAATTTAAGTTGTATTGCTTGGCGTAACTGCATGTTCTTACTTTCTTTTGATCTGATTTTAGTGCCTCTCGCTACACTAATAGAAATGTCTCATTATGGAGACATGGGTCTTAAAAGAGTTAGTCAGTAGTAATCACAGTCTGTTTAATAAGTCTTCTCTGCAAGTACTACGCTGACAGGTGTTATTGTATTTAAAATATTGTTTATGTTACCCTTTAAAATCGATCAAAAGTACGAATAAAAAATGATAGTAATTTACAACAGCAACGAATAACATTTCTAAAACTTACATAATGCTAGTGCCTCAACAGGTACAGTTTCTCCAACAGCATTCTATGTACATATACAGCTAGCAGGTGTTACAAAGATGGTACACCGAATGAGTAAATAAATTATGTAGCCGTATACAGCACACTGTGTAACTAGATGGTCTCTTTAGTGTCACTAATTCTCCCTTGACATTTAGCACTCTGAACGCTGTTCAGCTGTCTGGAAATACGAACAATAAAAATTCCATATCAGAGTTTCAAATACCGGTAGTCGTAACAACCGTTTAGCTCCAGAGATGTACACTGAATAAATGTTAGGTGCAGAGTACCTCCATTTCCAATATTCTTAGATTTCGGTGTCGTTATCATTTCCATTCCGAAGCAGGGAGACCGCCGGCCCGTGTGGCCGAGCGGTTCTAGGCGCTTCAGTCTGGAACCGAGTGACCACTATGGTCACACGTTCGAATCATGCCTCGGGCATGGATGTGTGTGATGTCCTTAGGTTAGTTAGGTTTAAGTAGTTCTAAGTTCTAGGGGACTGATGACCTTAGATGTTAAGTCCCATAGCGCTCAGAGCCATTTTGCAGTGAGACCGCAGTGTCCTCACTTATAATTATTAAACATGAACAGAAAAGCTACAAAGTATGCTTTAGCCATGGTGTGACCTCACGAATGCAGTATATCTCCTTTGTTTGCTGAATGTGGGTAATTAAGAATACTGTGCCGTTCCGACTAAAGTGCTTTCGGTGTATTGTTTCTATCCAGCTATAAAATTGACGTAATAGTTCAAAGCGTAAAAACGGTGAAGTAGAAACCAAATACCTCTGTTGGCTTTCACGTAATGCTGGAAGTATTATTTCAATGGTAAATTAATTAACAGCTTAAACGGAAGCTTCTTTGCAGACGTATCAGAGAAAAGGGATTTTGTTAGGACACTGTTTCTCTCTTATTTTGAACCCTTTACTTGGTTAATAGCGAGATAGAATTATACGCTGCATCGGCTCCACGTTCATTCCCGTATTCTTCCACTCCACGGTTGTGATATGGAATTTCATGTGAGAAAATTCGTAACGGTTTTACGTATTGACAGAATGCTAGGATAATTACTTTCACAGCTCAGTCTTCTTACATCTGGATGTGCACGCAAGACTCTGTCATAGGAAGGTGGTCACTGCTGAAATAATCGTGGTGCAATTGGGAAAGTCATTCCAGCACCCACCTGGGATCTTCAGAAAAATTTGAATCACTAGATTCAGACATTATTATAACCACGACTCGTTCCCATGTCGGAAAAGGTCAGCAGCGGTCGGATAAAACGTGTGAAGCTCTGGCTGGTTGGTTCCGCAGTATTTCTGATCGATATTTAACTAAAAAACTGAACTCCGTCTGAACAGGCCTTGGATGGCCCATAGGTACCGACCGACCACCGTGTCATCCCCCGTCGATAGGCATCAGTGTATGCGGATATGGAGGCTCACGTGATCAGCACACCGCTCGCCCGACAGTTGTCAGTTTTTCTTGACCGGAGGCGGTACTTCTCAGTCAAGTAGCTCCTCACTTGGTCTGAGTACACCCACTTGCCAACAGCGCTGGGCAGACGCGGATGGTCACCCATCCAAATGCTAGCCAAGCCCGATAGTGGTTAACTTTGGTGGTCTGAGTCTTATCTATATTAGTGGATTGAAAATGTTTGTCTGTTAAAGATAGCAGCCTACTGGTATCAACATTCTGAACAGTAATTTACTATTATTTTCCAGATACCGTTTACAGTCGGCCTTATGGAAGAATCGCGTAGCAGTCAAAACAAGACGAAAATCATTCGGAGCAACGGCACCGACCGGGGCGACCGCCAACACTTATTAGATTTTCCGTGTCTCTACTGTGGTGCCTGAAGAATCTGGGAACTACTGTACAAAAGTTTCTTACCGTTAATGAGTAATCAACAGCTGTAGCTGTTGATTGCTTCATTGGGAACTGGTCACATGATTTACGAATTGTTCGAAGTACGTAAATCCAAGACTTTGGTATCTTCCCTCGTTAATATACGTTTCTGTACAAATGACAGCGACTGTATTTATACAATCATCCGCACATATACTCGGCAATGTATTATTCGCTGCGTGAAGGCTCCATAGTTGCTTTCATTCTATAATCTCTGTTCATTTAGTTTTGAGTTTCTTATGCAGAACTTGAGTTGAAGATGATAAGATGAAGTACTGTCGCTTGACGTATACCCAAAATTATTATACTGAAAAGAAGTGCACAGTTCTTAGAACGATTGCAATTTATATTTGATGGCAATCTCTTTATTACCGATGAACTCTTGTCGAGATATTAGTCGAGTATGTTCGCCGATGTGCAGTGACCTTTATGCATGTTTCTTACTTCACATTATCTTGCAGAGTCTTTCTATCTTCGCCAGAAGATAGCAAGTAAGAAACATAGTGAAGCGTCGCTGCACATTGACCAGCTTACTCGTCTGATATCTGGAGAAGAATTCGTAAGTGAAATTTACCGAGAAAGCCTACCTTCACAAGTGTTTATCACCTTTGTGTGGACTGCGTCGCTCGATTATAGTTAGAACAGCACGTCTCCCACTTTTTTCGCCCTCTAGAAAAACCTCCAAGTGGATAGATATATTGAAACTGGTGTACCTATATACTTCTTGTAGCATCAATGGTTACTCATAATATTAGCACGCCACGATTCGACAGCCCAAATTCTTATACAAGTGCCTTTTTTTGCCTGATCTTAGTGATTCGCAGTATTTAGGAGCACCCATCTCATTTCCGTCATTGTGGTAGAATTAAAAGTTCCTAATACGTATCAGTTTGTTTTACGTCTCACGAAACATCACTTTCTCCGAAATACGTCTCTCATAACGATTGTTACAACAAAATTAGTTCTGGGTTATAGACAAGGATCACGACACTTCATATTAGGTGTGAAATCCGCGAATAAGTACGAAGCGCAACACTGCATGGCAGCTAGTGGACCATAGAAGTGCACGTAAATCTATGTACAGGAGTGACTATGGAAGTACAGACATCGTAGCGTCTATTGCGGAGGTCAGCAGTACATTCACTGTCTGAAAAAGCTGGACAAATATCCATTCAGAGCTTCATAATATTTCGAAGTGGTCGAAAACATGTCAACTTCTTTAAATACTGACCCACGTAAAACAGTGGAGTTCATAAAACGTAGGTACATAGTATCCTATGATCATAAAATCCTTCAATCAAAACTGGAATCAGTCAACTTATAAAATATACCTAGGTGTAACAATTCGTGAGAATACGAAATCACATTCCAAAAAGGTAACTAGTCGGTTCATTGGCACGAGGGGACTTCAGAAAGCAAGTTACTCATTATTGCGACAGGCCAAGTAACTTTTATTGTATGTTTCACTTCATTTTAAAGCAAGACAAATATATGACTAGTTTTCAAGACAGTCAAGAAGTCTCCGTAAACATTGCTCAGACTTTTCCACCGACTGTTCAGTTGCTCTATGTCAGGAATCCACTTCTTGGTCATGAAGGCATTCTGGGGTTACTGTGTGAACGTCCTCATCGTAGTAAGAACGTTTTCCTCCCCAATGTGCTTTTAGATTCCCGAAAGAAGGAAATCGCATACTGCGAGTTCATCCTTCCTTGCCGATCATGTTCACCCATGTCTTTGTGCTCTCGTTCATATTGTTGGTCCCGTTTCACGTGACACTGCGTTTGGTCTATATACCGCCACAATATCATGGCGAACCTTTGTGAATTTTAGACGTTCCGCTCCCAATGATCGTACTGTTTCGCATAGATCGACCACGGAGTATGTTCCCAGTTCTCGCCCCGTCCCACTCCCACAGTGTTATGCTCCTGTTATTCGTACCGCAACATAACTGTCTCTGCAGGAAAAAACCGGAACAGGTACTCTCTTCTGACAACGCGTCGACTTTTTTGCGCAGTAGTCTTAGCTTAGAACGAAATGTGTAACGTGCTTTCTGAAGTCTCTGCTTACGATGTTGGAAAAGCGCAGGCAGTCTGCAAACCAGGCAGCTTACAGAACACTTGAGCTTTCCATCGGAGAAGACTGTTCAAGTGTTTGGGACCCGTACTAAACATGTTTCTGTTGTTATTTTTTGGGCGCTCAACGGCGAGGTTATCACCGTCCTTAGAAATATTAAATGAAACGAATACGGATGAAAGGGCTCAGTCACGCACTCCTACTTGGCATAGTGGTTAACGCACTGGACTCACATTCGGGAGGACGACGTTTCAAATCGGCGTCCGACCATTCTGATTTGGGTTTCCAGCGATTTCCCTAAATCGCTTCAGGTAAATGCTCGGCTTATTCCCTTGAAAGTACACAGCCGACCTCCTTCCGCATCCTTTCCTAATCCGATGGGACCGACGACCTCGCTGTTTGGTCCCCTCTTCCGAGTCAACCAACCAACCTAACACCTACCTCATTCGCGATGACCCACACAATCACTCCGTATCACACGCCGTAAAACAAAGGAGAAATAGTGAAACATGCTACAGCAGGGATGAATACAGAGCAACTGAAACAAAGCCCTAAGAATATGTCACTGGCTGACCACTTAAAAAAAAAAAGAAGAAACATTGATGAGCAAGTCACTTTGTCCCTAATTTAAGAACGTCTGGGTAAAATTTTTGGAAACAAGTTGTACCGATCACAAAATCATGAAATTTAAAATAAAGTGCAGACCCGCCGACAAACCTGCCGATGCACTCTGGCCCGAAAATAAAACGCAGTATAGTAAAAAGTGATGCAGAGCTATCTGTGCTGTGCAAGCACCGTACATTGGAGGGTCCTATCGCCGGGGCAAGAAGCCACGTGTCAGATGGCTATGGCCTATGCGAAGACAAGTAAGCAGGACGACATTCAGTCTTCGTGGCCGTATTAAGTAAGTCCGACAAAGTGTTTTGAAGAAACACACAGAATAATGGCACGAATCAGCAAAATTTTGTTTGAGCCACTGCAGAGAGTTATGCAAATGATGAACTGGTAGACGGTTTGAGCCTACTTTCATAGCTTCAAGGGCCAGTATGAAGTGTATGAATAAACCAGCTCCTCTGAAGTGTGCCTTCCGTACCGACAAGGAAGATAGGTGTAGGCTAATTACAGCACGTCAGAGACATTTAAACAGTTATTCTTTCGGCACTGCATAAGCGAATGGAATGGCAAGTAACAATAATACGTGTTCCAACGGCGAGTGCCCTCTGCCGTGCGCTCCACAGCGGCTGGCCTTGGAGGGTCCGCGGAAGCTCAGGGAGCTGGTAAACACGTGGTGACTCACCTTGGAGTCCGGAGGCATGGCGCGGCTGCTGTACGGCGTGGAGCGTGCGGCGATACTGCGGCCGGCGGAGTCTGGCGAGCGGTGGCCGGTGGCCTGAGGTGGCGGCTCTCTCCAGGTAGCGCGGTGGGCGTTGGCCGCCGCCGCCGCCGCCACTGCTCCCGCGCGCTGGATGCGGCGGTGGGGAGATTTCGCCCGGGGCCGGCCAGCCGATCGGCCGCTGCCCGCGAAACGTAATACGCGGCCGCGCGGCGCACGGGGGCCGCGCGTCTTTGATTGCACTTGCGTAACCCGTCACAGGAGCGCGTCCGGTCCTCCCTCTATAAACTGCCGACGGAGTTGCGTTATTACCGGACAGGACCGCTTGAGCCACCTCAGCTCTATGCGGGGCGTTATTAGAGGTCTACTGTAGCACTCGAGCTGATTTCCGTGAGCTGTTTGGCGTGTAGTTACAGCGTACTGCGGGCTCATGCATAAGCTTTCCGTTCCCGAGGGAATTTACGTTCATTCTTCTGTCGTCAGTTTTCCTTTTAGCACCACCAGCAGTCACCATACGGCAAGAAAGGAAGAATGGATTGATCGTTGGTGTTAATAACAATCATCCTCCTTTACCTCCTCTGCATTACCACAGATGACATGTCACTGAGCACATTTGTTCTGTGCATCCAGTTAAACCGAGCGAGGTGGCGCAGTGGTTAGCACACTGGACTCGCATTCGGGAGGACGACGGTTCAATCCCGTCTCCGGCCATCCTGATTTAGGTTTTCCGTGATTTCCCTAAATCGCTTCAGGCAAATGCCGGGATGGTTCCTTTGAAAGGGCACGGCCGATTTCCTTCCTCATCCTTCCCTCACCCGAGCTTGCGCTCCGTCTCTAATGACCTCGTTGTCGACGGGACGTTAAACACTAATATCCTCCTCCTCCTGCATCCAGTACACGTGAGGCGCTCAGTTGTTTCCACTGCACTGTGAGCAATACGAAGGTTCTGTTATGATGACCAAACACAATGTTTACGACAATGTATCTTTACACTATTTGTGGCCCGTGTCTGTGACTCATTGCTACCGGAGTGAATCTTTTAATACTGAATACTGGCAAACACATCCTGCCACAGACAACATGACTGTACATCTCGACTGCCTAATCCAGAGTGACGAACAGCCCGAAACACTTCGCGCGCCATACCAGAAAAGGAGTGACCCGAACGCTTCCGAAGTGCTTCGTCTGCAATTTCGTCAGTCTTTTGTTTTTGATTTAAATTGTTTTTAATAATTCTAAAATGACTGATTGATAGTCAGCTGTTGAGGGATATTTATAATAAAAAGTGAAGTCATTCCAATGAGTAGTTTAACTAATAATAATAACTATACTCTAACGTTTTGGCGCCCTTGCTCCGAACACAGCAGCCAATCACAGAGCAGTAGCATTATGCAGGCGGACTTTCTCACGGGAATGGTACCGAATCTAACATCTGTCACAGGTACCTCACACCACGTTTCGTCATCTATATACTTCTTGCATCTCAACTGCTCTGGGAACAGCCTCTTGGAGCCTAATATGATGGCTGACTAAGCCAGAAATATTTCAACCAGAGGCACTTCTAGTCCGATCCTAATTCAATGAACTGTGAAAGTTATTTCTCCCCGCTTCGTAAGAGCACCCTCGAACAGTAGTTGTCTCATTTTAATAAAAAGAAATGTTGTAAGAGAAGAATTCACGTGAAGCTAATTTATACCCTCAATCACGGTAATATCTGGCGACATTATAACCGGCGCGTGTCGACATGATGAGCTTGCGTCTTCAACACATAAAATGACAAGAATCAGAACAGCTCAAAGAAGAAATGCACAAATCAACATGTAAAAAGTAGTAAAACTGTCACACTCACTTGTCCGCGTCTACTAACCTCATAAAAACTCTTACGACTCGATCTGTACTTGTAATCGTAGAGATATTCTGATACTTGTGATGGTGTGGCTCTGAAGATAAAGCTTCTCCTTCTGAAAAATGTTAGTTTCCCAAGGGAAGTAAATCAATCAAATTTAGTTTGAAATTTATACTAGCGTTTACGAACTTATTTGCGCTTTTATTCCTTGTGATCTTTTCATTATTGCGGCGATATGTGCCTGAATATGGGAGCTTGTTCTTCCGAAAGGGAACGAAGGGAGCATAGTCTGAAAATTTTATTATGTTTCATAAACTGACTTTTGATTTTATTCCATCTGGTGGTGTATTAACCCATGCTTAGGAAAGTCATGCAATAAGTTAGTCAAAAGTAAGTAGACTAAGAACGGAGTATACAAAATCACTGTTGTCGACCCTAGCAAATTTTACGCTGCCGAAGAAAAATTAAACTCCCTCAAGGACTGTGTTCAGTGGCACAATATGTGCATATGGACGTGTTGTAGCGTTAGTGATTTATTTGTCACTGTTGTAGGTGATCAGATGTCGCCCAGGAAGCCTGTCTGGGCACCTGCTCCCTAGGCAGTAACTGTGTTCAGTTTAGAGGTGGACAGTATTTCCAACAGCCATTCTAGGGCACAATTGTGCCGCGCCGACGAGTACGTGCTTCTTTTGAACAGCTTCAGCCATTCGAAAGAGGTCGCATTATAGGCATCCAGGAAGCCGGATGGACGTATCGTCGGATTGTTGCTCATTTTGGACGAAGTGTATCGGTGTCGTGTAGCTGCTTTCCGCAATGATCCGTGGAACATTCTCGCAGCCGTAGACCAGGTTCTGGACGTCCGTGTAGCATACGCACAAGGCAAGATCGATGCATTGTCCGAGCAGCGATGGTAGACCGAACATTATCCAGAGAAGAAATCCGGGTACATGCTGCACCTGCTGTATCACCAGGGAGCATTGGTAACAGCAACATTAAGATTACGTATGCCTCTGTCCGTGCTACCGCTAGCACCGTGACACCGCCTACCACGGCTACTGTGGTGTCGTGAAAAATTCTAGTGGAGAACCGAAAGGGGTTCTGTCATCGTCAGTGATGAGACTAGATTCTATCAGTATGCGAGTGTTGGACGTATATGTGAACGAAGTAGAACTTTTGAACGGTCATTTCCGGAGTGCACTTGACTACGATCCACAGGTGCCACGCCATACTTGATGCTGTGGAGTGCTATCAGTTACAACTAGCGGTCACATGCTTCTGCAGGGTAACGTAATCAGTGACCGCTACATTGCACAAGCTGTTATCATCGCGTTACTGCCATTTCTTCGACAGGAAAGTTATGTGCTTTCCAGCAGGACAGTGCACGTCCACGTACGACTACTGCGACGCAACGTTCTCCTCGTGGTGTTCAACAGCCGTCCTGTCTAGCAGGATGTTCATATCTCTGGCCAGCTGAACACGTATGGGACATGGTGAAGCAGCAAAGTACTTGTCCTCCAGAGCCTTCATACGTAATTGCCGAACTGCAACAAAAGGTGCAATATGCATGAGACAGTCTATTGCAGGATACAATTCGGTTTCCTTGTGAGAATAAACCCAGCGTTGTCGCCATTGCTGCCAGACGGGAATATCACTGTGTATTGATGGGACTGTTTGGGAACCCTTTACTGTGACGTGTGTGTTTCATTTGGTCTGAATTTGTTATCATATGCTCCTACAGTGATGAACTACGCGCCACATCACTTGACAGTAAAAAGATCTTGTCATAGAGAGTGTTACATTTTTCCCGACAGTGTATATTGGTCACACGGGTCAAAAAACTATAGCAGGTGTATGACTGAGCATGATCGTAGCTGGAAATTGTAAAAATAGGACTCAGCTCGTTAAATATAAGCTGAGGGAAGGTCGTAGATAGAAAGTAACCACAGATAGCCCACATATGTTAAACAATGGGGGAAATGCTTAGCCTATTAAAAGGAATTGAGGACATTTGCGAATTGACACAAAACCCCCTCCAGGTTTTATATGATCACTTGGAGACATTCTGACCTCAAGCCTAATGACCACTTTCATCTCAATCTCCCACAAACTCTGTCTTATTATTTTGTGTCTGATTGAACTCTTCCTCCTACTGGATTCTATGTGTGGAAAATTGATAGAGGTGTTAGAGCCTACCTTAAGCGGTGTGAAGAATTCCTTTGTTAGAAACACTGATATTGTTATTATCACCTTACCGAGAAGACAATCAGGGACACTCTGGTTGCCTCAACAACGATTATTCTTCATTTTAACGTAGATTTGCAGAGAATTTTCATAAGGGTGCTACCCGCCACTTTAGCTGAGGTATTAGTTAACAGATGTCTGTGTGGTGATGCTCGACTCGTAAGTGGCAGATTCCAACCCTGGTGATGGAAGAAATGTGCACCAACAGTGCTAAGCAAGGAGAGAAGAAGTATTAGTGCAAAGATCCTGACCACCAGACTTCGTTCTGGCGTCTGTGTCAATATCGAAACCCCTAAACCTCTCTGAGCTAGGAGGGTATGTGGCACTTTTGATGGCGATCCGTGAACCATTTGGTGGTATTCGAGAGGAGTAGGCTAGGTGTCATAACCGGATACTTCCCTCCTTTCACCCATCTTCATACCACACATAACTCACATCCATTACCGGCACATATACTCAAATATACACTCACAATTATTGCAAACCACGAGGAAATGGCTCACAGTGGACCCTGAAAGAAAACCTTTCCGATTAGGTGGCTGAACCAACTCCCTCGGGATCTCTTTCCCAACAGTGCGATTTTTATTTCTTTCACTAGTGTGACGAAGTAGTTTCATTGAAAACAGTAACGAATCAAGAACATTTTTCCACACAAGTGGCGTATCATTAGAGGGTCACGACCACAACCTCGTTGCTTCAGATACAGTTTGCCCACGGCGTCCTGAACAAATTCTCATGGTGAAGGTGCAGGAAGAGAAGGAATCATCCATACACACCGACTGCCAGCACATGGCCAGCCGCGGTGAGACAGGCGGCACGAGGGAAACAAGCGTGCTTTCGTCACAGTGATGATGTGCTTACCGGCTAGGCACGGCACGAAACGATAATCACTTCGTGATATCTATGATACTCACGACTACTGTATTGTTCGACAGGCTATGTTAGCAGCATGCGGACACAAGGTATTGGGAGGCCGAAGCTGACATACTTCTGCCGATCTAGAGCTAGGGAGCCCCAGGTTCACGAAGATGTGAACAAATAGTAGAAGAGAGCCTACTGAACTCGTTATTTTTTAAAGATCATTGCTTCTTTGATTACAGGCCCATCTTCTGAATGCAGTAGTAAATAATTACACTACAAAATTAAAATTCAGTGTTTTAGAAACAAAAAACTAAGTTTGGCAAGAAGTAAGTAAAATCTACACATAAAAAAAGTTTTGCATCACCCCAGTCCCCAGAACTCCTGAAGATAGACGTTGAAATTGTCGGAAGTTACGCTCAGGCGGCAGATTTCTACGGGAATAGTATTCAAGGCTGGTTGTATCATACGATAAGTGCCTTAATATTGGCGGAAATTACGCAGAAAAGTAGATTAAAGTATAGTATATGTCGTAAAAATAAAATTGCTAACAATAGTCTACATGTTTAGTTTTTATTTCACAACTGTTCTTGCTTAAAAAACACATCTCGAATCAGAGTTACTTCCCGTTGCAACTGCGTACCGAAAGCGAAAATAATGACAGCTTAAACGCTTCCGTGCGTGGAGCAGTTAGTCTAATTTTGTCTTTGCCATACCTCCGGGAGATACGCGACACACTCAAAATGGAGAAAATCGTAGTGCAGCAACAAGGCACGTTTTCTGTAGCTACATCTTCATCTACCTAGATACTACGCAAGCTACAGTCCGGTGCGTGGTGGAGGGTACCCCGTACCACTACTTGTCACTTCATTCTCTGTTCCACTCGCAAATAGAGCGAGGGAAGAACGACTATCTATATGCCTCCGTATGTGCCCTTATTTCTTGTATCTTATGTTCGTGGTCCTCACGCGCAATATATGTTGATGGCAGTAGAAACGTTCGACAACCAGCTTCAAATGCGGGTTCTTTAAATTTTCTGCGTTGTGTTTGCCGAAAAGAACGTCGCCTTCCCTCCAGGGATTCCCATTTGAGTTCCCGAAGCATCTCTGTAACACTTATGTGCTGTTCGAACCTACCGGGAACAAATATAGCTGCCCACCTCTAAATTGCTTCGTTATCTCCCTTCAGTCCGATGGTGAACCACTCTTTACCAAAATTCTCCCAGTAAATCGAAGTCAACCATTCACCTTCCGTACCACAGTTCTCACATGCTCGTTCCGTTTTACACATATCGAGAAAAGTTTTACATCCCCTCTGTTTCGAGAGTTCCGGAACCTGTACAGAAAATTGGAATAGAGATCAACATAAACATCATTTCCGCCCTTTTTATTGCTCGTGTAAACCACACATTGCGTGTTGTATTACCAACCAGCGAGACCTTCAGAGGTGGTAGTCCAGATTGCTGTACTGGTAACTCTAATACACAGTAGCACGTCCTCTTTCCATGATTCATGCCTGTACTCATCGTGACATATTATCCACAAGTTCATCAAGGCACTGTTGGTCCAGATTGTCCCACTCCCCAACGGCGATTCGGCGTAGATCCCTCAAAGTGGGTGGTGGATCACGTCGTCCATAAACAACCCTTTTCAGTCCACCCCAGGCATGTTCTATAGGGATCATGTCTGGAGAACATGGTGCCCACTCTATCGAGCAATTTCGTTATACTGAAGGAAGTTAAAAAAGTGGTTCAAATGGCTCTGAGCACTATGGGACTTAACATCTGAAGTCATAAGTCCCCTAGACTTAGAACTACTTAAATCTAACTAACCTAAGGACGCCACGCACATCCATGCCCGAGGCAGGATTCGAACCTGCGACCGTAGCAGCAGCGCGGTTAACCACTAAAGCGTCGAGACCCGCTCGGTCACAGCGGCCGGCCCTGAAGGAAGTCATTCACAAGATGAGCACGATGGGGACGCGAATTGTCGTCCATGAAGACGAATTACCCGCCAATATGCTGCCGGCTGGAGGATGGCATTTACATATCGTACAGCCGTTAAGGCGCCTTCCAAGACCACCAGCGGCGTACGTCGGCGCCACACAATGCCAACCCAAAACAACAGGGAACCTGCACCTTGCTTCGCTCGTTGGACAGTGTGTTTAAGGCGTTCAGCCTGACCGGTGTGCCTCGAAACATGTTTCCTACGATTGTCTCGTTGAAGGCATATGCGACACTAATCGGTGAAAAGAAGGTGATGCCAATCCTGAGCGTTGCATTCAGCTTGTTGTTCGGCCCATCTGTGTGTGTGTGAAAACTTAAGGAACTTCAGTGCGAACGCCATCAGTCCCTAAGCTTACACACTACTTAACCTAAATTATCCTAAGGACAAACACACACACCCATACCCGAGGGAGGACTCGAACCTCCTCCGGGACCAGCCGCACATCGGCCCATCTGTACCGCGCTGTATGGTGTCGTGGTTGCATAGATGGACCTCGCCATGGACGTCGGGAGTGAAGTTGCACATCATGCAGCCTATTGCGCACAGTTTGAGTCGTAGCATGACTTCCTGTGGCTGCACGAAAAGCATTATTCAACATGGTGGAGTTGGGGTCAGTGTTCTTCTGTGCCATAATCCGTAGGTAGCGTTCATCCGCTGCAGTAATCGCCCATGGGCGGCCTGAGCGAAGCATGTCATCGACAGTTCCTGTCTCTCTGTATGTCCTCCATGTCCGAACAACATCGCTTTGGTTCACTCCGAGACGCTTTGACACCTTTCTTGTTCAGAGCTCTTCCTTTTACAACGTAACAATGCGGACGCGATTGTACCGCGGTATTGACCGTCTAGGCATGGTTGAACTACAGAGAACATGAGCCGTGTACTTCCTTCCTGGTGGAATGACTGGAACTGATCGGCTGTCGGACCCCCTCCGTCTAAAAGGCGCTGCTCATTCGTGGTTGTTTACGTCTTTGGGCGGGTTTAATGACATTTCTGAACAGTCAAAGGGTCTGTGTCTGTGATTCAATATCCACAGTCAACGTCTGTCTTCAGGTGTTCTGGGAACCGGTGTGATGCAAAACTTTTTTTGATTTGTGTATATCCAACAAATAATCGAGGATGTTTGGTGTAGGCTGTAACGCGTCGGCTACCTCTTTCACAAGCTCGCAAGCGTGCCTATCTGTTTGGTTTCTGTTACCATCCAAAATATTGTGACTTTGACATGCAGAACAGCATGGCTTGTGCAGCATTTATATGTGCGTAGGCGTACATGGGAAGTCTCGCGGATCTCAGGGACTTTGGACTGCGGGGCCCACCAGCTGGCCGCTGCGAAAATTATAGTTTTAGTCAACGTGGTCGCAACATAGGGGCACTGGTCGGCTTTGTTGTGGTGGCTACACCCTGGTACTTGATCGTCGACGGATCATTGAGACCTTCGCTTTCAACTTGCTGTTTCGTGTAATTGGTTGATACTTCGACTAGTTTTCTCCGTCTTCTGTAACATTGAGGTGCCAGGGAAGTTGACGTGGTGCAGTTCGCTGATCCACGCAGTTCGAAGTTGCGACGTCCCTTCTTCATTGTTTGTAACTGGAAGTTCTTGTCCTGGATGCTTAATTTCAGATCGTACAGATGGCAAATATATTGTCTTGCACTAGTTTCGTCTAGGAGATGAGAATCATTACACATCTTTTCGTTAAAGTTTAAAATTTATTACTCTGCTTAATTCTGAAACATTTCAATAAATTTCCCCGCTGCGCTAGCGAAAACACTGACGTCGTCATTAAAATTTCCGAGTGAGACTGCGTTACATCTACATCTACATCTACATCCATACTCCGCAAGCCACCTGACGGTGTGTGGCGGACGGTACCTTGAGTACCTCTATCGGTTCTCCCTTCTATTCCAGTCTCGTATTGTTCGTGGACAGAAGGATTGTCGGTATGCTTCTGTGTGGGCTCTAATCACTCTGATTTTATCCTCATGGTCTCATCGCGAGATATACGTAGGAGGGAGCAATATACTGCTTGACTCTTCGGTGAAGGTATGTTCTCGAAACTTCAACAAAAGCCCGTATCGAGCTACTGAGCGTCTCTCCTGCAGAGTCTTCCACTGGAGTTTATCTATCATCTCCGTAACGCTTTCGCGATTATTAAATGATCCTGTAACGAAGCGCGCTGCTCTCCGTTGGATCTTCTCTATCTCTTCTATCAACCCTATCTGGTACGGATCCCACACTGCTGAGCAGTATTCAAGCAGTGGGCGGACAAGCGTACTGTAACCTACTTCCTTTGATTTCGGATTGCATTTCCTTAGGATTCTTCCAATGAATCTAAGTCTGGCATCTGCTTTACGAACGATTAACTTTATATGATCATTTCATTTTAAATCACTCCTAATGCGTGCTCCCAGATAATTTATGGAATTAACTGCTTCCAGATGCTGACCTGCTATTTTGTAGCTAAATGATACGAGATATGTCTTTCTAGGTATTCACAGCACATTACACTTGTCTACATTGAGATTCAATTGCCATTCCCTGCACCGTGTGTCAATTCGCTGCAGATCCTACTGCATTCCAGTACAATGTTCCATAGTTACAACCCCTCGATATACCACAGCATCATCCGCAAAAAGCCTCAGTGAACTTCCGATGTCATCCACAAGGTCATTTATGTACATTGTGAGCAGCAACGGTCCTACGACACTCCCCTGCGGCACACCTGAAATCACTCTTACTTCGGAAGACTTCTCTCCGTTGATAATGACATGCTGCGTTCTGTTATCTAGTAACTCTTCAATCCAATCACACAATTGGTCTGATAGTCCATATGCTCTTACTTTGTTCATTAAACGACTGTGGGGAACTGTATCGAACGCCTTGCGGAAGTCAAGAAACACGGCATCTACCTGGGAACCCGTGTCTATAGCCCTCTGAGTCTCGTGGACAAATAGCGCGACGTGGGTTTCACACGACCGTCTTTTTCGAAACCCATGCTGATTCCTACAGAGTAGATTTCTAGTCTCCAGAAAAGTCATTATACTCGAACATAATACGTGTTCCAAAATTCTACAACTGATCGTCGTTAGATATAGGTCTATAGTTCTGCATATCTGTTTAACGTCGCTTCTTGAAAACGGGGATGGCCTGTGCCCTTTTCCAATCGTTTGGAACGCTACGCTCTTCTAGAGACCTACGGTACACCGCTGCAAGAAGGGGGGCAAGTTCCTTCGCGTACTCTGTGTAAAATCGAACTGGTATCCCATCAGGTCCAGCGGCCTTTCCTCTTTTGAGCGATTTTAATTGTTTCTCTATCCCTCTGTCGTCTATTTCGATGTCTACCATTTTGTCATCTGTGCGACAATCTAGAGAAGGAACTACAGTGCAGTCTTCCTCTGTGAAACAGCTTTGGAAAAAGAATTTCGGCCTTTAGTCTGTCATCCTCTGTTTCAGTACCATTTTGGTCACAGCGTGTCTGGTCATTTTGTTTTGATCCACCTACCGCTTTGACATAAGACCAAAATTTCTTAGGATTTTCTGCCAAGTCAGTACATAGAACTTTACTTTCGAATTCATTGAACGCCTCTCGCATAGCCCTCCTCACACTACATTTCGCTTCGCGTAATTTTTGTTTGTCTGCAAGGCTTTGGCTATGTTTATGTTTGCTGTGAAATTCTCTTTGCTTCCGCAGCAGTTTTCTAACTCGGTTGTTGTACCACGGTGGCTCTTTTCCATCTCTTACGATCTTGCTTGGCACTTACTCATCTAACGCATATTGTACGATGGTTTTAAACTTTGTCCACTGATCCTCAACACTATCTGTACTTGAGACCAAACTTTTGTGTTCAGGCGTCAAGTACTCTGAAATCTGCTTTTTGTCACTTTTGCTAAACAGAAAAATCTTCCTATCTTTTTTAATATTTCTGTTTAGGCCTGAAATCATAAATGCAGTAACCGCTTTATGATCGCTGATTCCCTGTTTTGCGTTAACTGTTTCAAATAGTTCGTGTCTGTTTGTCACCAGGAGGTCTAATATGTTATCGCCACGAGTCGGTTCTCTGTTTAACTGCTCAAGATAGTTTTCAGATAAAGCACTTAAAAAAATTTCACTGGATTCTTTGTCCCTGCCACCCATTATGAACGTTTGAGTCTCCCAGTCTATATCCGGCAAATTAAAATCTCCACCCAGAACTATAACATGGTGGGGAAATCTACTCGAAATAGTTCCCAAATTATCCTTCAGGTTCTCAGTCACAACAGCTGCTGAGCCAGGGGGCCTATAGAGACATCCAGTTACCATGTCTGAGCCTGCTTTAACCGTGACCATCATCCAAATTATTTCACATTTCGGATCTCCGTCAATTTCCTTCGATACTATTTCACTTCTTATCGCTATAAAAACGCCTCCCCCTTCACTGTCCAGCCTGTCTCTGCGGTAAACATTCCAATCTGAGTTTAGGATTTCATTACTGTTTACGTCTGGTTTCAGCCAACTTTCTGTCCCTAGTACTATATGGGCATTGTGACCGTTTATTAATGAGAGCAGTTCTGGTACCTTTCTATAGACGCTCCTGCAGTTTACTATTAGCACATTAATATTGTTATTCCCTATTGCATTTTGCCTACTCCTACCTTGCCGCGTCTTAGGAGGCGTCTTGTCGAGCCTAGGGAGGGAATTCTCTAACCTAAAAAACCCACATGTGCACTCCACACGTATTTCGCTACCCTTGTAGCCGCTTCCGGCGTGTAGTGCACGCCTGACCTATTCTCCACCTGATAGCGGAGGTCGAGAAATTTGCACCCCAGATCTCCGCAGAATCGTCTGAACCTCTGGTTTAATCCTTCTACTCGGCTCCAAACCAGAGGGCCGCGATCGGTTCTGGGAACGATACTGCAAATAGTTAACTCAGATTCGACCCCGCGAGCGAGGCTTCCCGTCTTCACCAATTCCGCCAACCGCCTGTACGAACTGAGGATGACCTCTGAACCCAGACGGCAGGAGTCATTGGGGCCGACATGAGCAACGATTTGCAGTCGGGTGCACCCAGTGCTCTCTATCGCCGCCGGCAGGGCCTCCTCCACATCTCGGATGAGACCCCCCGGCAAGCAGACAGAGTGAACACTGGCCTTCTTCCCAGACCTTTTCACTATTTCCCTAAGGGGCTCCATCACCCGCCTAACGTTGGAGCTCCCAATAACTAATAAACCCCTCCCCCCGTGTGCCTGCTCGGACCTTGCTGAAGGAGCAGCCACATGTCCACTCACAGGCAGAGCGGGCGATGCCACAAGGTCAGCGTCCACATTTACCCTCCGCCTCGTGCGCCGCGAACGCCGCTGAACCCGCCACTCCCCTTGGGGAGAGGGTGGCCCAACCGCGCCCGGTACCCGCGAAGATGACTCTACAGCAGGGACCGTGGTGAAGCATGCAACACCTGGGGTGTACCATGCGACGCACCAGACTCCCCACTGCCGCTACACTCCGAGGCAGCAGCCTGAAGACGGCTGACCGCGGCCATCAACACGTTCAGCTGTTCGCAAACAGTGGCCATCTCCTCCTGCGCCCATACACAGCAGTCACACATCCTATCCTATCCTGGGAATCATGCTTGAGAACTGACTGAAAGTTAGGATAACACATGGTTAAAAATTTTGTTTGGACATTCAGCATAATTCCCCAAAACGTCAGTAGGCTTTCAAAGTGCTACGCTTAGATGAAGCGCTTGCCACAGGAGAGCAAATCGTGGTGAACCGCATCAAATTAGTCGTAAGACATAAGCCTCACGGAAAAAGACGTTTACAGAGTAATCCTAACCCACAATAGAACATAGCGGTTTCAGCCGATATTGCTGTTAAAAAATAATCAGCTTCTTGTATGATTTACTCACTGTCTTGGTACGCAGAGAGAAAGGTTGCAGGTAAGACTTCACGTGAGCTCGTATTTCCCGTCACTGTCGTTTGGCAGATAAATGTAATTATGTTGTTGACTGTTCTTGGAACATTCCGTCTCGGAATTTTAAAAATTATGTTTGACGCTGCTCCTGTAGCGTTTACCACAGTTGTATGAACCTGTTTGTGACTTTCTTGCTATTACTAAACGAACACCTAACGAAACTTGGATATCATGTTATGATCTTTTTATCTCCTCTATTCACAGTGACTGGTAAGGGTGGCAGATTGGAGAACACTACCGTCGAATCTGTCGAATAAGAACTCCCAGTGCTACATGTTTCGAAGGTGAATTACATTTCCATGGCATTCGTCTACTGTAAGTCAGCCTGCAGTTTCCTACAGATGGTTTGGCTTAGTCGTCACAAAGTCTATCGTCCCGGCGTTTAATGGACTCTGTTTTATGACTGTTACTGTTTTCAATAGTATTTTGCAAAAACTGTACTAGGAAAATTAATGTTTTTCCACCTATTTACCTGCAGTACCTTAGATTTTTCTATTTAATGTACAACTGCAGTCCTTGCTCGAAGTGCATATTCTTTGTAGGTTTTCCTGTGTTTATTCGCAATTTTCTGGCTTTGTAAGTTTCTTGTGTATAAATACAAAAGTATCATCTACTGACAGTCTACCAGAATTTCCAACATTATAATGATAGTATTGACACAGAATGCTGATATAATTCATATTTTATTGTTGTGGACATACAATACCAACAGACCTATTTCAACTCTATGGCCCTCTTCGTGCTATTTGCAGGCAAATACGCTTTGTTAAAAGATTAGGCTAAAAATGAAGATCGTTATGCAGAAATAAGATTATAAGACAGCGACAACGCGACGATCCACTATAGATGTAAGTACCAACAAAGAATCAAACAAAATTGTTATTAGTTTTAATTTTAGAACTATTAACAAAAGGTATTTGCCTGCAGGGAGCCTGAAGATGGCCATACAGCTAAAATAGTGCTATTACTTCTGAACAATCTATAGCAATAAAACAACAACAGTTGTAGCAGTTTTCTGGTTCAATACTGTTGCTGCAATGTCTATGACATCTACCATGCTGCGAGGACGAGGGAAAATAAGAATAAGATCTTCCAACGTTATCCATCAGCTCATTTATATATATCGTGAACACAAACCTCCTACAAAATTCCTCTGAGGTACTCTTGACATTACTTTTATCTCCAACAGTTTTGCCACTTCGGGACCTACTTGTTGAGTACTTAATAAAGTATTCTCAAGAAAACGTAGTCTAATAGAACAATTGGAATGAATTGGCGTGATGCTGTTTAGCATCTGGCGAAAACCTTCACGAGGCGCGATATTAGCTGCGAGTGTAGGAAACACAACGGCATTAAGTACGCTACGCCTGAACGAATAAACGACAAAAGTCGTGTGCTCACGCACTATACGCTTTCATTGTCGACAGTCAGCACAGACACGAGCAGAACTACCAAGCTAATGTACTGTGCTTGAATATGTACGAGACGTGCTGTTCCCTGCTAATGGAAGGCTCTCAGAAGCTGTCAGACTGACATGAAGAGACTGGTTCATGAGAACGCCGTACTGACTGATAGAAGAGTTCCATGGACCACGGCCATACAACCCAGACGAATTCTCGGGAGCTGAAACATCCGGTCGTGAAAGCCTTCATTGTATGATTGGTACTGACAGCTGTTTGAGGCCTTTTGTTGTTCCCTCAGAACGTACGTTTCTTATTATTAAGCTAATTTATTGCTTATTATTTTCCTTTGTTTGAAGAACAAACCATCCGAACATGTCCCAGTTTAACGACATCCAGGATAATTTTGGTTTATGCTGACGATTTTCGCCGAATTTTAAGTCTCACTTTAACCTAACTTTTCATTTATCTGCATGCTGTCAGTGACGTTCACTGTTCTGTCTTCCTTCACTTTCTTTCTGTGTACCCTTATTTCTGGTATAAACCATTAATTTACAGTTACACTTCCCATAATTTTGCGGTATCTTCGCCTTTCTGAAACACTTTTTGCAACAATAAGTTATTGTGCATCTACATCTACAAATTTAATATGCAAGCCACCGGACACGACATGGCGGAGAACAATGTTGCTATATTCCATTCACATATTTAGCGAAAGAAAAATGATTATCTGTATGCTTTTGTAGTCTGTGAGTAGTGTTTTGACTACAATATCTGAACGTCCTGGCTACTGGTATAGATTATAGCCACTATCAAACGTGGGGAGGAACTATATGCTGACGAACAGAAGATGAAATGGGAATATATTTGAAAGATGTAGGGAATAGAGAGATTTTGAAGACATACAGTCAAATAAGGCGTTGATAAAAATCCTTCGGTGATTCTAAAATCATAGTGAAAGTAAAACCAAAAACTATTCAAGTTTTCACACAGAATTTATGAGACTGGAGACATACCAGCAAACTTTCGTAAAAATATCATGCACACAATCCCAGAAATAATAAAGTCTATTCATTCTGGATAAGTTCCACGTTTTTTCTATTGCTTATTTCAGTACAGCACTTCAGGGCGACCGGTTTCCTGTGTTTGTGCAACTTGGAGAATAAAGCCGAAGTGCAGTCAGTTTGCATTGTTATCAATTTTTTTCAAGATGGAGGCTTTCCAGGGGTTGTCCCCCCACCTCCTCTCCGTGGATGGTAGATATGGCGATGTAGTATTGATGATGTCACCGACCCTACTCTTCACCCCACCCCCACTTCATGTCCCATTCCCTATTTCAACCTTCTCCCCCACTTGTGAACTGGCAGGAAAAGACGCAGACTATGCTGAGATGCTGGAGAGGAAGGACTTAAGGTATTGTCTTGGGAATTTTTTCATTTATTTTGTTGTGTATTATCCTGCTGGAAAATTTTTCTTAACTTTGGTGTAGAAACTGAACTGACAATTACACTACAGTCTTGTTGCTTCAAATTTAAATAAACATAACTGTTTAAAATTGGCGTGAAAAAGACTCAGTCTGTGATGAGCTGCTGGGGAGGAAGGATGTAAGGTATTTATTTATTTACATTCAATTGACGCCAATCAACTGAAATGTGTTCAATTGACGAGATGTTGGCATTGGACAGACAGTACTTTAATACGTGCGTTACCTATAACCATACAGCTGAGGACTGCATCCATAGCCTCACTCATGAGTAATGGCAGTAGGTGATATCGCACGAGCATAGGGGGAATACTTTTCAGGAAATAGTGGTGATTCAGCAGCGTGGATTGAGGACGCATAATGAAACTCATAAAGATCACTGCCTCTGCTGAAGCTGTTCTGTTGTTTGAAGTGGCGAGTCAATCCACACTGCAGTAGACAACTTCGTCCTATTCCACTACCCCAGACTGAATGAACCATAGGTGTTCACATTGGTGTATGGAGCTCGACTGAGAATACGTGAAACGGGGTTTGTACTGATTTACGATAGTGTGTGTGTGTGTGTGTGTGTGTGTGTGTGTGTGTGTGTGTGTATGTTCACCTTGCTGTGTGCCCTAATCCACAACACCACTCGAAAATGTGGGGGAACTGTCCTATAGCCATTGCAGGGAGAACTGCCTCCTGCCAACCTACAAATGTATAGCTGCAGAGGGCTTGTACATAGATAAATGGTAAGAAGTGATAGGACAGAAAACTATACTGAAATGTGGGAAGTCTAGTACACGCTACCAAAATGACAGAAAATGCTTCACTGCATTAATTACGCATCAAAATCGTCGTGAAAAAAACACCACTCGTAAACAATGGATCATAATGTAACACACGCACTAGGAATTGAGAAAAATCACTGTAATAACAAAACTGCCACAAAAACTGACCTCAAAAGACCTCATCAGGAGAGAGTGGACGCAGCTGGACATGTGTTGGTCTCGACGTTTGGATACAGACTATGCAGCTTAGAAACTGTCTTACCTCCCTTCCTTCCTTCCTCCCATTCCCCACCCCCCACAGCTAGGGAGACCGGTTTTCTACGCCTGTTGTAGCCTGTCACTGATGGTACACAAAGAGATCCATATTCTGGCATTGATATACTGTTTCCAGTGCACAGAAATCAGTCACATATAGACAAAAGACTCAACAGCAGGACGCTTCCTGCAAGCTGTTAAAACATATTTCTCCGAATCACTGGGCCCCATGGAACCATAGGGAAATACCTCAATATCTGTCACGGGCAAAGAACAGAATAGTCAATAGCGACGTGCTTTAAAATATTCTGTTTGTGCCAGCACTGTCCGAAAATGTTCCTCGCCGAAGTAAAATCAGTCTCAGGACAAACAGTGAAATAGTACGAGTACGTCCAGCTTAAATGAGATAAACACAGATCTGTATACTAGTCGTCTCACTATGTGCCAATCTACCCGTTCTTATCCCAACAGAGTGTGAGCAGTGTCCGCACTTACAAGCCTCTGTATGTGTATAACGTGTCATTGCTTGTGTTTATTTTACTTCTTCAGGTGAACTGTCTGAGGCGGCCTGGTAGAGGTTTCGGACTCGGCACTGTACTGTAGCTAATAACTGCTTTGTGTGTGTGTGCTTACGCGCTTGTGTGTGTGTTTGTGTGTGTGTGTGTTTTTTCATATACTATGGAAGGATAAGATTCCTGCTATGCAGTTGGCAGAGGAACAGACAGTGTAGGAATTTTACACTGAGCACTTGCTCCTTGTGGAGTAAAACACTGTGTATCTGCTTAAAGTGTTGCCATTCTTAGAAGCTCAACGGCTGTAATATCAGCCCATTTATTTTAATAAAAGTACCTGAATAAACATGAACACTCATATGTTGCGTAAAGTACTACTGTTGTGTATTCTCCAGTTGCGAAGCTTATGCTTGCTACAACGAACATTTTACTGATAGACCATACGACAGATTGTGTGAAGGGTGTAATCGTATCTTTTAAGAGAAATATTGCAATGGGAACAGTGCAAACACACTTGACACCATCCAACAGGCCTTAAACGTACCTTCAGCTAGCGAGTTCCACATACCATTGTGTGCAGAAGACTTTGCCAATAACATATTGCTGGTAGCAAAAAACAATAACACGATAACCAATACTGTGCAAACAATCCAGGATACATGGATGTGGTTTTTGTTGCGTGGATCCAGTGTGCCTTAGGAGGAAAGAGATGTTATCTTCTTATAAAGTAGACGAAACACTGTAAGAACAGCAGACAAACTAACGAAAAAAATACCTTCAACCAGCATAGTGCAGTATATTTCCTCGATGTATGGATATAGTCTAAGCAACGTAGAACCAGTCTCACCTCCCCTCTCACCTTCCATCCTCCCTCCCTCTCCTGCTCCCGTAGGTATGGGCACTGGTTTTCCAGGCTCTTTCAAACCAGTCACTATTGGTACACAAAGAGGTCCATCCACTACAGGTGCTTTGCTTAGATCGGTATTGGATTGACAGTGATATACTGTTTCTGGTCTGCAGCTGGACCCCCCCATAGGTAGTGGTTCTGCTTTCCCAGGGCTGTTCTAACCTCTTGCTGACGGTACACAAAGGGATCTATCCGCTGACGATGCTCTGCTTTGGTCGGTGTTGGGCTGATAATGATATACTGTCTCAGGCCTGTAGAAATTGAACGTATTTGTAGGAAATGCGAACCCCTGTAGCAATAGCGAAATATTTGACTCTACAATGGATGACTCTCCGGAAGAAGAGGGCAACAGCATACTGCAGCCCTCGGCTACGTGTTGCGGTAAGAAGAGGCAGTCCAGGTGCTGTACTCATCCGAGGGGTCTGCGCCATCACCAGCGGCCGTTGGGCTCGCTGCGTGCGGTCACTGTTCAATACACTGGCGAGAATGGCCCACCACGTCCACTGCAGCTGGCTGTTTCCAACAGCCTCCCATAGCCCATGCACTCTCCTGGCCCCTGAGCACTCAAAATGTGTGTCACTGAGAGTTCTGTAAATAAATTGAGATGCATGTGGGTATCACATACATTTCAGATTCACAAATAGCAGTACAGAATGTTAGCATTCACGCTATCTACTCTCAGGCCATAAGAAAAAGTCATTTTTACACCAGACATGACGCTAAAATTCGCATCCTGTCCTTCCTCGTCATTTTATAACAACCAGCTCAGTAACTCTATGAACTTGGTGTGTGATGCTGTTTGTGATGGAGGATTAGCAAACTTCTAAGGTCGGAGCTCTATAACAATACGTCTGATAGATGTACTAACCTACCATACATCTCTTGTAAATGCCTGTTGTGTATAAAATCGATTACACACCCTACAAGAATCGAAAGCTTCTGCTATTTTACTGTGGTAACTACTGATAACCACAGAATGTCCTTGTTGTTTCTTGACATCTATCTGAGTAGGAGTGACAACTTTAATCTCCAAAAACATGCACTCTACCGAGACATCAATGTTATAAGCTGTACATGAATAAGACTGGACATTGCACATTACCTGTCACAATAGAGGGTTCGTGTGAGTGTAAGTTTCGATAATTTTAAGAAATATTGTAGTAAATTTTGGAGTGAGGAAAAGTTTGGATTCTTTTCAGTAGACATGAATAGGACATCTAATGAACGAAAATTGAAAAGTCAAAATAAAATTTTGTACAACATTTTAAACATATTAGACATTAAAAGTATTTCAGCAACTTTTTATCAGTATTAAATGTTTTTGAAATATGATGCAAAGGTTGCTAAAAAGCTAAATGAAATAGAAAAAAGTTAAATAATTGAAAGAAGAATTTGGAAAATGGAAGAAGCACCGATGAACGAAATATGAAAAATATAAAAAACTAAATCAGCCTCTTACTGATGCAATTGAGGAGGTAAAATCAGTAATTAAATGATTAGGTAATATGTTCTGAAAGCTATTGAACAGGTTAGTGAGAATTAAAACAGAAATTTACCAGGATATGGAATTTCAAAGTATGAATGGTCTGATGATCATCCTGCTAAGTATGACAATACATCAAGTGAATCAGAATTACAAGATGAGATGAATAAATGTGAAGAAAAGACTGAAAGTAGAACAAAATTTAAAGATAAAATTCAGGCTGCTGTCAAAAGAATAAATATAAGTGAAAGAATGTTAATGTATATTAACAAGAGTGCAGATAAAATTTTGGATTATGACCTGTTAGCACATTTAAATTTATTGGATTCAGTGGAGATAAATTAACAATTGGTGGAAAAGAATATGATGGCACACATGGATTAAATGAATTTCTTAGCAAAAAATGTGTTACTATAGCTAATATGAATGAAAAATTTGGTCCTGCTGATTTATCAAATTATGTGGATGTACTATACAATTCAGGAACATTATATTCTGATAATAACCCATATAAATTAAAATAAAGTCGAAGTAAAAAATATTAACCTTTGATAAAAGAAAATGTTGATGTCTATTTTCCAAGATTAAATTAAATAGATACAGATGCTTCAGCTGAAAAAGTGGGAGAAGGTTTAATAATGAAATGTGCAGGAAAACCAATTGAATGTGTTTGGATTAATGATGTGAGAGAATTATTTGATAGATTAGCAGTAATCCATAGAGAAGAATTAGCTTGAAATACAATTACCAATGGAAAATTTGACATAACACAGATGTTAAGAAACACATTTAGTTGTTTCATTATTAATAAGCCAAAATGAGTTCTGTATTTGTTTAGCTATTTGAATAACTTAGCATATAAATTTTGAAAAAGTGAATAATATGGAAAGGCTTGGTTAACACTACCATTCAAAATGTATCTGCCAGGCTTCTCATACTGGGGTTTTCGAACCAAGTAAGAAGATCAATTAGCACGTGATTATAACGGCGTAAATCCCCTAGAAAAGGCTTGAAAAACAATATTTTATATTCAGATAGTAAAAATTTACAAAAATGCCGTGAAGCAGTACAGTACTTCAGTTAGCTGCAAAAGAGAGAATGCATGCTAAAGATGCATCATCATCATCTTGGACAGTTTCCAGCCACTGGCTGGGTCTGTCGGGAACACAAGCCTCTCCATCGTGTTCTGTCTTTCCACCATTCCCCCTCTTCCACCTTCGTTCAGTTCTCTCCTCTTCTCATCACACATTCCTTGACTCCCTTCACCCATCTATCTCTTGGTCTTCCTCTGGGCCTCTTTCCCTCCACTTGCAGATCAAACATCCTCTTTGGGATTCTTCCCTCATCCATTCTCTTCATGTGTCCATACCACTGCAGTCTTGATTTTTCTATCCTGTCCTGTACTGGTTCCTCCTTTAGTCTTTCCCTCACATACACATTTCGCAATCTGTCTCGTCTTGTTACACTCAACCTGCTCCTCTGGAACTTCATTTCACTAGCCTGTATTCTACTTTTGTCGCTTTTGTGCATTACCCATGTCTCACTTCCATATGCCAATATGGGGACAAAGTAGGTTCGGTATATAATTCCCTTGGATTTCTGTGGCACCTCCTTGCTCCAAATAAGCCCCCTAATGCATTTGTAGAACTGCCCTGCTTTTCTGCACCTTTCATTTATTTCCATTGCGTTTCCCCCTTTACTTTCAATCATGCTTCCCAGGTACTTGAAGTTCTCTACCACTTGTAGTTTTTCCCCTCCACAAGTTATATCCACATTTGGCCTATTCTTCTTCCTTGTTGTGACAATTATTTCACTTTTCTTTGCAGAGAAATGCATTCCATATTGTGCTGCCGTTGCCTCCCATACCTCTAACTGCTCTTGCACCTCCTTCTCGCTATTTCCCCATAACATCAGGTCATCGGCAAAAAGCACTGCTTTCATTTTATGATCTCCAATTGCATCTGATACTTGCTGTAGGATTTCATCCATAACAATAATAAACAATAAAGGCGAAAGTGCACTTCTCTGTCGCAGCCCATTTTCCAGCTTGAACCATGCAGTACGTTCCCTCCCCACTTTCACACAACTCTCACTTCCCTCATACATTTTTCTGACTTTTCGTGTTATCTCTTCATCTATCCCTTTTGCATTCAGCACATCCCAGAGCTTGTCCCTACAGATACTGTCATACGCCTTCTCAATATCTAAAAACGCCATGATTAAGTCCTTCCCGTACTCATAGTGCCTTTCCTGCGGTTGCCTTACCGCAAATATGAGGTCCGTTGTTGATCTTCCCGGTCTGAAACCGTACTGCTCCTCTTGCAGTCTACTTTCAATACTGCTTCTTATTCTCTTCTCCAGGATCTTTTCATAGATTTTTCCACAGTGGCATAGCAGGGTGATTCCTCTGTAGTTCTCACATCTCCTTTTATCCCCTTTCTTGAAGATTGGGACTATAATTCCTTTCTTCCAATCCTCAGGAATTCTGTTCTCCTTCCACACCACCCTCAGCACTCTGTATGGCCACCGGGTTCCTACTTCTCCTGCTGCTCGTATCATATCCACTGTTACTTCGTCCCAACCTGGTGCCTTGCCCCCTTTCATCCTCTTTATGGCTTCTTCCACTTCATTCCAAGTTAGATCATCAATTTCCCCACTATTATAATCGTCTGCTGCCTTAGGCTCTCCATCGCTGTTAGTTACCCGCTTGGCGGCATTCAACAGATCTTCAAAGTACTCCTTCCAAATCTTTTTGAGCTCATGCATTTCCTCCACAACTCTTCCATTATTATCCATGATCCTCAGGTACTCGCTTCTGTCGTTCCTCTTATTTCTTACCATGGTGTAAAGTACTTTTTTGTTCCCTTCACTGTCCTCTTCTAACATTCTTGTCCATTTTTCCATCCACTTCTTCTTCTCCGCCCTTACTATGGTCTGTGCCGCTTTCTTGCTTTCCTTATATTTTACCCTAGCTTCCTATGTTCGGGTCTGGAACCATTCTCTGAAGGCTTTGTTCTTTCGAAGTACTGCCTCTTTACATATGTTGTTCCACCATGGGGTTTCCTTACTTCTCCTCTTTGTGCTAGTTCTTCCGCACACAGTCTCAGCTGCCTCAACTAGAGCCCTCTTAAAATCTCCCCATTCTTCTTCCACTGTTCTCTGATCTTCCTTTGGCAGCTTCTTCCTGATCAGTGCATCACTTGTTTTAAAATTAGCAGCAACAGCAGTAAGAGGAACAAAGTATGGAAAATGAAAATGAGGTATGGGCATTGATGTTGATGAAAATGGATGTGGATTATGAAAATCTGGCAAGCAGTAAGACTCTGGTATCCAACAATATTACAAATTTCAATAGCACCATTTCAATGCTATCTAAAAATATTTATGTTTATAATGTTTTTATTCTTGTAAATGAATCACTTGAGCATTGATTGCAGTTTGCTATCTAGTGGCAAATCTAAACCAAAATCATTTGACATTAAACTTAGTAATGAACATTTATGTAGTACTGATAATTGCAACTGATGCTCAAAAGAGAAAAAGAGGTTAAAATACAGATGGTATTATAATCATAAGATTAGGCAAACCTGTTGTGAAAAAGGTTATTCGTCATATAACTAAAAGCAAGAAATGTTCTGGATTAACACAATGTGAAAGAGGATTTCTTCCATTGTTATTGGATGCATTAGCATGTTAAGCTGCTATTGATTTACTAACAGGTGGGTTTGCACCTACTGAAAATGGAGTCCTAAATAAGACGAAAAATGATGAACAATTGGAAAAACAGACAGAAATATAACCAAGTAGTGGAGAAGAAAGCTGGTGCTGTATTAAAAAAGTAAAAAATATAGTTGATACATTCCCTAAAACATTAAGTGATTTTGATATAGAGAAACTCATTAAACAATTAAAGAATACTTCTGTGGTGTGTATATATTGATGAATTACCTAATCATTCTAGAGAATATGAATCTGGAATAGTTTCTGATAATGTTAGCACACAATTGATTTGTTATTATGAGAATAAAGATAAAAAACGATATTTGATTCATTTGGAAGAAATGTTCCTGAAGAATTGGGTAAATATTTAATTTTGGGTGAATTGCTCTATAAGGGACTGCTATTACAAAATTTTAATGAAGTAATAGGTCCTCATTTGCTTCTGTTTAAGACTTTTGTCAGATATTTACAAGTTTAACAGAATTTTGAATTTAATAAATTGACAGTTTTGGAAATAAGATGCAGCCTGAAGGTGGTATGAACAATAAAAAATAAACTTCAATGAATTAGACGCAATAATTGACCCAAAATAAATTTTAATCAAACAGCTTCATATGAAATTACTTTCCATTATTAAAGTAACTTAAGTTACATTGATTTTAAAGGTAGAAGGTTAGTAGATTTAAACATTTTAATGGGTGGCTATGGTACAGCTACCAGACAATATTTATAAAAATAACCTGATTATACAACCATTCTAACAGAACTGAATAACTATCCATAGAGTAATCCAACAAATCACTTCACAAAAAAGGACACTGGAAAAGCTTTCCAGGTTATTTTTCAAAGGCAGATATGTGACAAACATAAACTAAAATTTTAATTTTGATACTGAGGATGAAATATTAAAATACAAGTTTGAGAATGATGGAAACGTCAAGAGAGTTGCTCGAACAGTCCACGCGCCGGTTCATAGTGTCCAACGGGCACAATATTTCGGCGATCAGACATGTCGCCATCGTCAGGTGGGCTGACGAACTGAGCTCCTGAGGGCGGGCGGGGATTTAAATCCCCTCCCCCCACGGGCCGCTCTCTTCGCCGTCTGCACCCACGAGCCAGCGGTCATGACGACGTGGGTATCGGAATCTGTCGTAGCGTCGATGTGCTTGCTACGTCCGCCCTGGTCTCCAGTTCTTACTTCTTGCTGAGAGTCTTCTTAATTACACTCAATGCTGGGTCCCAAGCCTTGCTGAGATTGTAGCCGCAATCTCGATTGATAAGATCTTCCCTCGTGCGAATTTCGATAGTCTCCCTTATAATGCTGTCCTAATATTTAGAGGTCTGAGCCAGGATCTTGGTACGCTCATAATCTATCTCGTGTTTCTGGGACAAACAGTGCTCTGCTACCGCCGACTTATTTGGATATTTCAGTCTTGGCAACGATCTTCGATGGTGTGTACTGTTTGTCCGATATAAGTCTTCCCACACTCACAGGGAATTTGGTATATGCCGACCTTCCTCAAACCGAGGTCATCTTTCACACTTCCCAGTAATGCCCGTGTTTTATTGGGCGGGCAGAAGACGGTTTTAAGTTGGTGTTTCTTTAATATACGACCGATTTTCCCCGATAGTGCGCCATTGTACGGAATAAAGGTAGTGGCTACCTCTTCTTCCGTGACTTCATCCGTCTCCACAGGTTGTGCTGTGGTGGTGGGATGGAGAGCGCGTCTAATCTGCCATACCGAGAACCCGTTTCTTCGGAACATGGTTTTGAGGTGCTCGAATTCCTGGGGCAGATTCTCTGCGTCTGAGATGCTGTGCGCCCTGTGTACTAGTGTTTTTAGTATTCCATTCGTTTGAGAAGGGTAGTGGCAGCTGTCTGCAGGCAGGTACATGTCAGTGTGCGTTTTCTTTCTGTACACACCTTAGCTCAGGGTACCATCAGCTCTTCTCTTGACCATGACGTCCAGGAATGGTAATCTCCCTTCTGCTTCGGTCTCCATAGTGAATTTGATGTTTGGATGTATGGAGTTTAGGTGTGTAAGGAAATCCAGGAGCTTGTCCCTACCATGGCTCCAGATGACAAACGTATCATCGACATAACGGAAGTAAGAAGTAGGTTTCCAATTGTATGAGGCCAAGGCTTCCTCCTCGAAGTACTCCATGTACAAATTCGCGACCACCGGCGAGAGTGGGCTGCCCATTGCGAACCCGGGGACTGTTCGAGCAACAAATATGCCGGGAGAAACTGAAGAATCACATCAAGTGAGTTATCTTGTTTGGAGTCAATATAGATAGTAGTCTACCTCTTGACTTCAAAAATAGATAAAAAATATAATATCAATGAACTTCAAATTTTATGTTACATTCAGTTAAATAAGCCATTACTTGAAATGAAAATGAAAGATAAAATATGTGTATCTGTAAATCAATCTCCTAAATCTGTACCTTTTTCACGTGAATTACTCATGTTTGGTGAACTGATTTTGAAAGCTAAGGATGATAGACTGGAACAATAATGAATAAGTTTTTAATCTATGTAAATGAATTATTATGTTTGATGCTTGCAGTGAAGAAAATTTACTGAAACACATAAACCTCACAGAGTAGCAACTGAAAATGCTAGACGGAGGACTGAAGATCGTTGCACAGTGTGGTAAACTAAAACAAGTAAATCTGTCAAAAAATTGTAGTTGATGGAGTGAAGTTTTGTGAAAAATTAGTATTGAATTAATAAGCCACTGAGAGAAAATTTTAAAAGAAGAAACGTAATTTCATTTGGTATAAATGATTTATGGCAACTAATGCAGTAGAAGTGAATTTTGGTAACTTGAAAGGAATATCATAACTAAAGAAAGGATATAAATATTTTGACTTTTATAGATTTTAGTATAAATTTGCTTGGGTTATTTCAATTAAAGATAAAAAAGTTAAGAAAGAAGTGAATGCTTTTGGAAAAATATTTAGAGAGAGAACTTCAAGAAATTTACAATCAGACATAGGCAAAGACTTCTATAATACAGAATTTCAAGAAATAATAAAAATTGTGTTGATCATTACTCAGTTTTTACTGATTTAAATGTATCTTTATAGAAATGTTTAACAGAACACTTAAACAGAAAATGTGGAAGAGATTTGTTTTTCAGGAAAATCATAAGTGGGTAGGATACAGTCCAAAGTCTGCTTCTGGTGATGCTGATATTGTTTTGCAACTAGGTGATGAAAACAACACAAAACATTCAACAATAAAAATGAAAAAATAGAAGTTAATAATGAAAAGAATTATAAGGCAGCTGCTGCTCCATCTAATGATAAACCCAGTTCAGACAGAAGTATGCTTCAGCTGATGCAAGACATAATATGGGGGATAAAACTAAAATTAGCAGCAAAAAACGAATTTTTGAAAATGGGTACACAGCTAATTGATCAAAAAAAAATTTTGAAATTGGATGTGTTATCATTCCAAAACAAGGCATTGATCGGAGAAAAAAGAGAAAGGAATTTTTATGAACATGAGTTACAAAAAAACTATTTAACCTTACACATATCTCGCTAAAATAGTTTTGAGAAAGAAAGGAGGCAAAGTATATGTTAAATGCTAGGGGTTTGATAATGCACATAGTAGTCTGGTATATAAAAATAAAATTATTTTATAAAAGATTTCTCAGATTTTGTGAAAGCTATTATTTGGTGTACCCAATAACTAAGGAAAAATAATTTCAGTGAAATTACTATTCTAGTTCAATTCTTTTTTCATTTTGTAGTACTAGTTGATTGAGTTTTATTATATTCTATTCATATTATTACTTCACATTTTGGATGTGTGGTTACAAGTACATTTAACACGTTTTGAAGCTTTCTTCTTTGACATCTAGTCACATAGTAATGATGTTCAAATACTATATCGAACATGGAATAACAAACATTTCTCACATCAATCTTATTGGTTGGTACAACTTGCATTTCTCTTATTTGTGCTACAAGCACTTTGTCTCGTCTTTTTAGGTTTTGAAATTCTTCTCTTCCCCTCTTCAGCACACACATAGCAATTTCCTTAGCAGTTTGTAAATCTTCTATTTGTTTCAGTTGTTGATTGTAGTTTGAATACACCATGCTTTCGAAATGAAGGCAACACTTCTTCCCCTACTCAGCCTTCAAAATCTGTAGCTATGGTCATTTTGAATGCAAATATAAGTGAGTATAATAAAACTTTGTTAATAAGTAGTGTTTGTTGATGAATATAGTGTATGGGTCGTGAAATACCCCCTTTGTATTTGTATATTAATATTAATTTTTATGCTTTTTAAATACATTGTCTCTCATAACATTCTTATTATTTTTATATTCCCAAATATATCAGACACATCCTTGGCTTTTAACCAAGGATTATTTCCTTCATCAACTATTACAAGCTCTTCTTTATTGTGATAAATAATTCTGTTGTTATTCTGAGATATATTCGTTAATGGTACTTCTGTAGTGGATGTACTTGCCATTGCTGCCATTTAATGGAATAAAAATTTGTAAGGAAAATTATTTTTTGTTTAAGTGGTTATGTGACATATGAAACACCTTGAATCAAGACACTTTTTTAAGATATGTTCATAAAAGCTTTATTTGAGTTCACACTACAAGTTGTTGGTAGTTGACCAATGATTAATTCGCTATATATCCTGTCATTTTGTCTCATTAATATTCCAGTGTTTGGTTGCACATTTGAAGGTAATAGTGAATTACTGTCATTTTACTTCAGAGGTCAAATTACTGATGAGTGAGGAAAAGCTATAACATATTTATCTATAAATGTGTGTTCACTATAAATGAGAGAATTACACTCGTATACTTTCTATGTGCATGTTATCTTGATGATGAAGATGCCTATATATATCTTCATTTATTGATCAGGTAACTAATGGAGATGTCACCTATTTATATGATCTAAATAGAGAAGAAATATTTATGTTACTGAAAACTTTAAAAAACAGATTATCAATATTTAAAATTAGTTTGTGAATCAATTGCTTTTAAAATGTCCTGTGTCTCTTTTCATTTATCTTTCTTTTATTTTATACACTTTTGATTCCAGAAGTTCCTTTAATGCTTCCTTAACCACATTAAATTTATCTGGATATTCTACATAGATTTTTGAAATAATTGCTGCTAGCTTGTGTCTAGACAAATTATCTAACATGGTAGGTGTTATTTTATGCATTTTGCTTCCACTCTTTATTTGTATCACAGATCCATATTCAGTAGCAATTGGATCAAATACTATAGGTGGTTTTGTTAAAATATTACTGTATATTGTGCTTACATGAGAATTTATTAAATCAACATTTTTCTTTGTATCTTCACAAAATAGGCTGATATAGCATGATAGGTCATGAAAGTGCATTCAGTACATTTTTTTCTTTTCATTTTCTTTATGTACATCTAAATATTTTTCAACAATAATCACAACAAGCTTATAACTGAAATATTCCTGACTTCCTACATTAATAATTTTTTGTCCTCTAATTTGCTACTTATATATATATATATATATATATATATATATATATATATATATATATATATATATATATCACATTTACCTTATAAATATAATTTTGATTGTACTCCGAGTACTTCAAAATAGTTTATTCTAAATTAAGTTTTTGTTCTTGTATTTTGAATTTGTTTAAAGTTCTATCGGTTGTTGGTCAGTAATTATTTGAGACTGAATTAATTTATATCCTGGTTTATATTTTATGAAATGATTTGATATTTTTCTACAATGAATTATGTTTTTTACTTGCTTACATTGTTTCATGTTGAATATTATTACTAATACCTTTAAGGTATCAACTGTTAATAGTATCCATTTTTTAACAATATTATTTGGTGTTGAAGTTTCAATTTAATTTTGTTCTAATTCGAATTCTAATGATAGTGGATTATTATTTCAGCTTCTGGAATATTATTCTGTCTTCAAAATCAAACATATTTTGCTTTCCATTTAAAAAATGCAACAGCAAAATTTTTACATGATGGAATATCGTAAATAAAATCAATAATATTGTCAGTAATCATTAAATTTTTCTCTTCAAACAGTGGAGTCCCTGAACTGAGGCCCAAAATTAAGGTGATAGTTGTTGTCGTTAATAAATCCATCATAGGTGCTTCTGAATAGAAAGAAGCATTATATGTAATTGACACTGACTCCATTTATAAAGAAATAAAATTTAATAGGTAAATATTATCAAATGAATGAATCATGTTTTATTTCAGTACATTCTAGATTGCAGTTATTTAAAGAATCTAGTAAACATCCTTTCAGTTTGTTTAGTTATCCAGGTTATGATTTCCTGGAAGGAACTTGCATTCACAACTCCTTAATATCAGCTTAAAATAACTGTTGCCTGGAGGTTTGCGTTTTCTTATTAAAAATTAAAACCTGTAAATGGATAGTGTACAAGCCATTAAAGCTAAATGAAGAAGAACTAGGATATAAAAGATATACTAAAATGAATAGCTGCAATTTGTTGATCATTGCTGCAATCGTTGCACCATTGTTAATGATCTGTTCAATTGAACTGTACAAGAGCTCGAAGATAAAGCACATTAACTAGGAATTACAGGATATTCCAAACTAAGAACACAACAACTTATTAATCTTGCTAACAATAAAAACTAACAATAACAACAATGATATAATAGTAGAACTAAATTCTAAAAAATTACAACTGACCCAAATGACTTATCTTTTGTGTGAAGGTTTAAATTTTGCGATGTTATATGAATTGTATTAAATAATGACACATACAGAGATTTAGTCACTGATTGTATCAAAAAGATAAATCCATTTAATATATTTGAATGGAGTTTCATACCATGTACTCAAAAATTATCTTAAGATTACATTAAGGAATTTCAGGATAGAGTAAACTGGCTACATATATCAAGAAAATATAACATAACTGAAAACACCATAAGAAATATCAAGATAAATTAAATTGGAATGATGTATGAAAATGCTGTATGTTAACTGAAAACATCATAAGAGAATTTCAAGATAAAATATAGTTGTAATATGTATGAGATTATCAATATTTGCCTGAAGATTTTATGACAGATTTTCAAAATGAAATTCATTGGAAATATATTTTAAAACATGAAAATTATCAGTATTTATTTATTTTATAAAGTAAAAAATTATCAGAATTTTCAAACAAAGAACACCACACCTTATGGAACAATGGAGCAGTCTGAGGGCAGCGAGTGTTCTATATGCTTGACCAATCAAAATTTTCAGTTCATCAAAACAAAATGTAATCATGTGTTTCAGGAGAATATGTTGACAAATGGTTAACAGAATGTTCTTCTTGTCCAATGAGTACAAACCTTATTAAAATAACGTAATTAAATTTACAAAATAAATATATCATCCCTGTAGCTAATGTAGCTCAGTCAGAATATTGAAATAATTACAATAGATACCAATAGGAACATTTTCTATCAGTCTCTGTTATAAAATGGTTGAATTTGGATCATAGTTAAGACTCAACATTTCTTCAAAATCTAGATGTAGACCTTTAATAGTGTTTCATTGCTTTTCTAGACTTCTTCTTTGTGAGTTAATTGCAGAATAATTATATTCATAAATAAATAAGAACGAAAGTTGATTTTAAATCATCGATTCTTTGAGGAAAAACATGAGGCAATTATATGTGTCTCTGTTTCTCTCTTTTAATATTTCTAAAGTATTGTCAACTTACTCTATTACATATTCTACTTGTTATCTCTAATATTAAGTCCATCAATTTTATTTAAATTTTCCATGTGACTATTCTCTCTTTAAACTTATATTCTCCATGTTTATAAATTTAGGGTAAACCATGGGTTGTAATTCATTTTTTGAATATTTTAGCTTTTTGTTTTTGTGGTTTTAAAATTAAAAAATTATAAACCACATGAACTGATAAATGTTGTGTGGCATTGTTAATTTCGAGGAGTCTTTAAATTGTGCAGCCGTTTAAGATCAACAGAATATACCTTCTCTTCATCATCTACATGTTTCGTTATGGGATTTAGACATTTCTGCTTTTTAAAATTTCAGCATTATCTTTAGCTTTAAACCAAGGATTATTCTTTTCATGAGTACTAACAAATTCTTGTTTACCATTGTATGGCAGCTCGATGTTGATAACTGTTACTGATTTCATTTAATAGAACACCATTTTACTACAAATATATTTTTTATACACTCCTGGAAATGGAAAAAAGAACACATTGACACCGGTGTGTCAGACCCACCATACTTGCTCCGGACACTGCGAGAGGGCTGTACAAGCAATGATCACACGCACGGCACAGCGGACACACCAGGAACCGCGGTGTTGGCCGTTGAATGGCGCTAGCTGCGCAGCATTTGTGCACCGCCGCCGTCAGTGTCAGCCAGTTTGCCGTGGCATACGGATCTCCATCGCAGTCTTTAACACTGGTAGCATGCCGCGACAGCGTGGACGTGAACCGTATGTGCAGTTGACGTGCTTTGAGCGAGGGCGTATAGTGGGCATGCGGGAGGCCGGGTGGACGTACCGCCGAATTGCTCAACACGTGGGGCGTGAGGTCTCCACGGTACATCGATGTTGTCGCCAGTGGTCGGCGGAAGGTGCACGTGCCCGTCGACCTGGGACCGTACCGCAGCGACGCACGGATGCACGCCAAGACCGTAGGATCCTACGCATTGCCGTAGGGGACCGCACCGCCACTTCCCAGCAAATTAGGGACACTGTTGCTCCTGGGGTATCGGCGAGGACCATTCGCAACCGTCTCCATGAAGTTGGGCTATGGTCCCGCACACCGTTAGGCCGTCTTCCGCTCACGCCCCAGCATCGTGCAGCCCGCCTCCAGTGGTGTCGCGACAGGCGTGAATGGAGGGACGAATGGAGACGTGTCGTCTTCAGCGATGAGAGTCGCTTCTGCCTTGGTGCCAATGATGGTCGTATGCGTGTTTGGCGCCATGCAAGTGAGCGCCACAATCAGGACTGCATACGACCGAGGCACACAGGGCCAACACCCGGCATCATGGTGTGGGGAGCGATCTCCTACACTGGCCGTACACCACTGGTGATCGTCGAGGGGACACTGAATAGTGCACGGTACATCCAAACCCTCATCGAACCCATCGTTCTACCATTCCTAGACCGGCAAGGGAACTTGCTGTTCCAACAGGACAATGCACGTCCGCATGTATCCCGTGCCACCCAATGTGCTCTAGAATGTGTAAGTCAACTACCCTGGCCAGCAAGATCTCCGGATCTGTCCCCCATTGAGCATGTTCGGGACGGGATGAAGCGTCGTCTCACGCGGTCTGCACTTCCAGCACGAACGCTGGTCCAACTGAGGCGCCAGGTGGAAATGGCATGGCAAGCCGTTCCACAGGACAACATCCAGCATCTCTACGATCGTCTCCATGGGAGAATAGCAGCCTGCATTGCTGCGAACGGTGGATATACACTGTACTAGTGCCGACATTGTGCATGCTCTGTTGCCTGTGTCTATGTGCCTGTGGTTCTGTCAGTGTGATCATGTGATGTATCTGACCCCAGGAATGTGTCAATAAAGTTTCCCCTTCCTGGGACAATGAATTCACGGTGTTCTTATTTCAATTTCCAGGAGTGTAGATTCATCGATAAATATAACTAATTTTTCACTTTCTTTCAATACATTGAAATTGAGGGGTTTAAATTTTCAAATGTTATCAAGATTCATTGAGAGAATTAGAATGTGGATGCTTATTTAATGGAGGAACAATTCGTTCTTCTTTAAATTTTCCTACTTAGTTTGATGTTTGTCTCTGACATAGTCACGAACAGCTTTTTTAGGATTTCCATATTATAAAATGTTAGCTACATCTTAACCTTTAAACCAAGGACTATTTGTTACATCAAGAGTTACAAGCACTTCTTAGTTGTTATAAAGAATCCCACTGTTCTTCTGAATAAATTCAAATTTATTCATTTATGATGGTATCGACTGCATATACTGAAAATATAATTTTTATTAGACAGCTTTCCTTTAGATTCATCAACTGCTTGAATTACATCTTATAATATTTACAATTTATATAAATGAAAGTACTATTACTACTGTTTGTGAAAATAGTAGTTACAGAAGACAGAATAAAATATTTAAATGATTATCGTTATTTAGATATTCAGGATGATACGAAACTTACTGAAGTGCATGATGATGCATTAAGTGATGCATTAATGTTCTTTCATTTAACAGACAATCTTGAGATAACTTGTGAATTCGGTGAAGATATTTTAATGTTATGAACAGACTTAGATGTGGTGTAAAGATCCATTTGTTAACTATCATACTAGTAAATATAAATGCAGTCAAAATTTAAAATGGAATTATAATGGGGAAAATAAGACATTGTTAGTGGTAACAGAGGCAGTATTTCTTTTATGACAAAATATCCTGATATTAAGTTTGTTTGTGACACCAATATATTTTAACTATAGGTAAAAGAAGAATTCATATCAATGTTATATCAGGTCACCAATATTTATAGGATCTAGATGGAAAGGTAATGCATTATGTTGCACATTTTTTCTCAGATATGAATAATTATCCAGTAGAAATACATTTATGTGAAGATCAGATTAGATACTTGGAAACTGATGAAAATACAACATATAACCAAACAAATCTGTCTTAAATTTTGGTTCTTGAAAGTGGTCACACATTAGGTCTTCAGCACACAGATGTTAATAGAGCAATAATCAAAAGATATATGGTGAAAATCTACTTCATTTGTACCACCACTCCATATGAAAACGGAGAATCACGATATCAGTTTATAATTTTAGATTGGTTATTATTTCTATATATAATTTTATACATTTTTATCACAAGTGTGTGCAGATAGGTAAAGACATGAAATCAAGCTAATAACTAATTGGTTAAAATTCTTCCAAGAAGAATTACGAGAAACAGATGGAGTGTATCAGTTAGGTTAAATAATTTTTGTGTTAGCATCATATTCATGATGTATTTTCATGCATTACAATTCCTATCTTAAATTAATATCTAATGTGGGATCACATAAATTTTTTTTATTTAACAAGGACACTCTTATTCTTTAATTACAATGCAGAATTGGATGGCATAATTTGAGTGAATATGAGTGAAGTGAAATAACAACTAGAGAATTTCAATTCTGTGTTTAGGTGCATTAACAGACTGTCATAGTTTTTGAAGAATGATAATTTCTATAAATATAATGAATAGACAAAAAAGTAGATGAAGCAGGTACAATTGATTTATCAGTATTTGCAGAGGTTATACCCATGTTAAAAGATGTTGTTGTAGTGGTCTTCAGTTCTGAGACTGGTTCGATGCAGCTCTCCATGCTACTCTATCCTGTGCAAGTTTCTTCATCTCCCAGTACCTACTGCAACCTACATCCTTCTGAATCTGCTTAGTGTATTGATCTATTGGTGTCCCTCTACGATTTTTACCCTCCACGCTGCCCTCCAATGCTAAATTTGTGATCCCTTGATGCCTTAAACATGTCCTACCAACCGATCCCTTCTTCTAGTCAAGTTAAGCCACAAACTTCTCTCCTCCCCAATCCTATTCAATACCTCCTCATTAGTTACGTGATCTACCCACCCTATCTTCAGCATTCTTCTGTAGCACCACATTTCGAAAGCTTCTATTCTCTTCTTGTTAAAAGATATATTTCAAAAAACCAAAAAAATTTTACTTGTCCTTATTAAAAATTTTTGTATATACATTGGAGCTATCAAATCTAAAATGTGTAAATACTGTGGAGTTGAAAAATCAATTGATCATTTTACTTCACAGAAATACATAACTGATGGTTACAGAACAATGTGTAGGCAATGTACAAATGATTAATATATAAGACTTTACAATACTAAAGAATTCCTTCTGTATATATTATGTTATAAAAATTACTTGAAATGAACTGCAAGTGAAGATCATTTGAAAGCATTTTTGTTGATAAAAATTGATGAGGAAGAGACTGAAAACGATCAAACACACAAAAATAAATTAATGATTTAGATAGTTTTTCCTCAAATCAGTTGTGTAAAGACAATCATGGAAATAAATATAATAAATTGACTGAAGTTATTTATAAAGTAAGAAGTCTCAAGAGCCTTTTTTAAAATTCCATTAACAAATTTTTTTAAATATTAAATAAGAGACTAAAATGGATTAGTTCATGATTCCTCAGATTCACAACTTATGTAGAAGAAAGTATTTGAGAATATATAGTAAATAAATTAAAACTAGTCTGATTATATTTATTAATAGACACTGAGGTGGAAATCTATTGAAAAATCTACCTACCTTTTTTTGATGATGAAATCTTCAAAACTGATGAGGACATACCAATTATAAAGATATATCCATTTCACCAATACAAAAAATAGAATAGCAGTTACAGATTACCTAATTCATAAACTAAATGCAAAGAGATTCTAAATTATAAATTTTTAAAAAAATCTAAGGTTGTTTACCCAAATTTCGTCTTGAATGCATTGAAGCCAAAAATTATGAAAATCATGAAAGATATTTTACAAATACATTGTGTGTTGAGAGTACCTTTTATACTAATTTTAAGTACAGAATGCAGAAAATAGAAATATTGGGGAATATAAGTTCCAGGCAGATAGGATCAAAAAGAATAGAGACGTAATTTTAAATAATAAGATTTGTAAACAAAATACTTTATCAAAAATCTTGAGTTTTTAGATATGGGGTTCAGGCTTCACATTAAATAGAATTATTGGTTTGCAAGTAGCAATTTATAGATATGTGCCATTGAGAGAATGTCACACATCAAATTACCAGGAAAGTCAAAAATATGAAAGCATGTATAAAAATAAAAAATAATGACCAAAAATGTTTTTGTGTGCTATAAAATATGCATTGCACGTACAAATGTGGAAAGAGTCACATTACATAAAAATTTTGGGCTTGGACTTTATCATAAATTCGAAAATTTGGATTCCCTGTGGTGGGTGATAGTATAAAAATTGAGAATAAAACTAATATATAAATTAATGTGTGTTCATTTGATAAAAAATATCAAGACTCTCCATTAAAAATAACAAAATTTAAAAGTAAATAACATGGAAATATTTATTTTAAGAATGGGATTAATTTAAAATACTGCTGCATACAAAATTTATCTAGTCTTGTTTTGAGTCAAATTACGAAACAGGAAGAAGTAAAATTTCATTGTCATATGGTCTTCATTTTAACAGTAAAGAAAAATTAGATGATCAAATACCAAGTTGTTTAGTTATCATACTATGAAATGTGTAATTACAAGAAAAAGGCTCATTATTGAGTTTTAGATCCAACAGCTTTCAAAAAATTCTAGTTCTTGCAAATATTTTGATTGTTTAGTATTAAAGATGAATAATTGCCAACCAAACCCAGAATCTTCATGTGCAATGAAATATCAAAAATATGTACTTATCGTTTTCTGTTGCTGCATCAATTATATTAACAGACACTATAAGGATCCTGTTGTATATAGATGACCAAATGCTTATAAAATTTATCAAATGCATAAAAAGGAGGAAGAAGAAATGGGAAGAATTTATACTCAAATTGACAAAATAAGACCATTAACATCTGAAGAATAGTCAAGACACAAAAGATCTAAAAGATCTTCATTATGTATATGCCATTACATAAAAAATGATGAAAATCATCATGATGGTCATGTAATAGAAAATATATAAATCGCTCATGTAATATGTTTTCTACCAATTTATTTACATAATTTATCTGGATATGATACTCATTTGTTTGTAAATAACTCATTTCTGACAAGAATAAATAGATTGGTTGCCCAGCATTAAAGAGAGAAAGATTAGTTTTGGCATGAAGATAGAAAATTTGAAGATTTTAAATTGATTGCTCATCCACCTGACAAGATTTCACAAAATTTGAAAAAAAGTCAAATAACACCTGTTAGGAAAATTTTCTGAGAAGATTTACTCCATCTGACGATCAGAAAATGTGTGTATCCATAAGATTCTTGGAGGAAGTTTGAAGAGAGACAACTTCCAGCAAATGAAAAATTTTATAGTAAACTGAATGTCTGTGAAATAAGTGGTGTAGATTATAAACAAGCTAAATTAGTTCGCAAAAAATTTAATATCAAAAATTTTTGATGAATGTCATGATTTATATCTTAAAATTAATGATTCATTATTAGCCAATGGGTTTGAAAACTTTAGAAAATCGTGCAAAAACTGCACAATTTGGTTTGATATTGATATTTTACAGCCTTTGGTTTATCTTGGGATGCAATGCTAAAAATGACTAAACAACAACTAGAATTATTACATGATTACAATATGGTCTTTATAGATGAGAAAGGAATAAGTGATGGTACATCCTGCTGCTGTAAAAGATAGAAGGAAATGATAAATATATTAAAGATTATGATGTAAAAAACATGTCAAATTATGTATCATATTCAGATGCATTTAATGAAATGGTTATGCTATGAGCCAATATTTACCTTATGGAGGTTTCAAATGGGATGAACAAAATACATTTAATTCTAAAAAAATAAGCAAAATTTCAGACAAATCCAAAATTGGGTATGTATTTGAAGTATATCCAGAATATCCTAGAGAAATATATCATCTGCAAAAATATATACCATTAGCTCCCAAAAAGAAAGGTGAAGCTGGAACTAGAGGATAATAATTTGTTGACTACTGTGGATGATAAATGTAATTTTGCAGTTCAATGTAGAAATCTTAAACAATATCTGTTTGTAGGAATGAATATCACAAAATAGATAAAATTTAATCAGTCAGATTATATAGACTGGAACACAGAAATGAGAATGAAAGTTAAAAATGATTTTGAAAAATATTTCCATAAGTTAATAATTCTGTGTATGGCAAGATGAAGGAGAACATAAGAAACAGAGTAGATATGAGATTAGTTTCAGATGAAGAAAAGTATGATAAAATTCTAGTAAAACCAAACTGTAAAAGAAGAACTATTTTTAATGAAAATCTTTTTGTCATCCATATGAATAAGACAAAAATAACATTTAATAATCCATCTGTGTGTGTGTGTGTGTGTGTGTGTGTGTGTGTGTGTGTGTGTTTGTGTGCGTGTGTGTGTGTGTGTGTGTGTGTGTGTGTGTGTGTGTGTGTGTGTTTAAGAATACTTCATTTATCTAAAGAACTCATGTATGATTTTCACTACTGTGTTATGAAACCAAAATATGGTGAAAATATTGTTTTGTATTATCGAGATATTGAGAGTCATACCTATAACATACAGATTGGAGATTTTTATGAAGATATATACTTTAAGTTAGTATGTTGTACATAATTTCTACTATGTCCTCAATTGTATACACCCTTGAAGATGTTTTGTTTGTGTTTTCTTATTTGCCGATTTATATAGAATGAAAAATAAGATCTTATTTAAAATGTATTCTGCATAAATAGAGGCTCCACTCAAGATGCTCAACAATGGTAGCAATTAAAGATTGTACAAAAAATCTAGTGAGCTGGAAGTAAATGAAACATATTATATTACAGGATGTGTATATTATAAAATTAAATGTGGAGAGAAAATTTGTATGTAGTTCATTAAAATATTTAAAATTGTTTTGCCAGACAGATATTATGAATTAATTACTGCTTGGGATTTTCAATTTTATGAAGATGGTAGTATTAAACTGAGATATAAAGGAATGAAGAAACTTAAAACCTAAGTTAAAAAACTTCAAGATCTGGAATATCTAGTTTAAAAATTTCATTTTTCTGTTTATTTTATATTCTGCAAACGAACAACCACCTTCAGTTAGTGGAGTGTAGTCAGTGAATGGATAAAGTAACATACTGTACAATTTCATAAAGATAAATGTCTAATAGATGGGTATCATAATATATGTCAAGAATGTGTATCGAGATGTCAGAAAATATCGTAATATAAGTAAAGAATCTGTATCGAAATATCAGAAAATTAAAGTTACATGTAAATGCTGTAGAAGTACAGCGAAGTCTTGTCTCAAAAAGCAAGTACAATCGCCAGTTGACAACAATTTCATGGCTATCAATGAACAAAAAGCTGGATTCGTTTCCCTTTTTCCTTAGTAATAGGGAAACATAAGAATGAGAGAAACAGGCAAATTTAGCAATTTTATATATATATAGTAGGATGCTTCGGTAGATTCTGGGTAATTTTTCCCAAGAGGAAGAAAAACATAAATTTGAACAACTGATATGCTATTTTGGCGATTTCGGAAAAGTAAGCCAGAACCTACAGAAACATCCTGCTTTTGTTAGCAGCTGTGCACTTGTAGATTGGTAGGAGGCTATTCTTACTATACTTCAGTAATAATTTGCTGTCCTATCTCTTGATACCATGTATATGTGTACAAGACCCTCAGCAGCTATACATTTGTAGATCAGTAGGTGGCAATTCTGCAGACAGTGGCTGTAGGGCAGTTCCTGGTCAGTTTCGAGCAGTACTTTGGACTAGGGCACACAGGAAGCTGAACATGTGCACACACATGATCGGAAAGAGAAATAAAACCCATTTCAAGCGTCCTCAGTCACGCTCCATATATCAAAGCGAGCACCTCCGATTTATTCAGTCTGGGGTAGTGGAATCAGATGAAGGTGTCTCCTGCACTGTGGACCGACTGGCCATTACAAAAAACTTGAACAGCTCAGGCACAGGCAGTAGTCTGTAAGAGATACTAAATGCATCCCCAGCCTATACTTCTGCATCACCATTATTTGCTGAGAAGTATTCCCCCTACACTCAGCCTAAATTTCCCCCTTCTTTCCTTGTGTGAATTATGGCTCCAGTCCTTAGCTGTATGCTTAAAGATAATACACTTATGAATCCTCTTGCTGTCAAATGCCAAAAGCTCATCATGTGAATACATTAGACACCAAAAATAAATAATTAATTACCTTACATCCTTCCTCCCTGGATGCTCAGTCTTTGTCCCACCAATGTACTAGCAGAGAGGGGAGGGGAATTTGGGGGAGGGGTGGGGAAGTTGGGAGGGGTGGCTAAGTGGGGGATGGGTTAGAAGTAGGGGTAGTGGGGAGGCCACCAAGGGATGCGCCTTCGTGAATAAATTTAGCAACAATGCGGACTGGTGTCATTTCACCTTTATTCCTGTATTCGTGCGGCTGCTAAAATGGTGCTACGGACATTTAGCATGTGGAGATCAACATGGTGGGTGTTTTATTTTCACTTATATTGCTATACATCTCATTTATTATATATTGGGTGAACCACTTATAAATTCCAGAATGAGTCATCCAGTCTGCAGTGGAGTGTTCGATCTTCATTTTTAATTTGTAAATTTTAAAGAATCACTGAAGAGATACTGTGGTTGTCGAGGGACTAGATTCGTAGTCGAATGAAGTAGAGCTAAACCCTGTTCATCCTGTTTGTGTTTTTAGTAATTTTACTAAGTCAGATTTTTTTGTTGAATTCAGCTATGCTTTCCCTCACTATCTATTTACAGTTCATATTAGTGTGCTGTTTGTCTATATGAGTGGTGATTTTCTGCTAACATTAAATATCCACATTTGCTGCCCTGAAAGAGGTGTAAAATGAAGATGATGTGTACATATTGAAAGTATCATGTCCAAAATTATCTTTAAAAGTGAAAGTATCTAACGAAAATTGTTTCTTTTTTTAATTAGTGGAAGTATCAAAGATAAATTTTTTCCAAAATAATTATTCAGCAAACCTGCATCTGACTGCGTCTGGGAACTTGTTTCTTGCACTCCTCCATTTTGCCAGTAATGAAACATGTATTTGATGCAGCAATCAAGTTTAAGAGAATAATGTTGTTTGTGCAATGGCATTAAGATGGCACTGATGTTTGCTTACTGAAATTATAACTTTACTTGAATAATGCCGGTTATGCAATGGCATAAAATCATTTATTTGAAATAACTTTGCTCTAATAACTTTAGTTATACCAAAATCGATTTCAAACTATGAACTGCACATATATATTGTATAGAGGCCTCATTTTCTTTACGTTCTTTCATTTGGTGGGTAAATTTACTACTCATTTTCATATTCCATACAAGCAGAGGATGTGGACTATGATTCAGGCTCGTAGATTTAAACACAATGTAGATCTCAACATATATAGGGTTGTCCATTGATAGTGACTGGGCCAAATATCTTACGAAATAAACATCAAACGAAAAAACTACAAAGCCCGAAACTCGTTCAGCTTGAAGGTGGAAACCAGATGGCGCTATGGTTGGCCCACTAGATGGCACTGCCGTAGGTCAAAGGCATATCAACTGGGTTTGTTTAAAAATAGGAACCCCCACTTTTGATTACATATTCGTGTAGTACGTAAATAAATATGAATGTTTCAGTTGGATCCCTTTTTTCGCTTTGTGATAGATGGCGCAGTAATTGTCACAAACGTATAACTACGTGGTATCACGTAACATTCCGCCAGTGCGGACGTTATTTGCTTCGTGATACATTACCTTTGTTAAAATGGACCGTTTACCAATTGCGGAAAAGGTCGCTATCGTGTTGACGTATGGCTATTGCGATCAAAATGCCCAACGGGCGTGTGCTCTGTATGCTGCTCGGTATCCCGGACGACGTCATCCAAGTGTCCGGACCTTTCGCCGGATAGTTACGTTATTTAACGAAACAGGAAGTGTTCAGCCACATGTGATACGTCAACCATGACCTGCAACAAATGATGATGTCCTAGTAAGTGGTTTAGCTGCTGTCGCGGCTAATCCGCACATCAGTAGCAGAGAAATTGCGCGAGAATCGGGAATCTCAAAAACGTCGGTGTTGAGAATGATACATCAACATCGATTGCACCCGTACCATGTTTCTATGCGCCAGGAACTGCATGGCGACGACTTTGAACGTCGTTTACAGTTCTGCCACTGGCCACAAGAGAAATTACGCGACGATGACAGATTTTTTGAACGCGTTCTGTTTAGCGACGAAGCGTCATTCACCAACAGTGGTAACGTAAGCCGGCATAATATGCACTACTGGGCAACGGAAAAGCCACGATGGCTGCGACAAGTGGGACATCAGCGACCTTGATGGGTTAATGTATGGTGCGTCATTATGGAAGGAAGGATAATTGGCCCCCATTTTATCGATGGGAATCTAAATGGTGCAATGTATACTGATTTCCTACGTGATATTCTACCTATGTGCGATGTACTTCCAACATGATGGATGTCTGGCACATAGCTCACGTGCGGTTGAAGTATTATTGAATAGCATATTTCATGACATGTGGATTGGTCGTCGAAGAACTATACCATGGCCAGCACTTTCACGGGATCTGACGTCCCCGGATGTCTTTCTGTGGGGAAACTTGATGGATATTTGCTATCGTGATCCACTGACAACACCTGACAATATGCGTCACCACATTGTCAATGCATGTGCGAACATTACAGAAGGCGAACTACTCGCTGGTGAGAGGAATTGCCAAATGCATAGAGGTTGGTGGACATCATTCTGAGCACATATTGCATTAAAGTGGTATGTACAGGTAATTACACTATAACGGCATGTGTTCTCAGAAATGATAAGTTCACAAAGGTACATGTATCACATTGGAACAATCGAAATAAAATGTTGAAACATACCTACATTCTGTATTTTAATTTAAAAAACCTACCTGTTACCAACTGTTCATCTAAAATTGTGAGCCATATGTTTGTGATTATTACAGCGCCATCTATCACAAAGCAAAAAAGTGGTCCAACTAAAACATTCATATTTATTTACATACTACACGAATATGTAATAAAAAATGGGGGTTCCTGTTTAAAAAAACGCAGTTGATATCCGTTTGACCTATGGCAGCGCCATCTAGCGGTCTAACCATAGCACCATGCCTGGCTCTCTTTCAAGCTAGACATGTTTTGTTCTTTGAAGTTTTCTCGTTTGACACTTATTTCGTAAGATACTTGGCCCGGTGACGATCAATGGACCACCCTGTATACATTATTAAAAATTTAAGTCATACACAAAACTACAATTTCCGATATTTTTGTATCACTAATCACTCTTACAAAAAAATTTTACAAAACGCTTACTGCATCAAAACTTGGACATACAAATCGTAACTCTGAACATTATCTAACAAAAACCATTTTGAAATCATTATATAGCTTCTCCCATTAACATGCTAAAGTTTGCTCTGTGTGCAACCTGAAAACTGTGTAGTGCAAATCCTATCTTAAAGCTGTCACTACACGTCTGCTTCCTCTGGGCACCTAGCTGTGACTACCGAGTTTTTCACTGTGCATGCCTGGCTCTCTTAACCATCAAAGATCTTCCTATTCAAAGATTCCACCTTGCGGTTGGCAACTATCGACTATATTTTCTGGATCTACCCTGATCAGACCTTAGCACATACCTTTCAGTATATGCATACACTGACGACATAGCTGTAGGATAAACAGATATACAGAAGGTGCACAAAATCATTGAGAAAATAGATAAATGGTGCATAGAAGACAACCATAATATAATAATAGCAAAGATAGAAATGGTGATTTTCAGAAAAGGAGGCAAAACACCCAAGAACGCGGAAATCAACATCAGAGGACAAAAACTAAAAATCTCATCGGACTTTAAATGCCTAGTGGTGACATTGCAACCAGCAGCCAAATGCCTCACAAAACATACAGCAGAAGGTGCAGCCCATGCAATAATAGCAATACAAGACATGAAAAACATCCGCCTTCTCAATCTAGAAACGGCCAAGAAATTATTGAACCTAAATATCTTGCCAATCCTGGCCTATGGGATGGAAATTATATGGGACCACTTGACAGAAAAAATCTAGATACACTAGAAATGTAAAACCGACTTATCTAAAAAGAGCACTAGGTGTCTCAAAGGCAACAAGATCTAGTCTAGTGTACCTGCTAGCGAGAGAGACATTCCTAACTGAAGACATTAAACTTCGATTGCGATGCCACACACCATGCCTTCCAGATATCAACTGAAGATCATGGAGGATAAACGAGAAAAAGTATGGCCGGAGTTCTATGGCATTGAAACAATGACGAAACCGCTTTGGACAGCACCAGACTTTGAACTGCGACATGTCGTAACTAGATTATCTATTCACAGCTTTCATCATCTAATTTGCAAAAATAAAACTTATCACAACCCGACCACAACATTTGTGTGTGTGAACTGTGTAACGAAGCTTGTGAACGATATCACATAGAACTGGGCAGTATAAGAGTGAAATCTATAAATAAATATGCAAAAATGTAAAATGTTAAGCAAAGTAACTCTATACGACTATTTGGCTGCAATTTTCTTAAATTAAAAGAGGTGTAAATTCTGAAACATCCATCGTCCAATAACTTTCCCCCTGATACCATCAGCTTACAAATATTGGTCAGTAAAGTTTGAGAACTGAATTCTTTTAAGAAAGAAATGGTTTAAAAACTACTTGAGAACCAGACACCAGAAAGTTGCTTATTGTATGTTTGAATGCAGCCTCACCATGCAAGAAACTTCTCTCTGGAGTCCCTTAATTCGTTGGCAGATATTCTCTTTTGACATCAGTACCATCTTATCAGTTGCTCCTTCTCTGATACACTCCATCTTTCATCTTTACATGATTGGCAAACCTCAGAATGAATAACATGTCTTCTTGGGTCAGGTGAGTGCAAACTATTCAACCTTAACTTATAACGAAGAAATTGCATTTAATTTTGGTATCTCATCATAAGTGAATTAATTCTGACTTTTTGCAAGCAGTTGCACCCCCCCCCCCCAAACTGTTCTTCTGTATTTCTCGGTACTGTGTCAGAAATAATGAAGAATTTGAACACAGTGCTAGATAAACACCACATCGTGGCAGAAAATACTATCGTTATATGCAGAAGACTTCTGGTTGCCTCTGTGTTCTCTAGAAGTTTGACGGTGAATGTAAGAAGGAAACTTGAGCAGTCACTTGTTCTGTTGAGATGTACTCCAACATGACATGAGAGGTGGTATCTCCAGATAGGTAGAACTAACTATGAAGTCTTGGGTGCATTATGTAATAGCATGGGCCTGGGCTAGAAGGCTGTACACCATACACAGGGGCAATTGCACCAATACACTGCCATAGGATTGCACCATGGTACACACTGAGCGCTGCTGCCTGCCTGCTGATCGGTGCTCAGCTAGTTACTGAAACCAAGGACACTCCAACTCGTAATGAATGTGACAATTGCAGCAGCAAAACCACAGCAAACCCACGTAGGCACATATAAAAACTGGTCGTCCGACCTGTCAGGTCATTGGGTGAGTGTGTCATTGAATCAGCATTCATCACAGAGTCGGCTTCTGCCTTGAGGTCGGTCGCACTGCTCCACTGTATCCTGACAGGATCACCAACCAGGGAGTCCAGTCGCCACCTGACGGGCCAGGGGTGGAAATGAGGCCCTCCTCCCTATCTCACCTACCGGCGCCATTCGCCGCCAGTCGTAAATGGGCCGTGTAAGCCTGCTGCATCAGCGCTGACGTAGCTGGCCACAGGAGAGGGATGCTGACTATGCAATGTATGGCAAATTTAAAAAGAGGGAGTGAGGGAGAAGTGAATGATAAATCCCTTACCTAAACAATATTTCTCGTCTCCATACCTCCTCTGAGTTACCACGGATGACGTGTCACTGATCTCATTTGTTCAAAGATTGCAGTGCACATGAGGCGCCTATCTGCTTTCACTTCCCTGAGTGGAATGCTTAAGTTCTAGCTGAAGCTCACCAACCTGCAGTCTTCTGTAGCTGTTGTCCGCTGCGCAGAAAACAGCATGTAGGTCGTGAATCCATGATCTTGAGGCTGTATGAAACTCTTAGTGATGAACTGTTGCTTTAGAAATGATTAATTTCCAATCAGTTTGTTTCTATGGGATACCACTCGCTTTTTATTAGCAGAAAATGAGGAACTGTACGGTTCCTTTTTAGAGTAACAAATGACTTTAAACTACCTCTTTAATTATTTTTGTTAAGACAAAGACAACTCACACTTAACCTATATATTTGTTACACACAGTATACAAGCCCAACGCAGTCTGGCTACTATACATTGACAACATGACTTCCAATAATTAACACATAAGAATGGCCCTGAACTGCACGAAATCCCAACAATAATACAACTCCATGAAATATGAAATTAAAGAAATATGAAACTACCTTCAACTCTGTTAACTGCATGAGCCAAGACTCTCGTCTTTTCATGCTGTATTTTGTGTCGATCTGTCCACAGGAAACCATTTTATTATTATTATTAATTGCATATGAGAAACAGAGTATATATATATATATATATATATATATATATATATATATATATATATATATATATATATATATATATATATAGAGAGAGAGAGAGAGAGAGAGAGAGAGAGATACATGTATACTGAAGGAATATAAGTGAGTAACATTGCAAGATCAGATGAATAACCGGCGTAACCGTCAGAATATTGAATGAAAACATGCAAACTTGTATGCATTGTGTTGTGCAGGTGCCGGATGTCAGTTTGTGGCAAGGTCGGTCAATACTTCCCTATCCACTACCTAACCACAGGACCTTTTGCCGAGGGCGCAGAGCGCTATCAGCGATATTAACACATTCTATAGCGCTGCCAACATACAAACAGGCTACTTATAATTTCTATTCTTCAACAAATAAATGAACTGCATATTTCCGTAATTAGTATCACACTGTTCTCAACTATGTGTCTGTCTTCCAACACTGCCAAACCAGATCTATCTTACGCACTAGACATTGCTAACCAAGTTTTAATTGATACCACGGCGGACAACATGTCCGTCCTCCGAGACTGCCGAACGAGCTCTGATCTTACAGCCCAACCACTTCGGACGCCATTCAAGTTAGGCGCGATCCGAATATCACCGAAGTGCTTCGTCTGCCTTTTCATTTCGCAGTTGTTTCTTATTCTGCTGGTTATTAATACTGTTGCGGCGGCGCGGTTCTTTCCGCCCCTTTACGACGAACCTGCACCTACCTGTGAACATTGTCTCAGCAGATCATCAGTAGGGAAGCCGAGCGAAACCTACTGTACTTCGACGTGAACAAGGCTGCAATAAAAATCACTAAATCTACGTTTCGGGAGAAAGTTTTCAAACGAAATGAAAGGCTGGAAATTTTGTCAATTAATATATTCTGAAACTTAGGTGAACGAGTATCACTGCCAAGCCCGTGCTAGTCTTAACACAGTCACTCACAATCCCTTTCACTCACGTTAGCAAGTTTATGGTGTTGCATTTCACGAAAACGTAATAGCTGCAAAAATACTGATTGTTTTTGATTGAGAATGCTCGCCAAATATTAAATCTATCGGTAACAAATGCAGTCACAGTTTTTAGCCAACGACCTGCTCAATACGCCACGCGGCATATATGTCTTTTCTCGTCACAAAATTCATTTAAAAATTCCGAAATTTCTACACGCCCATTGGAATAATTATGCCGTCACTTTACCACACTTTTGATGTATGAAACACTGCTAGATCCGGCAACTTATCGTTTCCATTGGAATTACTACTACACACGTTCGAACTGTTTCATGGCTAGGCTCCCACTCCTCTCCTTCTACACCAGAAGAAAAAGGCGCGCGAAGAATATTGTGAAAGGTGGCTGCACTGAGCCACAGCGCCAGAGATCGCGCCAGAGAGTATTATTAGGCCGCCTCCACTGGCAGTGCTTGTCGAGAAGTCGTAGTGGAGTGTGCTTGTTGAGATGTGGTGGTAGTGAGTCGGTGTTGAGATGTTGTAGTAGGGAGTGCTTGTTCCATGTTTTATGCAGTTTTGATGGGCTAGACAGCAGATGTTGCTAGAATGGAGATATTGTAATGATCAGAGTGCTTTTCGTCAATATATATGAAGGTAAGAAATTCCCTTTTCTTTTTATTATTTCAATGTCTTAAATAATGCGTCATTACAGGTTCAGTCAACAAAGCATCTGGCTTGTGTTCTTGTATTAGAGTGTAATTCTGGTTTCCTTACGCAATTATAGTATTTATATTTTATTAATTGCTTCAGTATAAATGGTATTTAAAATTTCTTGTCTTATTGAAGAAGAACCGTGCCAGATGTGTACGTTGAATCACACTTCCACACACAGAACAGTTACACTTGTGCTTTGGTTTCGTACGTTTTATAGTTGCTGGGGACTTAATTAATTAATTGTGTTAACGAAAATTTTCTTTCATTCTTTGTTGTTATTCTATGCAGTCAGATTGCGTACTAAAACTAGTCAGGGCCAACCGTTTACGACACTTCGTAGCCGGACATCAGCTACTAAAAATTTAAAATTATTTGCTTCATAAATATAATTAAGCCCCCATGCACGCTACGGCACATATTCACTTAGTGTAGTGAATCCCCTGAGGACATTAATAGCCGCACATAATTTCTTGATTGTGACTTAGTGGCCAATTTGGTGGAAGTGCGTACGTAAATTGATCTAACCATGCACATGGATGTATGTCATTCTTAGAATTGCGAAACATCTTAAATTTCCGAACAGTCAAAAGGTGTTTATAGTCAAAGTTTTCGCCTCGTGGCGACAAAGACCTACCGCGTCTGTCCCAGTCCGAATGTCGATTATTGTCAAGTTCGCGCGCCTGGCGCTCTCTTGTTGCATCCCGTAAATGAAACAAATTATTTTCTTCAAAGCCCTCTGCTATCTGTGATTCTAAATTTCTTCTGCTTTGTTGACTGAACCTGTAATGACGCATTATTTAAGACATTGAAATGTACGAAACCAAAGCACAAGTGTAACTGTTCTGTGTGTGGAAGTGTGATTCAACGTACACATCTGGCACGGTTCTTCTTCAATAAGACAAGAAATTTTAAATACCATTTATACTGAAGCAATTAAAAAATATATAAATACTATAATTGCGTAAGGAAACCAGAATTACACTCTAATACAAGAACACAAGCCAGATGCTTTGTTGACTGAACCTGTAATGACGCATTATTTAAGACATTGAAATAATAAAAAGAAAAGGGAATTTTTTACCTTCATATATATTGACGAAAAGCACTCTGATCATTACAATATCTCCATTCTAGCAACATCTGCTGTCTAGCCCATCAAAACTGCATAAAACATGGAACAAGCACTCCCTACTACAACATCTCAACACCGACTCACTACCACCACATCTCAACAAGCACACTCCACTACGACTTCTCGACAAGCACTGCCAGTGGAGGCGGCGGAATAATACTCTCTGGCGCGATCTCTGGCGCTGTGGCTCAGTGCAGCCACCTTTCAGTTGCTTTACCATTGGTCAGTTTACTCAACCGCCAAGAGCAGAACAACATTCTCCCGCGTCAGTTCGCACTTTTCATCAATAACCAATCGCAAAATAGTAAACCTAAAGACTGCACTTTTTACCGACGTAATTATCTAATGCGCTGAAGTTTTGCTAATGCATAAATTTATTTACTATTGTTATTTATACCTGAATTAACTTTCCCTTTACCATAAACTTACTTTACAAATCTATCTACAAAAATCCCCTTTGTCCATATCCATATTCTTCGAAATGTTCCCACACTAAATCCTACTACATAATTCATTAAACAATTATCTTCATATTAACCTTAAATCACACTCACGCATCATTCATACTGCTAAAACACATTTAAAACATTTTACATACACAAAAAACATAATAACACTTTATGAAAATACTACAACAGTTTATGAAAAACATTTTATAACTTTAGTGCACTCTAGTGGGAACAATCGAAACTAAAATCACAGTCCCCCTATTCAATATTGTCCTCTATCGGCTGATACATAAACTACGTGCGCGTGCAGTCTCGCGTCACCATCTGTCACTATCCAGCTCTGAGACACATCTCCCACTTAACCGCCTCCAAGGCAGGATCGGTATACGGCGCTACGCCTCACTCTGAAATAATGGAATGATAGCTCGCTATTGAGAGATGCTTTAAATATGACGTTCAAGTACGCTGTTTGGCTTGTCTAATATTAGTAATAGAAGATTACCAATTTGGCGCGTAGCTTCCGAACGCAGTAGCCAATCGCGGAGAAAGACCACAATTTAGGCGGTTTTTCTCACGATACCCGTACCGAACAAAGCATCTGTCATCGGCAGCTCACACCAAATCGGGTCATATCGCAACTGCTGCCTTCCCAACTGCTATAAAGAGAGCACGCCCACCCTCCCTACAACTACTCGACCATGTCAGTATGTCATGGTGATCCGCTGACGTCTGAGGATGTGTCCTATGAACCGATCCCTTCTTTTAGTCAGGTTGTTACTCAATGCACCCATCTCTTCTCCACCATTCTTCTGTAGCGCCACAATTCAAAAGTCTCATTTCTCTTCTTGTTTAAATTATATGCCAACAATTTTTCACTTCCAACATTGCTACACTCCAGACAAATACCTTCAGAAAAGACTTACTAACACTTAAATCTATATTCAATGCTAACAAATTTCTTTTCTTCACAATGGCCTTCGTAGCCATTGCCACTTTATATTTTACGTCTGCTCTGCTTTGACCATCATCAGTAACTTTGCTGTCCAAATAAAACTCATCAACTACCTTTAGTGTCTCATTTCGTAATTTAATTCGCTCAACCTCACCTGATTTCATTTGACTACACTCCATTACCCCTTTTGCTTTTGTTGATGTTTAGCTTTTATCCTCCTTTCAAGATGTTGTCTATTTCATTGAACTGATCTTCCAAATTCTTTGCTGTCTCCGACAAAACTAAAACGTGTACGGCAAATGTGAAATTTTTCTCTGTCTTACCACTATATAACCAATCTGAAACGTTCTGATGTGTCCCAGTCTCTTCCACATATACAGACTTCTTTCCTGATCCTTAAATCAAGTGTCAGCGTTGATTAAATTATGCTCTCTGCGGAACTCTGCCAGGCGGCTTCTTCTTTCACTTCTTTCCCACCCAGTCTATATTCAGCCAAAATTTTTCCTTCTCTTCCCTTTCCCACTATCGAATTCCAGACCACAATCACAGTTAAATTTTCGTCTCCCTTAACTATTTGAATATCTTCCTTCCTCTCACCATACATTTATTCAATATCTTCATCATCTGCAAGGTTAGTTGGCATATTGTAACTATCTTGGTTACGATACTGTATTCACCATGCTGTTCACTGTTCATACCCTCATACCAACTTGATTTTATATTTATAACCACGTACTCACATGACCAGAACTTCTATTCCTTCTGCATCGAACTTCACTAATCTCCACTAAATCTAACCTCAACCTATCCATTTCCCTTTTTAAATTTTCTAAGCTACCTGCCCAATTAAGACATTTGTCTCCATAATGCTGAGCGCAGCTGCAGGGGCCTAGGATGTTGCAGATTGTTTACGGTGAATTATGATCTCATCAAAAGTAAAGTGTGTCCCAACTCTTTGGTGTCTAAATAATGCAGATGATATAGCACTGTAAACACAGAAACTAGAAGCATGGAATCATTGGTATGAAATGAAAAACAAGTTTTTTATTGACATTAAAAGCTCTAAAGCTTATATCAACAACTTACTGCGGTCGATTTCTTAAAATAAATTAAACTGCACTCAAGGGCAGAATTGGGATATTGAATAAAAGAAATTGCAGTATCTTAAATTGTATATGTAGGAGAAATTTGCAGATTACATAAAAGGATTAGGAGTACCAGTCGCAAGAACATAAAGAAGGTGTCACAAACATTTATTTTTGTAAACAAAAGTGCTTTTAGTTCTCAAATACAGTTTACAAATTACTTGTACTCATGAAAAGAGAATAATAACGCGCCCATGATCAGTTTCAAGATTCTGATGATCTTTAACTAGGGTTTTCAGTCGTGATTGCCATGACACAACCGCAACTAATAGGCAGGCTTAGAATAAAGAGCTCTGATGCGCTTCACCAGGCGGTGATTGGACTGATGGTGTCGCGGCGGATAACGCATTGGAGGTCGGGTGGTCCCATCTCCTGCCTTTGGCTGCGGCTAGAGCGGGCTGTCCAGCCTTGGGGGAGGCGGGAGACTCTCAGAAGCAAAGTATCACCTGTCGATTCTCGCCAAGTGGTGCCTGTTATCCTGTCTCCGACGACAAGTGTCCCTCAAGGGCGTCTCTTTGCGTTCACCAGAGCCGTCTCTCTGGGCATGGCTATTTTTTTCTACTGTATTGCAATATCTTTGGCATTAACCATTTAGCCAGAGAAATGGTAAACAAAATCGTATATACATCATAGGCATCAGAAATAACATTAATTAGAGTTAAACTTTATGGCACATTTTGGACATTCACACACTCAGCACAGTATAACATCACGACAACCCTGGATCGTGTGTGTCTGATCTACAACTGGATATCCGCTTCTTGCGAAAAACGGGAATATTAACATAGTCCACTGTGAAAAGCTGCCGAAACTGGTCTGTCACAGATGCGGGTCGGCGAATTCCTGCTCTGATCAAGACCCTGAGAAACTTTCGGCGATATCTGCCATAGCATGAATACTCTAGTATCACATGGTTGAGATCTGCAATCTCATTTGCGTGGACTTCGCAGTATGGTGATGGCTGAACTTCTTTCCAATGAAGATGTGAAGTATAACGGCTGTGACCTAGTCGGATGCTCGTTTTAGTAGTGGAATCATGTCTAGATAGCTTGATTTGGGAAAAATATATTTTTCGTGGCATACTAGGCTGCAGTGCGGCACATCGTCTTCCTTTAGTCTGTTGTGAGAAGTCCTACGTCTCGGGCCATTCTTGATGACTCTTTGCTCTCGCAACAAAATTTGTATGTGGAAGGCAGGCAGTATATTCTCGCACAGACTTTCATCGTCTGTCAAACTGCTCGCTGCCAGTTAACGATTGTTGTTCTGTGCCCTGCCGACACGTCCATTTGCCACCTCTACCCCCTCCCCTCTGCTAATGGCTCCATATTGACAATGTGCTGGGCGCGGTATCGCTCCCACAATTCTCTCTGCAGGGTGCCAGACACAGACGTTATAAAGGCTTTTATAGCAAGCGTCCCTTCGTCAGGCAAAACTGCGGTTGTCTTCTTATCTCTAGTTTTATTTACAAGGTGTTAGAGTCTGCGCCGCTTTCCACCTCTGAACCGTAGAGGACAGCACGTAGGCACTAAGGAGTTTTATTGCCACGGAGGGTCCGTCACCTGAGGGCCGAAAGATACAGTGCAACTGGGTTCGTGTCTTACACCTTGGAGCGCAAGGGGGGGGGGGGGAGGTGGAGCAGTGACGGCAATTGTTCTCTGAAGACGAGACCTCGGAGAGTGGGTGCATTACAGACTTAAGGTCATAGCAAACGTGCAGACTGGCGCCCACCAGTCTCAATGCTAGTGTTACAACGTAACAACTCGTTTAGAATCATTTGGCTCCAATACCAGTAGTCGTTAATTGTGAAGGGGAGATGTAGCAGCTGCCCCATCAGCACCTCTCCACACCGTATTCTTCGAAGAGCTCATTTCACTGGAGAGTTGACAAATGCCGATTCGTGGGCTTTCCGTCACACGATCACACAGTTTCCTAAAATTCTGCTGCGTAAACAATGCTTTGTTGACAAACTTGTCCACCTGTCTGTGGACTTGACGGCCCAATTCCTTCTAGGTTTCTATCGAATTCCATAAACTTCTTCTACTTGAAGTGACAGCTGTTGTGAAAATTTTCTCTGTTCATTCGTCAGAATATTATGAGATATGTTGAAGTCAGAAAGTGTCATCACACGAGTAATAAATTTATCTGTCCGCGAGACGTGGACAGTTAAGAGATGGAACCCCAAGGACATCGCAAGCAAAACACATAGAGGGAGAAAGACCGAAATCGACAAGAAAGCGTAGAAATACATACGAGGATCAAGGAGAGGAGGACGTATCATACGAGGTAACGGAAAATTAAGAAGAGAAAAGCGATTACTATCGAAGGACTCTGTGGCCGTATACATGGATTCACTGGAACCGACTGTAGGCTGCAGTGATGTTTTGTGAAAGAGGTTACCGACTAGTAATTTGAACGCCATGGAAGACGTACGACAATGGCATTACAACATTAATTCCCTAACAATAATTAATGATTAATAGCAGTCTTTTGTAGTGTGCCAAGAAATTGGATAATTTTTCCATGGTCTAGTACTCCCTGAATGCTCGAAGAAACTAATTAATGTAACAGTCCTGAAATGCCCTGCTTAACCTGATAGAATAAATTGTGGAAAGGAGCCAAAATAAGGGGCTGTCAGTTACACGCGAACATACAACTTTATTATTTGATCAACCATTACAAGAGCCCAAAAAATTTTTTTAAACACACAGCATTAATCTTAGGGACTTAATTATCGGATGAAAACCACTTAAATTTAAAAAGGGCTGAAGGCCAATAACTTAAAACGCAAGCATAATCAGAAATTTAAAAGGCAAGCCTTATCTTAAAAAAGTTCTTTAGTTAGGCTGAAGTAAACAAGTTAAATTCAAATCGGCTGAATGACGAACACTTAAAACTCCAAAACATTAATATATTTTTTTAAATACCAAAGTCCTTACGTGAAACAGTTCTTTAACTTGGGCTGAAGGGCTTAGGAACAAACAACTGAAAGTCAAACCGGCTGAAGGCTTAAAAATTCAATAGTTTGAAGTAAACAAAATGAAATTCAAATGGACTGAAGGCTGAAGAGTTAAAAATTGATTTTTTTTTTTTGAAATGCCAAAGGGCTTACGCGAAACAGTACCTTAAACTAGGCTGAAGGCCTTAAGAGTGAAACAACTCTAATTAAAAACACAAAACCGGCTAGAATCCATACAAGTACCAATGACAAGAACAAACTAAAAAAAGGCAGTCCACACAAGGGCGCGCAGATGTTCGAGGGTCGGCCTGTAATTCAAACACAAACGCTCGCTTAGGTGATACTTTAAAGTGATGTCTACGATTTGTAGCACATGGAACTTGAGACGTGCGTGGCTAGTGTTCATGCCATCTCTTATTTAACATCCTGTTTTTGCCGTACTGCCACCTCGTTATGTTAGTTTCAATTACTTGTGTCAATGAGTTGCTGCTTTGCCTGCCCGTGAGCGGCAGCAGCAGCGTGTATCGATACAAGCCCTGCCGTATTACCTTTTCTGAACTGCTGTTACTTCCCGGTCGTCGTGTGTCGACCAGTGTAGTTCGGGCCGCGCAATGAAGTGAGTTGGAATGCGCCAGCAGGGCAGTTCGGACTTGGCAGTGTTTGAGTTGGCACGCGGCGCAAGTTCAGTGGGGACGCGGCAGCAGTGAAGTCCGGACCGCCATGACTCACCCGACGGTTGCCGACACACATGATTGGAGTGGTGACGACTTTGTTTGGTCATCGGTCGGTCGTCTTGCCGGACGACGTGTATTTGGCCGGCGATCGCTTATGGGTTGGCCGACACACACGTTTGAGTGGCACGTTGGGGTAACCATTCACGATCCGACGACAAACCAACCGAAAGACAGTCAACAGACTCGTGATCAAGATCAGTTCCGCTCCACACTTGGACCAAAATTCGAACAATGCCAAGAGCGGAGACTGAAACAACAACCAGAACGGATCACAGACAACCCATAAAAGGTGGACGACCCAAATGCACGTTGTATAATCAGGCAACCGACCAAACGGCCAAGCAAGGTCGTTGCCACTCAAACGTGTGTGTCGGCCAACCCATAAGCGATCGCCGGCCAAATACACGTCGTCCGGCAAGACGACCGACCGATGACCAAACAAAGTCGTCACCACTCCAATCATGTGTGTCGGCAACCGTCGGGTGAGTCATGGCGGTCCGGACTTCACTGCTGCCGCGTCCCCACTGAACTTGCGCCGCGTGCCAACTCAAACACTGCCAAGTCCGAACTGCCCTGCTGGCGCATTCCAACTCACTTCATTGCGCGGCCCGAACTACACTGGTCGACACACGACGACCGGGAAGTAACAGCAGTTCAGAAAAGGTAATACGGCAGGGCTTGTATCGATACACGCTGCTGCTGCCGCTCACGGGCAGGCAAAGCAGCAACTCATTGACACAAGTAATTGAAACTAACATAACGAGGTGGCAGTACGGCAAAAACAGGATGTTAAATAAGAGATGGCATGAACACTAGCCACGCACGTCTCAAGTTCCATGTGCTACAAATCGTAGACATCACTTTAAAGTATTTTCTTGGACAGCATCGCATGGAGGAAGCAAAGCGTAGGAGATGTGGAGAACTGACTGTCCCTATGTAGGTTTACATGTCTTTTGTGCTTCCACTAGATATGTAAGAACATTTTTGTGCTAGCGATCAGGATAGGAAACCGTACTACAACTGCAATACAAAATGTACAAATACACTGCTGGCCACCGTAAATGCAACACCCTGAAGGAAGCATCCGAATCAAGTGAAATTTACACCGTGGGTTTGCAGCGATGAGATATGCAACTGATTAGAATTTCAGCGCAGACGCACATCACGCGCGCCTGTGGCGCCACCTCATAGCGCCATTTAAGGCTTGGCGATTTCGACGAGTGTACGTTCGGCACGTGTGTTTACCTTGTGGTTGTTTCACAAGACGATCAGTTATGCCTCGTAGACAACAGCGAACATCGTTTGATCAAGTATCCGAGTTCGACAGAGGAAGGATAGTGGCTTACCGAGATTGTGAATTATCATACAGAGAAATCGCTAGTCGTGTTGGACGAAACCAAACAACTGTAATGCGGATATGTGACCCTTGGATGCAGGAGGGTACGGACGTCTCCGTCGCCAATGGTGTGATGACAGACTGATGTGGACGGCAGAATGGAATGACGTTGTCTTTACTGACGAGGCACGCTTCTGTCTGCAGCACCACGATGGTCGGATTCGAGTGTGGAGACACCGTGGAGAGAGGATGCTGGACAGCTGCATTATGCACCGCCACACTGGTCTTGCACCGGGTATTATGGTATGGGGCGGTATTGGATATTACTCTCGCACGCCTCTAGTACGCATTGCCGGTACTTTAAATAGCCGGCGCTACATATCCGAGGTGCTGGAGCCAGTTGTCCTTCCTTACCTTCAGGGCTCGGCCACAGCCATATTTCAACAGGATAATGCGCGACCACACGTGGCACGCATTGTCCAAAGGTTCTTCGTCAATAACCAGATTGAATTGCTTCCCTGGCCGGCTCGCCCTCCGGATCTTTCGCCGATAGAAAACATGTGGTCCATGGTTGCTCAACGAGTGACCCAGATTACATCCCCAGCTGCCACACCAGATGATCTTTGGCAACGTGTGGAAGCTGCTTGGGCTGCTGTACCCCAGGAACACATCCAACGTCTCTTTGACTCAATGCCGAGACGTGTGGCAGCGGTGATCTCCAACAATGGCGGCTACTCTGGCTACTGATTCTGGCAGGAACCACATGTCACAGACGTCTGTAAACGTAATCATTTGATACTTGGTCAACATGTTATCTACAAAATAAATTTTGTTGTGCTACCTCTTGTCTTTCTTGGTGTTGCATTTACGGTGGCCAGCAGTGTACATTGCAAGAAAAAAGGTAAATCAAATTATGCTACCAATTATATGGTAGTTGGTAGGGTATTAGGTAAGGTAGTTTAGGATACCTGCCTGTCAGGATACTAGTGACAAGCGATACTGCTGGGTCAGTTCAGCCGTGGTTGCCATGAGCGTATACATCTGCTTTTGCTGGCACCAGAACAGATCATATATAAGAAGTGTAACATTTAATTAGAAATTAGATGTAATTGTGATTTAATTTCTCATAAACAAATTACTATGTACAGCTTGAAGTAAATTATTGCTGTAAGATTCTGCAATCGATTTAACAACAAAGACTGTAAACCACAATTATGCTATTTCTATTTTTGTGCAGTAGTTATCATGGTTTCCGATTTACACTAAATTGCATAACTTACATGGATAATAAATAAACGTATTTACATTTGTTCGACTTTATGGACACTTAAATCAATGGATGCAAATGTTTTTAACAGTTAACGCTCCATCTTAGACAACCAGTCACAATTTGTATGTCACAGGCCATCATTTATTGTTTTTAAAATAGTGCTATCGATGTCGATGCGGTAGACAGTTCTTTGTTATGAAAAATAAGCACGCACTTCACACACATTGTTCATTAAATACTAGTACCAATTGAAATTTTCAGGGTATTACTTCCGTTATCTCAGTGTTCTCAGTTTAGGATCCTGTAACGTCTTATAAATCTTTGGACATTCTGGACAACTACTATAACGGTACATAAGGATTTGAGGGTGACAGATACACATCATCGTATACCAGCCAATTTACTTACTTTCTGATTCATACACTGGGCTGCTACACATACTAACATTCGATATGAGCACCTTTGTGGCTGTAATGATACATAAGTAATGTTATACAGTATCAACCCAATCTATTCCCACATAGTAGATTGGAAACCTCCTCAGATACTCTGCAAAGCTTGGACATGAGGACATGATGCGCATCTCTGAGGATCCTACGATAAAACGACACACTTTCAAAGTTAACGTATTAAAAATCCGTATTAAGAACTTACACCAGTACTCTCTCAGCTCGTCGGTCAGATCTGCAGAGTACGGTCCACATCCCAGAAACTCGTCCGCTGATGCTTCATTCTTGGGTAGGTCGCCATTTGCACCAATAAGGAATCGGTTCTTATCACTAAACACAACTTGGCGCCGTTGAGCGTGCAGTATTCGTCTTATTCCATATACTCGGACTCGACTGTAAGGCGAAACTTGGCGGATGGAGTACTCATTCGTAGCTTCCAGTGATTTTAAATTTTATTTGGCTTAATCTTCTGAAGTATGCCGTTAACGATCCAGTACAAATATAAAAAAAAAATCTGTGTAGAAGCATGAGAATACAGAGGAACTGCATACCAATGTATTCGAATCGGCATTATCAAAAGCTCTCTCCCAGTCTTCAAATACTATATAGATAGGCTTACCTATCAGTCAGTATTGCGTGGCTTATTCCTACGTTTCTCCGGAATTCAAACTGCCCGATCCTGAACTCGGTTTCTATCAATATTTCTATTCAGCTATAAATATCTCACTTTAGTATTCTGCAAGCATGGTATTCAGTTACCAGAACGTGCCTTCTTTGGAACTGTAATTATTACATTCTTCTTGATGTTTGAGGTTATTATATCTGTTTCGTATGTCTTGAACATTAGGTTCAAAGTCCGCAGCTCGTGGTCATGCGGTAGCGTTCTCGCTTCCCGCGTCCGGGTTCCCGGGTTCGATTCTCGGCGGGATCAGGGATTTTGTCTCCCTCGTGATGACTGGGTATTGGGTGATGTCCTTAGGTTAGTTAGGTTTAAGTAGTTCTAAGTTCTGGGGGACTGATGACCATAGATGTTAAGTCCCATAGTGCTCAGAGCCAAAGCCATTAGATTGAAAATTTCTCTTACGCTCGTCTTTTCCTAAGGATCTCAATGGGTCTGAGGGAAGGCCACTTCGTCTAATCCCGGGGACTTGTTTCAAATTCTTCTCGCGGTATCATCCCTGTCTACCATATTCACCCTCTTCTTCTTGCCTCTCTATACTACTGTCGCAAAAATCATTCGTTTCTTATAGTCCTTTGCTGTATAAATTCCTTCCACTTTGCAACCTTTCCTTGTTTGCTTGGTACTGACTTTCTGTCTGAGTCTTCAATAATCATACAGATGATCCTTTTTTTGATAATGGTTTCATTAACATTCTTATAGGTAAGTCTACCCTTGTCGTAGAGTCTGCAGCTTAGATTATTTCCTGTATCTCTTTCTACATTGCCATTTTTGCAGCTTCTATCAGTTTAATGTTTAGACTCTGTTATTTAGTTTTTGTGTCTCATTTGCATCAATTTTATGTTTTCTTTTTTGGTCGATTAAATTTAATATCTCGTGTGTTATGAAAGAATTTCTACTGGGGCTTGTCTTTCTACCTGTTTGATTGCTGCCTGCATTATTTCAACACTCACCCCTTTCGTCTTTTGTTGTATTATTCCTTTCTCTTCCTTCAGTGAATCGTTGTCTAACGCTATCAGCAGCACCTGCTACTTTCACTTTATCCAGCACCCATTTGCTAATTTTCGCTCTTCTTGCAATTTCTTCAGGAATTTAATGGATGTGATTTGTAAAATGAGACAATAATAGATCTTTCCATCTATTAATGCCCAAAAGGTTGTTATCTTCAGGGTTAACTGTCAATACCTTCACCAAGTGTCTCTGCTCTGCACCTCTTCTTGCATTTCTCGACAATCTTACGGCGTTGCGACTTCTCTACTATATACAACGCACCTTCCGCTAACAGCTTTATGGAGCTTCCGGCGTTATCTGATATGTTATTTACGTAGGAGAGGTGTTCAATAGGTAGTGGAACACATTATTCTCCTCGCACAATTTCCGTTGAAGAAATGCGGATTTCGTTGTGGGAGTGTTCCCTATGCGGCCATGAAGATCCGATAAGTGGCGACGCTATACGTAACCTTCAAAATGGCGTTTGTACCGGAAGCCGAGAGCTGTCACTGAGTTTCTTTCTGCGGAAAACTAGAGTATCGCAGATATTCATAGATGTTTGGAGAATGTCTACGGAGACTCGGCAGTGAACAGAAGCACAGTAGTCGTTGGGTAAAGCTTCTACAGTATTGGAGCGTTCAAAATGGCTCTGAGCACTATGGGACTTAACATCTGAGGTCATCAGTCCCCTAGAACTTAGAACTACTTAAACCAAACTAACCTAAGGACATCACACACATCCATGCACGAGGCAGGATTCGAACCTGCAACCGTAGCGGTCGCGCGGTTCCAGACTGAGGCGCCTAGAACCGCTCGGCCACCAGCGGCCGGCTATTGGAGCGCGCGGACACTTTTATTCGAGCACCTCAGTGCACAACTGGACGTCGCTGTTGGTGGTGCTGACACAATCGTCCACCAGTTGGGGTATTCAAAGGTGTGTGCCCGCTGGTTGCCTGTCGCCTAACACAAGATCATAAACAGCAACGAAGGACCATCTGTGCAGCATTGCTTGTTCGTTATGAGTCTGATAGTGACATTTTCTTGTCGAATATCGCCACAGGCGATGAGTGATGGGTTCATCACTTTTAACCGGAAACAGAGGAGCAATCCATGGAGTGGCGCTACACCACCTCTCTTCCAAAGAAAGAAGCCGCAGCCTTAGCCGGTAAAGTCATGGCGACGTTCTTACGGGACTATGAATGGGGTTTTCTGTTTCATGTCCTGCGATCAACTCTGCAGTGTATCGTGGTATCCTCAGGGAGCTGAAAAAAAAAAGACTTGAGCGTTTTCGTCGCCACAAAAAAGCAAACGGACTTCTCCTTGTCCATGACAACGTCAGGCCTTACGCAAGTATGCGCATCCGAGAGGAGCTCACAAAACTTCATTGGACTCTTCTCCTTCATCCACCCTATAGCCTGGATCTCGGACCTTCCGACGTGTAACTGTTTGGCCCTATGAAGGGTGGATTCTGTGGGAAGTAATACGTGGATGATGGGGAGGCTATTGATGCACCAAGACATTGGTTCCGATGTCGACCAGTAGAGTGGTGCCACGCGGTCATACAGGTCCTCCCAGTAAGGCGTAAGGCCGTCACATTGAACAGAAATTAAGTTGATAAATACGGATTTACAGCAAAAGAGTGGGGAATAATATGGTGTACTGGAATCCTGAATAAAACCAACATGGTTTCAGAAAAAAAGTGTTGCATTACTCACTGAACGCCCCTCGTACAACGCACCAACCACGAACAGCTTTATGAAGCTTCCGGCGTTATCTAGTGTGTTATTTATGTATACTGTGAATAGGTGAATAATTGTAAAGAACTGATACTTGGGCTAGACAGTTCTACTAGTCCTTTGCGAACTTGTCCATGGAATAACGATAGCAAGATTAGGCTCGTGCGAAGATGTCATTTGTTCCTTAGTCCATTTGGGAAAAAATGGTCTGAGCACTATGGAACTTATCATCTGAGGTCATCAGTCCCCTAGAACTTAGAACTACTTACACCTAACTAACCTAAGGACATCACACACAGCCATGCCCGAGGCAGGATTCGGACCTGCGACCGTAGCAGCAGCGCGGTTGCGGACTGAAGCGCCTAGAACCGCTCGGCCACACCGGGCGGCTCCATTTGAGAATGGAATACAGCAGAGGTCGGTTGTTATTGATAGAAAGTATTATCCGCTACTTGCTTTACTACAGCAATGCCTGAGGACAGTGCAGTCTGTGACGCCTTGCCAGGGTTCACGGGGATCCTCCCGTCGGAGGTTCGAGTCCTCCCACGGGCATGGGTGTGTGTGTTGTCCTCAGCGTAAGTTAGTCTGTTAGTCTAAGTAGTAAGTAAGCCTAGTGAGCGATGTCTTCAGCAGTTTGGTACCATAGGAACTTACCACCTACCTACCCATGACTGAGGGTGTAGACCAAACGCTCGGCACATCGCAAAGCTGCGGACAGGGGGCCTGGGGTTTAGGATGCGCGCACGGCTTCCTTGCGCCGGCCGCCTCCTTCCGGACGGGAGCGCGTGCTGGTTCAGTGACCCGCGGCGACATAACGAGCACCGGAACAACCTGTTAGCCACGGCGGAGGCGCGCCGTGCATCGCAAGCGGGGCCTCCGCTTCCTCTCCGGAGAGTTTCGCCGCTGCCCGTCGGCCGGAGAAGTTCAAACGCTTCCGACTGGAGAGCTCGCTGTTCTGGACTGGACTGGAGGCTCTGCTCCTTTTATTTCTTTTTAATTGCCGACCTGAGTTTACGGCGAAAATGTCGTAATAAGTGCACAAGATAACACAGTTTTTCCTAAGTTTCGCAAGCTTCTCTTGCTCTCGAATAACACCTTGGCTAATTCTACTATTAAACTGTTTCAGAGGTCTGATTGATCGTTCTGCTGTACCACCAAGCACGAATCTGCAACCATCAATGGGAGTCATTTTCTCTTTGTTGTTATTTGGTTCACTCACACGATCAGGACGAGTATGGGCTGGTAGCGGTATTGTACCGCTTTACAACCTAAGGCGTTAGTAAATGTAAAAATATACGTATTACTAAATTAAAGTTCATCGCCGCGTTTTCCTGTCTGTGTGGAGGGTAATCCCAGGTACTAGTCCAGGTATTTTGATACGGTTTCCGCTGATAGACTGATTCGTGAGGAAGATTTCTGTGTGTAGTTTACTAACTTAACGTCCGCTGCGTCACTAGCGTAGACTGTATGGTCTGAACATACCTTTTGTTTTCTTGTGGCGATATTTCCGTAAAATCTTTCACCTCCTAACAGGTATTTCTTTACCTCTAACCGAGACGTGATACGCTAGTTTTCTTAGATTTAGCTGTAAAATTTTAGTATGTAACAAAATATTTTCTTAAAATTTTCATCTTATATTTCACCCCCTTAGTTGTTGAATTTCTAAAAACAATTAAACATGTATTTTTTTACTTTAACAGAAAAGCCAAAAACTTTCATACATATGGCTTTAACAGTACTTAAATAGTTCTTTAATAATGATTTATTTTCGTAAGAACGTTCACCCACTATTTCACATCCCTATGGGCTAAGTTTTCAAAAATTCTGTAAAACGCATCCCTTTATTTCTGACCGTGAAACCAAATACGAGTATTCGTAGGTCTAATTTCAAACTTGCCTTAATAACGACATATTTTCAAAAAAATTTCATCCCCTATTTGACCACCTGAGGAGTGGAATTTCGAAAAAATCACTTCGTAAACGACGCCTATAGAATAAGATCAACATCTTCTGCAAATTTTAAGTTTCTATCCTCCGTGGATTGGGCTGTGCGATGATAAGTCACTGAGTGAGTCAGTCAGTCGGGAAGTTGCCTTTTATAGATAGAGGAGATGGCCGTTACACCAGACTAAGTCGTCCGGCCATAGACACTTAGTGCTACCCGTGCGAAGAAGGGGCACGGCGCTAGTAGTTGTCTAAAAAGGATTTAAAATCATAAATATTTCAAAATTCTTGAAACAGTTTGTTATGCGTTGAAACTTTTAAGTAAAACATAGAGTAAATATAGAAAATAGAGTTATAAAAAAGGGAAAACTTCACTGGATTAAATTATACGTAGCGAAAATAGATGATAAGATTGTTGGAGGGACAGTGATGTGGAAGAGGTATGGAGGTTGCGAAGGAGGCCCGTGAATCAAGACTTGTAATGGGATGGGAAGAAACTGGAGGAGGGGGTCAGAGCAAGCCCTGATATGGAGAGGAGGACGAGTCTTCTGTTGGCAGTGGAAGGATGGACAAGGTATGACGTCGTTAAGAATTCCTTAGGATATCATGTGAAAAGCGTGTAGGGGGAAGGCCGGTGGCGATGCGTTGGTACAAGGGTGACGGAAAAAAGGGTTAATAATAGGGGTGGGACGATAGCGTAGTTAGTGTCAAGTATCTGGCAAGTATAGGAAATCTGTAGGTGTTAAATGTCGGATATTTACATTTTCATACAGTATTGGAGCGAGGGAGCGGAGACCGATACGAAACATGCATGACTATCGGGGTTTGGAGACAGAGGTAGAATTTTGGTGAAACGGGGATTTTAAAATCCCAGTTCTCACTTTAATAAGCCTTCTAAAGTGTCTCTGTTTAGTTAGTAAGCTGCAGAGATGGTGTAAGAGGGTTACAGTATGACTGGCTGTGCTTTTCGATCCGAGATTTGCAGAGATTATGGTTATCTCAGAGAGTTGTCGTGTAGGATTTCTTCATGACTCTTTTTACGGAAAGCTCTCGTAGTTGAGGTCCCTCACAGAAGTAGTACCAGCGCCATCAGATTCTCTTAAAGTGCAGCTCTATATCTGTAATTTCTAAGTGGTGGGGCAGGAAGCTATATTACTTGAAATAATGTCCGTAGATGCCCTTGTGAGGCGTTTACTTAAAAAGATACCATAATCTGATGGTAATGAAACAAAACGTCACACATCAACTCAAAAATAGTAATTTATTGAGAGCATCGTCTGATGAGAAAACTAGTTCGGAAGGTGTCCTAGCCGGCCGCTTGTTCGAGCGGTTCTAGGCGCTTCAATCCGGAACCGCGATGCTGCTGCGGGCATGTATGTGTGTGATGTCCTTAGGTTAGTTAGGTTTAAGTAGTTCTAAGTCTAGGGGACTGATGATGTTACGCCCCATAGTGCTTAGAGCCATTTGAACCATTTTTTCTGAAGGCATCCTATCGGCGACTGACGAGTATGGCGCGCAGTCTTGATCTCGTACTTACAGTAGTGAGACATCGTAGCTGTTCGTACAACTTCGTAATCTTAAAACATTGTTCATTTGTTCATTGTAACGCCAGCGTTCTTGGGTCGTAGTATTGTTACGACCAGTAGGCTTTCCGTAATATCGACAGTGGAAAAAGTGGCTGTTATTAGTAAATATTTATTAAACAATATCAGTAACTTTGCGCCTGGATGGCTGTGGTCTCGTGCCCCTGTGTAATTGCCTTTCTCACATCTAGCCACAGCGCCTCATCCCCACTATCTACAGATGCCCCAGCTGCTACTTCAGCCAGCATGGTAACTGAAGTATTACTTCCAGCTATGCGTATTGCAGTACTAATTGAGCTTATTGAATGGTACTGATATCTGCAGACGCGATATAAAATGTAGATCTGGAAGATAAGGAATTAAAATGTGGTTCGAAAATAAGAGACACCTTACAGGACGCAGAACACAGTGGCGTAACTGTGGACTGTCCAGATTTAGATTTAGGAGTCGTGGAGTATGATACACAGATTTAGTGAGAGTCTATAACATATTTTGTGTTGTATCATTAAATGGCGTGATTTTCCACATTAGTTTACGGTGGAGGGTTTGTCTGGGGTACTCCAGGGCATTGGTTAGTTGGATAGAACTGTTGTAATTGGAGAGGTAGAAATTATAGGGGCTGGAGTAGTGGGTGGGTCGCTCCATGACTATTACCTGGGGTTTGGAAGGGTTGATCTTGTTACCCATTTGTTGCAGTAAATAGTTAACTGGTCGACATGGAGCTGAAACATGAGATTTGTAGAGAGAGGGGTTCGAAAGCTATGTCGTCGAAATTTTTGTGGAGGTAGACAGCAGACAGGGGGTTTAGATGTTTCAGCAGTGTAGAGGACATAAAGGAGTACAGGAAGGACACAGCCTTGGAGTAAGGCTGCAGCGGGACAGAATATGTGCGGGCAAGTGTCATTTATGGTTATCCTCTCCACCAGGTAACAGTTTGTGCAAACAGGGAAATGGTAGATAAGCCCAGTGAGAAGTGAAGAAAGTTGCCTTATTGGTGCGAGCTACCTCTACAGTAGGTAAAAAATCTGGCCTACCAGTTTGCATGAAAATGTATCAGTGCCGCTGTAGAACTTCTCTGGTGCATACATTTACACTGATGATCCCCTCACCTACAATATTCATTTGTGATGTGGCATTATTTTCAAGTCGCTAATCTGTGTCTTAAGTACCGACCAACTTAGGGGTATCCAGCATGAAATGACACGGTGGCGCAAATAAAACTGGCCAGTTCGCGTGGACACGATCGGACGTGAATGTATGTATATAACCACAACCCGTCAGGCGCACTTCATTTTGCAGTTACTTCTTACAGGATGGAACAACAAACAGCCCATACAGCTGGCCGAATCTTGGATCACAGCGTTGTTGGCAGAGGCCAGTCTGGTCGCGTCCGTAGCTGGCCATCCACGTCACCTGATCTGTCAGTATGTGGTTACTTTGTGTGGGGAACCATCAGGTCTAGGGTGTATCGTAATAACCCTCATATTCTTCAAGAACTGCAGAAGAAATACTTGGATGAGACTGCAGCAATTCCACCAGTCCAGCTTCGATCCGTCTTCAGCAACTTGCTGGCCAGGACCCATAGAGCAAAGAGATGAATGGTTGCCACTTTCATCTTACTGCTTTAGTCAGGTTAGTGCAATATTTCCTTTTCTCTGCTTTGTTCCTTTGTACCCTGGAACTCTCTTCTCGGGCACTTTTATTTGCCCCACCATGTGTAGTCACAAGGTTACTACAAGTGAGGCATGATGTGTACCAGGCAAACATAAGAAAGACTGACTGCTCACAGCACTGAATTTCAGAATTAGAATTTTGACAGACTTTGTGCAGTCTCCATTGGTTTCCGGCTCAGTAACTTGCCTGCAATTATTTTACAATAGTTTTACTTCTAAGATAATTAAAACTAGAATTAATATCGGAAGTTTTTGAGGTGGCTTTTACCTCGGTGCAAATCTGTGACAACTGCATATTTTGTTTTATACTTGCTATCAAAGTATTCCATTCTGGAGCTCAAACGGCAAATGGATTCTGTCGTGTAGTTATTGGATCTGATAGATCTTTCCAAAACGCCCGGTCGTCATTCCACTATGCTTCGCTACCCTACCGTACCATATGCTGCAACAGATGACGTCTCTGCATGACGACCATCTCGATGATAGGCAAAGAAAATCGCGTAACTCCATTTTGTTAAATTTTACAGGAGATCGGTTTCTTAAAAGGTGTATAAAGTGATATAATAAATGTTGCTACATTTGTAACTTTATGTTAGAATCCTGGTTATTGACAGGTAAGAGAAACGCTTGTCCTTTCAGATCTCTGATAATAGAATTACTAGTTACTGAAATCATGAAGTTATCACAGCCAGATGGAGTTACGAGGTTTTCATTGCCTACTATCGATTTACTGTCTCTTAAAGGCTCGGTCCGCACAAGCGATTTGTTATCGCGAGCTCACAGCGTCATTTCCTCGCGCGTTTCTACGGTACGTGTGAAACTGTGGAGCCATGAAGATGACGGCAGCAAAGCTGTGAACTCGCCGCCGGGATACTGCAAGACAATTGCACTGAAGTGATAAAAGTCGTGGGATAGCGATATGCACTTATACAGGTGGCGGTAGTGTCACGTACACGTGATACAAGAGGACAGTGCATTGGCGCCGCTGTCTTTTGTACTCAGGTGATTCAGGTGAAGAGGTTCCGGCGTGATTATGGCGTCACGACCGGAATTAACATACTCTGAACGGGGGATGGTAGTTGGGGGTAGACGTATTTCCATTGCGGAAATCGTTACGTAATTCAGTATTGGGAGACCCTAAGTGTGAAGAGTGTGCCGAGAACACCAAATTTCAGGCATTACGTCTCACCTCGAACAACTCAGTGGGTGACTGCCTTTACTTAACGACCGACAGCAACGACGCTTGCCCAGAGTTGTCAGTGCTAACAGACAAGCAACGCTGCGTGAAATAACTGCAGAAATCAATGTGGGACGTACGCTGAACGTTTCCGTTAGCACACTGGGGCGAAATTTGGCGTGAATGGGCTATGGCAGCAGACGACCGACGCGAGTGACTTTGAATAGCATCACGACATCATCTGCAGCGCCTATCCTGGGCTCTTTAACGTATCAGTTGGACTCTAGATGTCTGGAAAACCGTGGCATTGTCAGATGAGTCCCGATTTCAGTTTCTAGTAGGTAGTGGTAACTTTCGAGTGTGGCGCTGACACCGCTTAGCCAGGCACCAGGGTTGTCGACAAGGCACTGTGCAAGCTGGTGATGACTCCATAATGGTGTGTGTTGCGTCTACAAGGAATGGGCTGGATCCTCTGGTCCAAGTGACCGATGATTGATGGGAATTGGTTATGTTCGGCTACTTGGAGACGATTTACAGCCGTTCATGGACTTCATGTCTTAATTGTCACTCTTGATTCTCGTAAATATTGTATAGTATTCGTCTCTCCCTAAAGTTTGTTCCTAGTTTTTTCAATATTTCGAACATCTTCCACCGTTTTATATTTCTCTAGGACGATAAATCCTCTGGACGTCTCTATTTTTCTTACGTCTTGCTTCCATTGCCAATCGAACCGTCAGAACTGTACCTCTGGTGTCCTTACCTTGCCTATACCCAAACTGATCGTCATCTAACAGATCTTCAATTTCGTTTTCTAGTCTTCTGCATATCATTCTTGTCAGAAACGTGGATTCACGAGATGTAAAGCTGATCTGCTCTTGCTGTCATCGTGATTGTGTGGCTAATATCTGTCTTAAAGTCTGTTGGTATGCATCAAGTGTCATAGATAACGGATACCAACTTGAATAGTGATTTGGTAACCACTTTCCCCAATGATTTTAGAAATTATAAAGGAATGTTATCTACCCCTTCTGCCTTATTTGATCGCAAATATTCGAAAGCTCGGTTAAACCCTGACTCTAACACTGAATGCAGGTTTCCTCCACATCAACTCCCATTACTACGTCTACCACGTCATCAGACATTTCCTCGTCCTCGCACAGGACTTCACTCCACTCCTCCCACACGTCTGCTCACTTCTCTGCGTTTAACAGTGGCATTCGCAACGCACTCTTGATGTTGACACACTTTCTTTTATTTTAACCAGAGTCTGTTTCGACTGTCAGATATGCTCATTCAGTCATTCCGATTACCATTTCTCTTACAAATTCTCAAAATTTTTTTCAACCATTTCGCCTATTTAATATAGTATAATCAAACAGGTTAGAGCGGAAATGTAATTAGTTTATATTATCGGCGTTATTGTTCTAAGTCAATCTCAATAGATATACGTTACTGAATTATAGTCATTAGCAACTTGTAATCGACAAATGGATGCTCAAGCATAAACCTATCAGAAATTCACTAATTTCGTCAGTGAAGAAGATAACTTATAAAGTCAACTCCGATTCGTTTTGACGTATTATTCCAATGCCCGTCGTGAACGACAAGATATAAATGTTGTACGATGAGATAGGCAGCCAGGTTTTAACAGTTAGTTACCGGCGGTCTTTGCGGCAGTTGCATACGTCAAACCCATGGGCGAAAAATATCTGCCGAGGTCACGACAAAGTTATTCGAGGTAGCATCATCAAAGTTGAAGCAGAAAAATACGTTGTTTACAGACACGTGGATAACAGGCACTGCTTAGTCATACCTCGCGCCACCTAAAATATTCATTTCTTGTAATTTCGGACCTGAGGTTTGGTACGTGGAGTACGTAGAGTAACTCCTTTGCACTTTCAATAAGATTATTTTGAAATTCATTTCTGTTTACTGGGACGCATGACTTATAACTCATTTTTTTATCAAAGTTCAATTCCTACTGTTTTCGTAATTAATATTGTTGAATATGGAGGAACAACAAGACAGTGATGCGTTTTCCGTTTTCTTGCTATTAAGCAGATGTTTCAATGATTTAATTATTTCTGTGTCTAGTAATTTATCCGAAACTGAAGTAGATGTTTTAGAAACGAAGGAAACATTTCAAACGGTAGTGGAATTTTGGTGCTCGTTTTGTTGATACAAAAAAGTAATTCAGTTAATAATTTCAGGATATTGCGGTTTATTGGCATGCTACACTCCACTGCAACCACTTTCTGCAGCATGTAGCAGAGATCACGACTGGAGGCCTCTACACTTTTTATCAGTGAAAAGCTCTCTGGAATGACAGATGAGAGTTTGCGAGTTTACCTCAGGCGTAGAAAAACATGTGAAATCTGCTCTGATAAATGAATTTGAAACTCTTTCTCCGTCAGAAAACCCACGCAAAGCCAAGAAAACGAAAGTGAAATTAGGGCGACGGAGTAAACGGTCCTGTTGTAAACAGAGCCATGGCCATTAAAGATTATCTTGCACCGACTTAGGCACCGATATGGAGTTGGAGTAGCAAAAGAAGCTTCTCTGAAATTCGGTACAGAATATATATTGTCGCGAGCCTAAGGATTCCAAGACAGAATGTACTACCGCCATCAGCATCATCTGGTAATGGCGGTTAATTTCGCTGAGGTCATCTGGCCATTTCGAGGATCTGCAACTTGATTGTTGAAGTTTCTTGAAGAGGGGAAAAATAAGGAAGAACAGGAGCGACGAACCGATGATGTCAAGCCACAAACTCTCTGATCAGATCCATCTGATATGGTTAGCAGCAATAACTTCTAATTTATTTTTCCAAAAAATATAACCGTTACAACAGAAACTAACTGCAGAATCCTGTAGATCATGTTAAAACGTTGGTACTCACCAAAAATTTCTGCTTCCTACGTAGTAGCATTATAAGGACATTACAATTCTAATATTGTTAGTGAAGACAGTACCAAGGCCTTACGGGACACCATTATCAAATATAAGTGTACTACTGCAACCGCTACTGTTAACTTAGCAATCATCAGTACTATTATAAACACTATCGTTACACTTCTACTTCTATGAGTTCAGAAATTATTGCCTCACTAATAAATATTGGATTATTCTGATATTAAGGTCTCCAGTGGTCCCGTCCTGAAACCGAGTCAACAGTCATTGTCTACTGAGTATCTTATCGTTGTACTGCATCAAATGATATAGTAACTGCTGCTGACGGGTGATATGGTTGCTCTGCAGTGGCTATCGAGCATGCATTGAGGTGACAGTAGCCATTGGATACCTCATAATATCGTGTCGGGCCTCCTTTTGTCTAATGTAGTGCGCCAGCTCGACGTGGCATGGACTCAGTAGGTCGTTGGATGTCTCCAGCAGAAATACTGAGCCATGATGCCTCTATAGCCGTCAGTAATTACGAAAGTGTTGCCGGTGCAGGGTGTTGTGCACGAACTGACCTCTGTATTATGATCCATAAATGATCGATGGGATTCGTATAAGGCGATCTGCGTGGCCGAATCATTCGCTCGAATTATCCAGAATGTTCTTCAAATCAATCGTGAACAATTGTGGCCCGATGACATGGCGCAGTGTCACCAATAAACATTCCATCATTTTTTAGGAACATCTGGGTGGCCAAATAAATCACTCGAATAGTCCAGAATGTTTTTCAAACCAATGTCGAACAACTGTGGCCCAATGACATGGCGTATTTCACCCATAAAAATTCTGTCGTTGTCTGGGGACATGAAGTCTATGAATGGCTGCAATTAGTCTTCAAGTAGCCGAACATAGCCATTTCCAATCAATGAACGGTGGCGTTGAACGGAGAACGCATTACATTCCATGAAAACACAACCTACACCATCATGGAGCCACCGCCATCTTACACAGTATCTTCTTGACAACTTGGGTCCGTAGATTCGAGGGGTCTGCGCTACACTCCAACCCTACCATCAGCTCTCACAACTGAAACTGGGACTCATCTCACCAGGCCACGGTTTTCCAGCCGTCTAGGGTCCTACCGGTATTATCACGAGCCATGTCGTGCCATGTCGTGCGCTTAGCAAAGGTACTCGGATCAATCGTCTGCTACTATAGCCAACTAACATCAGAGTTCGCCACATTGTCCTAAGTGATACATTCATCGCACGTCTCACATTAATTTCTAAGGTTACTTCACGAAATGTTTCTTGTCTGTTAACACTGACTATGCAAACGCCGCTGCTCTCGGTCGTTAAGTGAAGGGCGTCGGTCACAGCACTGTCCGTGGTGAGAGGTAATGCCTGACGTTTGATTTTTCCGCAGACTCTTGGCATTGCGGATCTCCGAATACTGAATTCCTAATGACTTCCGAAATGGAATGTCTTATGCGTCTGGCTCCAACTATCATCACGTCAGAAACCTTTCCACATGAATTATCTGAGTACAAATTACAGCTCCGCCAATGCTTCGCCCTTTTATACCTTGTGCAAACGATACTACCACCATATGTATATATGTATATTCCCATTCTATATCCCCAGTGTATATAAGTACAGTATAGATTTCAATACCACGGACAAGAAGTTACATTCGTTTATGTTACGACCATTTTTCTAGATAAACGGGGTTCCAGGAGAATCTTTCTCTAGTCTGTCGCAAATGATGGTAATCTAAATATCATGAATAGCTTTCCTTGAGTAGACCATCTTCTTCCCTCCAAGCATTGCCAGCTAAGCTCACCGAACAACTCGATATTAATCTCGTGAAGCTTGACGATGTCCACTATGGAAAGAAGGTAGTTACTGTTATTCTGAAGAAGGTTGGGTTATCCCGACTGAAACCTAGGTAAATCCTAGGCAAATAGTGCAACTGAGGCTGTTAATTATTAAAATTAAAATTTAGCAACATGTCTCTGAACGGCTTCGACATGTTCCTTTAATTGGCTCTGATTGGAAATGGAAACACTCGAACCGTACTCTAGAACTGGTCTGCTTTATAGTTATGCTAGACCAACATTTTTCCAGGTTTCTCCCATGAAATTGTAGATGGCCATTTGCCTACTCTACAATAATCTTATGTGCACACCTTTGCCGGCCGAAGTGGCCGTGCGGTTAAAGGCGCTGCAGTCTGGAACCGCAAGACCGCTACGGTCGCAGGTTCGAATCCTGCCTCGGGCATGGATGTTTGTGATGTCCTTAGGTTAGTTAGGTTTAACTAGTTCTACGTTCTAGGGGACTAATGGCCTCAGCAGTTGAGTCCCATAGTGCTCAGAGCCATTTGAACCATTTTGCACACCTTCAATACCGAAGTGGAGCAGTAGAATATTGGTGCTCCTATTTTTCCTCATTAACTTCCTTCTTTCTGCTTTTAAAGCAAGCTGCCATTCATAACACCAGATAAACACATCTAAAAATGTTTTGCATCACCCCAGTTTGCAGAACACCTGTAGATAGACGTTGACTGTGGATATTGTATCACAGACACAGTTCCTTTGACTGTTCAGAGATGTCACTAAACCCGCCCAAAGATATAAACAACCATGCCTGAGCAGCGCCTATTAGACATAGGGGGTCCAAGAGCCTATCAGTTCCAGTCATTCCACCAGGAAGGAGGTACAAGGCTCGTGTTGTCTGTAGTTAAACCATGTCTAGACGGTCAATACCGCGGTTCGATCGCGTCCGCATTGTTACTCAGTGCCAGGAAGGGCTCTCAACAAGGGAAGTGTCCAGGCGTCTCGGAGTGAACCAAAGCGTCGTTGTTCGGAAATGGATGAAATACAGAGAGATAGGAACTATCGACGACATGCCTCCCTCAGGCCGCCCAAGGGCTACTACTGCAGTGGATCACCGCTACCTACGGATTATGGCTCGCAGAAACCCTGACAGCAACGCCACCATGTTGAATAATGCTTTTCGTGCAGCCACAGGACGTCGTGTTACGACTCAAACAGTGCGCAGTAGGCTGCACGATGCGCAACTTCACTCCCGACGTTCATGGCGAGGCCCATCTTTGCAACCATGACACCATGCAGCGCGGCACAGATGGGCCCAACAATATGCCGAATGGACCGCTAACGATTGGCATCACGTTCTCTTCACCGATGAGTGTGGATATGCCTTCAATCAGACAATCGTCGGAGACGTGTTTGGAGGCAACCCGGTCAGGCTGAACGCCTTAGACACACTGTTCAGCGAGTGCAACAAGGTGGAGGTTCCCAGCCGCTTTGGGATGGCATTATGAGGGGCCGACGTGCGCCGCAAGTGGTCATGGAAGGCGCCGTAAAGGCTGTACGATACGTGAATGCCATCCTCCGGCCGACAGTGCAACGATATCGGTAGATCGTGCAGATCTTGTGAACAACTTCCCTCAGGATAACGACATCGCTCATATAGAGAGAACTATCGAAAATACCTGGGATAGGTTGAAAAGGTCTGTCTATGGACGCCATGTCCCACCAAGCACTCTGAGTGATTTACGCCGAATCGCCGTTGAGGAGTGGGACAATCTGGACCAACAGTGCCTTGATGAACTTGTGGATAGTACGCCACGAGAAATACAAGCATCTATGCAAGAGGACGTGCTACTGGGTATTAGAGGTACCGGTGTGTACAGCAGTCTGGACCACTACCTCTGAAGGTCCCACTGTATGGTGGTCCAAGAAGTAATGTGTGGTTTTCATGAGCAATTAAAATGGCGGAAATGATCTTTATGTTGATCTCTATTCCAATTTTCTGTACAGGTTCCTGAACTCTCGGAACCGAGGTGATGCAAAACTTCTTTGGATGTGTGTAGAAGTTTTGTGCAAGACATCTTGATTTCCTCAATAGCCATTCATCGACGACACTTTCCGATACATCTACATCAGCATGGATTATAAAGCACACTTCAGTGCTTGGCAGAGGGTTCATCAACCACCATTGCAATAATTCTCTATTATTGCAATCTCGAAGAGCGCGTGAACAAACGAACACCTATATCTTTGCCGGCCGCGGTGGTCTCGCGGTTCTAGGCGCGCAGTCCGGAACCGCGCGACTGCTACGGTCGCAGGTTCGAATCCTGCCTCGGGCATGGATGTGTGTGATGTCCTTAGGTTAGTTAGGTTTAAGTAGTTCTAAGTTCTAGGGGACTGATGACCTCAGAAGTTAAGTCCCATAGTGCTCAGAGCCATTTGAACCATTTTTGAACCTATATCTTTCCGTGCGAGCTCAGATTTCCCTTATTTCATTATGATGGCGTTATCACCAAAAAATCTCAGACTGCTGCCCGCGCTGCTCGACGTAATATTTATATACTTGTACCACAGCACTGTCCTTGAGGCACTTCTCATTTTAACCTTGTGTCTAACTCACAGTTTCGAATCCTGCCTCGGGCATGGATGTGTGTGATGTCCTTAGGTTAGTTAGGTTTAAGTAGTTCTAAGTTCTAGGGGACTGATGACCACAGATGTTAAGTCCCATAGTGCTCAGAGCCATTTCTACCTCACACTCGCCGTCCAGAACAACGCACTATTCTGTTTGTCAAAATGTTTCCGAGTGATTCACGTATCTAAGACCTTATTCCGTGCGCTCTCACCTTTGTGTAGCACAGTGTCGCCCTGACAATATCTGTCCCTTCTAGACCGCCATAATAATTCATTTTACTATTTGACAAAATCAAATAAGCAACCTGCTGAGTATTGACCGTGAGCAGGGGAGTACTGCACACTGGCTGACAGAATAGCAAAGAGCGTTGAATGACACTAAGCCCGTATATGGGACATCCCGCTCTTTACCACGAAACAGTGTGACTTTAAAGCGATTCCAGTCGGTAATACTATTGCTGCAGCTCTCGAAATCAATACAGAGCCCATAAACGACATTTGCGCGCTTTATTATTAAGAAGCGAATTTAAGTGGAAACTAGGACATTGCGTGGAAAGATTTTTACCTCCTTTGTTTATCGAGATTTCTGTTCTGTTCCTGTGAATCGTTAACAGCTCTCGAACAGACTGCAGTCAGCAGTCACCACCACTCGTGCTACAACGTACACAGTAGCAGCAGTTGTTTTCCACATGACGTTAAACTCTAGACGGAGAACAGCGGGCGGTAAGCGAGTAAATATTTCGTTGCCAGCGGTACGGAAAGCCATTACCGGAAATTATGCATCGGCAAACCGCTTTGTGTGGAAATGGAGGTCTAAATGCGGGAGAGAGGTAAACGGGTCGGACAAATTACGGACCTCACGTGTCAGGCGGAAATCTGAAGTCAGTTCACCTTTCACGGTAATGCGATGTCGTGAACTTAGTATCAAATTTCGTTTTCTCCTGAGAAATTTCTATTTAACTACGGTTTGCTATGCACGAAACGTGTGTGCTATGAAGCTTCCGACACAGAATATTATTGGCATCACTAGTGTGTCATTTCGTAAGTGACACATGAGTTCAAGTACGAACCGCAGCCATTTTTCTACACTAAAAAATATTTTAAATAGTTAAAAATTGCTCTTAATATTATTTATAAGCTGAAGAGCCAAAGAAACTGCTACGCTTGCCTAATATCGTATAGGGTCCTCACGAGCACGCAGAAGTGTCGCAACGGTACGTGGTACGGGCTCGACTAATGTCTGAAGTAGTGCTGGAATGAATTGACACCATGAATCCTGCAGGGCTGTCCATAAATACGTAAGAGTACGAGGGGGTGGAGATCTCTTCTGGAAAGTACGTTGCAAGGCATCCCAGATGTGCTCCATAATGTTCATATTTGGGGATCTTGGTGGCCGGCAGAAGTGTTTAAACTCAGAACAGTGCTCCTAGAGTCACTCTGTAGCAATTCTGGACTTGTGGGGTGTCGTATTCTCCTGCTGGAATTGCTCAAGTCCGTCGGAATGCAGAATGGTTATGAATGGATGCTGTTGATCAGACAGGACGCTTACCTACGTGACACCTGTCAGAGTCGTATCTAGGCGTACCAGGGGTCCCGTATAACTCCAACTGCACACGCCCTACACCATTACAGAGCCTCCACCAGCTTGAACAGTCCCCTGCGACATGCATGGTCCATGGATTCATGAAGTTGTCTCCATACCAGTACACGTCCAACCACTCGATACAATTTGAAGCGAGACTCGTCCGATCAGGCAGCATGTTTCCATTCATCAACAGTCTAATGTCGGTGTTGACGGGCCTAGGCGAGGCGTAAAGCGTTGTGTCGTGTACAGTCATCAAGGGTACACGAGTGGGGCTTCGGTTCCGATAGTTCGATCTCTGGCACATCTTGATGACTCAGCGTTGAAGCACGAAGGGTTGCACTTCTGTCACGTTGAACGATTCCATTCAGTCGTCGTTGGTCCCATTCTTGCAGAATCTTTTACCGGCCCAACGACGTCGGAATTTGATGTTATACCGGAGTCTTGATACTCACAGTACACGTGTGAAATGGTTGTGAGGGGAAATCCCCACTTCATCGCTACCTCGGAGATGCTGTGTCCCACCGCTCGTTCAAACTCCTTAACTCTTGATAAACTGTCATTCGGCCCCTCCCGCCGGGGGTTCGAGTCCTCCCTCGGGCATGGTTGTGTGTATTTTTCTTAGCATGAGTTAGTTTAAGTAGTGCGTAAGTCTAGGAACCGATGACCTCAGCAGTTTGGTCCCTTAGGAATTCACACACACTTGAACATTTTTAACCTACCATTGTAGCAGCGGTAACCGATCAAACGACTGCGCCAGCCACTTATTGTCTTACATAGATGTTGCCGACCGAAGCGCCGTTTTCTGCCTGTTCCTGCGTTACACGCTACAGTTTTACAGGGCGTACGTCACATCAATGGAGACGTTCAAAATGTGTATCATGAGCAGAATGGCTCAAATAGGCTATAGTTGAGTCGCTGGGTAATTCATGACTTCCGATGAACAGTCGACAGACGGTACAGCTATGCTGTTGCCGATTATTTATGTGCTTAAGCTCAGTAGCGGATGCTACGTCTTTGAGGTGTAGTCATTATCACAAATTATGACACACATTTCTCCATTACAAGCGTTTGTACATGGCCTACACTGAACAGGCGATAATGTCGCGTCGTTACCACAAATTATGACACACATTTCTCCATCACAAGCGTGTGTACATGGCCGACACTGAACAGGCGAGAATGTCGCTGTTGAACTCTACCTACACTATGTTATCAAAAGTATCCAGGCAGCGGAACTGATCACCAGTAACAGAACTCAGCTAGTGGTCGCCCGCTCGGGGCTGAGTTCCCGCATCTGAGTCGCCACGTTAGGCCGCCAGTCTGCTCGAGTTGCTCGGGTAACGGTCATTGGCGGTTGGATTGGTCGGTTGGTTGGTCGCCCACTGAGACACGAGATGACTTGCCCGCCTTGAGCGTCGCAGCATATGAGGTCCCCACGTGAGTCCAGTAGGCGGCGCCGTATAGAAAGGGGTAGTGGCTTCGCGGTTCACAAGAGGGCAACAGGACCAGAACCACGACATCGGGCTGGCCGGGGTGAGCTGCGACGCCGTGCGACGGGTGATCGGCGCGCCTTCCTCCGTCCGTTGAAGCAGCTGGTAGCGGACGCTTCGGGAGAGGGTTGGGGAAGCTGCGCCAGGTCTTCGCCAGCAATCGCAGTTTATTAGAAGTTAAGTGATTGGAGATATGTTGTTTCATTTACTTGCTAAATTCTACTTGTTTTCTTGGTGAGGTCACCAGCCGCTTTGTTTTGGGGTCGGCCCACCATTATTCTTCGTTTGCCCACCCGCGGGAAGGTGGTTATTGTGAATTGGGTGGTCCATTTTTCCCTTGTGGAATTGGGGACGTTTAGAGCAATCTGCGGTTCGGGTTGATTAGTGAACCCCCCCCCCTCCCCCCTGTCAATCTGCCATACGTTAGTAGCTGCCTCTGTCATGTTTGTCGGATTCGGTGTTAACGAACTTATAGAATTAAGGTAAGGGCCGAATTCCTGAAATATGTTTTTATCTCACCTATCATCTTGCGAGGCGGTATATGCGTAATGCTGAGCATGTTGTACACTTTATGTAAGTCTGAATTTCATGGGTTTTATTTAAATAGTCATTTTTTATAAAGTTGCCACCCTTCCACCGTAAGAGCCATTTTAAAAACAAATTGCACTTTTGGTGGAAAATAAGTTCTTAGTGTGAGTGTTTGTACCATTTCCATCCCTCTTACGGGGTGCATAGTTAATGCGTTTGTGTGAGTTGTTAAAAATAGTAGTTTAAAGTAATCTGGTGTGTTGCAGATTTGCACCAGTGTAGTCTTTCAGAGGTTGTTGTGAGCGGCCGTGACTACGGCCGTGTTGAAAGGGAGCTTTAAGCTTCTCAGCCCGAAGGCTCCTACTGTAACGAATAAAAAAGTTTTTTTATTCTGCCTCTAAATAATTGAAACTTGGTATTTCGAGGGTGCTTTTCTGCTTATAGTTTTAAAACTATTTTGAAAAAGCTTTAGGAATAATATTCACATTTCTTAAATTGTAACTTGATATTTCGAGGGCGCTTTTCTGCTTATAAATTTTAAATCTATTTTTGAAAAGGCTTTTATGAATAAAATTTCCATTGGTTGAAATTTAATTTGTTTCCATCAGTTACTCCTTGGCAACTACTTCCACGCTCACATAGTGTGTTAATATTCGATGAATCGCTAGTAAATGAAGTAAATTCTTTAAGAAAAGATTTTGAAAGTAAATTTTCACAGTTCAGTCACTAGGCCCGAATTATGGTGGCAGTGGTTCATACACAATTTTGACGGTATGTTCGTGGATCACCTCCATGAAGGCAAATTGAGTGCCCCATTGCCGCCACATTATCCGCTACTATAGTGTTTTCTGCAATTCATAACCATAACTTCGTCAAGAAGTTCAATCACGCACGTGTATTAGTTTTTGACTTGATTCTAGACCATTTCGGTTCAAATATACTAATCCTGAATAATGACCCTCTATTTTATATGGCCTGTATTGCCGGATGTTACAGATTAGATATAGACTTGTTCATAAGTCCAGTCATGACCATTTGTGTGATTAGTCAATAGGATGTTCATGCGTTCTAACCATAGCTAAGCAAGGTTTAACAATTACGTCTTAAAAATTTCTAGACCCAGTCATAATAATGACGAATCTGGCTTTATATTATCTTTCCCACTCCTAAGTTGTTTTTAGGTGATTAAACTTCGTGCTTAAACACAAAAATTTTCCTAGACAGGCCATACCTTGTAAGCACATGATGTCTTCCTCATATCATGACCAATGAATACTTCATAAATGTTAGGACAGTCGATCTAAGTACGTTCTGCACAGAGCAGCTTGTACGCTCTTTTCCTCAGCTAAACCCTATATTTCGCTTTACTAGTAAATTCAAGGTCAGGAGTTAAGTTCGCGCCTTGTCTCAACAAGTAACTATCATACAGTTTATGCGCCGGCGCCAAGGCGGGCCTCATGACGCTACAGTCAGTTCCAGTACAGCACTCGTGGCTGTCGCATCGCGGTCGCGAAGTGGAGACGAGGCAGTTTCAGATAGGTTTTTACAGTCTGACGATAATTTATGGATTTGTAGTTTTAGCTTGACGATGTCCTATCCCGACTGATACCTAGCTAAATTCTAGGTAAACGGTGCAACTGAGGCTGTTGGTTAATAAAATTAGAATTAATATTTATACAGATGCTGACAGGGCTGCGAAATGTTGAGGATATTTCAATTATCTGCTGTCACTTGAGGGCGACTTTTCATTGGTGGAGATTTTAGTGTAAAAAACCCTGAATAGAACTCTCGTCTCACCAATGCTAAGGGCACCGGCTTTCCCGCGTTGTGCACCGAAATGGCGCTGTCTGCCTGTGGCCGTTTTGCACCACGCTCCTCCCCTCCATAGGTCGTTTGTGATCGACTTCGCACTACTGAAGGGCATCGGACCATTCACATACGCCGAGATGCAGAACGTCCTCTGATCCGACCATATCCCAGTCATCTATGAGATGGACGTGATTAGCGCCGACCAACTTACAGAAACTTGGACTGCGATCGTTTCCAAGCGGAAATACTAGGGCCTCTAGAAGGCGCGGCCAACCTCGACATAGTCGGGGCTAATGCAGCCCCAGCTTTCCTCAACCGAAGGATACTACGAGCAGCAAACTCAGTCAACTCCGAGACTTCTCGCGGCAGTTAGCGCCACACCTCCTGACGATTACCACAGAGAAGAAACGACTATTCCTTGAATGGCAATTCACTCGCCAAAGCGACACCAAATGCCTCGTCGACCACAAGCGACGTAGTCGAAGAACATAGGAACACGGAGTGTCCAGGCTGAACCCAGGCGAAGGCAGCTCCTAGAAAATCGTGAAGAACTTCTTGCGGCGCTGACAGCTCGTACCACCGCTACAAGTCGGAAATGAATACTTCAGTGAGCCAGATGCAAAAGCGAGGGTGCTGGCCGACGCATTCGTCGGAAACTTAAAGTCAGTGGGCGACGACGTGGACGAGGCACACAGCCGTCGGGTCGACGAGCAGCTACCGATCTTCCTAGCAGCTAGGAATGAAGAATACGTAATCGAGCCGATTGCAGAGAAAGAAGTTGCGGTGCGACTTCGTTTCATGAACACCAGGGACGCAGGAGGCAGCGACGAAATAAACAATCAACTGCGGATGTCCCACCAGAAGCACAGCAGCATTTAGGTGACACGTTCAGCGAGATACTTCGCACAGGCAGCTACCCGGCATCGAGGAAACACACTAAAGTTGTGGCCATCCCGAAGACTGGCAAAGACCCACGCCAGGTCACCAGCTACCGGCCCATCAGCCTGCTCCCGTCCCTCTAGTAAGTTTTCGAGAGGCTGTACGCGAAACGGCTTCTGAAACAGGCAGAGCCGGCGATGAGAGCGCTGGAAACGAGAGAATACCTCGGGGCAGTGTTCCTCAACATGTCCAGAGAGTTCGATTGCATCTGGCACGACGATCTCGCGTGCAAACTCCTTGTACTCGGGATACCAACGTCACACTCAGTCCTCACATACCACCTAATGGAGCAAACGTTCCACGTCTGAGCAGACGATAGTACGTCAACAAACCGACAGATAAGTGCTGGAGTGCAACAGGAGTCGGTGCTCGGCTCCATACAGTACTCACTGTACACTGCCGACATACAGCGGGTGGCTCGCGTCGAATTGGCTCTCTGCCGATGACACAGCGCTGTACACTCGCAGTATGAACAAGCACACGATTCAACGCAGTCTCTGACTCGGATATGGCGCCCTGTGTTCGTCGTCAACGAAATGGTGGCTGAAATTCAACGTAGCGAATAGCTAGGCAGTATTCTTTATCCGAAGAACACTGTCGCCACATCTCCCACTCGTCGAAATCCTGGGAGCACCTAGCCAATGGAGCAAGACGGCGAAGTACCTAGGTGTTACCCCGGACCAAAGACTCTCCTGGGCACCCCATATCCGAGACGTCAGAGAGCAGAGTCATAGGGTGCCTTCGCTCTTTCTACCCGCTGCTGAACACGCAGTCGACACTAGTCTGACCACTGTTGGAATACGCAGCTGTGGTGTGCGGAAAATCCGCAGACTGGCTCATCGCAACGCTGCAAAGGATCTAGAATGGAACTCTGAAGACCGCTCATCGTCTTCCAAGGGAGTATTCCACTCGCCTGCTGCACGAGGACACAAGCATCCCGCTCTTGAAGGACAAATTAAGGATAATCGCGAGGTCCTTCTACGAGAAGGCGGGGCTTGCCCATAACCGGCTCGTCCATGAGCTGGGCCACCAACCGCACCACAGGCCAACAGCACGTCGGCCTGACCTGCTGCGAGAATAATTTTGTCGCGGTAGACACAGGATATCATCACCACATCACCCAAAGACAATTCGTGTAGGTAAGGTCCTTTTCATTTCTTCCCCACAGGAACAGAAGGAACAGCATTTTATGCTTACACTGCTCAACATACCGAGCAAGGAAAGCTCACCAATGGAGTGGCGGCGGCAGCGGCAGGCCTTCTCGTCATATGCTTCGTGCCTCTCCGCCTTAGATTAGGGTTAAGCTTTCGCACTTTCACTTGCTCTCTAGTGCTGGCGGTTTGGATGAAATAACTCCTCTGATAAGTCGCCACTGTCTTGAACAAAAAAGTTTGACGTCCGCTGCACTAGACGATACAGCTTAGAAATGTCCTGTGCGAACAGCAGTCTGTGTGGAATATGCTCCCTGCACAGTCGCGTCGCTTCAGGGCCATTACCATTAGAACGACCATGCGAGAACAACGTGACACCGTGCTCTTGTCACACATGTGACTGCTAATTGCTCTCCCGCATCGTCCCTCACTCCCTCACTCCCACCTGTTTGGTTGGTTTGGAGGAGGGGACCAAAGTTCGATATCATCGGTCTCATTGGTTTAGGGAAGGATGGGGACGGAAGTCGTCCGTGCCGTTGCAAAGGAACGATCCTGGAATTTGAGTGAAGCGAATTAGGGAAATCACGGAAAACCCCAGACGCGGGTTTGAGCCGTCGTCCTCCGAAAGGCGAGTCCAGTGTGCTAACCACTGCGTCACATCGCTCGGGAACCTACCTGTTACCCTGAGTGACTAGAGATGTGACCTTTATATTACATACCGATGCATCATTGTATGGTACAGGCGTCTCCACATCAAATGAACACAGCCGTGCATAGGAGCAGGGATGCATGGTACCAGATCTTGCGCTATACCTGTAGCCTACGGCCGGCCGGGGTGGCCGAGCGGTTCTAGGCGCTACAGTCTGGATCCTAGTGACCACTAAGGTCGCAGGTTCGAATCCTGCCTCGGGCATGGATGTGTGTGATGTCCTTAGGTTAGTTAGGTTTAAGTAGTTCTACGTTATGGGAGACTGATGACCTCCGATGTTAAGTCCCATAGTTCTCAGAGCCATTTGAACCAACTTGTGGCTATTCAGAGTCGCATCAGTAAAGTAGGGTGCAATGATGCGATTGTTAAAAAGCCCGTATCGCACGTTGACAAACCGACTGCTGTTTATCCACTTCTCTTAGCAAACTAACTGAACACTAATGCATATTACGAAGATCAGTTTCCCCATGGTTAGTAGACGCTGATTCGTCCTTTAGGAAAGTTTTGCCGGCCGCGGTGGCCGTGCGGTTCTGGCGCTGCAGTCCGGAACCGCGGGACTGCTACGGTCGCAGGTTCGAATCCTGCCTCGGGCATGGGTGTGTGTGATGTCCTTAGGTTAGTTAGGTTTAAGTAGTTCTAAGTTCTAGGGGACTTATGACCTAAGATGTTGAGTCCCATAGTGCTCAGAGCCATTTGAACCATTTTTTAGGAAAGTTTTGTGTATAAGTACCGTATCACTTCACAGTTACTGAGTTTGAAAGTTAGTGCAACGAAGCTGTTGATGGAATGAAATTCCGAAAATCTGAAATGCGTTGGAATGTAATTTACACAGAACACCGCTTCGACTGATCCTTTTCCCACATTCAAATTGCCTTGCAGTGGCGTATGGATTGTACGTTACAGCTGTTTAATTATTAGATGTGTTTCAGTCAGTTTTCCGTTGGTGTTTTGTATTCAGCATATTTCCGGTTTATTGGACTTTTCTTAAATAATGTTTGCAAAGACAGATCGTGAAGCGATCAGGATATTTTTATCATAGAACCTCGCCGCTACGCAGTTTGGCATTCGCCATTAACACAAACCATATCCATTTTTCCAACGGTCGTATACTCTGTGCAAGTCTGGATAGCTTCACGAACGAATTGTTTGATTGCTACGGAAGCACAGCTCAGACTGATAGTCTTCTTGCGCACGAGAACTGTACAGTAGTTTCTGGCGCTGTTATCTTGTTATAAGAGTGTCAATTTCCACACTTTTTACGTCGTTGAACACCTTTACTAAGACAGCTTTCAGTTCCATTGCAAATTATGTATAGTTCCACTTACAAAGCGAAGTCAATGCGAAATCGGTAGCTATAAACATTAAAAATTATTTGTGTGCCTCAGGAAATTCACCACATAGTCCGTTACAGCCTAGTGAACACAGTAATCAGACGTTCTGGTTGTATTTACGGTGGCCCGTCCTAGCAACCTATTCGTCAAGTTTGTGTCACAGTCGTCTAACGTTAAGTACTTTGGATCGTAATCAACGCATTCTAGCGTCCAACTTCTATTCCTGCCACTGCTATAGATTTTGATTTTAAAAATGTACGTGCAAAGGCTATAGAAGACTTCCGTTATAGGAAGTTACCTTTATACTGACAATGGCCTCGTCAGAGAGGGCTGAGGAGAGGACAGGTGTTGCCCCTGGGGGGGGGGGGGGAACTCGCCCTAAAGACAAGGAATCATAACATAAATCGAATTGTTGTTGTTGTGGTCTTCAGTCCTGAGACTGGTTTGATGCAGCTCTCCATGCTACTCTATCCTGTGCAAGCTTCTTCATCTCCCAGTACCTACTGCAACCTACATCCTTCTGAATCTGCTTAGTGTATTGATCTCTTGGTCTCCCTCTACGATTTTTACCCTCCACGATGCCCTCCAATACTAAATTGGTGATCCCTTGATGCCTCAGAACATGTCCTACCAACCGATCCCTTCTTCTGGTCAAGTTGTGCCACAAACTTCTCTTCTCCCCAATCCTATTCAATACTTCCTCATTAGTTATGTGATCTACCCATCTAATCTTCAGCATTCTTCTGTAGCACCACATTTCGAAAGCTTCTATTCTCTTCTTGTCCAAACTATTTACCGTCCATGTTTCACTTCCATACATGGCTACACTCCATACAAATACTTTCAGAAATGACTTCCTGACATTTAAATCTATACCCGATGTTAACAAATTTCTCTTCTTCAGAAACGCTTTCCTTGCCATTGCCAGTCTACATTTTATATCCTCTCTACTTAGACCATCATCAGTTATTTTGCTCCCCAAATAGCAAAACTCCTTTACTACTTTAAGTGTCTCATTTCCTAATCTAATTCCCTCAGCATCACCCGACTTAATTCGACTACATTCCATTATCCTCGTTTTGCTTTTGTTGATGTTCATCTTATATCCTCCTTTCAAGACACTGTCCATTCCGTTCAACTGCTCTTCCAAGTCCTTTGCTGTATCTGACAGAATTACAATGTCGTCGGCGAACCTCAAAGTTTTTACTTCTTCTCCATGAATTTTAATACCTACTCCGAATGTTTCTTTTGTTTCCTTTACTGCTTGCTCAATATACAGATTGAATAACATCGGGGAGAGGCTACAACCCTGTCTCACTCCTTTCCCGACCACTGCTTCCCTTTCATGCCCTTCGACTCTTATAACTGCCATCTGGTTTCTGTACAAATTGTAAATAGCCTTTCGCTCCCTGTATTTTACCCCTGCCACCTTCAGAATTTGAAAGAGAGTATTCTAGTTAACGTTGTCAAAAGCTTAATTAGTGTCCACAGGATATGTTGATAGTGTGTCAGAATGATCTCTGCACTGACAAGTAATTCATGATTAGTCCCCCGTTCGCATTCAGTGATGTGAGATGAGACGAAGGCAACGATATTTTTTATCAGTTGAATACAGGATAACATCAAGAAGAGCATTTATACAAACGGAGTAGGATTCGTTGTGAATAAGGATTGTTCTCATCAGAATCGACAGCAAACTAACGAAAACAACAACAGTTCAGCTATGGATGCTGATGTCAAAAGCAGAATATGAAAGGACAGGGAATATATGAGATCATTGCTGGCATATCATGTAAAGGGAAATGAATACCTAATAATCATGGGGCACTGGAATGCTACAGTAGTGGTCGGAATAGAAAGAATTACTGGCTCGATGTTTGGAATGTAAGAAGAAGTTGTCTCTCATAGTTTCGGAAATCAAATATTAAAATATAGATCCAGATTAGAATTTAGTAATGATGAGGGGAAATTTGATGTTCAGGAGAATGGACTGGAAGAATCAGTGTGGAAGGAGGTGGGATACTGTGGTAACAGCGAATGATAATGTGGGTTTGAAGATATCTGACTCTGTAAATGCTGTGATACTGAGCACCACAGCGTGTATTTCAGCCGAGTAAAAGTGGCTCCATAAAAATGAGCGTCAGAGCTGTTGGAAATTTATAGGCACATAGGAAATAACTCAGGAGAAACATTAAGTGACAGAAGAAATATTTCTATTGTTTGACGAAAGAAGGAAATACAGTTATGACCAGAAAAGGATATCTGCAAAGCAGTACAAGTCACTAAGGAATTAAATAACCGGGACCTGCAGAGCAACTATATCGATATGGCTGTAGGTGATACCTCGAGATATCGAAAAGGAAATGATCGTGGGAATGGTCGAGCAAAGTCGAACAGTTGTCGGTGAAATTAAAAGTAAGGGCATCAACATTAAGAGTGCAAAAGGAATTTCACTGCCGAACGCAGAGGAGAGAGCTGATTGACAGAAAGAGTACGGTGAGGGCCTCAAAGACGGGGAAGAACAGTCTGATGACGTGATTGAGAAATAAATGGGTGTCTATTGGGAATTTATAGGGGATTCTGCAGAGACTCTGTATCCATAAGGCCTGAGACAAAAATGGAATTGTACAGAACCTATACAGAATACAGAGGAACAAGGAGATTCCTACGGAGTATTTTGTTGTTCAGCTACTGAACATAACTAGGCTTAACAACAAATAATGGGCAAGGAAATACAAACTGGTGGTCGTCGCAGACACTGAAGAAATTGTCTGGAAACTCTATCAGTAACTCTGATGAAATGATACGTTGCTGAAATGAACAAGTTGGGCTTCAGGAGTCTTACTTTTCGTAAGCAAAATATATACGAACAGAAGAAGAACAAGAAGAAATTCCAATCAAAATACGGCGCTATGATTTTTTGTAGGGAAGCATGAATCTTCAGTGATAACGTGTGCGAAATTCGGAGAGTAACGTAGCTGTCATTAATCGTCTTATGGCACATGAACTATGAAACAAGCGTTTTTTAATACTGGTATTAAGCGTTCCCATTTACTGTCCAGTAAATATGAAGTACTTACTGAAGCCAATTAGCTGTTTTTGTGGTCCGGTTGATACCTCTTTTGCCGCGCGGGATTAGCCGAGCGGTCTAAGGCGCTGCAGTCATGGACTGTGCTGCTGGTCCCGGCGGAGGTTCGAGTCCTCCCTCGGGCATGGGTGTGTGTGTTTGTCCATAGGATAATTTAGGTTAAGTAGTGTGTAAGCTTAGGGACTGATGACGTTAGCAGTTAAGTCCCACAAGATTTCACACACATTTTTTGATAGCTCTTTTAGCACAGCTTTTGCCCAATTTTTAGCGTGGCGCAAATAATACACCACTTGCGGACGTTTGACTCACAGATGCGTGTAGTTTATGATTGATGATTGCAGTGTTGCTGTGTGATGAAGTAGACGTCTATGGATGCAAGGTTGTGGGATGGGATTCCTGGTTGTGCTGGTGTTTCTGTCTGTCGCTTATCATTTGCTTCGCTTTTGGCACTCTTTGCTGAACCGAAAAATGCCAAGATACACTGTGGTTCGGGAGCGATCTCCTATAACTGGCTGGATTAGTCAGTTCAAAATTCGGTGGGAGGCAGGGGCTCACTGCCACCAATAGGAACACACCTAGTAAAACTCGATGGTATTCGAACAGACTGTCTGGTTGTTGGCTAGTTTACTTTCAGACTGCAGGGACACAAACAGTGAAGTACAGCGCTGGAGGATCCACCTGTTGTGTCTGTTTTTCAGCACGTATAGGCGGTGCCAGATCCTACTGGCAGTGGAACGGATCGCAATTATGTATGCTCTCACGGCCGAGCACTGAGGCGGAAAAAGCCACGACCAGAGCAGAGCAGCGGAGGCGCTGCCAGGATGCGGGACGGAGAAAGCAGAGCGCTCCACATCTGCAGCGGCGGTCTGCTCCGTGTGAGCCGAGAGCGGACGGCGGGCGGCGCTTATCTGCGGATAACAGCGGACCGCAGCGCACACACACTCAGACACACTCCGTTTGGGACACGTGAGCTGGGCTGGCCACTTTCGATAGTCCAGTCACGGACCAGCGCCCGTCTCTTGTGTTTAGAAAGTGGAAAAAATCGGGTTACCTTCACTAGGTTGGCGGTCAAGGATGCAGTCGAAAAGCGCTGTAGCGTACCGCTTCTTCTCCGTTCTTCCCCCCCCCCCCCCCCCCCTCACACCACATCGGCGTACTTATGCCATTTATGCTTTGTGTAGGATATGTGTGTGTGGGGCACACAACTAATGATGCGTGTATCCTCATTTTGTGTCTGTTTCTAAACTTACTGTTTACCACAAACCTTATTAGTGGAACCACTACTGCTTCTGTATATTAATAGGCCGTCTGTATTAGTACTTTTTCTCGAAAGCTGCAACCACGAGTCTCCTGGGAAACTGTTACAGATTTTTAAAGTTGAAAAGTTTCCTTGTTGAGAAAGTATTGCTAAAGAACACATTTAACAACTCTGATTTATTATAACAAATGGCTTGTTGGTCTTCGGTTTATGGTGATCAACGTCGGGACTATTGGTGCACATACAAGCTCCTTGTTGACGGAGTAAGCTGAATGGGTTTGATTTCTTTCCTTCCAGTATTCTAAAACAACTGTTTTAGTCATTATCTTGTGATCTTCTTTTCTTTTGCCTTTTCCCTTTTATCCTGCAGGTCCGACATTATTCTATGGGCTTTGCAACCCTAGTGGTTACTGATAGCCAGATGTCCTTTCTGACACCACCACTTCTCCAGGGATGGGATTTGCGTACACCACCTTGAATTGTCTCATACTTTAGTGTGGAAATCTTTTTCTAAATGCTTGCCTAGCGTCTATCTAAGGTGGTACTTGGGGACCAGTTCAGTACTTCAATAGTTTTCCCACAGGAAAACGTAAAAAAAAAAACACAACTAAGCTGGCCAACTCACCAGCCGTCGTCGTCGTCGTCGTTAATCCACGATGCGGATTGCGTTGGGACGGGCTTGCCTCCCCGCGGTCCGGGAGCGGCGCGTTAACGCGCTTGACTATCCTGTCGGGTCGAATGTGATAGTCATTACACCTCTGAATTAGAAGTACAGTAACAAGGTAGAAAAATTCATGTCTGCAACTCAGATAAATCTCAGGAAAAATTAAGTACCTCATAAATATGGGAAACACACACACACACACACACACACACACATACATACAAGCTCACACACACATGCAGAGACACTCACATATATACATACGTGATTCACACTCAACGTTTCCCATTTCTTACACGTACAATGCTCATGAGACGAAATAATCCCCAATTAAGAGGGAACATTTAAGTAAGAGTACTTAATCTAAATTACATGTATATTTCAGATGTGTGTGTGTAACTGTCCGCTGAAATGTAAAACGTGAAAAAGTTCCCCCTCTTCGTCAAACATTCAAAAGTCATTAAGCGTCATAGAACTTTAGTTACCTAAATTGTTGCAGCAAAATTGCCATATGAAGTTGTAAATCAATTGAAACTGAGTGTTCTGACCCCTGTTTTGTTCAGAAAGTGACCATTCCAGACTGAATATCAAGGGATCCAGACGATCTCTGCGTACAGTACGCTTTCCACTGACGTCATCACTTGATATTGCCTCCGAATGATCCGGAAAATTGCGGAAGTTGGAGTAGATGAGGAATTTTATCATCCATACGGGCACCTATTTTGATTATATAAATTTTGGCACGCAACGTATTCTTTCAGCAGGCGTATCCTCAGCACACAATTGTCCTGTATCCTGTCCTGTCCTTTATTAGTGTATACGCATATCAGTACTTCGTTCAAATACCGCAAAACGGTGTTTTAAAATAGGTATTAGAGGAGTATCGGAATCTCTACGCTCTATAAAACCAAACTTCTCTGTTACGAACAACCACAGTGGAAATTAGTTCCAAATTTGTGTCGGGGCACTTAAGCCTGCCAGCATCAGTTCAAGTAGACACTGCTCCACTCGTACATGCGATCCATGCACCTGTAGTGCAAAACTGATGGTGTGCTCTGATCTTGCAGGGATTTTGCACCATGAGCAGTTCCCGCTAGAGGTGGAGCCCCAACCTTCCGAAGTACACACACTAAAAAAAAAAAAAAAATGTTTTGCATCACCTCGGTTCCGAACCTGTACAGAATTTGGGAATAGAGATCAACATAAACATCATTTCCGCCCTTCTTATTGCTCATGAAAACCACACATTCCATGTTGTACCACCATACAGTGAGACCTCCATAGGTGGTGGTCCAGATTACTGTACAAACCGGTACCTTTAATAGCCAGTAGTACGTGCTCTTGCATTAATGCACGCCTGTATTCGTCGTGGCATACTATCCATAAGTTGTTCAAATAACTTACGGGTTTGATGCCGGGTGACGTCGTCGATCACCGCCGATATTTCGACAGGAGCACACCCTGTCATTCCCAAGGCACAACTGCAGGGAGGAAGCAATGTGCAAGGGAATTTAATACCTCGGTTCACAGAGGAGAAACAAGAAAGATACCACACACAGTCAAGTAACCGCAGAGTCAACACACAACCCAAGATAACCAACATCAGAAATATCGATAGTGTTTATTAATCAACAGGTGAGGTAGCACTAATTCTGTTCCTCTGTTTTTTGATGAGAGACAGAGCCGGATTCAAGGATCACCAAGATCAGAAATATCGATAGTGACTATTAATCAACAGGTGAGGTAGCACTAATTCTGTTCCTCTTTTTTTTTTTTTTTTTTTTTTTTTTTTGCGGGAGACAGAACCAGATTTCAAGCAGCATTTAGACAAAATCCAACATCTCTGTTTATAAGGTAGCTCGATAGTTTGATTTCAACAGCTTCCTTAATAACACCATCCCAACAGCTGGACGTGCAAGCCTGAATCTTCGTGTTGTTGTATTCCATAGGATGACCGGTGTCAGGGCAATGTTCTGCAATAGCGAATTTGCTCGGCTGTTGTAAGCGTGTGTGACGCTTATGTTCAATATACCGGTCACCCACAGTCCTGATTGTCTGACCAATATATGACATGCCACAACTGCAAGGAATACGATAGACAACAGCCTTACGCAATCCAAGATCATCTTTTACGGACGCCAACAGGGTCTTAATCTTAGGTGGTCGAAAAACGCATTTCACATCCTATTTCCGAAAAATACGGCCAGTCCTATTGGAAATGCTTCCTGCGTAAGGCAAAAAGGCCGTAGACTTAGGTACCACTTCGTTGCTATCGTCACTCACCCACTGCACAGAAGGCTGATAGCGCAACGCACGTTTGATCTGCCTCTCGCTATAACCATTCTGACGAAAGGTGACTGTCAAACTTTCAGGGTCTGAGATAACGTGGGCCCTGTGAAGCAAGGTACGAAGTACTCCTTCACGCTGAGCTGGGTGGTGACAACTATCAGCTCGCAGATACAAGTCAGTGTGAGTAGGCTTCCTATAAACAGAATGTCCCAACGTACGATCAGTCTTCCTTCTGACCAACACATCAAGGAAGGGAAGGCATCCATTCTTTTCCACTTCCATAGTGAACTGAATATTCGTGTGGACTGAATTCAGGTGTTTCAAAAACCGGTTTAAATTCTCCCTACCATGAGGCCAAACAACAAAAGTTTCGTCTACATATCTGAAAAAACACGCAGGTTTCAAGGTCGCTGACTCCAATGCACGTTCCTCAAGTCCTCCATAGCAAAATTGGCCACAACAGGTGACATCGGGCTTCTCATTGCAACTCCATCATTCTGTTCGTAGGACTGACCATTGAATAAAAAGCAAGTGGAAGTCAGCACATGTCGAAACAAATTTGTTGACTCGACACCAAACTTAACCTCAATTAGCTGCAACGAATCAGAGAGAGGAACGCGAGTGAAAAGAGAAACCACATCAAAACTGACTAAAATATCAGTCATTCAAACGCAAACCCTGCAATCGACGTAAGAAATCTGCAGAGTTCTTAATGTGGCGTTCACACCTACCAACTAGTGGGCTCAACAAACTAGCAAGATGTTTAGCTACACGATATGTCGGAGCACCAATATTAGAAACAATAGGCCTCAACGGGACAGCCTCTTTATGGACCTTAGGGAGGCCATATAATGTACGTGGTAAAGCACAGTAAGAATTAAGACTCTTGATAGTCTCCTGACACAAAGAACTTTTCTTCAGGAGGTTATTAGTCTTTCTCTCAACACTCTTAGTAGGGTCAGCACCGATTTTGAGATACGCCGAATCAGAAAGTAGACACTGCATCTTTTGAATGTAATCGTGCTTGTTCAACAAAACCGTGGGATTTCCCTTGTCCGCAGGTAAAATAACAATATCAGGATCCATTCTGAGTGAACGTAAAGCAGCCGCCTCAGCTGCTGTAATGTTACACTTGGGTGGACGCGCCTCAGTCAACACACGACAAGCTTCCCTCCTAACCTCTTCCGCAGCCTCGGAAGGCGGAAGGTAGTTTATAAACAGCGTGTTCGATAGAACTAATAAAATCAACGACTGGCAAACCCTTAGGCGTCGGTGCGAAATTCAGACCTTTCCCCAGCACAGACAAAGTTGCGTCGTCAAACGTTTTCTCCGTGAGATTGATCACAGAACGTCGAGAATTAAAATTAGAATTAGACACTGAGCCAAGGAAACGTTCATTCTTCGCCGAATGACGTGCAGTTACAGACTGAAATTCGCAGTCGGACTGCGACCAAGAGGCATCGTCCACACAATACCAAGAAAATTCAGAAACATTAGACGCCATCATTAAATGAAGCTGAAATGATTCCTTAGAAACAAAATCTAATTGACGGCGAGTATAGTGGATCCTTTCACGAACAAGAGGTAAACCAGCACGTTGCCTGATGCGATTGGCGGCAGGAGAATTAATATGCAACCTTAGCAAACGTTGGGACCACACAATGATTTCGACACTTCAATAAAAACGATAATGCACATTCCAACCTTACTCTACTGCTGCGAAGTTTATCCAACCTCCTTGCAGTTGTGCCTTGAAAATGGCAAGGTGTGCTCCTGTCGAAATATCGGCGGTGGTCGACGACGTCACCCGGCAGCAAACCCGTAAGTTATTTGAACATTTGCATAGTTCGCCGGGAAAAGTTAAGGTCTCATATCCACAAGTTCATCAACGCACTGTTGGTGCAGATTGTCCCACTCCTCAACGGCGATCCGGCGTGGCTGGTGGGTCACGTCGTCGATAAACAGCCCTTTTCAATCTATCCCAGGCATGGCGATAGGGTTCATGTCTGGAGAACATGCTGGTCACTCTAGTCGAGCGATGTCGTTATCCTGAAGGAAGTCATTAATGAGATGTGCACCATGGGGGCCCGAATTGTCGTCCATGAAGACGAATGCCTCGCCATTATATACTGCCGATATCGTTGCACTGTCGGTCGGAGGATGGAATTCACGTATCGTACAGCCGTTACGGTGTCTTCCATGACCACTAGTGGAGTACGTCGGCGCCTCATAATGTCACCACAAAACAGCCGGGAACCTCCACCTTGTTGCACTTGCTGAACAGTGTGTCTAAAGCGTTCAGTCTGACAGGGTTGGCTCCAAACATGTCTCTGACGATTGTCTAGATGAAGACATATGCGACACTCATCGGTGAAGAGAACGTGACGCCAATCCTGAGCGGTCCATTCGGCATGTTGTTGGGCCCATCTGTACCGGGCTGCTTGAGAAATACGTAAGTTCCCTAAACAAAAATAAAAAAAAAATAAAAAAAAGTCGCCTGCTGCATCGATGCTGGTGGCATCACCTTGAAATACAATATACAATGTCTGCGCTGAGTCTATAGGTGAATTTATCGTAGCTTGCAATGCCAAACTCATTTACTGAGAAGAACTTCGCAGTTAACTTCATCGTAATATCAAGAAGTTTATCGTCGTCGATAGGCGAGCCCCACTGATTTTCCCACTATGCAAAGAATAGTTCTTACACTAAAATTTGAGGAGATGATGTTGAATCGTATGAGAGAAGATACAGTTATGAGGGTCTGTCAACTTATTTGCAAAATGTAGACTTGGAAGAATGCGTAGTGGAGAGCATTGGTGGCTAAGCAATTAAATCCTATAGAATAAACATGGGACGCTCTAGGTCGAAAAATTGCATCCCTGACGCCGCCCCTATAGACAGTTTCTCACCTTCGGATAAGGAGTGTTGAACGTTCTGTCGACAACGAGGCCATTATAGGCGCAGCACGAGGCTGAGCTGCCCGAAGGTGGGGAAGGAAATCGGCCAATTCCTAACCAATAGAAATATCTCGGAATTAACTTGAGGTTGAAAGCCGTCAGCTGTTTGACATCTTTCACGCAACGTATTCACGTGCACATTGATAAACACTTGTCTAAGAGCATTAGTCACTTATCCGTCTGCTAGAATAGCTTATCTTTGCATGCGAAATGCAAGAGTCATGTCCTAACCAGGTCGCCTAAATTCTGAGGCGAACCGACCAATATAAACGCTTGGAGTGCAGAAACAGTTAGTGAGGTCAGCACAGTCAATGCAGAAAGCAAATACTCTGTTATTGCGCCTGGTGTTCTTAGGACGTACCGATCTTTTTAGTGCAGACGCTTCGTCTTATGATAAATAAACGGACATGTCCAGCGACATCATTTTGGTTAATGGTGAGATGGTTGCTTGCACAGTTGTGCTTTGTGGAACATCAAATACACTCCTGGAAATGGAAAAAAGAACACATTGACACCGGTGTGTCAGACCCACCATACTTGCTCCGGACACTGCGAGAGGGCTGTACAAGCAATGATCACACGCACGGCACAGCGGACACACCAGGAACCGCGGTGTTGGCCGTCGAATGGCGCTAGCTGCGCAGCATTTGTGCACCGACGCCGTCAGTGTCAGCCAGTTTGCCGTGGCATACGGAGCTCCATCGCAGTCTTTAACACTGGTAGCATGCCGTGACAGCGTGGACGTGAACCGTAAGTGCAGTTGACGGACTTTGAGCGAGGGCGTACAGTGAGCATGCGGGAGGCCGGGTGGACGTACCGCCGAATTGCTCAACACGTGGGGCGTGAGGTCTCCACAGTACATCGATGTTGTCGCCAGTGGTCGGCGGAAGGTGTACGTGCCCGTCGACCGGGGACCGGACCGCAGCGACGCACGGATGCACGCCAAGACCGTAGGATCCTACACAGTGCCGTAGGGGACCGCACCGCCACTTCCCAGCAAATTAGGGACACTGTTGCTCCTGGGGTATCGGCGAGGACCATTCGCAACCGTCTCCATGAAGCTGGGCTACGGTCCCGCACACCATTAGGCCGTCTTCCGCTCACGCCCCAACATCGTGCAGCCCGCCTCCAGTGGTGTCGCGACAGGCGTGAATGGAGGGACGAATGGAGACGTGTCGTCTTCAGCGATGAGAGTCGCTTCTGCCTTGGTGCCAATGATGGTCGTATGCGTGTTTGGCGCCGTGCAGGTGAGCGCCACAATCAGGACTGCATACGACCGAGGCACACAGGGCCAACACCCGGCATCATGGTGTGGGGAGCGATCTCCTACACTGGCCGTACACCACTGGTGATCGTCGAGGGGACACTGAATAGTGCACGGTACATCCAAACCGTCATCGAACCCATCGTTCTACCATTCCTAGACCGGCAAGGGAACTTGCTGTTCCAACAGGACAATGCACGTCCGCATGTATCCCGTGCCACCCAACGTGCTCTAGAAGGTGTAAGTCAACTACCCTGGCCAGCAAGATCTCCGGATCTGTCCCCCATTGAGCATGTTTGGGACTGGATGAAGCGTCGTCTCACGCGGTCTGCACGTCCAGCACGAACGCTGGTCCAACTGAGGCGCCAGGTGGAAATGGCATGGCAAGCCGTTCCACAGGACTACATCCAGCATCTCTACGATCGTCTCCATGGGAGAATAGCAGCCTGCATTGCTGCGAAAGGTGGATATACACTGTACTAGTGCCGACATTGTGCATGCTCTGTTGCCTGTGTCTATGTGCCTGTGGTTCTGTCAGTGTGATCATGTAATGTATCTGACCCCAGGAATGTGTCAATAAAGTTTCCCCTTCCTGGGACAATGAATTCACGGTGTTCTTATTTCAATTTCCAGGAGTGTATATTTACGCGACATACTTTGCAATGGTATTCAGTGCGGCCAAAGTTAGTTCTTTTTTCGAGATCGCAGTTTGTTTCGAACACGTGAGGATCAGTATCCAGTCCGTATTCAGTTGTCTGGGCTTGAAAGTTGATTATCTCATTGCTTTTCCACTTACTAAATAATGTCATGTTCGTTGTAAGTAAGTAGCCTTTGTTTGTGTGTGTGTGTGTGTGTGTGTGCGTGTTATCGTAAATGCAATCCTGGGAATGTGAACTGACAACCTAAATTGCTACTGAGCTCAAAGCCACATCACTTACATAAGACTGTCAAGACTCTTGATCTTATTCATAAGTAAATAAATAAACAAAACAATAATTTCACACTCAGTAGACCTGGTCAGTGTGAACTGTGTGAAAAAACGTAACTGCATAAAAAACCAAACTTTAACCTCAGCCTGTATAAGAATGTAGACTGAAACACATGAAAACCTCTGCACTGACGTATGACCCTAGAAAAAGAAAGAAACTGGCAGAATCTACATTGCGCAGAGGAAACGAAACGATTACGTTTCATGAATATCACCTGCAAAATGAAGTACTGACACTAACAGCAACACAGCAAGACTCCGCTACAGCTAAAAAAATACTAACTAACTACAGTTGGTCCAGGGAAACTGGGTTCATAATCTTGATACAAAATGCCAATGAAACACATGACTTTACTTATAAGTTCTGAAATTTCATTTAGAAAGGAACTTATAAAAACAAATTATAGACTCTATTATCGAAATTCGTTTAATCTAATAACTTTCGTTGTAAATAAATTAACTCAGTAGATCAATCAATAGAATAGTTATCAAAAACTCGCTTGTGACGAGGGTGAGGTGGACGAACAATACAAGTCTACAAAAATTAAAATAAACTTTTTACCTCATCAAATAATACCTTGTTCTTCATTTCAAAAGCTTTCTTATGTCCGTATGCTATCCAGCCATTGTTCTGTGTCATCACTCCTCCTCGTAATAACACTGCAACTCATATAATTTGAAAAGAGCGTCCATTCGTTACACTGTACACTCAACGAATCGCGCCTGCTGCACGCCGCAGCTTTCTACTACTGACTGTCAAAGATTGTACGACTCCACAGTGCTGCCATCGTAGACAAAGATACTGTTGCCTGACAACTTTTTCTGTGATCACAGTTCTTCAAATACATCATTTTCCTTTACAAATATTAACACATTCAAATACACCATAAAAAATTACCCATCTTACAGCGTTAATACGAACACGGGGTGATTTTCCTTGTCATTTGTCAATGTATGGTATTATAAAGTCAAGTGATCCGTCTAAGGACATGTGTAGGTCAAACATCGGATGTCGTATTCATTTTATAAAGAACTAGTTGACAAACCTGGCATTTTCAGGATATTCATTTTACCAATTTTCTGTTAGAAACGAAACCAGAAATTGAAGTGTGTTTGTAGTGTAACATATCGCACAGTTTCTGCACACTTCGCGCATCTGCTTCATCTCTCTGCAACGAGAATTTCTAACAGAAAATTGATAAAATGAATAATCTGACAATGCCAGGCTTGTCAGCTAGTTGTTCATGAAGTGAAAACGTCGCTTCTTAGCTCTATAGAGGGGCATTGTTTTCACCTGCTGCCGTTTGCGCTTCGTAGCTGTTAGCTGTCAAAAGCTCTACCAAGGTCAGGGGTTTCCTTAAGCTGATTCGACTGTAGCTATATCTTAGCAGTAAAGAACAAATGTATTAAAACTTCACTCAACTAATAGTTTATAACATCATATCTCTTGAACTATGGTTCGTAAAATGATAGCCTATAGTTTTTTATGTAGATGCTGTCTGCAAAGTGCATTGCGAAAGGAGTTAGTAGCAGGGAAGTAACAAATTTAAACGTCATACACAATGTGGCAGGTCTCATGCATCCAAGTATTTATGACGTTATATCTCCCATCCCCATAACGATTGTTGCTTGACAGTAAGAGGTGTGTGTACGAAGTTTGGCTGAAATCGGCCCAGTGGCTTAGGAGGATATGTGAAATATAAAACACACATACACATCAATTTTTATAATACGTGTGAGTACGTAGTCAGTATTCACGTCATTTACGATTTTTAAGAGCTTATTTTTCACTCTTATGATCTTCATTAAAATTTCATAAGTTCGTAAATTCATGTTGTAGCCGAACTTCAAGGCGTGTGGCTGCAGCGACGGAGACTGCGATACGCTAATACACACAATCTCAAATCTTTCCAATTTATTAGGTGTTGCACGATATAGAGTGCAAACATATTTGCACTGCTCGTATTATACCTATAAGGTGAAATTCACAGACACAGATAAGGAGTAGCTACATGATACGTGTGGTAAGGATTATGCTTTCAGTTTTGCCTTGGTTTAGTATACGTTAAAACTCCCTTTTTGTTTAAATTGGCTATGAGAAAGTTCCTTGTCAGAACAAAATCAAAAATACTGTTTTTCAAATTGCATTCCTTCATTTATAGATCGAATTTCGTGTAACGAAGGTATTGAAAACCTAGGCCATAGCCTCTTATCAAACCACAGGTTTTAGGAACTTCAGTTACCGTAAAGCTGCATATCTAGAAGGCAATTTGTACCTCGCCACTTCCAAATACTAGCATCATGTATCAGTCGTCGGTGTTAACTGCGGCAATGTTCTTGTCCGGTAGATGGAGGGGGAGGGAGGGGGGAGGGCGTCTCTCGAAAGGCATTCCGGCAACCTGATCCACGGTGTGAGGGCCCACTGAATTTGCATGCAAAGGTAATACGCTTCTTGTTGACCACCTATATTTACATTCATACTCATGAAACCTCTGTGGAGTGCCTGGTAGAGGATACTTCCCACTGTATCACGTATTATGGTTTTATCCACTCCATTCAATTATAGACCAAGGCCAGTGTGGTCAAAGAAATACCTGTACCAAGGCCAGTGTGGTCAAAGAAATACCTGGACTAAGGCCAGTGTGGTCAAGGAAATACCTGGACCAAGGCCAGTGTGGTCAAAGAAATACCGGGACCAAGGCCAGTGTTGTCAAAGAAATACCTGGACCAAGGCCAGTGTGGTCAAAGAAATACCTGGACCAAGGCCAGTGTGGTCAAAGAAATACCTGGACCAAGGCCAGTGTGGTCAAAGAAATACCTGGACCAAAGCCAATGTGGTCAAAGAAATACCTGGACCAAGGCCAGTGTGGTCAAAGAAATACCTGGACCAAGGCCAGTGTGGTCAAAGAAATACCTGGACCAAGGCCAGTGTGGTCAAAGAATACCTGGACCAAGGCCAGTGTGGTCAAAGAAATACTGGGACCAAGGCCAATGTGGTCAAAGAAATACCTGGACCAAGGCCAGTGTGGTCAAAGAAATATCTGGACCAAGGCCAGTGTGGTCAAAGAAATACCTGGACCAAGGCCAGTGTGGTCAAAGAAATACTGGGACCGCCGGCCGTGGTGGTCTAGCGGTTCTAGGCGCGCAGTCCGGAACCGGGGGACTGCTACGGTCGCAGGTTCGAATCCTGCCCTGGGCATGGATGTGTGTGATGTCCTTAGGTTAGTTAGGTTTAAGTAGTTCTAAGTTCTAGGGGACTGATGACCACAGTAGTTAAGTCCCATAGTGCTCAGAGCCATTTGAACCAAAATACCGGGACCAAGGCCAGTGTGGTCAAAGAAATACCTGGACCAAGGCCAGTGTGGTCAAAGAAATACCTGGACCAAGACCAGTGTGGTCAAAGAAATACCTCTGTGTGCGCTGCATTAGTCTAACCTTATCTTAGCGGAGCCAATGGGGACAACACTGTAGCATTCTTCGATTTCAAATTCAATATTGGTTCTTGGAACTTTGAAAGTAAGCTTCAGTGGGACAGTTGACGTCTGTATTGAAGATGAGCCAGGTCCAGTTTCTCAGCGTTTCTGTGGCACTTTCCCGAGTCAAATGAACCTGTGACCTTTTGTGTTAACCTACTTTTCTAACATTAAAATTAATCTTCTTTGTTCAACTTGCTATAGGTCAGACACACTTAAGTACAGTAATTTTCTGGGATGTCTAGTTTTTTGTTAGTGTTACGTTATAATCTCCTATGTAGACTGATTCAATTTTCCCAGTATCCTATGATCCAAAATTTGCTATCTACTTTACAAACGGAGACACGTGTGTGATCATTCTGGATGGATGGACGGATGGATGGATGGAGATGTTTGTATGGGCACACGACGCAAGGTCTTTAGCACCCTCGCAAAAACAGATTGAGACGAGTGTTAATAAAATACCCAGAACAGGAAGATAAAACAGAATGTAAAACACATGTAACAAACGTTAGGAAACTATGTGCGTAGGCACACCGAAGCACAAAGAATCATTGCGCCAGTAGTAAGACATGAACGTGATCATTCTATTTTGTATACTTACAGTCTACTACACCCAGTAGTTTCTTCTTGTTAAGTGGTTACAGTGGCGACTAATTCATATTGTAGTGAATTAAGATAACACCTTTTCACGTTTCGAGAAGGGCACAATTTTATATTTTCGGAAGCTTAAAGCAAATTCCAGCACTTTGCACCACTTTGAAGATTGGTCAACATCTGACGGAATGCATGTGTACCTTTTCTTCAGACAATATTTCATTATAGCTAAGTGTATCATGTGAAAATATCTGAGGGTGCTATTTGTGTTAATACGAGGGTGTGCTGAAAAGTAATGCTTCCAAGAATTTTTGTTTTGTTCTCAATATCCTTTGAGGTATTATATGTGAAGCGTATGAAACAGTCGTCTTTCCCGCTACGTTGATGCAAGCTGCAACTTTACGCCGCTAGAAGCCTCCGAATTAAAGAGTGTAACATAGCGATGTGTAACGCAATGTGAGTGCGTGAAAAACTGAAAGTACGAATTCGAAGAGTTCGTCCATGCATGGAGTATTCTGTCCTTCAGTATGAAAATGCAAGACCACACACGAGCTCTGTGATTTCTGCAACATGTCTATGTTGCTGGAACTATCAGCTATATAAACAAAGAACGTTTTTTTATATTTAAACTGATAATTAACAATAATTTTCGAAAAATAAATGCTTGAGCTCTTTCAGTCAACAAATTGATTTGCAGTTCTTTGTTACTTTCTTTATGCTGAGTGCTAAAAGAAGTGTATGATTGAAATCATTGCCCTGGTGTAAAATGGTTCAGATGGCTCTGAGCACTATGGGACTTAACAGCTGAGGTCATCAGTCCCCTAGAACTTAAAACTACTTAAACCTAACTAATCTAAGGACATGACACACATCCATGCCCGAGGCAGGATTCGAACCTGCACCCTCAGCGGTCGCGCGGTTCCAGACTGAAGCCCCTAGAACCGCTCGGTCACAGCGGCCGGCTCCTGCTGTTACCTACGAACGCACAAGCTGTTACAGGAAACTGTTTTGGTATTCTGTTTAACGCTTTATCTGCTTGTAATATAATCCCCCCTGATATTAACTTAGGGAAGTATTGAAACACTTCTACATGTCGATTTAATGCTTCTCTGGTTTCACGAGACATTTATTGTTACCAACAGCATCGGCGTAAATATTGCAGTCTGCATTTTGCTCTTACGTCCTTCAGTTATAAATCACCATAAGCCGGTAATGCCCGGTATTGAATCTTGAGAAGAACATTGACACTAATAACTTTTCAATTTTGTTTTAGTTTTATTCCAATAATACAGAGTGCTTAGCTTACTACGTCTTAAGATTTTATATATCGGTTGGGGAATGGAAGTTTTATTTCTTATATTTGCTGCTTGCGTGTTAAAAACGGAAGTTAGTAGGCCATTGCAAATCATATGTGTTAGTGAGTAACGCGCATTCAGTGAGACGTAAAGTACCGATTTGTTACTCGCTAATGAGTTTCATGAGTCGCATGTTTGCTTTCCATCTCAAAGTTCGTGCCACGTCGAGCTAATCGTTAATGTCTCTCAGTTGCCCACATTTACGATGATTGAGAGTACCATGTAAATTTTGCCTCTTTCTTTAAAAATGTTCAAATGTGTGTGAAATCGTATGGGACTTAACTGCCAAGGTCATCAGTCCCTAAGCTTACACACTACGTAACCGAAATTATCCTAAGGACACACACACACACACACCCATGCCCGAGGGAGGCCTCGAACCTCCGCCGGGACCAGCCGCACAGTCCATGACTGCAGCGCCCTAGACCGCTGAGCTAATCCCACGCGGCTGTCTTTCCTTAATGCAATTCAAGCGCTCCTCGGGGTGATTAAAGACATACTTTCGCAAATTTCTGGAAGAGATAGATGTACGCAATATTAAAACAGCGCTGCTTATCTGAAAAAATATTAATGGTATTCCCGGTACCACGAAAATCACTTTACTTTCACTCATTTTGTTTAGCCCAATGTTATTCTAATGCTAAGAAAACTTTAAATCATAAAAACACACATACGCAGAAAAAACTATGTTTGTTAATACTGATGAAGACCTACACTGATTAGCCAGAAGATTATGACCACCGACATACTATCGATATAATCCCGTCCAGGCGAGAGCTGCACCGCCTGGCGAGGAATGACTGCTAGTCAGACACACGCACGGTGCATATCTCGTATAGTGTTAGTGAGCTAGTTGTTCGTGAGTGGAATGAGGAAGGCGCGTGACCTATTTGAGTCTGACAGTGGGCAGATTGTGATGGCCCGGATATTCGGCACGGGCATTTCGGAAACTGCACGACTTGTCGGGCGTTCGAGGTGTGCTGTGGTGTCTTCAACAGGTGTCGAAACCAAGGTGAAATTGTCGAGGCATCGTGTGGTTGTGTTGCCACAGCTGATTACAGATTTCGGACGTCGTAGCGGGCAAACTCGTAAAACAGGACAGGCAGAGAATTGTGGGTGAACTATTCAACGTGTATATTGAGCAAGCAGTAAAGGAAACAAAAGAAAAATTCGTAGTTGCAATTAAAATCCACGGAGAAGAAATAAAAAATTTGAGGTTCACCGATGACATTGTAATTCTGTCAGAGACAGCAAAGGAGCTGGAAGAGCAGCTGAACGGAATGGACAATGTCTTGAAAGGAGGATATAAGATGAACATCAACAAAAGCAAAACGAGGATAATGGAATGTAGTCGAATTAAATTGGGTGACGCTGCGGGAGTTAGATTAGCAAATGAGACGCTTAAAGTAGTAAACGAGTTTTGCTATTTGGGGAGCAAAATAACTCTATGATGGTCGAAGTAGAGAGGGTATAAAATGTAGACTGGCAGTGGAAAGGAAAACGTATCTGAAGAAGGGAAATTTGTTAACATCAAGTATAGATTTAAGTGTCAGGAAGTCGTTTCTGATAGTATTTGTATGGAGTGCAGCCATGTATGGAAGTCAAACGTGTACGATAAATAGTTTCGACAAGAAGAGAACAGAAGCTTTCGAAATGTGGTGCTACAGAAGAATGCTGAAAATTACACTCCTGGAAATGGAAAAAAGAACACATTGACACCGGTGTGTCAGACCCACCATACTTGCTCCGGACACTGCGAGAGGGCTGTACAAGCAATGATCACACGCACGGCACAGCGGACACACCAAGAACCGCGGTGTTGGCCGTCGAATGGCGCTAGCTGCGCAGCATTTGTGCACCGCCGCCGTCAGTGTCAGCCAGTTTGCCGTGGCATACGGAGCTCCATCGCAGTCTTTAACACTGGTAGCATGCCGCGACAGCGTGGACGTGAACCGTATGTGCAGTTGACGGACTTTGAGCGAGGGCGTATAGTGGGCATGCGGGAGGCCGGGTGGACGTACCGCCGAATTGCTCAACACGTGGGGCGTGAGGTCTCCACAGTACATCGATGTTGTCGCCAGTGGTCGGCGGAAGGTGCACGTGCCCGTCGACCTGGGACCGGACTGCAGCGACGCACGGATGCACGCCAAGACCGTAGGATCCTACGCAGTGCCGTAGGGGACCGCACCGCCACCTCCCAGCAAATTAGGGACACTGTTGCTCCTGGGGTATCGGCGAGGACCATTCGCAACCGTCTCCATGAAGCTGGGCTACGGTCCCGCACACCGTTAGGCCGTCTTCCGCTCACGCCCCAACATCGTGCAGCCCGCCTCCAGTGGTGTCGCGACAGGCGTGAATGGAGGGACGAATGGAGACGTGTCGTCTTCAGCGATGAGAGTCGCTTCTGCCTTGGTGCCAATGATGGTCGTATGCGTGTTTGGCGCCGTGCAGGTGAGCGCCACAATCAGGACTGCATACGACCGAGGCACACAGGGCCAACACCCGGCATCATGGTGTGGGGAGCGATCTCCTACACTGGCCGTACACCACTGGTGATCGTCGAGGGGACACTGAATAGTGCACTGTACATCCAAACCGTCATCGAACCCATCGTTCTATCATTCCTAGACCGGCAAGGGAACTTGCTGTTCCAACAGGACAATGCACGTCCGCATGTATCCCGTGCCACCCAACGTGCTCTAGAAGGTGTAAGTCAACTACCCTGGCCAGCAAGATCTCCGGATCTGTCCCCCATTGAGCATGTTTGGGACTGGATGAAGCGTCGTCTCACGCGGTCTGCACGTCCAGCACGAACGCTGGTCCAACTGAGGCGTCAGGTGGAAATGGCATGGCAAACCGTTCCACAGGACTACATCCAGCATCTCTACGATCGTCTCCATGGGAGAATAGCAGCCTGCATTGCTGCGAACGGTGGATATACACTGTACTAGTGCCGACATTGTGCATGCTCTGTTGCCTGTGTCTATGTGCCTGTGGTTCTGTCAGTGTGATCATGTGATGTATCTGACCCCAGGAATGTGTCAATAAAGTTTCCCCTTCCTGGGACAGTGAATTCACGGTGTTCTTATTTCAATTTCCAGGAGTGTAGATGGGTAGATCACAAAACTAATGAGGAGGTATTGAATAGAATTGGAGAGAAGAGAAATTTGTGGCACAACTTGACTAGAAGAAGGGATCAGTTCGTAGCACATGTTCTGAGGCAATAAGGGATCACCAATTTAGTATTGGAGGGCAGCGTGGAGGGTAAAAATCGTAGAGGGAGACCAAGAGATGAATACACTAAGCAGATTCACAAGGATGTAGGTTGCAGTAGGTGCTGGAAGATGAAGAACCTTGCACAGGATAGAGTAGCATGGAGAGCTGCATCAAACCAGTCTCTGGACTGAAGACCACAACAACAACAATGCTGGGCAGAGTACAAGTGAACACACAGTGCCCCGAGCACTCCTAAAGATGGGCCTCCACAGCCGACGACCCATACGTGTGCCTATGTTAACACCACGACATTGGCAACTATGACTGAAATGGGCACGTGACCATCGGCATTGGACGTCGGCGCAATGGTAGAGCGTTGCATTGTCTGATGAATTCCCATACTGCCAATGGAAGGGGCGAAGTTTCTGAGGGACACCTCCTTGACATGTGTACTGCAGGTTAGAGACAAGTTGGCAGCGGCTCCATTGTTCTCTAGGGAACACTCACGTGAGAACTCGTGCAAGGAACCATGACGGCCAAGGAGTACTGTACACTGGTTGCAGACCCGGCACACCCTTTCATGAGAGTCATGTTTCCGACGGCAGTGGCATTTTTCAACAAGATAATGCGCCGTGTCACGAGGCCAGGAGTGTGATGGAGTGGTTCTAGAAACTCTGTGGTGAGTTCCAATTGATGTACTGCCCCCCGCCCCGCCCAACTCGCCAGATCTGAACCCGGGCGAACGCATCTTGAATGTGATTGAATGTGGTGTCAAGGCTCATCACCCCCTTCTCCCTGCAGCGACCTCACTGCTTACATACCACGACGCGTCGCCGCTGTTATTGGTGTCAAAGGTGGATATACCGGCTATAAGGTAGATGGTCAATATTCTGGCTGATCAGCGTGTTTAGTGTGGTTGAATTAACTCCTTTGTGCTGAGGTTGAGTTTTAGCAGGAGCTAAAATTAATGAGTTGATCGTTTACACATTCACCATAATGAACAGTCACACTAAACAGAAGGAAAAAAAAAGAAAGTAAAGTGTCCGAAACTCACTCTGAAGGCTCTGGTCATATCTGAACTTCTTGTGAACATAAAAGTGCATCTGAAATGACTGATATACATATTTAACCTCTTGTATCTGTCCCTTTTCTTACGTCTCAGTAACTGTGGCCCGTATCAGTTCTTTACTTTAGGTGAGCCTGCGCATCAAGAAGCGGGCAGCAACGTTGGAGAACGGCCTCCGGCTACCCTGTCGCTCTGCGCCGATGCGATGCAGTGGATCCGGCGGCTTCTGAGCAGCTAGCCTGTCAAATTCCGTCTCCCTTCAGGTTGAAGCAGAGACAGGGCGAACAGATCGTCCGATACTTCCGCAGAGGACCCGCCATCTTTCTCTCACGTAATGTGTCTAGTGGCTCACGTGTTTTTGGAGTCTGCGTAATGGAGGAAGGAAAAGGATATTTTTTCTCTTCGTTCTGATACTTCTGGACTATTTCAAAGTTGCGACATCACATTTTAGACCCTGATTGCACCTGAACTAATGGAAGCGAACAGAGATGAATGAACATTCGCAAACAGTTCGCCATTGTATCGGCGAGGCCGCGTTTACACTAGATGGAGCGGAAGAAAGCACGAGCTAACGAACATAGCTTATCTACATATCTACCGGTACACATCTACATATATACTACGCTAGCCACCAAGCGGTGTGTGGCGGAGAGCACAATTCGCGCCAAAGTCATATCCCCCCCCCCCCCCCCCCTGTTCCACTCGCGGATCGCGCGAGGGAAAAACGCCTGTCTGAACGCATCAGTACGAGCTCTAATTTCTCTTATCTTTGAATCGTGATCATTGCACGATTTGAAAGTTGGTGGTAATAATATATGCTCTACATCCTCGGTAAAGATGGAATTTCGAGATTTAGTGAGCAGCCGCTTCTGTTTAGCGAGCCGTCTATCTGCAAGTGTGTCCCACTTCAAACTTTCTATGAAATTTGTAACGCTCTCGCGATGGCTAAATGCACCAGTCACGAATCTTGCCGCTCTTCTTTGGACCTTCTCCATCTCTTGAATCAGACCCAACTGGTAAGGGTCCCATACATACGAACAATACTCCAAGACTGGACGAGCTAAAGTATTGTAAGCTATTTCCTTTGTTGAAGGACTGCATCGCTTCAGGATTTTACCAATAAACCACCATCTAGAGTTTGCCTTATCCGATACTTGTGTAATCTGATCATTCCATTTGAGATCATTTTGAATAGTCACACCCAGATACTTGACGGACATTACCGCTTCCAAAGACTGGTCATTTATTTTTTACTCGTACATTAACGGGGATTTTCACCTTGTTATACGCAGTAGGTTACACTTACTAATATTGAGAGATAACTGCTAGTCATTACACCACGCATTTATTTTCTGCAAAGCCTCATTGATTTGTTCCCAACTTTCATGTGATACTACTTTCCTGTACACTACAGCATCATCGGCAAACAGTCTAAGGCCGCTGTCAATACCATCAACCAGATCGTTTATGTAAATCGTAAAAAGCAGCGGACCTGTTACGCTGTCCTGGGGCACACCTGAAGAAGACTGAATAATTGTTTTTTGGCGCTAATAACCGGCACACAGGATACCACACTATGTAGTTAGACCACGATGCAAATTTCGATATTCAGAGAGGATTATTTTGAATGGTAATCACACTGTGTTTGATGAAGTAAGCAAAATGCCGCAGGAAAGGAAAAATTTAGGTGTCTCAGTGTCTATGTAAACACGAAATTTTTGAAGGCAGTGTACTTATCACTGAACAGCAGCTCCAGCTTTTCTTAGCATCAGTCCAAAACTTTGCACATACTCGTATGTCGGCTGACGCCTTTCGCTAGATTCTTATGACAGACGAGTTAGAAATTTAAAAGGAGATCACTAATTATCGACGAACATCATGACCTGAAGAAAGGGTAACATTCAGAACGTGGTTTTCAGCAACCGGAGAAATTTGCGTTAGGGACAGCTTTGTATTTCAATAGCTGTTGTATACCAGATAGTTTTTGATGTCTGCAGTGGCGTAAATGAAGCGCATCGTAGAATTGTTAAAGTACGCATAGGGAAAATAATATTAATAAATTATGATTGATGGAATGTGAAATATACCTACGAACTGTCATACAGGCTATTTGATAAAATTCGCTGTACAGTTTGTCAGAGGGCAGCTAACGCAATCCCGGTAAACCGTTTTTATTTATCATCAAATATCTCTCACATAACAGTGGTATGTAATTACAGATATCCTGAACGTAAGCATCTAGAATGATCAGGTGTTTCGTATATTTTTAATTTTAAGCAGCATAATAGACTCTTATGCACACTTTCTCACTTTCAAGGAAGCTAATCGTGTTATAGGACGTACATACAGCCACTTTAGTTGCACAAAATTCTGTCAGTTGACCACGGTTTCGACTGCACTAGGGCAATCGTCATCGGAATAAAAAGTTACATGGAATACATGTAATCACACCGTGGTTTAAAATGTATGAACAAAAGTGCTCTCGTCAAACAGAATAAAAAAGTAAAAAAAGGTAAAATGTAAAAGTATAACATTATTGTCGACCAGATATATGGAATATAATGACAACTGCAAGGTCGCTTAGGACCAAGAGCAGCGTAATACAGGAGCTACTGTGGTCAGTTGACAAAATTTTGTGCAACCGAAGTGGCCGTCTGTAAGTCCTGTAATTAAATAGCGTACAGTTGCTTGATCACAGTCAATAAAATGTTTAAAATTTCGAAATTTATCGTGCTTTTCATTTTTAATGAAGCAGTTACAAAATTCGTAGCAGTGTCCATCTGATGCAAGCATCTAAGGAATTCATCGTATCTCTACCGTCCTCTGCAGGTCCTTCCAGTGTTTCGGGAATTTTTCTGCAATTGTTATTTCTTTTCCTTCGGCATTTGTGCCATGGATCTCAAGCATCTGGAAAGCACACATAATATCTGCATTCTTTTATCGGCAACATTACATTCTCTATCGACCACTCCATAGCTCAGGCCATTGTAGTCAGCGATAACAAAAAGGGACAAGACAGCAGCGCCGAAGAGACCACCAACTTCCTTTGATTGTTCGCTAAAAGACCGACTAGCAGGAGAAAAGTAGTGAACACGAGGCGGTGCGAATTATACATGACCGATTGCCGTTTGCTCCCACGCGCCTAGCTTTTACAGTGAGGACAATTCTCGTTCGCTATTGCGCGTTCGCTTGTATTCTCCTCGGGATGAAGGGATTTTTATTGCTGTTATCTTCTTTTTCTGTTGCATTTGTACCGCGTTATGGACGGTCAGCGTGCTTAATTATCGGAATTGGCATGGTTCAATTTAAGGGGAATATATATTCCCCGACTGACTATAGTGTTAGCCATGTGAAATTCTGCGAACCTTTTGTAAATGTGTGTGTATCGTGTAACTGAGGCAGGACTTGCATTCCAGCTCGTTGTTAACGTAGTCGAATGTGAGAAATCGTCTAAAAAGCACGGTCAGCCTGGCCGGCACACCAACCGTCGTCGATAATACGCACGCCGGTTTCGATCTGGGGCGGCGCACCTGCTAGAATCCTGTAAGCGGGGCGTTAGCGCGCTTGGTTAGCCGATCATATGGATTTACATACTATTATCAGGTCGTTCAAATGAGTGGCAGGGAGCAAACACTGCAAACGTAAATTCGGAAAACGGCTGGATGTGTCCACCATTTAAGCTTTCACAATCGTTATCATCAGCCTCAGTAGCTGCAGGAGGCATTTTAAATCCACTGCTGAGTAAAGGCCGTAGTTTAAAAGACAAAGTATATAAAAGGCCTCATATCTGCTGTATTATACAGGAACGAAACTGGGCAAATGTGGACAACATAACTGAGAATTGTCAAACCGATGATGAGGGTATGGTGGGCATCAGTGCCATTCTCTAATATTTAAATCGTTTAAAAGACTAGCTTCTCAGGTTCATTTCCTTTCCTCACTTCTGAGTTCCAGTACCTCTTAGCAGTAAGGAAAGGAGCGAAAAGTGGGGGGGCTGTTATGAACTAAGTTAAATGAACGAGAGGGAAGCGGTCTGGTAGAGTCTTACAGAGAGCACCTTTTATTCGTTGTCAACATTTCTTTCGGGACCAAGACAGAAGTCTTGTACGGAAGACATTTCCTAGACAGAGTTTGACCTTGATCACAATGTCTGAGTTATGGACGGTAGACCAGTGCTGTAACAACTCCACAAATATAGGAAATTATGGAGATATATGAGTAACTTGAAACATTAAAAGTCTGTTGGGAATATTAAAGGGGGTATTTGAATTGAAGGAAAGGAATAAAGTAGAAGATGAATGGATATCTTTTGAATACTACAAGAGAAATATACAGCAAATGAAGAAGCTAAAGGCAATATGGAGATAGTTTGATATCTATTAAGATTAAAGAGCTGTGATGGCTAGCCAGTAATAAGCAATGAAGTGACGTCTGAATGGTGAAGGAAGATCTAGAACGGTGGATGCGATACTGACAGAGCAGAGAACGGATAAGTCGAATTAAGTCACTTGGAGCAGATAACATTCACTCGAATTATTGAGTTATTATGATGAATCAACCATGGCACAAGTGCTCAACTATGCTGCATGTATAAGGCAATAATAAAATGCCTTCGGACATCAAGAAAAACGTAATAACGCCAATACCAATGAAAGCAGATGCTGACAGACGTGTCACCAAACCATTAGCCTAATAGGTCATAATGCAACACACTAACACAAATTGCGTGCAGACGAATGGAACGATTGGTAGAAGCATACCTGGGATGAGATCTGTCTGGATTACGGAAATATGCAGGAATACATAAGCCAGTACTCACCCTACGACTTTACTTGACTGGGATGACAAAAAGATTATTACAGTGTTTGTAGATTTAAAAAAAAAACTTTAGACCATGTTCTGAATAATACACAGAGCGGTCTAGGGCGCCGTAGTCATGGACTGTACGGCTGGTCCCGGCGGAGGTTCGAGTCTTCCCTCGAGCATGGGTGTGTGTTTGTCCTTAGGATAATTTAGGTTAAGTAGGTTGTAAGCTCAGGGACTGATGACCTTAGCAGTTAAGTCCCGTAAGATTTCACACACATTTGAACATTTTTTGATAAAATACAGGGGACGAACGGTTATCTACAATTAGTACAGTAAACACACAGCAGCTGTAAGACTAAAAGGACATGAAACGGGGTCTAGTGGATGTGAAGTAGGCAACACTGGTTTGTAGCACATATTTCATATTACTGAGGCTGTACAAAAAGGTATCACTGAAGGTGAGCAAAAAAATGGTTCAAATGGCTCTGAGCACTATGGGACTTAACATCTGAGGTCATCAGTCCCCTAGAACTTAGAACTACTTAAATCTAACTAACCTAAGGACGACACACACATCCATGCCCGAGGCAGGATTCTAACCTGCGACCTTAGCGGTCGCGCGGTTCCAGACTGAAGCGCCTGAAACCGCTCGGCCACTCCGGCCGGCGAAGGTGAGCAAGCAGAAAGCTACGAAAAGAATTGATGTTCATGGTGAACAAATAAAAACTGAAAGCAAGTATTATTCAGCTTTTCCTGTGTTAAGAGTACTGACAATTAAGAAATGCCGCCCGGGATTAGCCGAGCGGTCTTACGCGCTGCAGTCATGGACTGTGCGGCTGGTCCCGGTGGAGGTTCGAGTCCTCCCTCGGGCATGGGTGTGTGTGTGTTTGTCCTTAGGTTACTTTAGGTTAGGTAGTGTGTAAGCTTAGGGATTTATGACTTTAGCAGTTAAGTCCTGTAAGATTTCACACACACAATTAAGAAATATTTTCTACAGAAGTATTACGTTTTTTTAGTAAGGTATTATCAAGTGTTCTTCTGGAAACATTTTGCATACAAAGAGACGTTTGGTTTAATAAAACCATAGAAACATATTTGCTCGCGAACGTGTGCATGTTCCTTCTAGCATTTACTGCGCTTTTCATACGTTTTGATGGCATTTGGTTTTTCTTCATCTGACGAAAACCTTTTTCAGTTTTCAGTAAGTGTAAGACACGAAAAGTCAGATAATACTCATTACATAATAATTATTGCTGAAGTTGGATATCCGAATAAATAATTAAAAGCTTTGCCGCATTATTATTCTCTCAGAGACAGCAAAAGGCCTGAGCTTCCAGTAGAACGGAATGAAGACAGTTTTGAACAGAAGTTATCAACTGCAACTAAAACCGAAAAAGGTTAATAAACAGCAGCTGAATTAATTCACACGATGAAGGAGAATTGAGAAATAAGAAACTGAAAGTAGTTTTGATGTTCGTTGTTTGAGTGGGAAGGCAAATGACGACAGGATAAAGAAAGAGAGTATGGAATGTTAACTGACAGCAGCAAGGAAAACGTTTTTGAAAAAGAGACGTATATTAACATGGGATATAAATTTATGTTTCGGTAGACATTTTGGAAATAACAGATTAATTATAATTAAACTTTCGCTACTGGAGCCAGTGTAGACAGAAAATTGTTTGCGTATGAGTACCCAAATTCCTAGGAATGATGTTCGAACTGTGTGCTGAAGGATTTGCATTGTTGGACGTGTTAGTGTCATGACCTGCCGTTAGGCAACGATACTGGTACGATGACGTAGAATTGAAACATAAAATCGGTGTGCATTACTGTTGCAGGCAATTAACATGCTCTGGACAAAGTGAGCAGGGCTTTACTCGTAAAGCTGTTTTACTGAAACAACAGCAATGGTGCTACTACTCTTCGCGAGTATCGACATATTACAGGAATATGGAGGATTTCTGTTTTTGTACCGGGTTGAAGAACAAGATTCGGAAGTACGAATTAACTGGTGATTTGGGAATTGCTGCTGGGAGAGGTCAATGGCCAATTGCGCCACAAATTATTGAAGAAGTTACTGTTTCCATGGCTGAGAATGCTGAACGAAATGTGCGATCTTCAAGCAATATACGAGCTGTCTCGACATCTGAACATTCCATGGTCCACTGCTGTTTCGGGCAGCAGCAGAGCCATCTCTAGTGCGGTTCCAGGCTATCGTGGGTGCAGAAGGTCCTCACAATGAGTAACGTTCGTAGCCTAGAAACTAAACTTGGTACGCAAATTACAAATGTAACTCACTGATGTGGAAATTAAATGTTTCTTTCGACGGTTTATTCGTCATTTTTCTTCCGCATGTCCTCACAAATATTTCCACAAAGTTTCATTGTCCTACGATCACTCGTTTGTCGTTGGAGCCCTCGCAATTAGCGGAAGTCTAACCTTAACCACCGTATATACGTCCACGTTTTAGCTTTGTATGAATGTGCTGTGGGAAGAAAAAAAGGTGTACGGAATAAGAGAACAAGACAGCTTTTGAAATATGGTGTTAAAGGAGAATGCTGAAGACTGGAAGAGTATATCAGTCAAGGAATGTGGAGGTGCTCAATCAAATCGGTGCCCAAAACAAGCGACTTGTTGACAGAAAACATCCTCAGGCATAAGTAGTAATTTCGTAATGGAGGAAATGTGTGGGGGAGAGGGGATACAAATTTTCGAACGGCCTAAGGCTTGAATACAACTATATGTCTGAAGTATATTTGCTTTGGAGTAGCTATGGAGAGATGAATAGCCCTTCATAGGATAGGTTAGTGTGGAGTTCGGCATGTAACAAATACGAGGGTTGGAACTTAAATAGTGGCAACTATTTATTCACAACCGATACAAAGGGGTTACATGTTTGATATGTCTGAAGTATATTTGCTCTGGAGTAGCTATGGAGAGATGAATAGCCGTTCATAGGATAGGTTAGTGTGGAGTTCGGCATGAAACAAATACGGGGGTTGTAACTTAAATAGTGGCAACTATTTATTCACAACCGATACAAAGGAGTTACATGTTTGAACCTGTTACTATCCTTCAGAGTAGTCACCAGCGTTGTGTTGAACCCGTTGCCAGCGATGTGGAAGGCGTAGCATACCGTCAGCAGAGCCTGTTCTGTTGATGATGCAAACGGAGCAGTCTACTGCCTGTCGAATCTCTGGAACAGTTCTGAAGCAAATGCCACGAAGTGGTTCCTTCATCTTCGGAATCGAATCATAAGGACTTAAGTCCGGGGAGTATGGTGGATGGTACAGTACTTTCCAGTCCCATCGACTGAACAGAGCAGCCACAGCTTGCGCTGTATGCGCCCGCGCATTGTCGTGCAAAATGATGTGTGGATTGCTCAGAAAGGGTATCCGTTTCTTATGCAAAGCTGATCGAAGGCGATGCTCCAAAAACAAACAGCAATAGTCGTACACGAGAATCGCCCTAATTGTAATTTTTTTTAGCCCGCATCTCGTGGTCGTGCGGTAGCGTTCTCGCTTCCCACGCCCGGGTTCCCGGGTTCGATTCCCGGCGGGGTCAGGGATTTTCTCTGTCTCGTGATGGCTGGGTGTTGTGTGCTGTCCTTAGGTTAGTTAGGTTTAAGTAGTTGTAAGTTCTAGGGGACTGATGACCACAGATGTTAAGTCCCATAGTGCTCAGAGCCATTTTTGTAATTTTTATTTTGATACCTTTTCTATGCAGTAAGAAAGAATTTCACTTTTTTTATTTTATCTTGTGGAAACCGGATCAGACAGCTTCCATTATTTCCTGAAATATTGACTGTACACTTCTTCGATTAATTTACAACACAGAATGTGAAAACCGTTTGCGGTAGATAATAGTTATAACCTTTTTAACCTTTCTTTGTTGATATCTTTCAACATAGTTATGAAAACACGAAAATGAGAAAGCTTGCACCAAGCAGGAGTGATCGGTTTAAATAGTAAAACTTGTCTTAAGAAATTTCTCATCTCGCATAAAAGAATTCGTAGACTCGTATCGCATATTCGCCCAGGGACTCATTATCGCAAGAAAGTTCGTCTTATAATGACAACAAAACTCCGACAGAGATAACGGGCTTCAGAGTATTTTTCTTTTAATAAGCCAAACATTAATTAACGTCCGGGGACGGTGAAGTCTTTACAGGAGATTTAATTAAAATAGCTAGCAATTCCGTAGCAAATTTTTCGGGAGAATTTCTCAAGTTCCTTATACTCTCGCAGAAAGGCTTCCTTGGAACTTTAAGTGGTAGCGTATATTACATCTTCATCAAGATACAGTGTTTATAGGAAAACACGACGGACTTCTGAAGGGTAGATCTTGGCGTTACGGAATGTGTGTCTACAATTAAACGTAACACGAAGAAACGACAAAGTCAGCATTTAGTATATAAAAGGTTTCTTCATATGTGTTCACCTCCGCCCCGTTTCAAAATATACAGGGTGGGGCAAATAAAAGTGGTCCGGAGGAGTGGATACCATATGTGGCAGCATTAACGGAGGAGAAAAAAGCTCTACAGTCACTTCCAACAGGATGGAGCAACAGCCCATATAGCCGGCAGAATCTTGGAGCACGTTTACACAGAGTTGTTAGCAGAGGTGAGTCTGGTCGCGGCATTATCTGGACACCCAGGTTACCTGATCTGTCAGTGTGCAATTATTTTGTATGGGAAGCCCTCAAGTCTAAGGTGTATCGCAACAACCCTCATCCTTATAGTGTTCAAGGACTGCAGCAGAACATTTCGGATCAGACTTCAGCAGTTCCAGCTGTCCAGCTCCAATCCGCCTTCAGAAACTTTCTCACAAGGGACCGGGAACGCCAAGAGATGCATGGTGGTCACTTTCAACATCCTCTATAGTGTTGTTATTACAGTCTTTCCTTTTCTCTGTTGTGTTTCTTAGTACTCTGGAACTCTGTTCACCGGGTCACTTCTACTTGCCCGTCCTGTATATGGGGAGAAGTGACAGGCGGATCTGCGTATTCATGCTAGGAAACATGGTTAGACTTCGTCAAAGTGGGGGTCATTCGTAAAAGTTCACAAGCTCGATTGGCATATTGATATCTGGGAAATCAAAAATGGTTCAAACGACTCTAAGCACTATGGGACTTAACATCTGGCGCCTTCAGTCCCCTAGACTTAGAACAAACCTAACTAACCTAAGGACATCACACACATCCATTTCCGAGGCAGGATTCGAACCTGCGACCGTAGCAGCAGCGCGGTTCCGGACTGAAGCGCCTAGAACCGTTTGATCACAGTGGCCGGCTCTGGAAAATCCACCGAATACATTTCAGAGGAACAACCCAGCATTTGACAGTGCTGATTTCTGCATCTACATCTACGTCAACATCCATACTCTGAAAACTACTGTGAAGTGCATGGCAGGGAGTACTTCCCATTGTACCAACATTAGGTCTCCTTGGCGATTCATTCAAGTGTGGAGCGCCGATAGCATTATTGCCTAAACACTTCTGTGCGCACTGTAATTAATCTTGTCCTCGCCATTGCTGTGGGAGTGACTCGTAGGGGCCTGTAGTATATGCTCAGAAAAGGGAATCCGGCACTGTAAAATGGTTCAAATGGTTCAAAGCACTATGGGACTTAACATCTGAGGTCACCAGTCCCTTAGAACTGCTTGGTCCTAACTGACCTTAGGACATCACACACATCTATGCCCACGGCAGGATTCGAACCTGCGACCGTAGCAGCAGGGCGGTTCCGGACTGAAGCGCCTAGAACCCGCTTGGCCACACCGGCCGGGCCGGCACTGCATAGCAACTGCTAAATATGTATGGGAATTGCATATACATACTAAATTTCTTGCCCCCCCCCCCCCTATCTATGCCAGTCTTCTGGTCCTACCGCTCTCTCTGTACATCTGCTCCTCCCGCTCCCTCTCTGTGTTTAACCACTTCCATCCTCTCTGTGACCATCTCCTCCTACCCCTCTCCATGTTCAGTAAATAAAGAGCTAAAATCTGAAGTAAAATCTTTTAAGACTTTTTCGAGATTTTTGGTAACTAGGTTTTCCCTTTATATATTACACAAGTGTACAATTTGTTTTACAAGTGATGATCAATATTCAGGGTTATGACAGGAATGATCATCCTAAACAAAAAGTCAGGTAAACATGGTCTCTAAAAGGCATATCTTAAGAGCTATGAGTACGTCCTGATCTTCGATACTGTGAAGCAAATCTCTTCTACTGCAAGCTCTTTGCTTTTCATATTTTGGGAAGTGGCACTATGGACCAAAACAACAACAAAAATGACCAGTATACATGTGCTCTAAAATGCATACCTTAACAGCTATGAGCACCTTTTCATCTTCGATACTTTGGAACACAACCCTTCTAATGAACAAGTGCTCATAACTTTTAAGATATACATTTTAGAGCACATGTTTACTGGACTTTTTTTTCTTGTTTTGGTTCATACTACCACTACCCAAAATATGGAAAGCAAGTAGAAGAGATTTGTTTCACAATATTGAAGATCAAGAATATCTCATAGGTCTTACGGTTTGGGTTTTAGAGCCCATGTTTACTTGATATTTTTGCTTCGAAAGGTCATTCCTGTCATATCCCTGAATATTGACCACCACTTTTGAAACACCCTGTATACTTGTATGTGTAATATATTACAAAAATACATAGTCTATGTCCTTCCGAATATTTATTAGAGTACCGTGTACAAACTGGGAGTAAACTGGTCACGAACTTGTAGGGATATGTGGTAACAATGCCTCCCTCTTTACATATTACCTATATATGTACATATTATATGAAGTACAAAAACATATAGCCTGTCTGCCTATGTCCACCCGAATGTTAGAGTATTGTGTGAAAATCCCCAGCTTATGTTCGCTCGAACTTCACTGGAGTGTCGTGTAAAACTTTGTACTACATCGGTGAAGAACTTTTCGCGATTTGGGTAACAACATTTCCCTACATACGTATATGCAGATTATATCTGTTATACTAATCTTTTGTTGTGAAAACATGTGAGAGCAGAGCTGTCAAACTGAACGCAAAAAATGTTTTTATTTTCTTTGTCATATCAAAACTACCATTACCATCTATAGTTACGAAAACAACAACAAAAGTCAACCAAATCGGTCTATCCGTTCACAAGTGATGATCTTTCACAACTAATTTTAACCTGAGACTCTTGCGTTGGATTTTCCAAAGTTTTTCTATCATACAAATCTTGTTGTGACAATAAGAAATAGAAAAAAAAAAAGAAAAAAGTCAACCAAGTCGGTGAACCCGTTCTCAGGTGACAATCTTTCATACATTCGGCAAGAAAGAGCTTCACAAACCAGCAAGTCAATAACGCAATAGTTCATCTCTGGCCCTTATTCAAACAACTATTCGCCTGGGCATTGACTGACAGAGTTGTTGGACGTCCTCCTGAGGAATATCGTGCCGAACTGTGTCCAGCAGACGCGTTAGATCGTCAAAATCCCTAACTGGTTGGAGGGCCCTGCCCATAATGCTCTGAACTGGGGAGGGATACGGCGACCAGGCTGGCGACTGTAGGATTTGGTAAGCGCCAGTACAAGCAGTAGAAACTCACGCCGTCTGCGGGAGAGCATTATTTTGCTGAAATGTGTCAGGATGGCTCTCCATGCAGGGCAACAGAACGGGCCGTAGAACAACGTCGACGTATCGCTGTGCTATAAGCCGCGGATGACAGCCAAAGGGGTCCTATTATGATGGGAGGTGGCACCCCAGACAGTCACTGCCGGTTGTCAACCGTATGTCGGGTGACAATCGAGTTGGAATCCAGAAAGGTCTTCGGTCTGGAATCTCATTAACTGAAGTAGAATTGCATTCTGTGATGTGTCCGGCTTCGAACTGCACCCCGATGACCATCGAAGATGCGTCCAAATACGCCCCATGACAATGGTGGTTACAGCGTTGACAGAAAGCTTTGGTTTGTCTCCTGCACAAACAAAATGCTTTTTAAAGCAGAATCTAACGTGGCAAATTAGGCTAGCGCGATATTCGTCTTTTCGGTAAATATTAACAGAGGGAATACAACCTGCTGAATAAGTAGAAGCCTAGCAGAAACTGAGCAGCGCTGCTGCTCGGCAGTAGGATTGAGCGTGGGCCACAGCGGTGCTGTCGCTGCTGCAGTACTGGCTGTTCTTCGTGTTTCTCTATTCCCGTTAATACATATCGGAAAAACGAATATTGCAAAAAAATTGTTCAAATGGCTCTGAGCACTATGCGACTTAACTTCTGAGGTCATCAGTCCCCTAGAACTTAGAATTACTTAAACCTAACTAACTTAAGGACATCACATACATCCATGCCCGAGGCAGGATTCGAACCTGCCACCGTAGCGGTCGCGCGGTTCCAGACTGTAGCGCCTAGAACCGCTTGGCCACCTCGGCCGGCCGAATATTGCACGTGACTAGTTTGGAACAGCTCTATCCAATGGTCACGTAAATTTTCCCCTCGACAATGGACGTCGCATGACAGACGTGATGAGCAGCGTTTGTTTGGGCTGACTCCAGCTACACATTGCAAAGAAGGAATTGTAAATACCTGTAGAAATGCCAGGGAAAATGCGGCAGAAGGCTGACAGACACCCAGTATAATGGGCGATCTAAAAGTTTCCTTTCCAAGTCCGTACAGTCCAGAATCGGAATGCCAATGTAGCCGGCCTCTGTGGGTGAGCGGTTCTAGGCGCTTCAGTCCGGAACCGCGCTGCTGCTACGGTCGCAGGTTCGAATCCTGCCTCGGGCATGGATGTGAGTGATGTCCTTACGTTAGTTAGGTTTAAGTAGTTCTGAGTCTAGTGGACTGATGACTTCAGATGTTAAGTCCCATACTGCTTAGAGCCATCTGAACCATTTCCGGCATGCCAATCATTCAAAATTGCCGTGAGCATTGAGACAATCATCGCACCGACACACCACGTCGAAAGTACCCGTTTGTTAAAACATCCTGTCCTCCTGCGTCAAGATGTTCTTAACCGTCTTCTACACACCCTCGTCCGACAGAAGTCGTCGACCCTTCAAGGTCTTTTTTCAAGGAACCCAAGACATAGTAATCGCACGGGGAGACATCAAAACTGCAGATCGAGTTCTCGAGGTCTCCCACTAGAGTTGGCGTAACATCCACTTCACGAGTTTTGCGATACGGGGACGTGTATTATCATGAAGCAACAGCATTCCTTGTGAAACACCATTCCACAACGGTGGTTTTCGACACATAGACACATTCTTCACTATCCGATGGATGTCTGCCGGTATTAATCCTTCTGAAACCACGAAAAGAATAACAGCACGTTGTTCCTGTTTGATCGCATTTCATAATAACGTCGCCATAGTTCATGTTTTCGCATTTACCGCACGCACATCTGCAAGACGGGAATGATACACTAATCTCTTGGCTACATGTCGTTGCTGCAGGAAACCTTTCGGGATGTGAGGTCGGGGACGAGGAAACTCTTCTGTTCCTAACGTTTCGTCCAGGACTGTGCTGGACGTCCTCAGAGGCGCTACTCCGCTGATTCTTCCCGACCGACCGGTCAGCGTCCGAGAGCGACGTATATACTGTAGGAAAGGGGGCGTGGTCGAAGTAACACGTGATGAGCGGAGATAATCCTTTTCAAAGATAAAACTTAACTATCGATTGTCGTCTTGCCAAAGATAAAACTGTCTAGCGATTCTGCATAGCTTCTTTTCATATGTCGCTAAGTTTCATTGCCTTATCTTTCCTATTAAAACTATCCTGATGCTCATGAATTTCAATGGCTCCTCTACATAGTCGTGGATAATAGTTTGACGTTGTAGATAAAATTTATGTTTTGGAAAACTTCACTTCGTGGTCTCCTGACTGAAGACCATGTACTGCTACAGCTGCTTCCTCTATTTCTCCTAGTCGGCAAAGACTTTTCTGCCCTTTTAGCCGTGTATTTACGCTCCTCTTGGTAGTTCCAACATAAACTTTACCAGAACAGTCAAATCTCCTGGAAAAGTATTCGTTATGAAAATCAGTAAGACATCGTCTTACTTCGAGTCAGTTCCAGTGGGACGATGAATTCTATGAGCAACTCGATAGTGTAGAATGGGTAACCCATTAGCTCCTGTGATCCCTAACTTCTATATGGAGAAATTCGAACAGTTGACTCTGGACAAAGCAATTAAGAAACCATCTCGCTGGTATCGGTTTGTAGATGGCACATTTGTGTTTTTGCCCCATGGTAGAAAGGCCTTGGATGGCTACTCAGGGAAAGAGGTAAAGAGAATTTTGCGACCAAGGAACAGAAGACCGAAGGGCAAGGATGAAGCACAACGACGGAAAAATACAGTTTTTCTCACTTCTATTAAAAAAGTAACGGATCACATTGCTAAGATTTTACAGAAACATATCGCACCGATCTTTAGACCAACAGAGAAAATAAGTCAAGTATTACAATCTGTGAAGGATAAAAGCCCTCCTCTGTCGACATGTGGTGTAAAGAAAATTTCGTGTAAGTTTGGTAAAGTCCTTATTGGAACTACCAAGAGGAGCGTAAATACACGGCTAAAAGAGCACAAAAGTCTTTGCCGACTAGGAAAAACAGAGGAAGCAGCTGTAGAAGAGCATAGTCTTCAGTCAGGAAACCACGAAGTGAAGTTTTCTGAAACAGAAATTTTATCTATAACGTCAAATTATTATCCACGACTATGTAGAGAAGCCATTGAAATTTATAAGCATCAGGATAATTTTAATAGGAAAGAGGAGACAATGAAACTTAGCGACATATTGACAGTAGCTCTGCAGACTCGCTGGATATTTTATCTTTGACAAGAGGACAATGGATAGTTAAGTTTTATCTTTGGCAAGGATTATCTCTGCTCATCACGTGTTACTTCGACCACACCCCCTTTCCTACAGTATATACGTCGCTCTCGGACGTCCGACCGATCAGTCGGCAAGCCAGAACTGGGGAGCGCCTCTGAGGCGAAACGTCAAAAACACTTGAGTTTCTTGGACCACGACCACACATCCCGAAAGGTTTACCAGCAGCTGTGTCATCCGGTCGTGAAATCTTTGATTTTACATGTCGTTGCTTATTGCATTGGAGTCGCACTACGTTGCATATACGCTGCAGCATCGCCCTCAAACGGAAACTTTTCGATCGCCGCTTACATTTTCCATTTTAGGGCCAAATTGTTTCACCTTTAAGCACCTTACAAAGGATACATGGGAATCGAGTGATTCCCTCATCGTAGTAATTGCCTGAAGATTCGTAGCTTCACCTCCGGATATTTATACCACACATGTCATCCTCTCTGCCTTGTGTTGTCAAATGAGGAGCTACTCGATAAAATAAGCAACGAAATTAACGGCGACGAAGCGGCGTCAAATCGAATGGTTTCCGTCAGCCTGGAAACCAGTTAGCGTCTATTTTAATCGCTTCATAGTTTCACGTCCAGATATTTATACAACGTAACATGTTCCAGACATACACCGCTTGTTCCAAATATCGTAATGTTTTTATCCTACTTACGAATATTAGCTTGCATTTATCACACTGAATAACATTTACATTTAATGCACTGTAAATACTAACCACGTCGTTCTGCATTGTCTTTCCCTCTGCTATATGACACCTTTCTACAGCCAATAGAATTCACTTTATGCTGCGGAGATGATTGTGGAATGTGACAAATATAATGCAAAATACACTGATGAAACAAAGCATGATGACCGCTGCCTAGCTCAATACTAAAAGCCACCTGATGGAGTTGCGGGTACGTAACGCCGAAAGAAAAGCCTATAAGGAATCATTCTAACAATGATACTGGCCGAAAACTGGAAAATCCACGGACAGAACCGACTGTGACAAAGGGCAGATCGCTATAGCCCGCGACTGGGTGTTAGCATCTCGGAAATGGGGAAACTTATCGACTGTTGGCGTGTTGCTACCGTGATCATCTACGGAAAAAGGTAAAAGGGTGGTGACACCGAAGGTAGAGGACAAGCTGTTGAACTACCACACCTCATCACAGAATGAGGAAGTTGGATGGAGACTTGCCTACTACGTTTACATTTACATAAATGCTCAACCACCCACGATACGGCGCAAATCGGTGGATATTTGTACCACTGCCATTCATTCTGTTTTCTGTTCTACTTGGTTCAAATGGCTCTGAGCACTATGGGACTTAACTCCTGAGGTCATCAGTCCCCTAGAACTTAGAACTACTTAAACCTAACTAAGCCGGCCGCGGTGGCCGTGCGGTTCTGGCGCTGCAGTCCGGAACCGCGAGGCTGCTACGGTCGCAGGTTCGAATCCTGCGTCGGGCATGGGTGTGTGTGATGTCCTTAGGTTAGTTAGGTTTAAGTAGTTCTAAGTTCTGGGGGACTTATGAACTAAGGTGTTGAGTCCCATAGTGCTCAGAGCCAAATCTAACTAACCTAAGGACATCAGACACATCCATGCCTGAGGCACGATTCGAACGTGCGATCGTAGCGGTCGCGCAGTTCCAGACTGTAGCGCCTAGAACCGCTTGGTCACTCCGGCCGGCTTTCTGTTCTACTCACATGTAGAACGAATGAAAAACAAATATCCACATTCCCCCATTCGAGCACAATTTCTCTTATCTTGCCTTTGCATTCCTTAGGCGAGATGTTAGTTGGTGGCATTACGATCTCTCTGTATTCGCAAATGAAAAAAAAAGTGGTTCAAATGGCTCTGAGCACTATGGGACTATACATCTGAGGTCATCAGTCCCCTAGAACTTAGAACTACTTAAACCTAGCTAACCTAAGGACATCACACACATCCATGCCAGAGGCAGGATTCGAACTTGCGACCGTATCGGTCGCGCTGTTCCAGACTGAAGCGCCTAGAACCGCTCGGCCACACTGGCCGGCCTCGCAAATGAAGGTTCACTAACTTTTCTCAGTAGAGTTTCATGGAAGCATAACACTCGCTTCCCAGACAGGTATGTCAAAACTGAGTGTATTTGACACACCTATTTTGGAAGCAAGCCTAACGACTGCGTGCTAGGTGATTCTGAAAGGGTGGTTCTGTGTGCTGCAACAATTAGCCAGGAGACAAAATAAAAAATATGCGACTACAGACTAAAATACATCATTAATAAACTGTATCGGTCACTGCTCCGATCTACACTATGTCAAGAACATGAAATCTGTTAATCGACAATTCCCGCCCGTACGCTGACACAAAAGCGATCCTGATCTCTAACTTCCGTTATCTCTCGAGGTTTTGAATATGCTCACATGTACGTACTGTGATAATTTACTGTGTCAGCTCCTTTGAATTCTACCTCCTTCACAAATATTATGAAAAGGGCTTTATGTATTTATGTATGTTCAACATGTTCTCCTAAACTACTGGATCGATTTCAGCCAAATTTGATACACACTTACTGTCTGGAAAGAAGCGTTGTCGGAATAGGAATCACCTAACTATTATTTGAGAATGAGAGCACTTAGTCACTTGTAACGAACTTTACATATAATTTAAAACCTTGACGAAACTGCTTCCCGTTAATACGCTCCACATAATGATGAAAGGAAATTAGTTTGTCCTTTTTTTTAAAAAAAGTCTTTATTGACAAAACCATAATAATTATACAAAATTATCCCACTTCCTTATCTCATTCGCCGGCCGGAGTGGCCGTGCGGTTCTAGGCGCTACAGTCTGGAACCGAGCGACCGCTACGGTCGCAGGTTCGAATCCTGCCTCGGGCATGGATGTGTGTGATGTCCTCAGGTTAGTTAGGTTTAATTAGTTCTAAGTTCTAGGCTACTGATGACCTCAGAAGTTAAGTCGCGTAGTGCTCAGAGCCATTTATCTCATTAGTGGGTCATAATAATTATACAGCTAATACTTAATTTGCAGCTAGTTACAATTTTCAAGTGAGCTACAGTTAGTATTTCATACAATGGGCATTTAATTTCTAATATCTACTGCTTATATCTATTTCTTATAACTAATTCCTATCGCCTGCAGCGTCACATATGTGCCAGTGAGAGATATAATCCTACTTTTGATAGCCTTGCTCATCGAGCTAAACCCGAAGAGCGTGCCCCTGGCACTGGGCAGGCGACGATGTTGATTCGCTGCAGTTCCCCGGCATAATTTTCCTAAAAACTGTGTCCTACAAGCTAACTTATCCTACGTCATTTCCGGTGCATGTCCTTGTCGGTAGTATTGACCCCCACTCCCCCTAATCCTGCACGTGGCGGCTTCCAACTATGATGGAAAGTAGGCCAGTACACGCACAGGCGGTATGGGAATAGGGCTCTGGACGAAATCAGTGTTGGTTGTCTTTGTTATTTAGTTTATGTCCCTCAAGTATTCTGTTAAAACTTTCCGTGATACCTCGTTGGCCAATGTGTTTAACATTTGGAAAGTGTCCTCACGTCTTAGTAATTGATATGTGTCGTGGTTTGGAAGTCTGTCTAGAAGTGTAGTCGCAACGTCATTGAAGAGGGGGCACTCGTAAACAACATGGTCGGACGTACTCTCTGACACGCCACAGTCACACGCTGGTGTAGCCCTCTTCCCAAATCGACATAATTATGTCGGGTAGGGTCCATGGTCAGTGAGAAAATGGATCAGTCCTCGTGTAGGCTCAAAATATTTCATATCCAAGCGCTCCCTCACATCTGGTATGAACTGGAAAGTTCTACGTCCAGCTTCTTCTACCTCCCAAGACTCCTGCCAAAGTTCCTCCCCTCTTTTCCTTATTTCCCTTTTATCCCCCACCCTTACACCCATGATGTCTACAACCTTCTCATAATTTCCCCTTTTTGCCCAGTACCAAGCCGCTTGTTTCCTTATTTTGATGTCCAGTGGGCAGAGCCCCATTACGACTAATAGGGCGCCCCCTGGAGATGTTCTGTAGGTCCCGACAGATCTCAATATCATGTTTCTCTGGACCATTCTCAGTGTCATGGCGGGCACAACCCTCGTGAGCCTGTGCGCCCAGACTTCCGAGCCGTAACCCACTACTGAAGTTAGGATTCTATTATGGTGGTGGTGGTGATTAGTGTTTAACGTCCCGTCGACAACGAGGTCATTAGAGACGGAGCGCAAGCTCGGGTTACGGAAGGATGTGGAAGGAAATCGGCCGTGCCCTTTCAAAGGAACCATCTCGGCATTTGCCTGAAACGTTTTGGGGAAATCACGGAAAACCTAAATCAGGATGGCCGGACGCGGGATTGAACCGTCATCCTCCCGAATGCGAGTCCAGTGTCTAACCACTGCGCCACCTCGCTCGGTGCTGTTATGGTAAAGTTTAATAAGGTGTGGTGGGAGATGGAATCTTTTGTGGCCTATTGAGATGAGGTTGTTTAATATCTGGAGAGTTCTCTGGGTTACGGTGTCAATGTGTTTCCCGAAGCTCCACCTCTCATTAATGATGACTCCTAGGTAGCGTGTCTCACGTCGCCGGAGAACTGGTGAGCCGTTAATTCTGACAGTTGGATTAGATGTGCTTTGAACAGTAGGTATGTGGATTTGCTGGGTGAGATTGTCATTTTAGTCATGTGGCACCATTGTTGGAGTTTTTCTATGGCTCTCTCAATTTTCGGTTCTATGTCTTCCCCGCTGCGGCCGCCGACCCACAGGAGGAGGTCATCCGCGTAGGCTATCACCTCTAGCACTTCTTTATTGTAAACTGCCTAGCAATGGCTCCACGTGGAGGTCCCAGAAGGGGGGTCCTAAAACGGATCTTTGGGGGCATCCTTTAGTGATTGTTTTCCAACTCTCTCGCTAGGGGATGACAGCCAGACCTCCCGATCCTTAGAATAGCTCCTCAGGCAACCGTATAGCGGCCCTGGACACTCTTTCTCCCGCAAGCAGGAGAAGAGCGAAGGCCACCACAGGTTGTCGAAGGCGCCACTGATATCCACCATGATGCCAACCACGTATTTGTGCGGGGTCGAGCCACAGACCTCGGCCGCCAGGGCGATTGCATCAGCTGCCGACCGCCCCGGCCTGAACCCGAACTGCCTGCTGCTCATCCCGCACAACACTCGGTGTGCCGCCAATCTTTCAGCTAGCAATTTCTCCAGTATCTTTCCGAACAGATATAACAAGCAAATCGGCCTATATATCTTCACTTCTGCAGGGTCCTTATCAGGTCCTTTCTTTATTATAACTACATTTGCTGTTTTCCATTTCCTCGGAAACTTCCTTTGCCTGAGGCATTCGTTGTAAAGATGAGTAAGTGGCGCAGTCAGCTGGGGCGCCAGGAACTGCACTACCTCCGCCACAATGTCGTCTGGCCCAGGTGCTTTTCCTCTTTGTAATGATCTTATATGGGCTGCAACCTCCTCCTCAGAGAAGGGGTAGACAGCCGTCTCATTGTTGTGCATTTCTTGTCTTCATTTCTCAGTTGCTGCTGCCCTTCAGTGTCCCCATCCGCACTGTCGTCAGGCAGCAGGGACCGGAGGAGGACCTCCGCAGTCTCCTGCCAAGACTCCGTTATCCTGTCCCCGAGCCTGACTGTCGATAACTCCATAGGAGAGCGGATGTTTTTCTCTTACCAGCTTATAGGGGAGCCCCAATGGGTCCATAACTAGCTGGTGTAGCAGGTAGTTTTCCCAACTTCGCGTCCTTACCTCACGCAGTTCCTTTTGGAACTTCCGCTTTTCCTCCCTATATAGCAACTGCCACCTTTATCGTTCCTGCCAGACGACACTGCGCTGGTAGTGCCTCCTCAGCCTTCTGACAGATTGACGCAGTTCTCCTAGTTCGGCAGACCATGGTGACGGAGAGGCCGCCATGGCCTTCCTCCTAGTTGGTACAGCAGCCCTCACCTCTCTGGTCACTGCACTCACCAGTTCCTCCGCTCTCTCGTCCACGTCTATGTCCTGATGGACGTCACCTGCCGGTAATGGAGGAGTGTCGCACTTCCTCACTAGGCGTTCCCAGTTAGTTCTTTTGTAATTTAGTTGTACCTCCCACCCCATGGCCCAGCGGCACTCTCTTTCGCCTAAGGTGAAAGTTATTAAATTGTGGTCGCTTGTGGTGGCGTTTCCTATGACTGTCCAGTGCTGAATGATATTAGCTGTGTTTGGTGCTACGAGAGTGACGTCTATATTTGTTCCTTGTCCTCCTCCTGCAGCGTAGGTAGGAGGATTGCCAGGCCTGTTGGCCACCACAAGTTGCGATGTCACAATAAACTCTTCTACTTTTTCACCGTTTGCATCTCTTGTGCCACTGTACCCCAGGGGGGATTTAGTGTTGATGTCAGCTGTTATCACAATCTTTCTTCCCTGTAACGCCGTGGTTACTCTCGTTAAATGATCTGTATGCTGTTCTATATTGTCTCCGTATGAAAAATACATGTTTATGAGAGTGATAATTCCCACAGGGGATTCCAGCTCCACGACGTTACAGTGGCTAGTTGTGAACTGCGAAAGTGTAGTGACCCTCAAAAGTTTGTTAGTAATTATGATTGCCGCTCTCGGGTCATCCCCTCTGCTGACTATTTGCCAGGTAGCGGCAGCAAATGCAATTTTCCCAGCTTGGGAGTACGGTTCCTGTAGATGGAGTACATCTAGTCTCCTCTCCTCCACCTCCCTTCGGAGCTCCTGCATCACAAGTCAACTGTTATGAATTTTAAGTTGTCCAATATTTATTTTTGTCATTAAGGAAAGTACGTATGTATTCGGTCATTCGGCCAAGTCTTGCTCCAGTCGAACGCAATTCGTCCATTTGGTAGTACTGATTGTTGGTAAATGTCGTCAGGATCAAATTCCTCACCTCGTCTTTCGAATACTTTCTTGAGCAGGTCCCGCAAGGCTCCGAAGTCGTTTTCGCTGTTCATGCAGTAAAACTGCCGCATCACCCAAGGCGTTTAAATTTATTGCTTCTTTCACTACTAATTCTACTCGCGACATATTTTACGGACGGTATTCGTATGTATCAATGAATGCGCCTGCAAAATTACTGCATTGTACGACACATGGTTCAGTATATAAGACGTCATCAACACAGAGCTCTCTGAAAACGAAACTGCAGCACGAGATTTTCTACGTATAGAGGTGAAATATGTATACAAATGTGCGTGAAATATGTTGAATGTATGTGAAATATATGTGATATGTGCATACTCGTGTGAAATACATGGATAGATTTCAACAAACTTTGCACACATGCTATTTACTATCTGAAGAGGAATACTGTGGAGGTAAGAACTGGCAAACTCCCATTGGTATAGGGAGACAGAGAAATGTGGGGGAGGAGGAAATGGAGACGCAGGGAGGGGAAAGAAGTATATGGAGAGAGATTAGTGGGAGTAGGAGGTTGACAAAGAGGGAAGGAAGGAGGAGGGCAAAGAGAGGAGGAGGGGGATATGAACACTGAGAGGGAGATGCATTGCGGGAGGACGAGATGGGCAGAGGGACGGGGTAGGAGGAGATGGTTGGCATAAATACATATTCTGCCAACACCAGGTACTCAGCTAGTCTTTACACAAAATGCAGGCTTTGGACTGCGGATCGTCATCGGCCCATATCTCAACAGGCAATGGCTTTTGGGCGTATCAGTACAAAAACTTTTTTTCATTTAGTTTTGGCTAATGCTACCTCCAGTAGCAACATGTGACCCTTTTTGTAGACATCCTAAATTTGGGGGTCACACCAGGATTGCCGTGGGACATGTGGTAATAATCGAAGGGACTTCCACAACTGTGGACTACATGAACATTGTTGCGGATCACCTGCATCCCTTTACACTTGATATCTTCTCTGCGGTGATGACATTTGCCAGCAAAAATCGCGCTGCAGTGGTTTCACAGCGAACTTACGTTCATGTCCTGTTCACAACAAATCACCTGATCTGAAGCTTGCCGCGCGGGATTAGCCGAGCGGTTTAAGGCCCTGCGGTCATGGACTGTGCGGCTGGTCCCGGCGGAAGTTCGAATCCTCCCTCGGGCATGGGTGTGTGTGTGTTTGTCCTTACAATTATTTAGGTTAAGTAGTGTGGTGTCACCGCTAGACACCACACTTGCTAGGTGGTAGCTTTAAATCGGCCGCGGTCCATTAGTACATGTCGGACCCGCGTGTCACCACTGTGTGATCGCAGACCGAGCGCCACCACATGGCAGGTCTAGAGAGACTGACTAGCACTCGCCCCAGTTGTACGACGACGTTGCTAGCGACTACACTGACGAAGCCTTTCTCTCATTTGCCGAGAGACAGTTAGAATAGCCTTCAGCTAAGTTAATGGCTACGACCTAGCAGGGCGCCATTTGTACCATTGCATGTATCTCAAGATAGTCTCACTTGTCTCATCAAGATTGCTGTATACCAAAGGATGATATAAAAGTTAAGTGTTCTAGTAGCTACGTTCTTTTCTTTATCACATTCATTACGAATCCTGTTCCAGACTTCGCGCCAGTCGGCGTGTGTGTACGTGTTCCCTCTCGGCTACCCGTCACTGTGGACTGGCTGCCTTGTCAGTCCACTACATTGGCGACGCGGATTAATCAGGATCTTGTTCTTTCTCATTGCTTACATTTACTTGTGTCATGGCTTCGCCACATTCTCCAGATGTACTGTCCGAATTTTATCGCTTGCAGAATCGGCAGACGCAGGCGTTATTGGATGCCCTTGGACAGCTCGTCCAGGGTCAACGTGCGCTGCACAACGATGCGGCCGCCGCCGCTTCATCGCTACCGCAGCCACACCATGCTGTTGCACCTCAATTTAGGCCCTACGAGGCGGCCAACGAGACATGGCCGGAATGGTCCCGACAATTTGGATTTCATCTCGCCGCCTACAGGATTCAAGGTAATGAGCGGCAGCCGTTTTTGCTTTCATGTGTAGGTGTGTCCACCTACCGTGTGATAGTGAACTTGTTTCCCCGACGCGACGTAGCAACTCTGTCATACGAAGAAATTTTGTCTGCTTTAGATGCCTATTTCAAGGAAACAGTTAATGTAGTTGCAAAACGGTATACGTTCTTCCGTACAAAACGTACGGCCGGTCAAACTAATCAGGAGTGGGTTGCAACTTTGCAAGGACTTACTAGGGAGTGTGCGTTTGAATGTGACTGTGGACTCCCTTATTCAGATACTATGGTGCGTGATGCAATAGCACAGAACGTTTCTGATGTTCGCATACGGGAACAGATTTTGAAACTAGTTAATCCCTCCCTTCAACAAGTGATAGACATCTTAGATAGGCAAGACACACTTGACTTTGCTCAGGAATCATTTGCAACTTCGCCGGCCGTGTGTCACATTAACCGGCCCGCCGGGCCCGCTGCACGGAACGCTAACCTGCCCTCGCGCACGTCCGCGCAGCCACGTGTCCAGCGAAAGCAAGCAAATGCAGTGAAATCATGCCCGCGGTGTGCAACTAGACATTCGCGTGAAAATTGCCCGTCACGCCAAGCTATTTGCTTTTTCTGTAATAAGAAAGGACATGTTCAAAGTGTTTGCCAGAAAAAGCTTAGATCGGACACTCACAACCATTCCAGGCCCTTTGCTTCGCGCCGGAATCGAATCAAGGACACACAGGCTCGGGAACCTTCGCCCATGGCCATTCATGTAGTTAGTGCCACTTCGCCCAGTGTTCCTCTCGCTAACAGTGACTGTGTTCGTCCCACAAAAAGTGTGCGTCGATGTCGACGGAAGTCCCGTCACGTCGCGCTTGTTTCTCTTCCAGTGTCTGTTCAAGTTGCACAAAACAGTCGCTCTTGTCGTCAGCAGGACAATAAACTTTTTGTAGATTTGGACTTTGCCGGACAAGTGATACCGTTCCAGCTCGATACCGGAGCTGCAGTTTCATTGCTCAATCACGCCACGTACAAACAACTGGGCGCACCTCCGTTGCGTGCCGCAAATGTTAAGTTAAATGGTTATTCCGGACAAGCTATCCCTGTGTTAGGACAGTGCACTCTTCTTGCAACATACAAGGGACAAACAAAACTTTTGTCATTTTACGTTCTTCGTTCTTCTACTGCTGTGAACTTGTTTGGTTTGGATTTATTTCAGTTGTTTAACATGTCTATCGTAAATCAGGTCCTATCAGTGAACCAGACTGTGCCTTCAGCCAGTGTTTCTAGTCTATGTGACAAATTTGCAGACATTTTTGCACCGGGCCTAGATTGCGCTACGAACTATGCAGCACAATTGGAACTGAAGGTACATGCGCAACCGAAGTTTTTCAGGGCGCGCAATGTTCCCCACGCATTGCGTTATGAGGTCGCCAACCGCTACGATATCTTGTATCGGTCCACTGCTCAGCACGGAAACGCTGATGCGTTGTCCCGTTTGCCTGTTGCTGAGGATAAAGCGTTCGATTCTTCCGAACTTGCTTGCATGTTCATTGATTCGGAAACCGATGACGTGGTCGAATCGTTTCCGATTGATTTTCGTCGTGTGGCTACAGCCACAGCTGCTGACCCTGTCCTTGCTACTGTTTTGCGTTTTGTTGCTACGCAATGGCCCTTGTCAAAGTCGCGGATCGAGGATCCGTTGGTTCGCCGATTTTTTGCTCACAAGGCGAGACTTTTTGTACGACGTGGTGTTTTGTTGTTGGGTTCTGATAATGATCAGTCCAGAGTAGTGGTCCCACGTTCGTTACAGTCCTCTGTCTTACGGTTCCTTCACCAAGGACATTGGGGTATAGTGCGAACGAAACAACTTGCTCGTCAGCACTGTACTTGGGTCGGAATCGATGCTGCGATTACGAATATGTGCTCTTCTTGCATGGCGTGTGCCGAACAACAATCCGCCCCGCCGCGGAAATTCTTTGCATGGCCGAAAGCCACTTCCCCTTGGAAACGCTTGCACATAGATTTTGTCGGTCCATTCTGGAATGCTCGATGGTTGGTTGTGGTCGATTCTTTCAGTAATCTTCCTTTTGTTGTCCGGATGTCTTCCACGACGTCTTCTGCCACCATCCCAGCGTTGTCTGCTATCTTTTGCATTGAAGGTCTTCCGCAGACTATTGTTTCCGACAATGGCCCACAATTCATGTCCGCAGAATTTCAGTCATTCTGCAAGGCCAATGGTATTCAACATCTGACATCCGCGCCGTTTTCGCCTCAGTCAAACGGTGCCGCTGAACGATTGGTCCGGACTTTCAAGTCACCGATGTTGAAGTTGAAAGAGTCGCATTCTCGGGAGGACGCGTTCTTGCTCTTTTTGTCTTCGTATCGCTCTCAGCCCTGCGATGGTCGCTCGCCGGCTGAGTTGCTCCACGGTCGTCCTCATCGAACCTTGATGTCTTTGCTGCATCCGCCGCATCAGGTTCCTGTGCAGTGGCAGACTCCTGCTTTTGCTCCTGGCGACGTTGTCTTCTATCGCAACTATCGCGGTTCACGGCGTTGGCTCGCAGGGCGCATTCTTCGCTGCCTCGGCCGCGCGATGTATTTGGTTTTGGGGGCCTCTGGTGAGGTGCGTCGGCATCTCAATCAGCTGCGCCTCTGTCGTCGCCCGGGTTCTGCCGCTCCCCGTCTGCTTTCAGCGACGGTGCCGTCCGGTCAGCGCCCTGGGGACCCATCTACTGGCTCGCCTCATCCCCAGGTGTTACCGACGCTGCCTTCCAATTTGCCTCATTTCGTCGCGCCGCCGCCGCAGCCGCCGCCGGCGCCGCCCGCAGTGGACGCTTCGCTGCAGCCGCCCCGCGCCTCCCTGGGTCACGCGCCGCCGCTCGCTTCCCGTGACCAGCTGTCCTCCGCCATGGAACTCTTGCCCGCTCCGGACCACATGGCGTCATCGCGCGTCGGATACCCCGACTCAATGGAGGTCGACCCTTCGGCCCCTCCTGTCTCATAACGGGTGCATACACCGCATGTTGACGTGCACCCTGGACTAGGTTTTCAGGCGTTTCCTAGCTCCCCTCGGACCGAATGGCAGGGTGCGGGTGGCACAGCCTTGCCTGTTGTTAGGCTCCCCACCCCATCGCGTACGTCAACATGGGGTCCTCCCCACGGCGGGCGGAAGCCTTATCACACGATCGTTCGCCGATTTGCGGGGGAGGAATGTGGTGTCACCGCTAGACACCACACTTGCTAGGTGGTAGCTTTAAATCGGTCGCGGTCCATTAGTACATGTCGGACCCGCGTGTCGCCACTGTGTGATCGCAGACCGAGCGCCACCACATGGCAGGTCTAGAGACACTGACTAGCACTCGACCCAGTTGTACGACGACGTTGCTAGCGACTACACTGACGAAGCCTTTCTCTCATTTGCCGAGAGACAGTTAGAATAGCCTTCAGCTAAGTTAATGGCTACGACCTAGCAAGGCGCCATTTGTACCATTGCATGTATCTCAAGATAGTCTCACTTGTCTCATCAAGATTGCTGTATACCAAAGGTCGATATAAAAGTTAAGTGTTCTAGTAGCTACGTTCTTTTCTTTATCACATTCATTACGAATCCTGTTCCAGACTTCGCGCCAGTCGGCGTGTGTGTACGTGTTCCCTCTCGGCTACCCGTCACTGTGGACTGGCTGCCTTGTCAGTCCACTACAAGTAGTGTGTAAGCTTAGGGACTGATGACCTTAGCTGTTAAGTCCCATAGAATTTCACGCACATTTGAACATTTTTTTTTTGATCTGAAGTCTGTGGAACACATCTGGGATGTTACTTGAGGCCAGCTCTGCTATCACTCACCGGACCGTAATTTGCGATTATTATTTGAGCGTCGTAGACCAAGGACTTGTCGAGTTCATGTCATTCAGAATCATTACTGTGAAGTAGCCGCACATATCTATTGCCAGTCAATGATAGATTCAGTTGGACCTGTGGACCCAGTCCATACAACGTCAATACAGCCCACACCACTATGGAGCCACCACCAGCTTACACAGTGCCTTTTTGACAACTTGGGTTTATGGACCCGTGTGGTTTGGATCACACTCTTAACCCTGCCAACAGGTATTATCAGTTGAAATCGGGACTCATGTAACCAGTCGTCTAGGGTTCAAGCTGTACGATCACGAGCCCAGGAAAAATGCTGCAGCCGGTGTCGTGCTGTTAGCAAAGACATTCGCGAAGGTCGCCTGCTGCCAATCGCTGCACTGTTCTATCAGGTACGTTCGTCGTACGTCTCACACTGTTTTCGGAAACGGAACGTTCCATGTGTCTAGCTCCGATGCCATTCCGCGTACAAATTCTGGTAATTCTCGTCGCTCGACCACAATCAGTCGAAAACCTTTTCGTATGGACCACCTGAGTACAAATGAAACTCCGCCCTTGCACTATACCTTTGTGAATGCGATACTACCGCCATCTGTATATGTACACATCGCTAGCCCATGACTTTTGTCACCTGCAGAGCAGTGTTCACACTCTTGGCGACCAGGCCACAATACGTGAATATTGATGTAGTTCTCGTATTTTCAGCCTGATTTCTCTCCTTGTGTAGAGGTACCAACGCAGATATAAGTGAAGATAACAAGGCAGCAGACTGCGCTTCCAGAGTAAACGTGTTTTACGGGGTACAGGAACAATCCTGATTCCGCTAGGTAATCGGAAGGTTTTGGAGCGCTGATACAGGCACGGACAGGTACTCGTAAGAGCTGCAGCGCGGCTGGATCAGGATTCCCCAGCCCCGCCTACACCGCTTTATCGCGGCAGCGCCAGGCCGGTCGCGCTTTAATCCGCTGTTATCAGGCGCGGCGAGCCGGTAATCCCGCGCAGAGCTCTGACGCAGCAGGCGCATCTGTATTCCGGGATCGCAATTCATCCGCGGATTCCCCCGCCCTGCAAGGAGCCGCTCCGTGTCGGCGGATGAGCGCGGCGCAGCGCGACTCTTTATTTGCTGCGGGCTCGGGACCCGGCCGTTTCAGCTCACAGCCGCTTTGTGCCGCCTGCAGCCCTCCGGCGGGAGAGATATTCGAAAAATACGGCCGACCGTGGCGGTAGCGGCGACCTACATCCGCGTCCGCATCCGGCAGCTCGCTGTCAAGTGCTTCACAGGCCGCTCTGCGTCGCTAAGCGACCTTCATCTTTCATTTGTCTGCTGCTAATACACTGGGAATTCTGAAACTACGCGGTTGTTTCTAGGCATCACCAAGAGCAGCCCAAACAGACGAGTGCGTTAACGAACCGCTTCCGGATCGAATCCGCAACGCGGATTAGCTTTTTTAAAAAAAGGCTTGAAATGACTCTGAGCACTATGGGACTTAACAGCTGAGATCATCAGTCCCCTAGACTTAGAACTACGTAAACCTAACTAACCTAAGAACATCACACACATCCGTGACCGAGGCAGGATTCGAACCTGCGACCGTAGCAGCAGCGTGGTTCCGGACTGAAGCGCCTAGAACCGCTCGGCCACAACGCCCGGCATCTGCTGTTAACAACGAACGCTCAAGCTGTTACAGGAAACTGCTTTGGTATTCTGTTTAACGCCTTATCTGCTTGTAATATGATCCCCCCTGATATTAACTTTCGGGAATATTGAAATACTTCTACATGTCGATTTAATTATTGTCTGGTGTCACGAGACATTTATTGTTACCAAGAGGATAGGCGTAAATATTGCAGTCGGCATTTTACTCTTACGTCTTTCACTTATAAATCACCATAAGCCGGTAATGCCAGGTACTGAATCTAGAGAAGAACATTGATACTAATAATTTTTCAATATTTTTAGTTTTATCGAATAATACAGAGGGCTTAGCTTACTATGTCTTAAGATTTTAAATATCGTTCGGGGGGGGGAGGGGGGGTGGAACTTTCATTTCTTATATTTGCTGCTTGCGTGCTAAAAACGAAAGTTAGTAGACGGTTGCAAATTGTATGTGTTAGTGAGTAATGCGTGTTCCGTGAGACATAAAGTACCGATTTGTTACTCGCTAACGATTTTCATGAGTCTCTTGTCTGCTTTCCATCTCAAAAGTTCGTGCCTACTGGAGCCAATCGTTAGTTTATATCTCTCAGTTGTCCACATTTGCGGTGATCGAGAGTACCATGTAAATTTTGTCTCTTTCCTTAATGCCATACACGCGCTCCTCAGGGCGGTTAAAGACATAATTTCGTAAATTCTTGGGAGAGATGGATGTACGGCCGATACGGATTAGCAACTAGAGCTGGTGAGCCGACGAGCCTGGATGCGGTTTTTTTCTCACGTCCAACTACGTAATTAGTGGACTGAGACGCACATCCACTTCGGTTACACGCTACGCACACATTTACAGAACGTTCTCAAACTTGGACATCAACTTTGTCCTAGACGCTGACTGATGAGGTACAAAATTGCCTCTCGGGGCAGTGGTGGCGTCAGGGAAGGGCCTCCGGCCGCTAGCTGTTGCTGAAAAAACCATATACCAATGCAGACCCCATAGAGGAATGGGAAAATGCGAAGAAGATGAAGATCCATGAGTATTCCAAGGTTTTGGAAGACCTACACTAAAACAACAGTGTCATTGTATTAGGTTGCTGCATAAGTTCGTAGCGTTTTTCATAAGTTTAATAAACTCAACAGATCCTGAGCGGTTGTAGGCGCTACAGTCTCGAACCGTGCGACCGCTACGGCCGCAGGTTAGAATCCTGCCTCAGGCACTGATGTGTGCGATGTCCTTAGGTTAGTTAGGTTTAAGTAGTTCTAAGTTCTAGGGGACTGATGACCTCAGAAGTTAAGTCCCATAGTGCTCAACAGATCCATATAACAGAGACATTAGTTGCCAACAATATATTCTCCTTCGCTATTTACAACAGTCTTCCACCGTTGGAGTAACTTTTCCATTCCGCGACTGTAGAAATCACGTGGTATTGGAGCGAAGAACTGATCTAGCAGTCCCCTAGAACTTAGAACTACTTAAACCTAACTAACCTAAGGACATCACACACATCCATGCCCGAGGCAGGAGTCGAACCTGCGACCGTAGCAGTCGCGCGGTTCCGGACTGAGCGCCTAGAACCGCTAGACCACCGCGGCCGGCGTTAGCGTAGAGACACCATTTCTCGTCACCAGTAACGACACAGGATAGGAATGGTCGGTCGCCATCTGCCGTTTTTGTGATTTTGGCTTCGAGCTTCCGGCACCCATACACCCTATTTATGACCCTTCTCCACTGCATACAATTGTCGCACAACGGTGGAATGGTCGCAGTTCATCATATTTACTATTTCCGAGTACAATGAGGTGGATCTTTGTGGACTCATGCGTTTAAACGATCTTTGTCAAGCGCCGAAGTTCTTGCTGAACGTGGAGAGTCACTAATGTCAAAACAGTCCTCCTTAAAACGAGGAATACATTTTATTCACGTGCTCTGGCCATTAGCGTTAACCCCATATACGACGCAAATGTTTGTGGTAGCTCCGCTACTGCCACCTCTCTACTGAACTCAAACAGAAGAATATGTCGGAAATGTTCCGATTTCTCACTTGGCACTCCATTTTCTAGCGTCCTCAGCTGCCCTCACCATCTACAATTGATAAAAATGACAATATGTAAACTAAAGGTTCAAATGGTTCAAATGGCTCTGAGCACTATGGGACTTAACATCTGTGGTCATCAGTCCCCTAGAACTTAGAACTACTTCAACCTAACTAACCTAAGGACATCACACACATCCATGCCCGAGGCAGGATTCGAACCTGCGACCGTAGCAGTCGCGCGGTTCCGGACTGAGCGCCTTAACCGCGAGACCACCGCGGCCGGCTGTAAACTAAAGTAGCAACTATAAATAAAAAGTGACTGTCGATAAATAAACTGTTTTCGATGTTGCTGAGAAACAGTGGTACAATATTTATTTAAGGAACACGCCGCCATTTTATTGTTTTATCGTTTAAGTACAGACTGTGTGTTCCTTTTAAAGATAAATAAACCCTCCGTATTGTATGGTATGGAACCGGGGACCTAGAAACGAACGACGGAGAGGCTTCGTCCCGCCGTAGCCCTCAGTGGTCCACAACCCCACAACAGGCCACAGCAGTCCACCCACCCCGCCGCCACCCCACACCGAAGCAGGTTTACTGTGCGGTTCGGCGCCCAGTGGACACCGTCGGGAACGTCTCGTACCTGACGACTGTAGCCCCAAATGTTTGCGTGGTAGATTAAGTATGGTGTACGCGTACGTGGAGACATTGTTTGCGCAGCAATCGCCGACATAGTGTAACTGTGGCGGAATAAGGGGAACCAGCCCGCTTTCGCCGCGATAGACGGAAAACCGCCTTAAAAATCACCCACAGACTGGCCGGCACACCGGACCACAGCACTAATCCGCTGGGTGGATTCGTGCCGGGCACCGGCACGCCTTCCCACCCGGAAAGCAGTGCGTTACACCGCACGGCTAACCTGGCGGGCCAATAAACCCATACTGACCGGAAGACCAACATGCAAAACAAGAACGCTACGAACTGCAGCACCACCTAATAATTAAAGTTCCAGTTTCAAAACGTTGTAAAAAAGGAACCGATTCTCAGAATGACGTCAAATATGAATGGAATATTAGCTAAGAAGAGGTACACGTTACGGAAGCAAGGCAAAATTAACGACAATTTCACCACTAGATCTTGCTGTAAGCGGCAGAATACGCAAAATATAACACGTGTGGAACACGGCTGCTCCTCGGTTTGCTTCTGAAATGCTCAGCATGAGTGTCTCAATTCAGAACTGCACGCTGCTTGTTAAGCTTTTTCAAGAATGGTGATCGGGGGCCAGTAGCTCCGCAGAAGTTCCGGCCACGAATCTGCATGAAAAAATGTGTTGGTCCAATGTCTGCAGAGGGTTTTGACAATATGATCACAAAATTCGAAAAGACAGGTTCTTTTGAAATTTAATATGGCCGAGGGAGGTAAACAACTGATCCGACGTCAGTAGATGATGTGGCTAATGCATTTCAGCTGGGGTGGAGTTGTGATATGGAAACATTCAGTGCACAGGGAATTGCCAGTACTATACTCCGAACTTGCATGCGAGCACGGTGCATAACATTCTATGACACATTCTGCATTGCTCTCCATACAAAATAACCCATGTTCAGGAGTTGCTGGCCTAGACGAGACAAACGTTTGCTTTCGAATTTCTTGCTCGCATGGAAGTGGACGATGAGTAGCGACGGAACATTATGGGGAGAGAGGAAGGTCATTTCCATCTCTAAGGACATGTCAATGTACATGATTGCAGAAAATCTGTATCGGGATATCTGTTCGAACAGCAAGCGGTACCGCTTCATCCTGCAAAGGTGACTGTGCGGTGTCGGTTGACGTCATCATTTATCGTAGGGCCATATTTATTCGAGGAGATAGGTCCTACCCGTCCCATTACACTGAAAAATGCTACGAAGGTGTATTGCGCACCGAAGACATTACAACCCTTCAACAGCATGTATATGTTGGTGTGACCATTTTTATGCAAGATGGCGCTCCCCTACGTATTGCACAGTCAGTGAAGCAGCTGCTGCAGAGGCATTTTGGAAATGCTAGAATTATCAGCTGGCGTCCATACAGCCTGGCCATCCACCTCACCCGCTCTTAATCTGTTTGACTTCTCGCTGTGAGTTTATCTGAAAGATATTGTTTCAGTACTTTGATTACAGATGTAGCTAAACTGAAAGCGCGCACTGCACAAAGCATTCTGAACGCGAATCCTGAGACACTCCATTCCGTTGCGGAACATGCTGTTTCTCGATTTCAGTTTGTGGCATAAAACAGTGGGCAACATAATGAACATGTCTTGCACCAGGCTCACGACATTTAAAAATCGATTCCGTTGTTGCTTATTAAGTGGTTTATGGTCTCAGAACGATCTAGAATCGATTGCATTGTTGCCTTTTATGTTGTTTTCGACCTTAGGACAATTAAAAACCGGTGCCACAGTTGCCATTCCAGTCGACTGACGGTCTTCTGTGAGTCATATCTCCGCAGATTCCGGTGCAGGGCGTCAGGAACCCGTTGTACTACGACAGTACGGAGGTAAACGTGCCGCTTAGTCTTCAGTGCGAACGACTCGTAGCACAGTGCCTTGCCGTGATTTTCGGCCACTCATTGCAGGTAATCCGAACTTCGGTCTGCACACTCAAGCAGTTTGCGACTATATGACACTCGCCTTTTACGGTTTAATAAACCGTCAGGGGCAGGGAGAAGTAGGAAACGACATTACTATTATTTTAAAATTCATGATTGTAAAATTGGCAGATGAGAAGTTCGCCGAATAGTTGCTTTACAGTGAGCATATGAAGGAACAGGACTGTTAAAAATTGTATTGGAAATCTCAAATGAAAACTTTTGCTGCGCTAACTACTTATTCTGCCTTCAAAGGTTGGTGTTGAGCCCATCTCATTTTGGAGCTACCAGGGTTTCGTCTTCCTCTCGGCCTGTATCTCAGCAGTAGTTTATGGCATCCTGCTCACATCCTCTTTCCAGTTGTTTCTGTTGTTTCTGCGGTTCACTATCTGGCCAGAAGTATCCATAAATCTCTTAGTGTACGCTTGAAATCTGCTGGGGATACTTGCAGTGAGGTGCCTGAATATCTTTGGAGGAACTATATCCCACACTTCCTCCTTCCAAAGAAGGTAGTAATTTTGGACCGTGGGGTATGTAGCGATGTCGACGTTCTACCACTGTACAACTGCGTTCCATTAGGTGAAGATCGGGGGACAAGGGAGGCCAGTCCTGCCCAGTATTTTTTTTGTTTTGTTTTTTTTTTTGTCGATAAAGCATTACTGGGAGATGCTGCTTTATGACAGGGTGTATTGTTATGCCGACACAAAACAATCATTGACTCCCAACTGTCTTCTAAAGCGCTATAACGGGATAACGCTCCAATCACGAAAATGTTTTCCTCTCTAGTTCAATAATGCAGGGCAATGATCTCCAGACATTCACTAAACCGAAGCCCTTTATCGGAGTGTCACAGCGTATGGCGTAATTCGTTACTCCGAATCACTTTTTTCGAGTTATCCACCTCAAGCGTTGCTTAACATTGACAACGAAAATGTTTGAGTCACGAGGAGCTGCTCTGTCGTTGCAGCCCAATGTCTAACTCGCTGAGCTAAGTAGTGGTGTTAACTGGACTACTAGTAGTACTCTGGATCTCATTTCTTCCGCTGATTCCAAACTACTTTTATAGGCTCCCTCCGCAATGTACGACAGTCCCTGTCCGTCAGTACGTAAGGTCCGTCTAGATTCGCTTTAGCTGTGGTTGCTCCTCCGTATTTTCACTTCGCAATCACATCACCAGTAGTCATGGGTTGAAATGTGAAACGGATTTGTTATTCAGGTGACGTCCATTCACTAGTCCACATCCGAATTCACTGAGCTCTCCTCATCGAGCCATTTTGATGTTGCTGCGTCTCCTTTTGTGTAACGAATTGCTCAAAATATTCATCTGAAAAATGTCCCGAGTTCGAGTCTCGGTCCGGCACACAATTGTAATCTGCCAGGAGGTTTCATCACAGCGCACATTCCGCTGAAGATAGAATATCGTAACAGGAGGCAAAACTTGGATATATTCGGACGAGGTGCAGTCAACTATTTGAATGTTTCTAAATGAATCGAAACCAGGAAAGTCATGAAACTTCCGGGCAGACTAAAATTGTGTACTGGACCGAGACTCGAACTCGGGACCTTTGCCTTTCGCGGGTGAGTGCTCTACCAACTGAACTACCCAAGCACCACGCACGACCCCCCACACAGCTTCAATTCTGCCAGTACCTCGTCTCCTACCTTCCAAACTTCACAGAAACTCTCCTGCCCGCGAAAGTCAAAGGTCCCGAGTTCGAGTCTCGGTCCGGCACACAATTGTAATATGCCAGGAGGTTTCATGACAGCCCACACTCCGCTGAAGAGAGAAAATTTCATTCTTGAAACATCCCCCAGGCTGTGGCTAAGCCCTGTCACCGCAATATCCTTTCTTCCAGGAGTCCTAGTTCTTCTGGTTCTCAGGAGAGCTTCTGTGAAGTTTGGAGGGTAGGAGACGAGGTACTGATAGAATTGAAGATGCGAGGACGATTCGTGAGTGGTGCTTGGGTAGTTCAGATGGTAGAGCACATGATCGCGAAAGGCAAAGGTCCCGAGTTCGAGCCTCGGTCCCGTACACAATTTTAATCTGCCAGAAGGTTTCATAACAGTGCACACTCCGCTGCAAAGTGGGAATTTCATTCTGTCAACGACAGTCGTTTTCTAGTGAATCACCTCCAAGAAAATGATCCGTTTTGTCTTTGGTTACAGTGGACGTGTTGTGCAGTACTTTAGAGCAGGTGTCTCCAAACCTTTTAGCCTGAGGGTGACACTGACTCTTCCATTAGCTATGTCCCACGGAGCAAGACCAAGCTACATTCTAAGTTCCCCTGATACCCTAGTACTGCTCGGAACTCACCGGTACTGTTCAGAAGTTTTCATTACGGTTACCATTACTGTCAATGTTTACGAGCTCACAGTGAGTGGTACTGCACTAGTCAATACGGAATTAATCGCTTATTGCTTGGCCTTAAGTTAGGGGTTTTATTTCATTTCATGTACATTCTACAAATAAATACCACTCTTGAAGGACGTTGTAACGTTCTTTCACGAAACCTTATTACTTCCGTGCGGCATTAACGTCACAGCAAGTGGTCAGATCGTAGTGCGAGCTACGTATGGTTTCAGCAGTGCGGGATGTTTTCCCACCGCAGCATTGCTCGCCACGCCGCGGCATTAGTGGTTACCTCTTCGTTCCCTGCGGTCACCGCTGCCATGACACGAGAAGAGTTGGATATAGCTCACCATACCAACATACTGTAGTACTAAATTACGCGCAAATTTTCAATTCAGGACTAGGCGCTGATTAAGATATCTGTGGTGCAGGGTGCGGGAGTGGACTCCACTCCTCAGTTTCGGTTAGCACTTTCAGGCAAGTGTTCTAGATCATTGCTGTTGGTAAGTAATCAGTCAAGACTATCCAAACAAATATGGGTACAAAAGGAAGGTACTATGACACAGATGTTCAGTTATATTGCAGTAATAGTGGCAACATAATGCCTAAATTGAAGAAAAAACATAAAAGGATAGGTGCACCTCGTTCTTTTCCATGGACTGCAATAAGAAGAATTAATGCTGCAATATCTGCTGCATCTGCTACTCGTGCTACTGTTGCAGTTGAAGTACTTGACGCCGTTGTTGATCTGTTTACTAATTTAGACGACGAACCACAAGAACCACGAGATATTATTCAAAACCATAAGACAGTGGTGAATTAAATACTCCACCTATTGAGGAAACAGATGAGAATTTTGGAATAAAACGGAAAGCTGAGATAGATCCTCGGCGTGATCCGGTAGAATATTAACGAACATGAGAAGATACTTCAAGTAACGAAGTGGAAATGGCTGATGAACGTTCTGCACAATTTCGTTGTACTATAAATAATAATAGTGGTACTGATGGTGGTACTAATAGAGTAGATCAATTATCAAACTTTATTATCTGGAAAAGTGTAAATGCTATTAAAAATGGTGATATAGATTTTATTAATACTCATCTATTTCAAGTGTGGGGTTTTGGACATAACTGGTAAGATGTTAAAGATGTTCAAGGTAATGTTTATGATAAATGTTATGTTACATCTGCAGCCAAGTGGTATTCTAATCAATTAAGTCATTTTTTACCTGAAGCTCAATTTCATACTCTATCAAATTATCGTTATGCTAAATCAATTTCTACTGATTTAATACCTGTTGGATTAGAAGCTTCATTTTCCACAAATAGTATCTTAAATGGATCAGGATCTATAATACATGTACCGTTTATTACTTATAATAAAGGCAGAAATTTGGCTGTTGCTCACAATATAGATGAAATAAATAAGACTTCTTCTAAGCCAATGTTCATTAGTGGTATCAAGAGGTAACAAAGATTTAGCTAAAATCATGAGGGAAGATAGATATAATGATTATCCATCTTGTACAACAGTAGTATGTAATTGGCCAAATTATAATCCTTGGATTATTCCATTAGATAATAATGGTTCACAAAAAAAGTGGCATATTCAAAATGAAATAAGAGAACCAATATTATTAAATAAAATGTATTCACAAGGTATAGCAAGTCATGCAGTTGATAATTCAGAAACTTTTTCACAAAATTGTAAGCTGCAAATAGGTATAATTAAAACAGCACATTGTGCTCATGGTGTAAATTTAGCAGATGATACATATATATTAGGTTCAATGAATAGGCCTGCTTTTTACGCTGTTATGAAAAATATAAGTGCAAATGGTTTTGCAATGCAAGAAGAGAAAAATAAAAAACTAGTATCTACTAATACAGTATTATTTGTGTTTGATTAATGTATTGAAAAATGTCAGGTAGTAGGTAAATTGAATGAAATACATCAGACGCCTCAAATATCTAGTTTTAGTGTAGGTATGAACCCTATGAAAACTAATACTTTTACTGAGGTAAATTCGTTTGTGAATGCTAAAATGGTAATTCAGAATGATGAATAGAATTAGAATAGGCACTAATTATGAAAGATATAATTCTCAAACATGTATGTCAAGATGTACTGACGAAATGTGGATGACATCTTCAACTAAATCATTTGTAGAAGATTTTAGAGGTTTTTGTTTTGATTCTAATGCAATGTATAGTACTGATATAATATCTGGATCTTCTGCACATATTTCTGATAATTTAAATGTACCTAATTCAAAAAATAAAAGAAAAAAAACGTAAAAACCGTGTTTATAGTAGATCACCTATTACAGGCACTAGGATACTGAGGATTTAAGATAGAACAATTTGTATTGTTTCTGTAAAAGTTTATATCCAGAAAACCAATTGAACAAAGAAACCGGATTTAATAGTTTTTCAAATTTTATATCGCATTTAGTCCAATAATATTTACAAATCATTTGTTCCCATACATCCCCTTTGTAATGTTGAATATTAGAACAAATAAATACAGTAGTTTTATGAAGAGTAAAATCACCTGCATACTTTATTTGAATATTAGTAGGATCACCACTACAGGTACATTTTAATTGTTCAAATGACCCTGATTCAAAATTAGTATCATCCACACATATTAAATGTTTATTAGCACATTCAATCAATTCAAATATAAAATGATTATTATCTTTGTTACAGCATCGACTGTTAATCATAGCACTTACTATTAAGTGAGCAAATGTAGGTTTGAAACTATTAGGTGGACACATTAACTGAATACAATTTCGTTTTTCATTTGTTTTGTTTAATAATTATACAATATACATACAGAATCATAAATGTTATCTCAGTCACCTGTAAATTGATATTATAATAAATGTTTAATTATATCTAAAGATTCTTTTTCACTGAAATAGTATGAATCAAATTGTTGTGCATATATGTATAAATACTCTTCCTTTGCATTCAAAAGATAATTTTATAATTGCCATAGAGAAAAGTCACTTAACATAATTTTATTATGTTCTATAGCGTTTGAGAAAGTCTTATCATTTAAAGTACATAAAGATATATTATTCCACCAAATAATGTATTTTGTATCTTGTTAATTGGAACATTAACATGATTTTCCATGATATTAACTAATTCTGAAAACATGTACTTTTGCAATTTGGTTTAGATTTAAAGTGCCTAGATAACTTTGTGTACTGATTATTAAATTCCATACTGCTTGAGTCACTTTTGAATTGGGATTCTTCAAATTCACATACATTTGTATTTCCCTTTATTTGGATTTGTACCAAACACTGTATGACAGTGTTCTGAAATTCTGTCCATTGGAAAACTGACCAATCATAAATACATTTTCCATTTTTTCCGACCATGATGAAGAAACATATACATCTTAGTTTCCCAATGAAATACTTCATGAGACTGATTTTGTCCATTAGTGTAATAAGGTCCAATGACCCTACTAAATTTGGCAGGAGCTCACACAGAAAGATCTAAGTGTTTGTTTTTCCCACTCGCTGTACAAGAGTGGGACAGTGGAGAAATATTCTGATGTTTTTCGATGAATTCTCTGCAACGCATGTGTGTGGATTGCAGAGCAGTCATACAGATAACAGATGTAGACTGGAGCTGCCGAGCACTGCGGAGAGTGCTTGTAAAAAGTCGCATGAAGCCAACAGAAGAAATGAATCGTGATTCCGGAAGTGCTACTAGGAGTCCAGCTCGTGCAATGAATGTGCGTCAGAGGTTAAAAATAATGGATTGCAGTGGTCGAGCATGTCCACATAAACCACAAATTCATGTAGTCAGTGTTAAGCAACGGTTGAGTTGGTGTAAAGAGTGACTCCAAAGGACAGTGGATGACAGGAAACCAGTGAATTGTTGTGATGGATCACTCTGTACCCCTTGGCAATCCGATGGAAGTCCTTGGGTCTGACGAATGTCTGGAGAACGTACCCGCCATGATGTGTAGTACCAACAATGACATACGGAGCAGGTGATTTTTAGGTGCAGGAATGTATTTCGTGATTTGGTGTGGTCTTCTTATTGTGTTTAAGACAGGATGCAGAAGGGTGTAAACACATTTTACAACACTGTGTGCTTCGTATAGTAAGGGAACTGTTCGGAGACATCGACTGTGTCAGCATGACAATTCTCCATGTCATTAAGCAACATCTGTGAGGCAGTGATTTGTGGACAATAACATTCCTGAAGTGGGCCGAACCGCCCAGAGTCCAGCGCTAAACCCAATGGAACACGTTCGGGATGAGTTAGAGTGTCGACATCTCTGCAGACCCCAGTATCCAATACCACCACTTCTCTGGTTTCGGTTCTGGAGGAAGAATGAAGTGCCATTGTTCCACAAACGTTCAGAGACCTCATTTGAAGTGTCCACTGCATACTTCAAGCCTTGAGAAAGGGGAGGGATAGAGACGCCACGAATGTAAGTGCCCTAATAGGTATCCGGATAATTTTGATCAGCAGTATGACCGGCATCAGAATACAAAAGGAGTACAACACAAATGAGTCACGTGCATCATAACCTTCTTTCATATAGCGTCTCACAGTGAGTCCAAGAGTCTCGAAACAGTTTCATGCAGAAGAAAATATAGAAAGAATACTAAATTGAAGTTACTGATGAGCGTTGAACCCAGCAGAACGAAGTATGTGCGAATTCGCACTTTCTGGAATATTAGTGTAGGTTCCGGAGAAATGCGGGAAGAAGCAAATAATTTTAGAAGATAGACTGAAGGATTCAGAGAAAGTAGTTTTTTGGGCCGTCAGTCTTCTGACTGGTTTGATGTATCCCGCCACGATCTCCTCTCCTATACCAATTTTTTCGTCTCGCAGTAACGCTTACACCCGCAGTCTTTAATTATTTGTTGGATGTATTCCTAACGCCATCTAATATCTGTCTTCCCCTACAACTTTAGTCTCTACAGCTCCGTCTAATACCGTGGAAGTTATTCCCTGATGTCTCCAAACATGCCCTGTCATCCTTGCTTTTTGTCAACGTCTTTTACGTATTCCGATCCTCCCCGATTCTGCGTAGAACCTTCTCATTCCTTACCTTATCAGTCGACGAATTTTCAGTATCCTTATTGCACCACATACTAAACAATTCGATAAACTTCTTCTGTGGTTCCCGTACATTCCATGATTCACTACCACATAGTTCTCGTCCAAAGGTAGATTCTCAGAAATTTCCTCCTGAAGTTGAGGCCGGTATTTGATACTTGGAGCCATCTTTCGGGAAGCAATGTTATCCGATATTACGTTCCCTTGCTTCGGCCGTCATGTTTACTTTGCTTTCCAGGTAGCAGCATTCCTTAACTTCGTCCGCTCAATGGGCCACAATGTTCATGTTAACTGTATTACTGATCTCATTTCTGCTACCTTGCACTACATTCGCCTATCTTCGTTTTACTCTCATATCAATATTCTGCCATCAGTAGACTGTTCATCCCATTCAACATGTCCTGCAGTTTCCCCTCACTTTTACTGATGGCAGCAATGTCATCAACGAATCTTATAGCTCATTTCCTTATTAAATTTTAGTCTCAATCCTCAACATATCTTTTACTTCCGTCATCGCTTTTTCCGTGCAAAGACTGAACATTAGCGGAGAAGGGCTGCATCTTTCTCTTGCATTGTTTTTAGTCATAGCACGTCGCTTTTGGCATTCCACTCTTATTTTTCTTAGATGCGATGTACATTACCAATTTTTCACTGAAGCTTATACATATATTTATGAGAATTTTGAACGTATTATACCATTACACATGGTCTAACACATTTTCCAGGTAACAAATCCTATGAATGTGTAGAGATATTTCTCAATTGTTGCTCCTGTTGTTAAGCTTTATGTCAGAACTGCCCCTTTGATGACTAACGTTCCTAAAGCCACACTCGTCGTCATCTAACAGATTGTCCATTTTCTTTTCCATTCTTCTGTATATTATTATGAATTTAAATGCATCAGGTCTTAATTGTACGACAGTTTTCCACTTATCTGCCCTTCTTCTCTTTTGAATTGTATTGATATTTTTCCGATACTTTGTTGGTACATCTCCAGTCTCACAGACTGTACGAAGAATACAGGATAGTCATTTGATTGCTGCTTCCCTAGTGATTTTAGGAAATTCGAAGTAAAGTTATCTATATGGTTTCATAGGCTTTCACGGCGAAACAAAACTTGGTCGTTTCCTCGGGTTTGTTCTCGGATTCTGATAATAACATGACTCGATATTGCCGGTCGGAGTGGCCAAGCGGTTCTAGGCGCTACAGTCAGGAACCGCGGGACCGCTACGGTCGCAGGTTCGAATCCTGCCTCGGTAATGGATGTGTGTGATGTCCTTAGGTTAGTTAGGTTTAAGTAGTTCTAAGTTCTGGGGGACTGATGACCTCAGCAGTTAAGTCCCATAGTTCTCAGAGCCTTTTGAACCATTTTGACTCGATATTTCGCCTGTCTATCTGTCCGCCGCCACCACGAAAAACCCTGATGCCGCTTAGATGCGCAGAAAACTGATGCCATGGCTGCAGGTCGTTATTCTACATCATGGGTTCCCAAACTGGGGGGCGCGCCCCCCTGGGGGGGGGGGGGGCGTGATGATGTTGCAAGGGGGGGCACGGGTGGAGTTAGCGGTATAAACCTAATATTTCTTTTTAATATCGATATTTTAATAAAAATGAATGTGCAGGTATTAATGATAGATTATGGTGCTAATTGCAATCGTTTGGCGTCCCAATTCCCACAATCCTATCCAATAACCTATCCTAGAACATACAGCTTCTGAAGATCACGTTTAGAATGTCACGCTTAGAATGTCACACACAGAAACTCTCAAAATTACGAAGGCGATATGCGTTAATTCTAATATATCAGATTTGTAAACAACTTACTTCTGACAATTGGAAAACAGGAAAGTCAGGTATTAACTATTCCGTACATTTGTACACATGAACTGAACATAATCATGTTATAACTTTTAGCCGTAGTAGGCTATGTTCATCAGTGTAATAATCACCATGAGTGTCGTGAAAAAACGTAAATATAATGATGATTATATCAAATGCGGTTTTGCTTCTATACAAAAAAAATGGTGTTGACCAGCCGCAATGTGTTATTTGCTATGAGGTATTGAGCAATGATTCCATGAGACCACCTCGTCTGGAACGCCATTTGTGGGCAAAGCATGGTGCATTGAAAGAGAAGCTGAAGGAAGTTTTTGCTGCAAAATGTGATAATTTGAAACAAATGAAGTTGGACACTGCTGGATCCTTCGCTCAGACATCAGAAAAGGTACTGGAAGCTTCGTATGAGTTATTGCTATTTATTTCAAGGACCAAGAAAAGTCATATTATCGGAGAGACACTGGTCAAAGCCTGTTTGTTGAAAGCTGCTGATATTGTTCTTGGGTCAGAAAGTAAACAAAAACTTTCACAAATACCGCTTTCTGACAATACTGTGAAACGTCAGATTGATGATATGGACGAAGACATACAAAATCAATTAGTTACGGCCGTCAAACAATCGCAGTTTTTCGCAATACAATTAGACGAGAGTACCGATGTTGCGAATTGTTGCCAACTGCTAGCTTCCGTTCGCTCAATAGAAAATGAAGCAATTAAAGAAGAGTTGCTGTTTTCTACAGAGTTAAAGTCAACTTCAAAAGCAATTCATATAATGGCAGCCGTCTCTGAATTCTTTTGTAAAAATGAGTTATCATGGCAGAAACTGATAGGCGTATGCACAGACGGCGCCCCATCAATGCTTGGATGTCGCTCAGGATTCGTGCAGATGGTCAGAGAAAAAAACCCTAGTGTTACTTCTATCCACTGTGTAATACACCGTCAAGCATTCGCAGCTAAGACACTTCCAAAGAAATTCAATGATGTCTTGAAACTGTGCATCAAAATCGTGACTCATATTAAAAAGAGTGCGTTAAATTCCAGGTTATTTACGGCTCTTTGTGAAGACTTGTGAGCAGAGTATAAAACACTTATTTCATACAGAAGTAAGCTGGCTCTCAAAAGGAAATATGCTAGGAAGATTATTTGAACTTCGAGACAAGTGATGCAGTTTTTGGAAAATAACAAACAAACGGAATTGTATATGGAATTTAGAAAGCCCGGTGTTTATGTTGCATTGGCTTATCTGTCAGATATTTTCGAATCTTTAAACACATTGAATTTGAAATTACAAGGTGGAGAGTCGAACATAATTTTTCATCGGGATGCCATCAAAGCATTTACTGATAAGTTGCAACTATGGAAACGTAAAATTTTAGCCTGCAATTATTCCTGCCTTTCCAGATTGTTTGGAATCCTGGAAGAAGCCCGATTTCAAAACAATTTTAAGGATACTGATACTAAGAGTAAAATATCGAACCATTTGCAGCACCTCATTGATGAATTCGAACGATACTTCCGTTGTGATGATAAAATTTGTTATAGGTTAGCGACGGATACATTTCACGTTGTCGTGGATGTGTTGCCAGACAGACTACAAGAGGAAGTCTTAGAAATTAAAAATGATTTTGCAGCGAAGTATGACTTTGAGAAGATGGATAAGCCTTTATTTTGGGTGAAATATCCCACAGTGTATCCCAGCACAGCAGAACAAGCACTGAAACTGTATTTACCATTTTCATGCACTTATTTGTGCGAAAGAGCATTTTCAGCGGTAGTGGCGATAAAATATAAGCTTAGAAGCAAACTCAGTATTGCCAATGATATACGTTGCGCAGTTTCTACTATTCAGCCAAGAATTCAAAATCTTGTAAAAATATGCCAGCTCATCCTTCACATTGATTTATTTGTTTGTTTCTTGCCATATGTGTGTGGAAATAATATTTTTATAATAAATACATCACATTATAAGAGAACTTGTTATTTTTCTCCTAACTATCCTTACATGTAGGTAATACTGTAAAATTACAAAAAACTATTTCGAAGAAACAATATAAAATAAACATAGTGAATCTGATTTAAATATAAATACTGCGTGTGATCCTTATGGATTTTGATGTTACGTGTGGCATGTTATTTCAACTAATAACAGTATTTCTTCTGGATGAAGACACAGCGAAAGTTTATCCTAGATATGGCAAGCGAAGAGTAGTCCTAAAATCGTATACTGGTGAAGAAATGGTGTACAGCAAGGGAATGTAATCAAGGTAAGGAAGTTGTTTTATTCATATTTTTTAAAGTTCTGTGTAGTCTGCAAAATTATTTCGTAAACCTTATTTTTTATTTTTTGTCTGGTTCTGGGAACTGGGTGTTTGTCGCCGTTCGGTAACTGTCGTCGTTGACATAAATGCCAACCTATGCGCAATGGCAATGGGGAGCGCTATAGGCGTACAAATCAGTGATATTCGTTAACACCGTGACTGAGTGACTATTTTTGATAATGAGTGAAAGTAATAAGCTACACTCAACTTAAAATAATGGCCCACATCCACTAATCTGCAAAGGTCGCAACTATTTTTCCTTGCTTACCAAGGACTTTCTTTGCTTTAGGAGTGGCTTATAATCACTTGACTAGACTGATGACGTAATAACTGCGACTCGATACATTAACAGCCCATCATGTTACATGACGTCACCATCACAAATTTTTCAATAGTTTCTTGATAATTAATAAAAATCTCTATATTTTTTGGGGGGGGGGGAGGGGGCACGGAAGTTTTCTTTTCGGCAGAAGGGGGGCGTGACAAACAAAAGTTTGGGAACCTCTGTTCTACACTGTCTTCCGCACCGTACACGGCACATGCGCCGCCCACCACAGTTTATGCCCCCAACACTGAACTGGTAGCGCCGCCCCCAGTAGAACACCGGAGTCAACGATATAAGGCGTCAAAGACTGTCGTCAAACTTTCGGGCTGGACGCACCAAGGAACGTGTTTTGATGCGAGACGGTGCTGGACGTCCTGCTGAGAGGAAATCCCCTGATCTTTATTCATCAAATTATCTGCCAACCTAATTTCAAATGCCTCTTCTAAACAGCGTTCTAAAGCCTGAAGTACTGGCAACTATCAGAAACTCATCACATTTCATCCCGTGTCCTTCATTTAAACAATATTCTCCTTTCGCAGATTTTTCAAGCTATTGCAGCCTCGTGTGACAACAAAGTTTCGCGCACCTGTACTTAACTGTGCGAGTCGAACAGCATTCCCATACAGACACGGAATTTTGTATATATCAAGCTTCCTAAGCCCTAAACTATCTTTGACAGAGCCTAGTAGTGCTCTAATATCGGGAGGTGGACGGAACACACACTTTACGTTAAAACTCATTAAAGTTCTTCTAATATAAAGCAATGTGCCCCACCATGGGAAATAAAGGTCACAGATCTACGCTCTTCTTGATGAGGGATGGCCCAAATTCCATAGCCCAACGCCTCTCCTCAAACGTAGCCGTACAGTACGGAGGTCTGCGTAGAACGACGATTTTGCAGCTTTGGCATCAGTTCTCAGTTGTCAGTAGCATCGCGCTGCAAAAGACAGCGGACACATCGATCACCGATATATCGTGTTTTGTTGACTGTAGTATCTGGCAGCAAATCCGAAGAGACTTCCAATTTTATCAAGCCTTCCGCAATACTTAATCTCAGTTCTTTTATAACTCCGTTCAACTCTGAATCGACTACTGTTTTCGCTGTGTTTTTCTTATCGATTTACAGTTCCTCTTCTGTGACTTCATCAGACAATTCGTCCCACTCGTAGAGACTTTATATTTACTGTTTCCACCTACCCGCTCTTTCCTCTACAATAACGGGATTCTTCTTGCACTCTTAACGTTGACATATTCGCTTTTAATTTCACGGAAAATTGATTTGACTTTTCTATATGCTGAATCTGTCCTTTGACTAGCATTTCTTTTTCGATTTCTTCGCATCATTACGGAAGCCATTTCGCTTTAGCTTCCGTGCACTTCCTCTTCATTTTCATTCCCAAGTGACTTATACTGTCGTATTCCTGTTTTTCCCTCAACATTTTTGCACTTCCTTCTTTCGTCGATCTTCTGAAGTATTTCTTCCGTAACCTAAAATTTCTACGCAGTTAGCTTCTTTGCAAGTATAGTTGAGTGATCTGTTGCTGTGATTACCGCTATTAGATATGTTCATTTCTGTTTAAATATACCGCTTACTGTGGTGTTCATTACCGCTTTATCTACAGACTTAGAGAGCTTCAGACGCACGCTATCATCGCTCAGTACATGAGTAACCCACTTCTTTACACTTCAGCCTGCTTTCATCATAAATAAACTATGATCTGAATCCGTATCTGCTTCTGGGTAAGCCTTCTAATCCAGTATCTGATATCGGACTCTGCGACTGAGCATGATGTAATTCATCTGGAATCTTCCCGTATCCGCAACACATTTTCAAGTATATCTCTTTTTCTTGTGATTTTTAAACAGTGTATTCGCTATTTCTAGCTGAAATTTGTTGCAAAACTCAATTTGTTTCTCACCTCTCTGACTCCTATTACGAAACCCATAATGTACACTCTACACTCTTTGGTATTCTGAAGGTGGTGCTCGTAAAATATGGGGAGTGAAAGTTATCTGTGACATATACAGAATCCCAACAGCAATTGTAAACGTCGAAGAACATGGAAGAGAAGCAGTTGGCAACTTGACAAATGCTGGTGTGTTTTTGTGCAAGATACAAGTGGAGAAGTGTTTGTGTGACATCTAAAAACACGAAAACAGAAATAACAACAAACAAAGCAGAGAAGCAGTTGCAGCATCCAATTTTGCTTTCTTTGTTTTAACGATGTACTTGCTGAAGATTCAAATAGTTATTTAGCAAATTCAGTATCTGTGAAAGCCCGAAACGCATAGCGTATTCGCATAAATAAAAATACATGAAAAAGTGGCTAGTTGCTGTGTATCATGAGAGAAGCATTAGTTGAGGAAAGAGTGAGATGCGTTTGTAGCCCATTGGTATGCTCAGTGTTACTCAGTGCATACATTGAACAAGCGTTCTGAGGAAACCAAAGACAAATTTATAAAGGGATCTAAGATTAAGGGGCAATAAATAAAATGTTTGAGGTTAGCCGATGACCATAATTTTCTCAGAGATGACTTGATGATACTACTGTAGTCTGATGAATTTTTTTCTTTCATTTTTTCTTTTCTTTTTACATCAAAGAGAACTGAAGGAGTGCACGTTTTGTGTGTCTTTCTGTGTACGTTCTGTAACTGCAATCTGCGGAATTATCGTTTTTAATTTTGTTCTGTATGTGCGTACATTTATTAACACGTTGTAGAATATTTCTAAGTGCGTAAAAATGACTATTAATGTAAAACTGAAGTTAATATAATATTTTGCGAGAGAGAGACAAGCTTTGCGGGCCACTGTGGAAGTGGTAACGAAGAAGTCTAGAGAGAAGTGGGTAGTCCTATTATGGTCATGCGTGTTTAAAGCAGCAGCTTTATAAATTGGGATTTTGGTGTAGGGCGCAGACTGTTTTAGACGAGTAGCGCGGACTGCGAAGTTGAATTACAAATTTATCGAAATACTTCTTGTCATGGACCAATATTTCACTGTTGTTGTTGTGGTCTTCAGTCCTGAGACTGGTTTGATGCAGCTCTCCATGCTACTCTATCCTGTGCAAGCATCTTCATCTCCCAGTACCTACTGCAACCTACATCCTTCTGAATCTGCTTAGTGTATTGATCTCTTGGTCTCCCTCTACGATTTTTACCCTCCACGCTGCCCTCAAATGCTAAATTTGTGATCCCTTGATGCCTCAAAACATGTCCTACCAACCGATCCCTTCTTCTAGTCAAGTTGTGCCACAAACTTCTCTTCTCCCCAATCCTATTCAATACCTCCTCATTAGTTACGTGATCTACCCACCTTATCTTCAGCATTCTTCTGTAGCACCACATTTCGAAAGCTTCTATTCTCTTCTTGTCCAAACTGGTTATCGTCCATGTTTCACTTCCATACATGGCTACACTCCATACAAATACTTTCAGAAACGACTTCCTGACACTTAAATCTATACTCGATGTTAACAAATTTCTCTTCTTCAGAAACGCTTTCCTTGCCATTGCCAGTCTACATTTTATATCCTCTCTACTTCGACCATCATCAGTTATTTTACTCCCTAAATAGCAAAACTCCTTTACTACTTTAAGTGTCTCATTTCCTAATCTAATCCCCTCAGCATCACCCGATTTAATTTGACTGCATTCCATTATCCTCGTTTTGCTTTTGTTGATGTTCATCTTATATCATCTTTCCAAGACACTGTCCATTCCGTTCAACTGCTCTTCCAAGTCCTTTGCTGTCTCTGACAGAATTACAATATCATCGGCGAACCTCAAAGTTTTTACTTCTTCTCCATGAATTTTAATACCTACTCCGAATTTTTCTTTTGTTTCCTTTACTGCTTGCTCAATATACAGATTGAATAACATCGGGGATAGGCTACAACCCTGTCTCACTCCCTTCCCAACCACTGCTTCCCTTTCATACCCCTCGACTCTTATAACTGCCATCTGGTTTCTGTACAAATTGTAAATAGCCTTTCGCTCCCTGTATTTTACCCCTGCCACCTTCAGAAAAAAATGGTTCAAATGGCTCTGAGCACTATGGGACTCAACTGCTGAGGTCATTAGTCCCCTAGAACTTAGAACTAGTTAAACCTAACTAACCTAAGGACATCACAAACATCCATGCCCGAGGCAGGATTCGAACCTGCGACCGTAGCGGTCTTGCGGTTCCAGACTGCAGCGCCTTTAACCGCACGGCCACTTCGGCCGGCCCACCTTCAGAATTTGAAAGAGAGTATTCCAGTTAACGTTGTCAAAAGCTTTCTGTAAGTCTACAAATGCTAGAAACGTAGGTTTGCCTTTTCTTAATCTAGCTTCTAAGATAAGTCGTAAGGTTAGTATTGCCTCACGTGTTCCAACATTTCTACGGAATCCAAACTGATCTTCCCCGAGGTCCGCTTCTACCAGTTTTTCCATTCGTCTGTAAAGAATTCGCGTTAGTATTTTGCAGCTGTGACTTATTAAACTGATAGTTCGGTAATTTTCACATCTGTCAACACCTGCTTTCTTTGGGATTGGAATTATTATATTCTTCTTGAAGTCTGTGGGTATTTCGCCTGTCTCATACATCTTGCTCACCAGATGGTAGAGTTTTGTCATGACTGGCTCTCCCAAGGCCATCAGTAGTTCTGAAGGAATGTTGTCTACTCCCGGGGCGTTGTTTCGACTCAGGTCTTTCAGTGCTCTGTCAAACTCTTCACGCAGTATCTTATCTCCCATTTAATCTACATCCTCTTCCATTTCCATAATATTGTCCTGAAGTACATCGCCCTTGTATAAACCCTCTATATACTCGTTCCACCTTTCTGCCTTCCCTTCTTTGCTTAGAACTGGGTAGCCATCTGAGCTCTTGATATTCATACAAGTGGTTCTGTAGGCAGTATCTATCTTACCCCTAGTGAGACAAGCCTCTACATCCTTACATTTGTCCTCTAGCCATCCCTGCTTAGCCATTTTGCACTTTCTGTCGATCTCATTTTTGAGACGTTTGTATTCCCTTTTGCCTGCTTCATTTACTGCATTTTTATATTTTCTCCTTTCATCAATTAAATTCAATATTTCTTCTGTTACCCAAGGATTTCTACTAGCCCTCGTCTTTTTACCTACTTGATCCTCTGCTGCCTTCACTACTTCATCCCTCAGAGCTACCCATTCTTCTTCTACTGTATTTCTTTCCCCCTTTCCTGTCAATTGTTCCCTTATGCTCTCCCTGAAACTCTCTACAACCTCTGGTTCTTTCAGTTTATCCAGGTCCCATCTTCTTAAATTCCCACCTTTTTGCAGTTTCTTCAGTTTCAATCTGCAGTTCATAACCAATAGATTGTGGTCAGAATCCACATCTGCCCCTGGAAATGTCTTACAATTTAAAACCTGGTTCCTAAATCTCTGTCTTACCATTATATAATCTATCTGATACCTATTAGTATCTCCAGGATTCTTCCAGGTATACAACCTTCTTTTATGATTCTTGAACCAAGTGTTAGCTATGATTAAGTTATGCTCTGTGCAAAATTCTACAAGGCGGCTTCCTCTTTCATTTCTTCCCCCCAATCCATATTCACCTACTATGTTTCCTTCTCTCCCTTTTCCTACTGACGAATTCCAGTCACCCATGACTATTAAATTTTCGTCTCCCTTCACTACCTGAATAATTTCTTTTAACTCGTCATACATTTCATCAATTTCTTCATCATCTGCAGAGCTAGTTGGCATATAAACTTGTACTACTGTAGTAGGCATGGGTTTTGTGTCTATCTTGGCCACAATAATGCGTTCACTATGCTGTTTGTAGTAGCTAACCCGCACTCCTATTTTTTTATTCATTATTAAACCTACTCCTGCATTACCCCTATTTGATTTTGTATTTATAACCCTGTAATCACCTGACCAAAAGTCTTGTTCCTCCTGCCACCGAACTTCACTAATTCCCACTATATCTAACTTTAACCTATCCATTTCCCTTTTTAAATTTTCCAACCTACCTGCCCGATTAAGGGATCTGACATTCCACGCTCCGATCCGCAGAATGCCAGTTTTCTTTCTCCTGATAACGACGTCCTCTTGAGTAGTCCCCGCCCGGAGATCCGAATGGGGGACTATTTTACCTCCGGAATATTTTACCCAAGAGGACGCCATCATCATTTAATCATACAGTAAAGCTGCATGTCCTCGGGAAAAATTACGGCTGTAGTTTCCCCTTGCTTTCAGCCGTTCGCAGTACCAGCACAGCAAGGCCGTTTTGGTTAATGTTACACGGCCAGATCAGTCAATCATCTAGACTGTTGCCCCTGCAACTACTGAAAAGGCTGCTGCCCCTCTTCAGGAACCACATGTTTGTCTGGCCTCTCAACAGATACCCCTCCGTTGTGATTGCATCTACGGTACGGCCATCTGTATCGCTGAGGCACGCAAGCCTCCCCACCAACGGCAAGGTCCATGGTTCACTAAGTAACTCGAAAGCTACGATGTTCGGACAGTGACGTAAAGTGTTTACTAAGTGCACTATTTTCGACAGCGTGAATATGCTGTGAATCATAAATCTGAGAGTGTCGATGTGCTTCTCGCCACCGACTTATATCTAAGAAAGAAATATAAAAATTAAAGCGTTCGAACAGTGACGGGAAATGTTTAATACGCGCAGTGACGTCATAAAACATTGCATTTTTATGAGCGTAGCACGTTTGGTCTACATCGCCGAACATAGCTACTTTAGTTAACGAGGAGGCTGTAAATTACACTCTTACTATTGCACCGCTATGCAGGCGTTCATTTTCAAGGGGACAATTGCAGTGACATTTCTTAGTAAGGATCACACTTCTAGTTTGGGTCGCTAACTTGTGACGACAACACGCTATTTCTCGCAGCTAACACAAGTGTTCCTTCATCGGACGTTATCACTGTTACGAAGTTCTCCTCTAGTAAATTTGTTTCAGAATGACTCATTGTCCGCCTCGGTAGTTGCACGCTCAGCGCGGCGGATTGTTAACGGATGTGGCCTGGGTATGATCTCCGGTCGCGTCGGAGATTTTCTCTGTCAGGGACTGGGTATTGTGTTATCCTTTCGTTCGTGTCGTTCTAATTGAGATAACCGCTATTGAGATGGCTGTTCAAAAATGGCTCTGAGCACTATGGGACTCAACAGCTGAGGTCATAAGTCCCCTAGAACTAAGAACTACTTAAACCTAACTAACCTAAGGACATCACACACTTTCATGCCCGAGGCAGGATTCGAACCTGCGACCGTAGCAGTCGCCCGGTTCCAGACTGAAGCGCCTAGAACCGCTTGGCCACCATGGCCGGCGATGGCTGTTCGTTCACGTTCAGAAAGCCAGTTAAAAAAGAGAGAGAGAGGGAGAGAGGGAGACAGAAAGAGAGAGAGAGAGAGAGAGAGAGAGAGAGAGAGAGAGAGAGAGAGAGCTGAAGTTACTTTTACGATTTCTCATTGTTTTTACGTATCTCAAATAATTTAATTCCCCGGTACTTCAACTCATTTTTTCAATTATTTAAAAAGATTAAACTATTTTTTTTATTAACGAGGGCTATCTAGAAAGTAACATTCGGTTTGATCAATCGCGGCCGTGGGCGGGGTTACAGTCACCACATTTGTGCCGTAACGCAACTACACTCAGTACGCATCCGGCGTTGGTAGCGTGTGGTCTCTGTTTCTGCTGTTTTGCATTCTGTAACATATTAAGATGTGGGCGGCAATAAAAAATCCCGCGACTTGTGAGGTGCGTTCTGTGATTGGGTTTTTGTTGGCAAAAAACTGCAGATCAACTGAAATTCATTGCGATCTTTTTGACTTGTGTTGATCGCCATTTCACGATTACGGAATTTCCGCAACAGTTTCATTAAATTTAACGGTGTTTGGTGCATGAAATTGTGGCGTAGGAGACTACTTACCACAATTTTTGTGCTAGGTGCGTTCCCAGAATCCTAGCGGATGACCGCATAAAATAAAGACTCGCTACTACACTGAACTTCCTCGAGCATTACGAGAACAACTGTAACAAACTTATCGATCATGTCGAAACTGGGGACGAGACTTGAGGGCAGCATGTCAGTTTGGCCGAGCTACAGTCTGGAACCGCGCGACCGCTACGGTCGCGGGTTAGAATTCTGCCTCGGGCATGGATGTGCGTGAGGTCCTTAGGTTAGTTAGGTTTAAGTAGTTCTAATTTCTTGGGGACTGATGACCTCAGAAGTTAAGTCCCATAGTGCTCAGAGCCATTTGAGGCAGCATGTCAGTTGTGGAACAAAAAGGCAATCGATGGAAAGAGGACACACACATTCTCCCAAGAAACGAAGGAAGTATTTGCAAACGCAGTCAACGAGAAAGATCATGGATATTGTGTTTTGGGTCCCTAAGGGAGTGGTTGTCGTTGATTTCCTAGGACGTGGCACAACAGTTCATTCAGAGAGGTACCGGAATTGTCAAACACTAACAAAGTTAAGGCGGAAGATACAAAACAAGCTGCTGGGAAAATTTTGAGGAAAAGTTTTGTTTTTTCACGACAGCGCACGCCCACACACGGCCAGTGGTACCCGAGAGCCGATATGTATTTTCGATGTTAGCTGTTTGATCATCCACCGTACAGCCGGGATATGGCGCCGATCGACTTCCACCTCTTCCCAGCAATGAAGGCATGGTTTGCTACGCAACGCTTTGATACAGACGCCGAGCTGCATGCCGGTATGTGGCTGCCATCACAGGCGGCAGACTTCTGGAGAGAGGGTACTGAAAAACCTGTACCACGGTATGACAAGTGCCTCAATTTGAAACCCGATTCTGTAGAAAAGTAGCTTAAAAATGTACTTTTAATGCGTATGTAATAAAATTTGTGTTCAGTTTTTATTTCAAAACGTCTGTACTTTCCTGGTAGCCCTCTTATACTTGCGAATACTTTCTCTTTTGACATTGGTTCCATTCTTGTAGCATTTACGTGCGCTATATATTCATCTGCATTAGAAAATTTTGCCTTTTATGTTTTCTTTAACGTTTACTGCCTGTAAATTTGCATTTTAGTTGCTTGTGAGTGTTACTTTTTTGTGTATGTTTTCCAAAGTGTCGTTTTGTGTCCGCCATTAAACCAGCTGACAACGATCAGTCAGGAAAATAGGTCGATTTTCATTGGTGGAAGATTTAGACCACCTAAAAAGTTTAAATATGAAAAATGTGTGGCTAGAGTTTATTTACAGCTTAGAACTCGCTATACTGTAGTACTCGAGATCTATTGTGCGACTTCGTTTGCCGGTTTTGATGAATATCATTAATTGTTTCAGTATGAAAGAGGATAATATTCAGTGGACAGTCAAAATTTTATGTTTTTAATTAATCCAAAACTAAATATTAGAGATTTAACTAGAAATGTGTCAGGTTTTCGCCCCTTTTAATATTTGTTGGCCAAATTCTGCTTCAGTTCGAAAGTGCGATTATTATTGATTTTTTTTCGAAATTGCGGAGTCTTTTTGACATTAGCTGTATTAGGTATGAAGGTATTACCTATTGGTGGCACATGAAATTTTGTACCAGACTAGGACTCGAACCTTAATTCCCTTCTTGTCGCTAGCGGTCGCCTTAACCACTTCGAGTACACGAGCATGCTTCCAGAATCGACCCAAAATCCCATATATTGTCAACGAACCCCATATGTTTTAGTTGCCTCAAAAGACAGAATGACGATCACAATACTAACGTTGAATACGTTAGTCACCTAGGAAATCTGCAGAGGAATCCAAGTAAATCCGCGAGGGATGGAGGTCACAAACAGTATGACGCATGACAGTGGAAGCACACTCGGATAGCAGAAGTTATAAAAGCGACCGCTTGCGAAAGGAGGGAAACACGGGTTCGAGTTTCGGCCAGGCACAAATAGATTCTAGTTTGATACTTAATGCAACTGGTGACAGAAAGACCTCGCAACTGAAAATAAATTGCGTAAATTTACTACAGCTGCAAGATCGTCAGCAATGTCTGTATCTTCAGACATTGTTAAAATAAGTGTCGGTTATGATCATTAACAATTTTTTTTTTATATGAGCACGGTTATTTCTCGTAAAATTGATATTAGGGAGTCTCTCCTTTCGTTACATACGGCGCATGTCGTGAAAGGAAGTGCTGTTTGCAGTGTTGTCTTACTGAAACATTACAGTCTTTGGGTTGATAATTTACTATATGGTAGTTTCATTTTCGTTTATTTTGTGTCTTTTGGGTCTGCAATATGACGACTGAGCAGTAAGAGCGTGTAACAAGTTTTCCGATGTGGGGAAACGAACAGGTGGTGGAAGAAGGAAATTTAGCCTATTATGGAAAATATGTTAGAGAAGTTAGTTATTAAATCAGAAGCTGGAACTGAAAGAAATGGAAAATAAGAAGTGGAACGTATGTTTGAATTCCTTTTAATGAAAGTGGCGGGATGGCTGAAGAATGAAATAGACGCTGTTAATGATTCACAAAAAGAATCACAGACAGAATTTAAAATCATGTTACGCGAAGCAAGCGAAGAGTTAGATAAAAGAAGAGACAAGCAGAACTTGGAAGAAATTAAACATGAATGTGAACCTGGCTTAGAAAATGAAATTTCTGAGGTTCATTTAGAAGTAAATAAAACTTCTGTGCAATTTCAAAATGAAGTTTCGGAAACAGTCGAAGCAGTTAAATGTGCGATATCTATACAATAAGGAAGATTTGAGAATGTTATATATAGCAAGGGAGAATGGTTGGATAAAAACAGTGAAGCCCAAACTGTTAAGTGTACATGCACGCAAGCTGAAATAAAGTTATTGTGGTTAGCCTTTCCAGAAACACAGTAGAAATAATGAGGTGGAACGGGAGGAATTTTAAAATCGAGAATAAATTGGATAATTTAGGAAAGACAGTTCGAACAAATGTTCCTTAGGAGCATCTGCAGTAATTTATGCAAGAGATGCTAATGGGTTTAATACTCGTAATATAGTTTTTGAACTAACGTGGTAGTGGACAACGTGCCATTAATAAATAGGTTGTGGAGTCAGTTTATTGCAGAAAAGGTAGAGAAAGATAAACTGAGACGAGCAAGTAACTGCTTGAATGGAACAGATGCACCAGATAGAGTCATTCGAGGAATTTTCCGCAGTATTTAAAGAACATTATTGGTGGAAGGAAAAACAAAGTGAAGAACTGAATCAGTTAAGAAGGCATCACGGTATGTTAGAGGCACGGGGGAGAGTGTGCAGTAGCACTATGAAAAGCTGACTATAAATTAAAACATTTAGATATCCCACAGAGTGAAAGATATACTACAGAGGTAATAATGGGAATGGTGCCTGCAAAAAAGAGATGTGGGTTAATAGGACGCTATTATACTATTAAAGATTTCCTAAACGGAGTAAGAAATGTAGACAATTGCCAAAAGAAATCTCACTTCGTGAAAAGAGAAATTCTGAATGTTTTCATGAGAAAAGGGTTCAGAAAAATCGAATAAACCAAATAAATGTGAGAGCTAGAAGAGGAAGATATCGAATGAATTTTATGGATAATAATAGAAATCATTACAGAAATGGAGAGTTCCAAGGGATAAACGAACTGCCGCACAATAAAAACCCATGCTGGGACAGATCAAATTTTCGGGCCCATCAGCGTTACAAAACGCCTTGATGAAACAGAAAACGTTATTAGTAGTAACAACACTAACTCTGAGGTGATGGAATGTGTGGAAGTCAGAACTCAATAATTCGAGATAGTTTGGCTAAAGTTCGTTATAGTAACGTTGAATCATTACAGCCCTGTATGCAAATGTTGTTCAAATGAATGATGGCGTCAAAGACTATGGGGAGTAGCAAGGAGATCGGCAAAAGCAAACGATAGATTGCTAAGTAAAAGTGAAAATAATGATAATGAGGATGATGTTACTGATAGTACGTGTGGTGTCACCGCCAGACACCACACTTGCTAGGTGGAAGCTTTAAATCGGCCGCGGTCCATTAGTACATGTCGGACTCGCGTGTCGCCACTGGCAGTGATCGCAGACCGAGCGCCACCACACGGCAGGTCTAGAGAGAGACGTACGAGCACTCGCCCCAGTTGTACGACGACGTTGCTAGCGACTACACTGACGAAGCCTTTCTCTCATTTGCCGAGAGACAGTTAGAATAGCCTTCAGCTAAGTTAATGGCTACGACCTAGCTAGGCGCCATTTGTACCATTGCATGTATCTCAAGATAGTCTCACTTGTATCATCAAGAATGCTGTATACCAAAGGACGATATAAAAGTTAAGTGTTCTAGTAGCTACGTTCTTTTCTTTATCACATTCATTACGAATCCTGTTCCAGACTTCGCGCCAGTCGGCGTGTGTGTACGTGTGCCCTTTCGGCAACCCGTCACTGTGGACTGGCTGCCTTGTCAGTCCACTACAGTACGAGCAGTAGCAATAGTAGTAGAGAAGAGGAAGAACAAAGGATGCAGGTGGATGCATTTCTTTTACATAGCCCCTTGGAGGTAGGAGATAGAGAGCTAAAACTAAAATCTCCGTCCGAACAGGTGTCGGAAGGGCCGATGTAACCGACCGACCACTGAGTCACCCTCAGACCACAGGCGTCACTGGATGCGAATATGGAGGAGCATCTGATCAGCACAACATATTCCCGGCCGTTGTTAGTTTACGAGGCCAGAGGCGCTACTTCTAAGTGAAGTAATTCCTCAATTTGCCTGACAGGGGTGTTGGTTATTGCTGAAACAACCGGTTTTCGGTTACATCGTCTTTTCGCACCCCAATTTAACCTGATTGTTAAAATCTGAAATAACTGTTCTTCTGTTTTTTATTCCTACTACATTCTATAATAAACATAAAAACTGAACAGAGACTGAAAAATGTTGGCTCTCTCTGAACCAAAATATTAAAATAAATAGGCCAATAAAAGAAAACTTAGTCCACCCTTCGCTGCTATTCTCGAAAAGAGATAAGTGGTTGAATACCGAAAAAAGATCACCAGTACTCTCCTACTGATTTTAATTTTTTGAAATTCTGCTCAAAAATCATCTTGTAATCGTGGATCACACCACTGTTTCGGCATTACGAATAGTTAGTGCTAAAGTGTGAAAACTGAGGTTGAGGAACTTCTTTTTACGTGTTAATTCGTCCATTTTCAAGAGCTACAAGCAGATTAAGGTATAAAACGTAGACAAACACAGCAGATCATCTACTTTCTATTTTTATACTAAGAATAAATTGTTGTTAAGTTTCTGGTTTATTACTGTCACCACAGTTTCCCTCCTTTTTATTTTAAAGAAATTTTTAGTCTTTTAAAGCAAATGAAGCATTGTACTTCATTGCTTCGTCACAACCTAACAATATTGCCATACTAGGGTTGGTTCCATTCTTCAATACAATGAATGACCGACGACGACAGCGAGAACCTCCCATATAGCTCAGGTGGGGGCAAGTGTTGCACACTGCACGTATACGCGTTCCTTACACCACGACATGCAGCAGTAGGGACATAATTGTCTCAGCAGTTCTGTACAAGTTCTTATGCCATGTGTGTTTCACATTTCTGTCGACATTGTCATTAAAAAAGCAATGATCGCTCTCCCCATTTTCTGTTGAAACGCAGTATTTCAAACTAGTGAAAATGTTACCAATAACAATTACTATTTTTTGTCATAAAATATTTATTTGAAAGCGAAACATTTTAGCTCTGTTGCTATGGATAATTAGTATTTCGGTTTTTTACCCTGTTGTTAGTAAAAAAAGTACAAGAAACACCTATTATAGTCGAATCGAAACTAATACTGAAAAATACCGAGTATTCAGAACTAAAATATTGCTATTGGTTTTAACCGAACGGTTTTTCCTATTCCTAGAGTGCACCCAACTTGCCAACAGCTTTTGGCAGACGCGAAGGGTTACCTGTCCAAGTGATAACGAAGCTCAACGGCGCTCAACGTTGGTGACCTAATCGAAACCGGAGTTACCACTGCGGCAAAGAGAATGAAAATTTTCTGAAATTATTGAGGGGACGACTACCACAGATTCTTTGAATACTGAAAGAGAAGGAAATTTCACGAAAGAAATAGTCTCTTGAAAGAGGTAATAAGACAAAAATGGACAAAAGTAAACAGGGGTTATACATTGTGATCGTGTTGAATCAGAATATGCTGAGGGGTTTAAATGAGGAAATGTGACACTAGAAACGGAGAAATAACTGACGATGGCTGGGGTAGAAAGAATATAAAAAAACAGTCCGTTAAAAGAAACAAAATTGTTTCTGAAAGAGAGGAATAAGATATATTTGAATATAAATTTATTGTCACGAAGTCTTTTCTGTATTTAGTTTCTTGAGATGTATCCTTGTACAGAACTGGAACTTCTATGATAAACAGTTTAGGCAACCAGAGAATAGAAACCTTGGAAATCTAGTGCTACAAAATAATTATGAAGATTGAAGTGTAAATTGGATTTTCACAGGGGATTTCACCTTATGCTTTCTCTATGTCGGTATCTTTAAGAACTCAAAAATGACAATACATTTCACACGCACTCATAGCAAAACATGCACAATGCACTTTACACACCAAATGTCATCGTCAGCTAGAGTGGCTTGAGTAAAGCAATGAGCGAAAAGTCTAAAAGATACGAGGGTCACTCCAAAAGAAATACACACTATTTTTTAAAAATCCATCTTTTATTCTACATGTTTGATAGTTTAACAGTGTGTAGACACACCCTTTAGGAACAATATTTTCATTTCTCCACATAATTTCCATCCCTCTCAAATGCCTTACGCCATCTTGGAACCAGCGCCTGTATACCCGCACGGTAAAATTCTGGACCAGCCTGTTGGAACCACTGTTTGGCAGCGTGCACAAGGGAGTCATCATCTTGAAACACTGTTCCACGAAGTGAGTCTTTCAGTTTCCCAAAAAGATGATAGTCACATGAAGCCAAGGCAGGACTGTATGGTGGGTGTTTCAGTGTTGTCCATCCGAGTTTTGTGATCGCTTCCACGGTTTTTTGACTGACATGTGGCCATGCATTGTCGTGCAACAGCAAAACATCCTGCTTTTGCCGATGTGGTCGAACACGACTCAGTCGAAGTTTCTTCAGTGTCGTCACATATGCATCATAATTTATGGTGGTTCCACTTGGCATGATGTCCACAAGCAAGAGTCCTTCGGAATCGAAAAACGTCGTAACCATAACTTTTCCAGCAGGAGGTGTGGTTTTGAATTTTTTTGTCTTGGGTGAATTTGCATGATGCCACCCCACTGATTGCCTCTTCGTCTCGGGTGAAGAATGATGGAGCCGTGTTTCATCACCTGTCACAATTCTTCCAAGAAATTCATCTCCACTATTCTCGTACTGTTCCAAAAGTTCGCTGCGAACCGTTTTTCTTGTTTCTTTGTGAGCCACTGTCAACATCCTGGGAACCCACCTGGCACAAACCTTTTTTAACGCCAACACTTTCTGTATTCTGCAAACACTTCCTTCCCCTAACCCAACATAGCGTGACAATTCGTTCACTGTGAAGCGTCTGTCAGCAGTCACCAATTCGTTAACTCTGTGCACATTGTCTGGAGTGTGTGCAGTACGATGCCTGCCGCTGCGAGGACAATCCTCAATATTGCCGTGCCCGCTTTCGTCACGCAACCTGCCTGCCCACCGACTAACGTAGTGCGATCAACAGCAGCACCTCCATACACCTTTTCCAACCTGTTGTGGATGTTTCCCACTGTCTCGTTTTCACAGCACAGGAGTTCTGTGACAGCACGTTGCTTCTGACGAACGTCAAGTGTAGCAGCGATCTTGAAGACATGCTGTGACGGCGCCACTCTCGGGAACAGGTTGAACTAAGTTTGAAAACAACCGGGAATGATGTATCTACACACTGTAAAACTTTCACACGTGCAGAATGAAAACTGTATTGTTACAAAAATAGTGTGCATTTCTTTTGGAGTGACCCTCGTACATCAATAAACGCGAAAATTTTATCACTACGATGTTATTATACGGTAAATAAATGTAAATGCCGTGTGGTTAGGGCCTCGCGTCGGGTAGACCGTTCACCTGGTGCAAGTCTTTCGAGTTGACGCCACTTCGGCGACTTGCTTCTCGATGGGGATGAAATAATGATGGTAAGGACAACACAACACCCAGTCCCTCCTGAGCGGAGAAAATCTCCGACCCAGCCGGGAATCGAACCCGAGCCGTTTGGTATCACATTCCGTTATTATACGGTGAAAGAAAAATAGGTTCCAGCAGGTCGTGTTGCCAGGATTTACGTATTAGTCTTTAATGGTAGGAGTGGTAATGCACCTGTTCATTCACGGATTATCAATTCCAACGTCTATGACACTAATTCAGGTGGCCGATGTCACGAGGTCTCCACCGCTGCGCGACCGCTACGGTCGCAGCTTCGAATCCTGACTGGGGCATGGATGTTTGTGATGTCCTTAGGTTAGGTTTAAGTAGTTATAAGTTCTAGGGGACTGATGACCTCAGCAGTTAAGTCCCACAGTGCTCAGAGCCATTTGAACCATTTTTCTACCGCTGCAAGGCATCTGCTGGACGCTTCCTAATCTCGCAGACTGAGAGCGGCAGCTTTCCCTCAACCTCCCACGTCATCATCATTTAATCACGCTTCGAGGCCTCGCTGACAGGTGATCTACACGACGGACCCACAAATCTCGCTGACGTCAGCCGGTCGCTGTAATTGGGAGAGACTCTGAGGTGGGCGCCTGAGGCGGCGGCTACTGCCGCATGCCGGCACGCGATGCGGCATTATGTGCCCTCCTGGCGAGAAAGTGGCCCCCTGTCCGCCGCTGATGTTTTCATATCGAATGGCCCGCCACACTTTCTGTCCGCCCCTGTTGACAGCGAAAGGACTGCCTGTGCTTTCAGCGTGACAGGGGCCGGACGTTCAAGGACGGCGTTTCGCTAGCTCCCACGTCGAGCTAGATTTCACAACCGCGAAACGATGTCTCCGTTCTGTCAAACAGGAAACGTGCCTCGAGATCCCGGGAAGCATCCATTTCACAGGCGGACGAAGCCGAGAGCGTATAAGCGTGTGGACCATGAAAAGATTAGAATAAAACCGCATCTGATCTCAAAGCGCGTCATGAGGAATGTTGTTGTTGTTGTTGTTGTTGTTGTGGTCTTCAGTCCTGAGACTGGTTTGATGCAAGACCTGAGTTTCTCTTGGCGTATACAACTTTCAAGTAACTTCCGGGAATTCAGCCAGGTAACACTTTCAGCGACCGCCGATATTTCGACGGGAGAACACCGTGTACATGCAGTCTACAAGAAACGTACTCACACCGACTTGTACTTACAAGCTAATAGTTGTCACCATTCGGCTCAGCGTGAAGGGGTACTTCGTACCTTGGTACACAGGGCACATGTCGTTTCTGACGCTGAGACTTTGCCAGCTGAGCTGTCCCATCTTGAAGTTACATTTCGTCAAAATGGTTATAGTGATAGACAGATTGAACGTGCGTTGCGCTACCGACCAACTGTACATCGGGTGATTGATGATAATTCTGAGTCAACACCTAAGTCTACTGCCTTTTTGCCTTACGTAGGAAACACGTCCAATAAGATCGGTCGTATTTTACGGAAATACGATTTGAGTTCCGTTAAGGATGATCTTGGACTGCGTAAGGCGGGTGTATATCGTATTCCTTGCAGCTGCGGCATGGCATATATTGGTCAAACTATCAGGACCGTGGAGGACAGATGTACTGAGCATAAACGGCACACACGATTACAGCAGCCAAATAGATCTGCAATTGCCTAACATTGCTTGGATACTGGTCACCCCATGTTATATAATAACACCGAGATATTGGCATGCACGTCCAGCTATTGGGACAGTGTCATTAGGGAGGCAGTTGAGATTAAATTAGCGAGCAACATCGTTAACAGGGATGGAGGTTTCTGTTTAAACTCTGTTTGGAATCCGGCTCTCTCCCTTGTCAAAAAACAGAGGAAGAGAGTCAACGCTACCTCACCTGCGAATTCATAGTCTCACTATCGATAGCTCTGACTTTGGTCATCTTTGGTGGCACTAGCGTTCAGTGTGTGTGTGTGTGTGTGTTATATTTCCTGCTTCTGTCGGAGAACCGAGGTATTAAATTTGCATGTACGCCGCCTGCCCGTTGCAGTTTGCCTTGAAAATGGCGGGGTGTTGTCCCGTCGAAATATCGGCGGTCGCTGATAGTGTTACCTGGCTGAATTCCCGGAAGTTATTTGATGGTTTGATGCAGCTCTCCATGCTACCCTATCCTGTGCAAGCTTCTTCATCTCCCAGTACTTACTGCAACCTACATCATTCTGAATCTGCTCAGTGTATTCATCTCTTGGTCTCCCTCTACCATTATTACCCTCCACGCTGCCCTCAAATGCTAAATTTGTGATCCCTTGATGCCTCAGAATATGCCTTACCAACCGATCCCTTCTTCTAGTCAAGTTGTGCCACAAATTTCTCTTCTCTCCAAATCTATTCAATACCTCATCATTATTTATGTGATCTAATCTACAGCATTCTTATGTAGCACCACATTTCGAAAGCTTCTGTTCTCTTCTTGTTGAAAGTATTTATCGTACACGTTTGACTTCCATACATGGCTATACTCCATACAAATACTATCAGAAATGACTTCCTGACACTTAAATCTATACCCGATGTTAACAACTTTCTCTTCTTCAGAAAGGCTTTCCTTGCCATTGCCAGTCTACATTTTATATCCTCTCTACTTCCACCATCATCAGTTATTTTGCTCCCTAAATAGCAAAATTCATTTACTACTTTAAGCGTCTCATTTCCTAGTCTAATTCCCTCAGCATCACCCGACTGAATTCGACTACATTCCATTATCCTCGTTTTGCTTTTGTTGATGTTCATCTTATATCCTACTTTCAAGACACTGTCCATTCCGTTCAACTGCTCTTCCAAGTCCTTTGCTGTCTCTGACAGAATTACATTGCCATCGGCGAACCTCAAAGTTTTTATTTCTTCTCAATGGATTTTAATTCCTACTTCGGACTTTTCTTTTGTTTCCTTTATTGCTTGCTCAATATATAGATTGAATAACATCGGGGAGAGGCTAGAACCCTGTCTCACTCCCTTCCCAACCACTGCTTTCCTTTCATGCCCCTCGACTCTTATAACTGCCATCTGGTTTCTGTACAAGTTGTAAATAGCCTTTCGCTCCCTGTATTTTACCCCTGCCACCTTTAGAATTTGAAAGAGAGTATTCCAGTCAACATTGTGAAAAGCTTTCTCTAAGTCTACAAATGCTAGAAAGGTAGGTTTGCCTTTCCTTAATCTTTCATCTAAGATAAGTCGTAAGGTCAGTATTGCCTCACGTGTTCCAACATTTCTACGGAATCCAAACTGATCTTCCCCGAGGTCGGCTTCTGCGAGTTTTTCCATTCGTCTGTAAAGAATTCGTGTTAGTATTTTGCAGCTGTGACTTATTAAACTGATAGTTCGGTAATTTTCACATATGTCCACACCTGCTTTGTTTGGGATTGGAATTATTATATTATTCTTGAAGTCTGAGGGTATTTCGCCTGTCTCATACATCTTGTTCACCATATGGTAAAGTTTTGTCAGAACCGGCTCTCCCAAGGCCGTTAGGAATAATCTACACGAACTCTAGCACCGTGACGCACTTCAGGGAAGAAAGTAATGACGACCGAGTGTCCTACGACTTCACGAAATTATTCAAGTCAAATATTCCAATCGCGCATTGAACCAAGTTTGAACGTGTCGTAGTAACATCAGTCCATACCACACCATGTGTGTTACACGAAGTGTGTTTTAATATTGATGGTCATGTGGAGACACAAATACACTGACGAAAAAAAAAATCGCAACACCAAGATGTGCGATGTGCTACATAAGCAAAAGTTGGTAGGCGTGTTCTGCATTTGAAAAACCAGCAGCACTATGAGGATGCAAATCGGGTTTGCTTCAGACTGCGCTGTAGCGATCGCGAGCGTTTCTTACCTTTGAGATTGGACGGGTTGAGCCCATGTTAGTGAATAAAGCCTTTTGGGCGACAAAGATGCCATTATCAACACCTCACTGAACGATGTAGTGTAATATGGCTACGAGAAGCTGGAAGTTGTTTCTGCAACACTGCAGATGGACTTGGCAGGAATGTAGCCACTGTACATGATTGCTAACGGCAGTGGTAACGAGAATGTACGGTCACAAGAAGACCGGGCTCCAGACGGCCTCGTGGCACAATTGAAGGGAAGACCGTCGTTTTCGACGTATGGCTCTGGTGCATCGTACTGCATCTGCAGCAGCAATTTGATTAGCAGTTGGCACCCAAGTGTTACAGTGTTATAAATCGGTTACTTTAAGGATAGTTCCGAACCAAACGCCCTCTGAATTCCACTGACCCGAAACCACCCCAATTTGCGACTACAGTGGTGACAAGCGAGAGCTCATCGGAGGGCAGGGTGTAGATTCTTTGTGTTTTCTGATGAAAACTGTTTCTGCCTCTGGGTCAGTGATCGTGTTATGTTGGTTAGGAGGAGGCCAGCTGAGGGCGTAGAACCAACCTGAGTGCTAGACACCCTGGGATTACACAAGGAGTTATGGTCTCAGGTGTGACTTCGTAGGACAGCAGGAGTATTCTCGCGGTTATCCCACGCCTCCTGACTGCAATATTGTACTTCGACGTGATTGTGCTGCCATTCACAAACAGAATTCTAGAGGATGCATTCCAACAGGATAACACTCGGCCGCAATTCACTGTTGTAACCAACATTCTCTGCAGAGTGTCGACATGTTGCCTTGACCTGCTCTGTATCTAATCGAGCACATTGTTGTTGTGGTCTTCAGTCTAGAGACTGGTTTGATGCAGCTCTCCATGCTACTCTATCCTGTGCAAGCTTCTTCATCTCACAGTACCTACTACAACCTACATCCTTCTGAATCTGTTTAGTGTATTCATCTCTTGTCCTCCCTCTACGATTTTTACCCTCCACGCTCCCCTCCAATACTAAATTGGTGATCCCTTGATGCCTCAGAATATGCCTTACCAACCGATCCCTTCTTCTAGTCAAGTTGTGCCACAAATTTCTCTTCTCTCCAAATCTATTCAATACCTCCTCATTACTTATGTGATCTAATCTACAGCATTCCTATGTAGCACCACATTTCGAAAGTTTCTGTTCTCTTCTTGTCGAAACTATTTATCGTACACGTTTGACTTCCATACATGGCTACACTCCATACAAATTCTTTCAGAAACGACTTCCTGACACTTAAATCTATACTCGATGTTAACAAATTTCTCTTCTTCAGAAACGATTTCCTTGCCATTGGCGGTCTACATGTTATATCCTCTCTACTTCCATCTTCATCAGTTATTTTGCTCCCCATATAGCAAAATTCATTTACTACTTTAAGCGTCTCATTTCCTAGTCTAATTCCCTCAGCATCACCCGACTTAATTCAACTACATTCCATTATCCTCGTTTTGCTTTTGTTGATGTTCATCTTATATCCTCCTTTCAAGACACTGTCCATTCCGTTCAACTGCTCTTCCAAGTCCTTTGCTGTCTCTGACAGAACTACAATGCCATCGGCGAACCTCAAAGTTTTTATTTCTTCTGCATGGATTTTAATACCTACTCCGAATTTTTCTTTTGTTTCCTTCACTGCTTGCTCAATATACAGATTGAATAACGTCGGGGATAGGCTAGAACCCTGTCTCACTCCCTTCCCAACCACTGCTTCCCTTTCATGCCCCTCGACTCTTATAACTGCCATCTGGTTTCTGTACAAATTGTAAATAGCCTTTCGTTCTCTGTATTTTACCCATGCCACCTTCAGAATTTGAAAGAGAGTGTTCCAGTCAACACTGTCAAAAGCTTTCTCTAAGTCTACAAATGCTAGAAACGTACGTTTGCCCTTCCTTAATCTATTTTGTAAGTTAACACGTAGGCTCTGTATCTAATCGAGCACATATGGGTCATGAACGGACGACAAGTCTTACGACATCCACAACCGGCATTCACCGTCACTGTATTGACCGCCCAAGTGCATCAGGCATGGAACTCCAACCCACAAACTAACATTTGCGTGCTTACTTTGAATATTGTGGCCGTTACATCGGTCATTACTGTACCAGCATTTTACATTTGCAGTGGCTTAGCTCACGCTTACATAAACGTGTGATCTTACAGTGTTAAACACTTAAACATGTTACCTATAGGAATGTATTCCCGAAATTTCATTGCTCTGCATTAATTGTTTTTTGATGTTGCGACTTTTTTCCGTCAGTGTATTAGCGAATTATGTTGTGTTTCGGATCATTTTAGTTTTAAGTATTCGCAGTCGGATGATAGAGAAATGAGAGGAAGCATCTCGATTACTTGATCTTAAAACTGAGAGGAATTTATTCAGTAACGATACTGTACAACATTTCTAGGCTCTGCCATAAACTGAGTTTCACATATACACTGCTTTGTACAACTTAAGGACAACGTGGATAAAGAACATAACAAAATCAGTACTTTGTGTAAATGAATGAAAGTGCGGGAGCTTAATGAGAAAAGTCTCCCAGTCATGCGCAGAAATCTGGACGCCACGTGACTTGAGGTCAGCTACAAAACGAGGTAACTGAAGCAGTGCGAAAGGCAGTGTCTGTCAAACAGCGAGCAGTTACGTGGCACCGTGATGGTGGTCTTCGTTACAACATGATCCGGTGGCCACATTTGGACGACTCCACGAGGAAGAGGATCGTCGTGTAACTGGAAGAAGGACGTAACGTGAAAAGACCAGCCCAGGAGTTTGGTATTGCTGACAATATTGTTTCACGCGCGTGGGGATCGAACCCAACCACAGGCTCAGCTGTCCGCAGGAGGGGAGGAGGACTAGTTCTAGATGTACCTTCACATGCCGAGAGGTGGGAATATGTAATCGAAGAACGTAGTCGTCTTGCTGATTCAGATGTTAGGGTGTGGGCAGGCATAATAATTCATGGGAGTACTGAGCTCCAAATCTTTGAACACGGTTCACTCACACTTACTCTGACACTCTACTCCTTGCATATTTTGAGCTGTGCATTCGGCCCCGACTCCATTTTTATGAATGACAATATGATAGCTTCGAACAGCGCAGGTGGAGGACCTCCTGGAAGGAGAGGATATTCGGCGCGTGGACTGATCTCCAGTTCCCGCAGGTTAAATACCAACGACCACCTGTGGGGTGCGTTTGGGAGACGTACTGTGGCGCTTCCACATGCATCAACGACCATCAGCAGTTGCCAACGGAGCTGGTGAAGGAATGGATGGCCCTAACACAAGAACTCCTTACCCGTCTTGTTGCCATCACTGGAGCCCGCTGCAGAGCGTGTAGTGCTGTCCGTGGTGATCGCACACACTGTTAACAGCCATGCCCTGCCTTTCCTAATGATCAGAGGACCATCATCCATCGTGATGACTTCAGTGTAATTATTGCATTTGAATAACAATTTTATTTCTGTTCGTCCCATTGCGTATTTGTTTCAGTTACCTTGTATTATGTCTCTTGGCAGAGTCCATAAATTTAGCGCACCAGAGTATTTCACCCCTTAAAAAAATAAAACAATAAAGTAAAGCTGTTCCCCTCCAGAAGGTTGGTTTTAACATGACGATGACTTACTGCGCGATGTCCTGTTGGATGAAGCTATGCCCTTGCCTTTCTCTGAGTATTGAATTATTATCGATGATTTTGTGTGGCTCAATAGCCAGATGAAAGTCTTTCCCTTAGACGCTAGACAGATATCCAACCAGGGAAAGTTGACCTATAGTTTAACCTGGAATGTGAACAATCCGTGTCGCTACTAGCGACTTTTCTCATAGTTGAGATGCGACGGCTCTATTGAAGACAGACTGAAAATTTTCCGAACGGAGTGGCGCAATGAATAGCACACGGGACTCGCATACGAGAGAACGAAGGTTCTAACCTGAGTCCGGTCGTCCAGACTTAGGTGTTCTGTGATTTCGCTAAACCGCTCCAGGCAAATGTCGGGATGGGTCCTTTGAAAGGGCACGGACGATTTCCTTCCCCATCCTTAAAACAAGCTGAGTTTGTACTTCGTTCCTAACGATGTCGACGGGGCATTAAACCCAATCTTCCTTTTCCCTCCTGAAAATTTCTGTGGTCCGATGGAGACTCCATTCCACGATCTTTTTGATTCCACACACGCGTTTAGCCACGGGACCACTTGATGAGAGCAGTAACGCTTCAGCGTGGGCTCTAAACCCCTTGAATCAAATTTCTGCTCGGCATTTGGCAGATACTATAGATCATTCCCAAAGATGATGAGGCTTTAAATGACAGAGTAAAATTCTTCAACTGATTGAGTATTGAGCTCCCAAACTACTTCAATGAAATTTGAAAAATTCTCGATCTGACAAAGTTCCCACGTGAATTAATCTTTATGTGCCTGTTATACAGGTTGCTCTCTCTCTCTCTCTCTCTCTCTCTCTGGCTTCTATCCCGTTCAACAGGGTCAACTATTTTACATTGTTTGGCATAATATTTTCTATTGAGAGACCAAGGAATCAAAGACATTAAGTGCCAATGGGTAATGACATACCAATGGAGCAAGTTGAAAATTTGTGCCGGCCTGGAATTCCAAAACTATGCAGAAGCGCTGACCACTACTCAGATGCACACCAAGCTCGAACGCTTACGGCGAAATGCGGTGAATAATGAGGCTAATGAACAACGGCATTTCGTCAGTAGTGTGAGGCATAAGTTGAGACTTTAGGTCTGACGGGAGGCGTTTTCGGATTGTCCGTCCCGTTGTGGTGATCACTTTGTTCGGATGGCATAGTGGCCAGAGCATATACCACGTAAGGCGGAGACCTGGTTTAGAATTCTAGTCCTTCACGAATTTCCATATTACTCCATCGATATAAATCAATGCCCACTGGCAGCTTATGTCTGTAATTCCTTTGAGTCTCAATTCATAGTGGGTGCAGGGGCATAATGGTGTCTGTTCTTTCGGCATGTCCCGGTATGTCCGAAAGAACAGACGCCTCATATGTTTTTTCTTTTAACTTTGTTCGCAGATACCCCTCCTTTCTCCGCAGTCAACATTTAGAGAAGAAAGTCGTGGTTGCTGATTGCCACTGCATTATGTGAACTTTGTTCCGTGTTATCACACGAGTATTTTAACCGTTTGTGTATCGTGTTTTACGAGGCAGAAATTTCCTGAACGAGGGTGGAAAACCGTCTAAAAACCAAAGTGAGGCTGGTCAGTGTACTAGACCCATTCTATCCGGGTCTGGGCTCATACCCTTGTTTCGCGAAAGAGCTCACTGCACGCTAAGCTATAAAAGCAAGTCATAAGTTGTTCTGATTCCGTATGATTGTACTTGGATGGTCATGAACGTATGGAGAGACAACCGGGAAAAATATTTCGCTCTCTCCTACAGCCCATCCTAGTTGCAATGAAGTCCTGCTATCGTGTTTACATACCAAGTGTTGTAAACATGTCGACATATCTCCTTGAGAGCTGGTACGCACACCTATCGTCATGACTGGTCAAGGATTACTGCTGGTGATCGTCACCAGATCCAAAACTAACAGATCCATACATGGATGATGGAGGACAAGCCTTCGCGATTGCAGTGCTTAGGAGATTTTTTTGTTTCTTAGGTACCTGTAATAATTAATTCGAGGTATGTGTGCACGATCATTCCCCGTGCCACCCAGTACTGTCATTGTATTAATGGCTTATAATTAGGCTGAATTAAGTACTGGAGGTATCTTAATCTATTCAGGGTTTCTACAGGAAACAATAGATGTGTAAGCTCATTCTAAGCTGTCATTTCTAGCTCATGATGCCTTCAGCTTCTTCTCTTTATAGTTATGTAACATACCCTAGTAATCGCTCCTCTCTTTGTCGGTGCGTAACTTTGAAATTCCATCAGTGATCTAAGAGAGAGTCAGTTCTCATCGCGAAACGAGCTTTTTTGCCGTTCATCAATACCGTTGTGTTTCACTAGTGCACTGTGAGAGGAAATCTGCAGCATAGCAGTGGCAAATAGACCATCTTCCCACTGACTTCCGGCTGTTTTGTGCTGCAGGCGCCGAACGATCATAATGGTTTGATCATGTGCTTCAGCAGTCCAGGCGTCAATCAGGGCGACGAGTATGTGCAGTTTCTTTAGAGCATCTGCGCCAACATATATAACCAGCTCACACCTCACCTGCAGTAAGATTGATAGTTTTTCGGAACAACTACGCATTCCCCTTGGTTCGTAATACGACATACATAGGATGTAGCGGGTTGCATAGATTTTCCGAATGACACCATTTCAGCGTGGCTCGTTGCATACCATCCATTTATTACAATGACAATTATTACCACTAAGCTCCGTAGTACGTATTACGTTGTTCCTAATTTAATCGCAGAAGGGGCTTCGAATCAGTGTCTGTCCGGTCTTTTGTCAGTTCCCCACGTACAGAAAATGTAAATTAGTCACGTCTTTACAGGAGTTCAGTATTCATTTCAATATAATTCTTGTATAGAACAACTAAGAAAAGTGAGGAGCTGGAAGATCATGAGATACACTTCAAAATAGCAAATGTGAAGTAGGAGCAAAACCTTGTGGAGAAACTGGAGTATATGGTACCTGTAAAGGTAGAGAAGGTCCTCAACAACCTAAATTCGAAGGGCAGAATGAGTATGACGGCTAGAAACATGCTA